>NC_046164.1:97968925-98585996 GCF_011064425.1 Rattus rattus | reverse complement strand
CATGGTTTTAGGTTTTTGACAAACTGCATGCAGTGCCCTCTGTGCAGTGTATGAAAATCTGTGAAATGTCTTAAAACAGCAAAGTGGGACGAGATCCAGCCAGGGGCTGCTTACCCCTCCTCCATTTGGCGATCCTCCTACTTAACCTCAACGAGGAACGAGGAAAGTTCCTATCCTGACGGGAAGAGGGCTGCACTGGAGCCTGAGGGGCCGCACTGGAACTGAGGGGATTTACAGGTCAGATGAGCCACGTGACAGGAAGGGAGCAAGGACACAGGAAGCCATTTGACACAGTGACTTAAAGCCGGACATAAACTGGTTTTCACGATCATCCTGGCTGACAATGTCACAAGGACAAGCTGGAAACATTTCCGTGCCCGTCCTTTACTGCGCATTATCCGTGAAATGACAACCTCGGCGTGATAAACCGGTCAAAGGATGCGTGGGAGCATCCCCAGGTAGAAAGTCCTCCTTCCCTAAATGGGCGCCTCCCCCAAGACTGAAAGGGGATCCCAAAAGTTGTACCTCTGGATAGGCTGCTGTCTGCTCCAGGGAGACAGTCGCTATGCATTGTGCTTTCCCCACCCTGCTCTCCTTCCATCCACTTTGCACCCCAGGGGTGGTAAGGGGGTGAGGAAAGCACTGCTGAGGTCTGAAGACTTTCCACTGGATGGGCGGGGCAGAAAGACACTTAAAAGGAAAGTTGTTAGTGTTTCCAGTGTGTGTAATTGTACTGAAAGCCATGCTGCAGAAGGAGCAACCACCTGAGATTCATGAATGAAAACACACCAAGCATGCACACTTCAGGCGCATACGCATGCACATCGCACTTAATTTTAATACGCTTTGACTCCTTAATGTTGGCGCTGCTAGCAAACTCCCCTGTTGCCCCAGAGTTAACTGTACAACCATGAACAGTAACTGTGGGTGCCTGGTTGAGCTAAGGCTCCAAGCACCAGAGACCCCCAAGGGAAGGTATGACCTTTCCCTGTTCCCGAGCACCAGGCCCGTCACTAGCTGCAGCCCCCCCATAGATTTTGGCCATCAGTGAAGGGCAACGCCCCAGGCCCCTCCCAGGTGACCTGTGGTCATGAAGGCTCAAGACAAACCTACATTTTATGAGGCACCTAAAGGACTGGAGGCCTAGCCAATGAGCTTTCCTTCCCAGAGACTCCTCCCTGCAAAAGGGATTTACTCTCAGGCCCACCCTGAGAAGTGGGGTACGGTTTTACACATGCACTTTCCACCATGACAATAAACGCCTCAGAACCTGGGCTGGCTTTCCAGCCCGATCCGCCGTGGGGAGGCACGAAGGCCTCCGCCCACAGAGCCGCCGTACATGGCCTCCCCGCGCTCCCAGCCGTGACCACCAAGCCGGCTGCCACCGTCCAGCCGAAGCCTCCCCGAGGGCCCGGGCAGAGCTCCCCGCTTTCCCTACCCCAGCCTCGGGGTAGCTCCAGCCTGCGGCCCCCACTCCGTTCTCAGCTCCTCCGCGGCTCCCGGTGGCGCCGGGATGTCCAGGAGCCTGAGACCCGGATGGCCCCGGCCTCCCTTGCAGCCCCGGGACCACTGAGCCAGCTCCCCCTGTCCTGCACCGCAGACTGAGCTTCCCCACTCCTGGAGCGGGGTCCGGGGCTTCCCTGCGGCCCAGCACCCACCGAGCGACAGCGTGGGGTAAACTCCGGTTTCCCGCGTTCCGCCCCCGAGCAGCCACGCCCTCTGGCAGAGCGGACGCAGGACCCACAAACCCTGCAACTCAATCTTTTAAAGTCTGGACTTCACCTCTGCTACCCCAGGGGCAGTTCCCGCGTCCACTCACCCTGGTTCTCTCGTGACTGAGGCCCTGAGGTCCGACCTTCTCCCCCGTCAGGTGTTCTGCGCCCTTTTCTCTCCCAGTTCCTCACCTGCGCGAACCTCCAAGCCCCGCCCACTCCACCTGCCCGGCCATTGGCCCCGGGCTCGTTATTGGTTGATCAGAAACCAACTGGAGACGAGGACCCCCGACTGTGCACACGGGGATTCCCGATGCTGGGGCCGGAGGAAGTCAAGGCCTTAGAGCCCCAGCAAAAGCCACAATGGGAGGATTTTGTTAAAGACTTGAACACTGGGAGTCTCAATGCACCAGGACCACAGTGAGGGGAAGGAACAGGAAGCGTTTTTCATTCTTTTCCACATTTTTTTATTCCATCCTCTAACACTTGTAACCTGCATTTACACTCGTAACCTGCATTTACCAACCTTAAAACACCTTAGAGCCAAAAACACTTTCTCAGAACTTTCGTATCCTAAGACCTTGCATGAACTTTAAACTTTACCGCTTCCTTCTATCCAGTTGTTCATCATGAGACACGGGAGGTCGATAACCAGGATCCGTTACAGAAAAATGAGTTTCTTTAGGTAAAGAAACTTTGTCCAGTCTTCAAACCCTTCAGAGACCTGAGAGGAGTAGATTTTACCAGAGTAGGCGGGAGGATAACTCACAGGCCTACGTATCAATTAATGGCAGAGATTTGCCAGTTACCCGGATGCCCACCCGACTGGGATCTTGTTGTGTCGATGCCTTCATCCCACCGCAAGGTCAGCCTTGGCTGCCAAGCCTGGCAACCCTGACCTTCCTGGGGGAGAAACTCGGGAGATCGACCTGACTTTGTCTTAGGCAACACAAGGCCTGTCCTGTGCCCCATTTGTCCACGGTTTGGGCAGGGTCCCGGCAGTGGGTGAGGCATTGGGGCAGTAACGCCCAGTGGTCAGTGCACCCCAGTCCACGTGGAGTCCTTTGTCATTGTTTCCACATCTTGGAGGCCTTTAAGGGGTCACTGCTAGGATTTGGGGGTCTCTGTCATGGTGAGTTTAAGCATCTTAAATTCCATGTTCAGCAGGTTCTCTGACAGGTTTGGGGGGACCAAAGCGAATCTGAGTTAAACAACCTTTGTCTTTTTAGTTATCTGCTCTAAACTGTCCCTGTGTGTTAAAATAAAATGAATACCTTTAAAAGAGTAAAGACAGAGCATAACCATAATTTTTGGAAGACAAAAACTAAGTTCTAACAAGAGAAAACAATGTAACGCCTTCTCAATTAATACCAAGTGGGTTACTATTATGTTACAAGGTTTGACTGTCAGGGCCACCAAGCGAGGTCCGTTGTTTTTGCTTTTGTTTTTTCCGACCCATAACAGAGATGGCTGCCAGCCATGTGGCTGCCCTTAAGTCAGTGGTGAAGCTATGACTCCTCCTTCTTTATCCCATAGTCAAGATGGCAACAAGACATGTGTTGTTTAGACCATTCCTCCTGCCAGCCTGGGTGTAGCTGTCCGTGCAAGGTCTGAGACAAACCCAATTGGATAAATGTCTCAGCAGACACCTGGCGGTATCTGGCAATCGAGGTTTAGACCCAAAAGTGTCCATTTTCTAGTCTTAGCTGGAACGCAAAGGCTCAGCTGCACATAAGCCTGGGGCTGTACAGTTGGGAATGAGGGTAGCCTGGGGTCAAACAAGCAATCATCTTGCCTCTGACTCCTGAATGCTGGGATTACAGCCATGAAAACCACCAAGCACAGCTCAAAAATGGAGTCCTGAATTTACATTTGTGGGTTTGCACATTTTCTTCTGCTTTTTGTTTTAAGCTTTGTTTGTTTGTTTGTTGTTTGTTGAGACAGGGTTTCTCTGTGTTCCTGGCTGTCCTGGAACTCTCTCTGTAGACCAGGCTTGCCTGGAATTCACAGAGATCCTCCTGCCTCTGCCTCCCAAGTGCTGGGTTTAAAGGTGTGAGCTACCACCACCTGGACTCTTTTTGAGGCTTTATTCCACCTCCTTAGAAACTCTCACATTCCATGCATATACTTTTTGGATTGCTATATATTCTTAGTAATTAGCCTTTTCCTCCCAAACAACATCATTCTTCTGTCCCACGCTATCGTCTCGCCACCAGGAACGCACTCGCGGACACCAGGATCCTTCTGCAGCAAAGCGTTTACTACATCTTGAAGAGGAGAGAGCCGAGCCCCAGAATGGCGCGGCTTATATACACCCTAGTATGGCGGCATCCACACCTGATTGGTTAAACACCCATGATCTCATAGGCACGCCCTGGAGTGGGCAAAGACCTGGCACGAACACACTCTTGCACATGCACACACAGCTAGCTTCCTGAAAGGAAGTCGGGCTGGCACGGCGGAAGCCAGCGCCATCTCGTAATGGTGAATGCTATCCCGGCTTTCCACGTGGGGTGCAGTGGAAGCCAGCGCCATCTTGTGGTGGCGAATGTTATTGCGGCTTTCCACATTCTTCACAATTTTATCTTCTGAGTTCTACTTGGTCCAACATTAGTATAGAGACTTCAGAATTCTATTGGTTAAGGTGTGCCCCATAAACATCCTTGTAGACAGTACAAAGTTTAATATTGCTTTTTAACCAGTTGAATACTCACTGTCTTTTACTTGGTGTGTTTAAACAATTCATGATTAATGTATTTTTCTGTGTTGAATATTAAAATCTGTGTCATTTCCAGTTATAAATTGGACATTTCTATTATTCACTTCATCATTATGGCTGAATTATTACTCATTCCTTGTTAGTCTCTTTGAAAAGCATTTTGTTAACATTTAATGAATTTCCCTACATTAGAATTCAAGCCAAAAAGAACCAGTGACTTAGGGTTTCATTGCCATGAAGCAATCCATGACCAAAGCAATTCTTACAAAGGTGAACATTTAACTGGGGCTGCCTTCAGTTTCAGATAATGTTCAGTCCATCGTCATCTTAGCAGGAAGCATGGCAGCTGCAGGCAGACACGGTGCTGGAGAAAGCTGAGAGTCCTTGATCCAAATGCAGCCAGGAAGTGACGTCTTCCTGCCCTGGGTGGAGCTTAAGCATAAGACGTCACAGCCCAGCTCTACAGTGACACACGTCCTCCAACAAGACCAAGCCTACGTCCTGAAGCAGCTCTACTCTGACTTCCTAGGAGACTCCAGTGCTGTCCCTGCAGTAAAGGACCTCATGGTTCTAAAATTCCAGGTCTTCCTTGATCTGGCATCACAATTATGTTTGTAGTTATCCTGGTGTTTACAGTGTACACTTTTTATGAATCTGAATCTACCTTCAAATTATATGCACTATGAAGAACTTAGCACAATAAATTCTCAATTTCCTTTCCTAACTTTGTGGTGCTGTTATTAGCATTAGCACATATTTTACCTCTGAGTGTTCTGTAAACACATAGACAATTGATACTATTTTTACCACTGCCAATTTTCTTTTAGAGAATGTTAAAATAAAATTTATTTAAACTTTCATTTATTTGATTCTTAGTGTGTTTTTTGCACAGTATAGATCCAAGTTCTCTCTGGTGTCATAGTCTTTCCTGCCTGAAAAACATTTTATCATGAAATTGATCCACTGATTGAATTGAGTACACAGATGATGTGTACTCAACATTTGTTTGCCTACCCAAGTCTTTATTCTCTTTACTTTACTTTGTGTGTACAATTATGGATTAGTAGTTTCTTTCTTCCTAGAGTCATGTTAAAGATACCTTCAAGCTACTACAAGTTCTGCTATGACAATGACTATAATTCTTATTTTCACTTTCTGCATTAATGTTGCTATTATTTCTCTGGTTGCCTTCAAAATTTTTTCTTCTCAGAAATTCAAATATGGCACAACTATATGTATAGGTTTTTGAAAGGCTTGTTGTTTTGGTTACAGATGTATCTGGTTGGATTTCTGATTTATAGGGCTTTATAGTTTTAATTTTCAGATCTATATATATTTTTGATATTTTATCAATTTTAAGTTATGTAGCTGGTATCAATCTTAATTTTTAAAATTTATAAACAATTGCTTCTTCAAATAATTCTTTTTTTTATATTAAATACGGGTTTATTTGAAGATGCTTTCTGGTGGCAAGTTCACTGGCCCCAAAGGACCAAGGCCAGGAAGTTGCCATGGGGAAAGGGGTGGAGGACAGGGAACTGAGAGAGGAGAGGAGAAAAAGAGTTTTTTTTTTTTCAAATCTTTCTTCTGTTCCTTTATGGTCCTATTATGACTTTTGTTGTTTTAAAACATCTTCATCTAAACCAAAGAGCTTACTGTGTGTTTTCAGCACCTGTGGGGTGGTAACAAGCCACCCCAGGTTAGTTCCTAATGTCTTTTTAAGTGTGTCTTTTCCTGTCATGTATGTATGTATGTATTATTTTAAAATTTTTATATCACCTATATTCTACTAGAATATAAACTAAAAACACACTTTTGATAAATTAACTGACCAATCTCTCTCTCTATTTGGGGAGGGCAAAGAAGGGACAGACTGACACTGGTCTCGCCTCTGTACTGCGGATCTGTGAGGAAGCAGCTCAACTCTCAGACAGGAGACCGGAGCAGCTTTGTTCTCATCACCATGAACCCCTCCTGCCTGATTCTGTCTTTATAATATCCCAACATCATCTTAAGTCTTACACAGAGCCTTGCGTGTACAGTAACTGTTCAATGTAGACCATGTCACTGTACTTTGGTGATAGGATAGACCATGTATTATGCATATAAAGCTGCCTTTAACTCTCAAAAACATTAATTTTATGTGGCTCAGTCTGGAGGGCCCAGACCGTTGTGGATGGGGCTGTGGCTGAATTAGAAATGAAAAATTTGGTCCTTTGATTGCTATAAGAAAGCAGGTTATGCAGGCAGTTTAGTGAACAAGGTTTTAAGCAGCACCCTTATATTACCATTTAGAAGACTGGATCGAGTTCAGAGAGCTACCAATTAAAAATCAAAAAGGCTGGAAAAATCTTGACAACCTGCTGGTGGAAGAATGCGTTATACACCACCTTTGTTTTTAAGCTGCCTGGCTTTTGTCCAAGGTCAACAAATTAGAGGGACAGAAGAGATGGCTCAGTGGTGAAATGACTTTTGTGCAAGCTTGAGGACCTGAGTTCAAATGCCCAGAACCCACCTGAAAACTAGGCATGGTGCCGATGTGTTTGTAACCTCAGTACTGTGGAATAGGAGGGAGGCAGACAGATCCCAGAGCTGGCTGGACATCAGTCTCACACAATCAAGAAGGTGTATACACGTGTGAGTGTGCATGAGTTTGGGTGAGAACGTGTGTGTGTGTGTGTGTGTGTGTGTGTGTGATATAGGATGAATTTGGGTATAGAAGCAAATGGGTATGACCTCTCTGGATTTGATGAGAAAACAGTAATCATTCTGCACATTCTGAGTTTTAAGGGTCTAAGATAAAATCAAAAGCTCTGTGACTTTTACAAGAGCAGGGAGCACAGTTGCCAAGACACCTGCCTGAAAGGCCAAATGGGCTAACAGTAGGGAGTACTAGATTTCTGCCCTGTCCACAAAATGAGAGCTCCTGGGAAAGCTTTATAGCTTCTGTGTACATGCAGCCAGCAATGTAGAAAGAGTTGTGTGCACATCTGATGGCCTCTGACAACAAATCCAGGACAATGGCATAGTTTGAACACAAGCAACCCAAGCATTTTTATGAGACAGACCTTGAGTTGATTCAAATGTGAATGCATAGCACCCTCCATTAAATCATCTCACCCATACTTAGCCTCAGAGTTCATACAGTCTTCCACATCAAAAATCCACTTCCTATAAAATGCTTCTAGCATAATTACTGAAAATATGACCATGGTTCCTGTCAGTTACAATCTATTTTTATCTTTTACTTTTTGAAATAGAAATGGTTTCAAGAAGTTGGTGGGAATCTATTAAAATTAATTACTAAAGCTGCAGTCTACTATATGCAGAGAGAGGATGGTTAAGTGCCCCACACAGTAAATCACAAGCAAGAAAAGGCTTTGTTATTTTTATTCAAAATAAACAATGCACTAAGGGGGTTGCCTTCAGGGCCATTTGCCTTCTGCATTCTTTTGTAACACAGCTCTTGGGGCAGCCTAAAAGCCATGACACAGATATAATTACATTCATTGTCTAGATGGCCACTCTCCTCTTGTCAAATGCCCAGGTGTGCTTGAGACTCAGGTAAATGATGATTGGTTTTCAGCAAACTTGACGGTCCCTTATCAAAAGCTGGACTAAGCTTGGCCACTGGAGCCTGGAAGGGGTGGTATCTGCAGTCGATCTGTAGGGAGGGTTTTATTCACTTAGGTGCATTAAAAAGTCCACGACAGAAAACAGCTTCTCTAAAGCTACCCTTGCCAAGCTTAGATGCCGTCCTCCTGGTGCATAGCCCTGGACAAAACCCATCCAGAGCCAAGCACAGCGAGAAGACCGACTCCTGGTTCATAATAAAATTGGGAGATCAGGGAGCTGCTGCTGTGCCTTGGCCTTTCTCAGGACTCCTAGGGATCTGGGCATATGTTATCCTTTACAGTCATTTAATTGGGGTTATTCCCCTGTTGTATCATTTCACCTGATAACAGAACTCCTTACCTATGGCCCTAGGTGTCCTTGGTAATCAAGTGAACAACTGTAATGATGGATTGTTAATCCTGAGATTGGCCAGAAAAACCAGCTCCACCATTTTGAGCCAAATTTAAAGAAATCTTTAAATATTAAATATTGACCAAGGGATAGACTTTGCTGAGGACCATTTCCTGGAATTTCCCAGCTAAGAATGGCCTCGAGCCATGTGTTGCAGGAGTTTATAAGGACAAACCTGTAGGACAGCTATTTTCCCATGGGACTTTGTTATTTTCTAAAAACTACAACTTCCAGCTTCCCAGGAAGTTACCTGGTCCCTGGGCAGGTGAGGCATACAGGTTAATTTTGGGGATTACACAACCTGGATCTGTTGTCTTCATAATCTCTTCACCTTTATCCATTGTTGCTCTAGTAAGCAGTGTATATTATAAATGAGGCATTGCATACCAAGTAATGGGTATAGGCAAACGTTCTACTGCTATGATCCATTACTAGCTTGGGTTCATTCTCCAATGTATTTAAATGAAAGCTGTCTCTGTCTCTGTCTCTCTGTCTCTCTGTCTCTCTCTCTCTCTGTCTCTCTCTCTCTCTCTCTCTATATATATATATATATAGTATTAAGCTCTTATATTAAACTGACAAGATGATTTCTATTTGAATAGATAGGCATGTTTTATTTGGAAAACACTGGATTTTCACATATTTGTAAGATTCTACACTAATAGGTTAGTTCAATAATACATATGTGAACCCTTCTGTTTAGGGAAAAAATAAGACCAGGCTGACTCATTACGGCAGCCTATTTTGGTAAGTTCAACTTAATTCTTACAAGGCTCTGTGGCCTGAGTTGGGGCCTGGTTCTCTCAATTATAACACTTGGTGACTTTCCAGATCTAGCAAAAATGTTTTAAACATCTGTGACTTACAAAGCAACAAGGGGGAATGGAAGCAGGGGGCACTGACCTTTAGGAAGAAATAACAATATTTGAGGAAGGTAGAAGAAAGAACATCTGGAATTTAAGATGGGCAGTGTTGCTGGAATTTCCAACCGCTTAAAAACCACACAATCCAGTTGTTAGAATCATAAATTCTCTGCTTAGATTGGGCAGATACAACAGGACACTACCTTATTCCCCAGCTACAAGACCCCCTTCCTACTTGCGGTTTCTCCTGGCCACAGGGTTCTGGTCCACCCTGCTTCCTCCTCCTGCATCCTCTCTCCCTCCTTCGTCTTCATCTCCTCTTACCTGCCCCCATCTTTCTAAGACCTCACACCCCTAAGTCTTTCCCTCCCTGCCCAATCCAGCCTTTCCCCCAGTTAAAATGGGAAGAAGGCTCACCTGTCACCGAGACTTGATGGACTGCCTGGGGCAGCCCTCGGGAGGAGGCAGAATTAACATCAGAATGTGAACAGCATCAGGCCAACCCACAACAAGACTGAACCAGAGAGTTGGAAAGGAGCATGCAGTGCATGGGCAATTACTGGATGCAAGAGAGGATGGGAGAGGACGTCCTGGGCTGAGAGGACAGAGAGTTCAGATGGAAAAAGAAGGATTGAGCCAGTGAGGAATGTCAGCTCCTGAGGGCTCCTTGTGGGCACTGGGCAGACAGGGGAGGCAGCCCCGTGTGGGTGGAAAACATCAACAGGAAGCAGAAAAGCCCCTTCCAGATGGCTTGGAGGACCTTGAACGCCACAGCAAACACTTGGGATTTCTATCTGTAAGTCATTCTGAGTCTGGGATCACCATTTGTTCTGTCTTTCCTAGGAGAGGTCCTGGGAATAGAAGGAAATCATAAAAATAAAGTAATTAATTAAATTAAAAATGTAAAAATAATTGGAGAGGGAAAGAAAGTTAGGTTTAGCCTAATATACAAAGGAAAAGCCATCACTACTACAGAAAAGAGAATCTGTCTGAATGAAAAGGTTGTCACACATGCGCGTGGTATGGCAAGCCTTCATATCTAGAGCTTGGGAGGCTAAGGCTGAAGAGTGGAGAGTGTGAGACCAGCCTGAGCTACATACGGAGACCTTGTCTCCAAAATAAAGAAGAAAGAGCAGAAAAGAGAAGAAGGAGACAAGAGAGGGAAGAAAAAAGATGGGAGGGAAGGGGACTGCTTTCAAGTGGGGGTAGCTCTTATAAATTATTGGTTGAAAATCATTGTAAACAGTGCCAAAGTCAACAGAAAGGGTAAGAACAAATGAAAGCTAAATAAAGATTGGGGATTTGAAAGTAAAAAAGCAATTTGGCTTGTGTTTGACCTCATGTACTTCTTGTAACAGGCTGGCTCTGCTGTGTTTTACAAGCACCAGTAACTAATGCTTGTAAAATACAGAATATGTTTTGGAAAGCAAAATACTTTTCTTTAATGCTTCGGACTCATAAATGTAATTCTGGGGAACACATTAGTCCTATTAGTTCCTTGTTGGGGGAGATGCTCTTTGTAATAAAAAGGCATTTGTCTCGTGTCTTAAATTTATTTTTCTTTTCGAGTTCAGAATATATGGTTTGATTAGAAAATTGAAGATAGAGGACATGAATGCTCTTCTAATTTAAAGGAAAAAATAGCTGATGGAAGATAATAGTAACAGAAATATAGTTACAGAGAAACAGCGTCTTCCACTTTAGCAGGACAGCTATGAGAAGGAGTAGAGCTAGAAATAAAAATTGGGGTTGGGGATTTAGCTCACGGGACCCTGTGGAAAAGGCCCTGGGTGTCCCCTGCTCCGAAAAAAAAAAAAAAAAAATTGGGGACAAGGGTACAGGCCCCACTTCTACAGGACCCTGTGCAGATTGGTGTCTGCTTTCATAAAAATGCCATCTACAGGTCATTACATACTGCTTTGCATATGGTGCACGGATGGTGCATGGCACACACATGTTTGCAGACGGTGCATCATGGCACACGCATACTTCACTTCAGCAACCCAACAGGGATTGTCTGTCATTATAAAAAGTCACATAAGCTTCCAGCACAGAAACACTGGAAATACGAAGTCAGGATGCCAGGTTAGGTGTCTGCTGAGGCCCACAGATGTCCATTACCTGACTTCAATCTTCTTGCTGTGTTCCCATGGCAGAGGGAGTGACAAAGCTCTCAGAGTCTCTTTCCTAAGGACAGAGCCACACTCATGAGTAACCCATGGGATACATACCTGTGACTTGGAAATCTGCCAGAGGCTCATAATCACATCACCCTGTGGTCCCCGTTACCACACACAGATTTCAGGAGGACATAAACATTCACTCTACAGCACAGATCCCTAGTATTTCAGTGGCTCAATCATCAAGAAAGAAATCTGTGTATCTAGGTCTTTGGAGAAGGTTGGCTTAGGGGCTAATGATGACAATCATTAGCAGAAGCGGCAGATGGGTCCCTGGTCAAGGCTTAGACTGTGCAGATCGTTCCATGTTTATTCCTAAAAATACACTTCTGGACACCTATGTGAGGGCAGGCAACATGGCTCAGAGAAGATAAAAACGCACTTACCACATAAACCTAAAGACCTGAATGCAAGTTCCAGAGCTCATGCAAAGGTAAAAAGAACCAATTCCAAAAAGTTGTCCTGATCGTCACACATGGGACATAATATGTATGTGCCCACACATCCACCATACACTATACGTACAATAAAAATTAATAATTTTTTCAAAAATTTTAAAAATAAATGTGATATGAATACCATATTTTAGTACATTGGATCTTATACACATTGCACTCAGATAACTAACGTTAGTGTGGCAATCTCTCTGCATGTTATTTAGAGTAATGCACAATATGATGTGAGTGGTATAATCCCTGTTGTTCATATGAGAAAAGTGAAGCTCTCAGAAGATGAATGGAGTGACAAACCAGCACCAGAGGGTGAACAGAAGAGCCATAGAAGAAGGGCTGTGAACATGAGAGAAAAAGCAGAGCTAGGCTCACCAATGGACAGGAAGTGAGGGCTGCAGCTCATGGGGAAGTGGGACCAAGGTGGAGAAGATTGGAAGGGGCAACCAGAGAAGTGAAGGGGACCAAGGTGGAGGGAAGGCAGCAATGCAGGTGTCCCCTGAAAAGCTGTATGAGTTCTGTGCCATGGGTAGCTTAGGAACAGAAAAGCCCTCAGCACAGTTTTGTGCTGTCTTTCTTGAACCTAAGATGCTAACCATCCCTTTGTCTGTATCCAGTCTGTGTACGTCACCCACCCATGTGTTGCTCCATCACTGTCTCTGTCTCAAATCTACTGTCACTGCAGCTCTGTGTTCGGATAACCCTTCCATAGAAGCTCATTGCTACCACAGTGCTGTGTTCTCTGGCTACCTTTATCTTACTACGGAGTGGCATTGCCATCCCACATCATCACAGGAAGAGCAGTGCACGTAATATTTTAAGGGTAAAACAGCCGATTTGCATTACTTTTAATGTAGGATTCAGTTAAACATGGCTGTTAACCTGTTGTTGTGTTTAATTTATAGGCTAAAGTTTCATCGACATCCATGTACAGAAAAACAGCACGCATAAGGCTTGGTGCTATACCACTGGAGTCTCACCATGCATTTCCCATGGATAAGGAATTACTGGTGCTACTGAAGGACAGAGCACAGTACAAAAATAAATACTAAACGCACTTGTTAGGATAAATGTGTTTATGCACACACCCAGTCCAAAGGAGAACATGGAATCCATCATTTAATCAAAGCCTCCTTAGTAAATGTGTTTTCCACATGACGCCGCCTGCGCTGCCACAGTACCAAGAACCAGACATAGGCCTGCAAGGTTTAATAGAAAATGCATATTCCGATCAGGTTTGTTCAATCCCAGCCCCGGAAAAAAAAAAAAAAAAAAAAAAGAAAATGCCAAAACTTTTACTGAGGTTCACAGAAGATATACCCCAAACCCACCAGTGAAAGCACAATGGAGAAACAAATTTACATTCTCAGCAGGAAAACAGAAACTGAAACCCAGCGCTGACTTCAAAAGATCTTAGTGCCGGAGGTTAACCCACCAAGGCCAAACAAAAAGGCCAGGACCTTCCTGTGTTGGGAACAAAAAGCTTCCACTGCACCAGCAAGGCTCAGCAGGGGCAGCCTCTGATGGGGCCCAGGGGATCCGACATCCACAAATGTACAATTTTCAGCCAACTAAAGCTTAAGTAGCAAAATATTTTTAGTTAAAGCTGTTTTATATGGGAATATTTCTACAATGAAATAATCCCTATAAAGCATGGAACACAAGTCCTGGCACACAGAGTTAAGTAAGTGTTAATTATTTTTAATGTTAATTAAGTTTATTATGTAAGTGCCTGCCTCAGGAATCAGAATAAAGAGTATAATTACTCCTCTTGGTGGCCCAAGGTCCTCATAGTAAATATTAATTACTTAATGAGACTCTGAGCACAAGGACATCCTGGAAGTGGCCAGGAATTCTGGGGTTGTTGGCTCCTACACAGCTCCAATGTGATGGTGGGACTGGCAGTCAGCTGATTACCACTCACTCTATCAAGCCGTCGGTCCTCATGGCTGTCAGTGTGCCTGCACTGGCCATTTCTCACCTCACAATTTCCTACTTCCAAGCATCTCTGAGCTGGGACATTGAGCCAATTAAATATCGGAAAAACATACAAATAAGGACTGGACTATTTAACCTACCTCAACCCATTTCCTGATTGTTCAGAAACCTTGAAGTTTCCAGAGTAAAGTCTGTGAGGCTTTCCAGGTGCGATGCTGCATAAGCTATAAGAACAGCAATCAAGAGGCGGAGGCAGGAGGATTGCAAGCTTGAGGCCAGCCTGAGCTACATAACAATACTCTGTCTCAAAAAATAAAGGAACAGGTAAGAGGCCCACCTGCCTCAGAACTTTCCCATGCCCTCAGTTTGGGTCCCAGAAAACCTAACCAAGAAGGTCCCCAAAATCAAATGGGTAGTGTCTTAGTTGGGGTTTCTCCTGTCATGAAGAAACACCATGGACATAGCAACTCTTATAAAGGAAGATTCTTAGTTAGGGTTACAGTTCACAGGTTTAGTCCATTATCATCATGGTGGGAAGCACAGTGGCAGGCAGACGGTGTGGAGAGGTGGCCGGGATTTCTACATCTGGATTGACAGGCATCAAGAAGAGAAGCGGAGCAACTAGGCCTGGCTTGAGCATCTGAACTCTCAAAGTCACAGTGACAAACTTCCTACACAAAGGCCACACCGAACAGTGCCACTCCTTATGGGCCTACGGGAGCCGTTTTCACTCAGACCTCACAGGTAGGAAGAACCTGGGTGATTGACAGCCGGGGTCCAGGAGTGCGGTGGAGGGAGGCGTGGCGTGGCGTGGAGAATGTGCAGGCTGAGCGTTTCGGGGCAGGTATGACTTCAAGACTAGAAATGTTTTCTTAAGTAAACAGAATGCCCACAAGTCTCTTCCTTTGTCCCTGTCCTTTAGAATGCAGAAACGACATTTAATCAGGATTCTAGGGGAATTAAAGCCCCCACACTGCCGAGCTGGACTCGTGGTGGATGCTTGCCTGACCTATCCTTTCCTCTTATTCTTTCAGCCACATCCTTTAATCGCATCTTCTGAGAAAAGACTTATGCGTTTGGTTCTTCTGATGTCACACAGGCGCAGACAGGAAGGAGGAAAGGTGGCTGCCAGTGGAGACCAGGATGTTACCGACAACAGGAGCCGTGGGTCCCAGTCATTTCTGTTCCTCCTGAGGATGCGATTTTAAAGAAAACTCTTCCTCATGACTGAAGGAGATTTCCACACGTACGACATAGACCAGCAGCCGGTGCACCAGTGACTGTCATGGCGTCGCTCTGCACACAGGTACAGGGGAGTCACAGACTGGGATGTGGAGAAGGGACTGTCGGGGTGGTAGGTGTGAGAATTGCAGTCTCTTGTTTCCACCCGGATCTCTACTTTTATTTTTCTTCCTCAGAAGTGAATGGCTCATCCTCACTGTCTCATTGCCTCTGTGTTGAAGTTTATGCTTTTCCTGTTGAACTTTCATTCAAGTCTATTTTCCAGTCTCACCTTGTGTCCACCTTGCGTAAGGACACAAGTGGAAGACAGCGCTGAGGGCGCCCCCTGGTGGCTTCTACTGAACGGATTTCATATAATGAGATGATGAAAGATTAATTCTGAGAAAGGTGCGGTACTGTGTACAGTAAATTTCCTTTACACAAATGTTCATGTGTGATGCTTATTTTATTAGAAAAATTCTATAATAGTTTTATAAAAAATTTAATACTACATTATATATTACATATAAATAAAATCTAAAAATAAAAGATTTAAAATAAAAATTAAATTTTAAAATAGTTTTCATGGTCTTTAATTTTAAAAGAAAAATTGTTTCTGGGTGAGTGAGTCTTTGAAGCACATTTCAGTAGCCTATTCCCAATGTGATCAGGACTCTAGCTGGAGGACAAGATGTGCAAACTTGCTCAACTACATGTATGTTACATGACTGTGCTCCCACATCAAAGGTAATCTTCTGATCTGTAGTTTATGTGCAGAGCATCTGGGTAACAAACCATCTTCTTCAAACAGACATAGAGCCTTTTGCTATCTCAACTAAGTTTCACCTACCTTCTTAGGGAAGAGACAAGAATTCTCCCTTTTCTTGGCAAAGGTTTTGCATTTTTATTCTTTTTTTTCGTTTGTTTGTTTTTTTGTTTTGTTTTTTTTTTTTTCGGGGCTGGGGACCGAACCCAGGACCTTGCGCTTCCTAGGCAAGCGCTCTACCACTGAGCCAAATCCCCAACCCCTTATTCTTTTTTTTTTAAAAAGATTTATTTATGTATTATGTACAGTGTTCTGACTAGCATTGTTAAAACGGAGCTGGCAAAACAGGACACATTGGGGGTACACCCACTACTCTTGGACTTGTACCCAGAAGGCTGGGACACGAGAATCAAGAATTCAAATACAGCCTTGACTAATTATTGGCATCCAAGCCAGGCTTCATGACAAACATCATCTCAAAGGAATTTGTGAAAATATAAAAAACACAATGAGGAACAACCACCCACCACCCTTTCACAGACAACACACTGTCTAATACTAAGCAACGAACCACTCAGCTAATAGAGATCCCATTTCATACACAGCCGCAGACAAATACTATCACCAAGTGACAGTGCAGTAGAAGACGAACAGAAGCCACAGAACTATAATAGCCTACCATACTTCTGTAAGTGGATTTGGCACACATACACCAAACTTCAATAACCACTCCAAAAGTTGCAAAATACAAGCCACACCCAGAATTGGTGTCTCCACCATTACACATGAGTGAATGTAGAAAACAATTTGCTTTCATTAAGGCTATGATGAAAAAGAAATGAAGCAAGATTTATTTCCCCTTGAAACTGAAGACAATGATGATGTCTAAAGTCTTTATCAGATCACTCACATAGATATGGCATTTCTCTTTGTGTGAATTCTTTATTTCCTACCATCAAAGTGAAATATAGTCTTTAAAACATTTACAGGGTTAAAGACATGGCCAAGCAGTTAAGACAAGTTCATTCCTGGGATCAAGGTCAGGTTATTGACAAATCCCTGTAATTCCTGCTACAAGATCCCAAGAAATCACACACACACACACACACACACACACACACACACACACACACACACACACACACACACACAGAGAGAGAGAGAGAGAGAGAGAGAGAGAGAGAGAGATCACACAATTAAGAAGAAAATTTCAAACAAATAATTTTTATTCATGAATGTTTTTCTTATGGAAGCATCCATTCCTTTAACTCAGGAGTTAAGGCACCTAAGAGGTTATGTACAGTGTTTCTTCATCACGAATAGAAACAGAAAGCAAGCACATAGGCGTGAAGTCAGAGAAATCAAGGCTGCTCAGTTGGTATTATTTTGGGGGGGAAAGATTTAAGAAATGCTGCCCTGCTGAAGGAGAAATATCACTTGTAGTCGACTTGCAAGTTTAGATCTGCACACCATTCCTAGGTCTGACTCTAATTCATGCTGGATATTGGGGATGTGAGGTGTAAGCTCCCTCTATTAGCCATCATGCATGACAGTTGTTGCATTGCCACTTTCATGGTGACCCCATGGTCCTCTGGAACCATAAGTCAAATTGAACTCTTTTGTAAGTTGCCCTAGGCACGATGTTCTATTATAGCAACAAAAAAGGCAGTCGTTCACACCCATAAACTTTTACATCTGGATGAGTTATTTCCTGTAATTGAAGAGAATTGTGACATCTAAAAGGGCTATCTTATCACTTAAATTAATACAGCAATTGTGCATATGAATGTACAAGTACAAATAAAGTCAAGAAGAACATTGTAATGCTTGGATTGTTTACACTCGTCAGATATTTTCTTCAGAATAATCTTGTGCAACCGAAGTATGTTGGCTAAAGTTCTTATAGGATCCTTATAGATCCCCTACAGTATGAATTCGTTCAGGTCCCTAAGCACTACTATGGTGTGTAAAGCCTTTAACAGACTGATTACACACTAAGGGTTTTAATATTGCACAAAGAGATCATGACATGCAAAGCTTTACCACACTGACTCCATTCACAGGTTTCTTTGCACCATGGCTTTTTCTCCTGAGCGCAGCTACATGAAATGCTGCTACTCGCACAGGCTTTACCACATTGCTTACCTCCTAGTGTTTGTCTCCAGCAGGTGTTCTTCTACTTAGTCATACACGACTGTGTATGAAAAGGCTCAATCACATTGATTACATTTGTAGGGTTTCTTGCCAGCACATGTTCTTTTAGATATTTGTAAATAACTGTTCTGAGAAAAGGCTTCCTAATATTGACTCCATTTATAGGGTTACTCACTTTTATGTATTTGAAGAAGACTGTAATATGCAAATGAACAAGTGACAGAAATTTTTCCTAAGTACAGCCATTTTGTTATCAGACTTCATTTAATCATAGAGCGAAACTAAATTCAAGTTCCCAGAACATAAGGGAGCTGGAGACTCCCTAATAACTGATAAGCTTCCATTATTCATCTTTGTTCCCCAAAACATGATTGTTCATAACCATGGTCCCTATTCTACAAAATATATTGACTGTTCCTAATGACAGCTTCTGTTATTCATCTTTTGTTCCCTAAAATACAATACCTGTTGCTAGCCACAAAGAGAAAATGGATATGATTTTTAGACTGTAAAACCTACATCCTGCCTGCATCACTAGACACAGATCAACTACACAGGGAATACCCCTAGCCCTGAATCTGATTGGTAAGACATCGTTGTAGCTTGACACACATGTGTGGTTTCCAAGCTTTAAAGTTCAGTACCATTCTGGTTCACGGTCAAAGTTCAGCTCCTGAGTATGTTCTGTGGCCCTGATTGATCAGTAAAGGCTTGATTACAATAAACCTTCATCAGCATTAATCTGGTATAAAATTAACTCAAACAAATCAGTAGCTTTCCTCTACTCAAAGGATAAACAGGCTGAGAAAGAAACTAAGGAAATGACACCATTCACAGTAGTCTAAAATAATATAAAATATCTTGGCGTGACTTTAACCAAGCAAGTAAAAGATCTGTATGACAAGAACTTCAAGTCTCTGAAGAAAGAAATTGAGGAAGATCTCAGAAGATGGGAGGATCTTCCATGCTCATGGATTGGCAGGATTAATATAGTAAAGATGGCCATTTTGCCAAAAGCAATCTGTAGATTCAATGCAATGCCCATCAAAATTCCTACTCAATTCTTTACAGAGATAAAAAGAGCAATTTGCAAATTTATTTGAAATACCAAAAAACCCAGGATAGAGAAAACTATACTCAACAATAAAAAAAAAAACAAAACTTATGGGGGAATCACCATCCTTGACTTCAAGCAGTATTACAGAGCAATAGTCATAAAAACTGCATGGTATTGGTACAGAGACAAACAGATAGATCAGTGGAATAGAATTGAAGACCCAGAAATGAACCCACACACCTATGGGCACTTGATCTTTAACAAAGGAGCTAAATCAACATATGGGAACCTCATAAAACTGCAAAGCTTCTGTAAGGCAAAAGACACCGTCATTAGGACTAAATGGCAACCGAATTGGGAAAAGATTTTTACCAATCCTACATCTGATAGAGTGCTAATATCCAAAATATACAAAGGACTCAAGAAGTTAGAGTCTTGAGAGCCAGATAAGTCTATTAAAATCAGGGTACAGAGCTAAACAAAACATTCTCAGCTGAGGAATATCAAATGTCCAAAAAGACCTAAAGAAATGTTCAACATCCTTAGTCATCAGGGGAATGTAAATCAAAACAACCCTGAGATTCCCCCTCTCACCAGTCAGAATGGCTAAGATAAAAACCTCAGGTGATAGCAGATGCTGGCATGGATGTGGAGAAAGAAGAACACTCCTCCACTGTTGGTGGGATTTCAAACTGGTACAACCTCTCTGGAAATTAGTCTGGAGGTTCCTTAGAAAATTGGACATTCCACTACCTGAGGACCCAGCTATACCTCTCCTGGGCATATACCCAAAGATGTTCCAAAATACAAGAAAGACACGTGCTCCACTATGTTCATAGCAGCCTTATTTATAATAGCCAGAGGCTGTAAAGAACCCAGATGCCCTTCAACAGAGGAATGGATTAAAAAAATGTGGTACATCTACACAATGGAGTACTACTGGGCTATCAAAAACAATGACTTCATGAAGTTCATAGGCAAATGGAATGAACTAGAAAATATCATCCTGAGTGAGGTTACTCAATCACAGAAAAATACACTTGGTATGCCTTCATTGATAAGTGATATTAGCCAAAAGCTCAAATTACCCATGATGCAATCCACAGATCACAGTAAGCTCAAGAAGAAGGGTGACCAAAATTCGGATGCTCCCACTCCTTCTTAAAAGGGGAAAAGATATCCATCCATAGGAGGGGATATGGAAGCAATGTTTATAGCAGTGACTCAAGGAACGGCCATTCAGAACCTGCCTCACATGTGACCCATATATATATCCCCGCAAACTAGATAAGATTGATGAAACCAAAAAATGCATGCTGAAAGGGACCGGATATAGATCTCTCCTGAGAGACACATCCAGAGCATGTCCAATACAGAGGTCAATGCTAGCAGCAAACCACAGAACTGAGAACAGGACCCCCTTGGAGGGAATTAGAGGAAGGATTGAAAGAGCTGAAGGGGCTTGCAACCCCATAAGAACCACAATGCTAACCAACCAGAGCTTCCAGGGACTAAACCACTACCGAAAAATTAGTGCTCCAACTGCATATGTAGCAGAGAATGGCCTTGTTGGGGCACCAGTGGAAGGGGAAGCCCTTGGTCCTGCCAAGGGTGGACCACCAGTGCAGGGGAATCTGGGGAGGGGCAATAAATGGGATGTATGGGGAGAATACCCATATTGGAGAGGGGGATGGGAAGGGATTGGGCCTTATGGACAGGAAAGTGGGAAGGGGAATTACATTTGAAATGTAAGTAAAGAAATATATCTAATAATTTTTTTTAAAAATGAAGCTTGTGCTACTGAAAAAAATAGAAAAGAAACAATAAAGAAAGCACAAAGGGGGACAACCCTGGAGATAGAAAACCTAGGAATGAGATCAGGAGTCCTAGATGCAAGCATCACCAACAGAATATAAGAGATAGAAGAGAGACTCTCAGGGTCAGAAGGTAGCATAGAAAACATCGTTGCAACCATCAAAGATAATTTAAAATACGAAATGATCCTAACCCAAAACATCCAGGAAATACAGGACACAATGAGAAGATCAAACCTAGGATAATAGGTATAGAAGACGATGAAGACTCTGAACTTAAAAAGCCAATAAATATCTTCAACAAAATTACAGAAGAAAACTTCCCCAACTAAAGAAACAGATGCCTATAAACATACAAGAAGCCTACAGAGCTCCAAATTGATTGGACCAAAAAAGAAATTCCTCCCATCACATAACAGTCAAAACACCAAACATACAAAACAAAGAAAGAATATTAAAAGCAGTAAGGGAAAAAGTCAAGTAACATATAAAGGCAGACCTATCAGAATTACACCAGACTTCTCTCCAGAGACTATGAAAGCCAGAAGATAGTGGGCTGATGTCATACAGACCCTAAGAGAACACAAATCCCAGCCCAGGCTACTATATCCAGGAAAACTCTCAATTAACATAGATGAAGAAACCAAGATATTCCATGAGAAAACCAAATTTGCACAATATCTTCTTACAAAGCCGGCCCTTCGAAGGATAATAGATGGAAAACTGCATCACAAAGAGGAAAACTACACCCTAGAAAAAACAAGAAAATAATGTCTTTGCAACAAAACAAGAGAGGCACACAAACAAAATTCCACTTCTAACAACAAAAATAACAGGAAACAACAATCACTATTCCTTAATATCTCTAAATATCAATGGACTCAATTCCCTGATAAAAAGATACAGAATAACACACTGGATATGTAAAGAGGACTCAGCATTCTGCTGCATATAGGAAACACACCTCAGAGACAAAGACAGACAGTACCTCAGAGTAAAAGGCTAGAAAACAACTTTCAAAGTAAATGGTTCTCAGGACCAATCTGGAGTAGCCATCCTAATATCAAATAAAATCAACTTTGAACCAAAAGTCATCAAGAACAATAAGGAAGGACACTTCATATTTAACAAAGGAAAATCCACCAAGATGAAATCTCAATCCTAAATATCTATGCTCCAAATGCAAGGGCAAACACATTCATAAAAGAAACTTTACTAAAGCTCAAAGCACACACTGCACCTCACACAATAATAATAGGAGACTTCAACACCCCACTCTCATCAATGGACAGATCATGGAAACAGAAATTAAACAGAGACATAGAGAAACTAACAAAAGTTATGAACCAAATGGACTTAACAGATATTTATAGAACATTTCATCCTAAAACAAAACAATATACTTTCTTCCAGCACTTTCTCCAAAATTGACCATATAATCAGTCACAAAACAGGCCTCAACAGATACAAGAAGATTGAAATAATCCCATGCATCCTGTCAGATCACCACGGACTAAGGCTGGTCTTCTATAACAACAAAGATGACAGGAAGCCCACATATACACGGAAGTTGAACTTCTCAACTTTACTCTACTCAATGATAACTTGGTCAAGGAAGAAATAAAGAAAGAAATTAAAGACTTTTTAGAATTTAATGAAAATGAAGGTACAACATACCAAAACTTATGGGACACAATGAAAGCAGTGGTAAGAGGAAAACTCATAGCTCTGAGTGCCTCCAAAAAGAAACTGGAGAGACCATACACTAGCAGCTTGACAGCTCACCTGAAGGCTCTAGAATAAAAAGAAGCAAACATACCCAAAATAAGTAGAAGACAGGAAATAATCAAACTTACGGCTGAAATCAACCACGTTGAAACAGAAAGGAGTATACAAAGAATCAACAAAACCAGGAGCTGACTCTTTGAGAAAATCAACAAGATAGATAAACCCTTAGCCAGACTAACCAGAGGGCACAGAGCATGTATCCAAATTAACAAAATCAGAAAGGTAGACATGATAACAGAATCTGAGGAAATTCAAAAAATCATGAGATTACTACAAAATTATTACAAATTACTACAAAATTACTACAAAATTTTACTACAAAAATTACTACATGTAGTTATTACTACTACTACAAAAGCCTATATTCAACAAAACTGGATGAAATGGACAGTTTTCTAGACAAATACCAGGTAGCAAATTTAAATCAGGATCAGATAAACCATCTAAACAATCCCATAACTCCTAATGAAATAGCAGAGTTATTAAAAGTCTTCCAACCAAAAAGAGCCCAGGTCCAGACGGGTTTAGTGCAGAATTCTATCAGACCTTCATAGAAGACCTCATACCAATATTATCCAAACTATTCCACAAAATTGAAACAGATGGAGCACTATCAGATTCCTTCTATGAAGCCACAATTACTCTTATACCTAAACCACACAAAGACACAACAAAGAAAGAGAACTTCAGACCAATTTCCCTGATGAATATTGAAGCAAAAATACTCAATAAAATTCTTCCAAATGGAATCCAAAAACACATCAAAATGATCATCCATCATGATCAAGTAGGTTTCATCCCAGGGATGCAGGGATGGTTTAATATACAGAAATCCATCAACACACACACACACACACAACACACACACACACACACACACACACACACACACACACACACGTTTCTTATATAAAGAAACTCACAAAAAAAACCCACATGATCATTTCATTAGATATTGAGAAAGCATTTGACAAAATTCAACTCCTCTTCATGTTAAAGGTCTTAGAAAGATCAGGAATTCAAGGCTCATACCTAAACATAGTAAAAGCCATATACAGTAAACCAGTATACAGCCAACATTAAACTAAATGAAGAGAAACTTGAAGCAATCCCACTAAAATCAGGGACTAGACAAGGCTGCCCACTCTCTCCCTACTTATTCAATACAGTACTCAAAGTTCTAGTCAGAGCAATCAGACAACAAAAGGAGGTCAAAGGGATGTAAATTGGAAAGGAAGAAGTCAAAATATCACTATTTGCAGATGATAGGATAATACTTCAGTGACTCCAAAAGTTCCACCAGAGAACTACTAAGTCTGATAAACAACTTCAGCAAAGTGGCTGGATATAAAATTAACTCAAACAAATCAGTAGCCTTCCTCTACTCAAAGGATAAACAGGCTGAGAAAGAAATTAGGGAAATGATACCCTTCACTATAGTCCCAAATAACATAAAATACTTTGCTGTGATTCTAACCAACCAAGTGAAAGATTGGTATGACCAGAACTTCGAGTCTCTGAAGACAGAAAATGAAGATCTCAGAAGATGGAAAGATCTCCCATGCTCATGGATTGGCAGGATTAATATAGTCAAAATGGCCATTTTACCAAAAGCAATCTACAGATTCAATGCAATCCCCATCAAAATTCCAACTCAATTCTTTACAGAGTTAGAAAGAGCAAATTGTAAATTCATTTGGAATAACAAAAAACCCCCAGGATAGCAAAAACTATCCTCAACAATAAAGAACTTCTGGGGGAATCACCATCCCTGACCTCAAGCACCTATAGAGCAAAAGTGATTTAAATAAATTGTATGGTATTGGTGCAGAGACAGGCAAGTAGATCAGTGGAATAGAATTGAAGACCCATAAATGAATCCACACATTTAAGGCCTTTAAACAAAGTAACGCCAGACACTGGAGGAACTGGAGTTTCATTGATTTGGATAATTTGCATAGTCAATTGAGTGGTGAAATTGGTAAATTTCTCATTCCAAGGGCCTTTCGGGTAATTATTAAGCTGAGAAAGGACCAATGTAAAGTTTTGAACTCTAGGTGGAGTCACACAAACATGCATGAAAATAGGAGAACAGGAGGCCATATGGGTCTCCCATAAGATATCAAGCTGTTCCTGCAAACTATCTGTTGATTTAAATTTAGAATTCCCAATTGTATGAAAGCATTCAAATTATTTTGCGTGGAAAGTGCTTCAGCAACTTCTCCTAAAAGTTTATTCACCTTGCTTGGCATAACAACAGATTGGGAGGGCGATCCTGGACACTGCAGCCGAAGTAGCTGCAGTGGCAATGGCTGTTATAATTGCAATGATAATACCAAAGTCTCTCTTATGACGGGTCAGGATCAGCTGATTTTCTCCCGAATGACTGACAGGCAATGGAACTATGCCTGGGATCCACACAACCAGGGTGAGTCCTCTGATCCCCAGCAGCTTCGTAGATGGCATTCCTGCAAAGAACAGTTAAGACTATCTCCAGCATTAGTACCATTCCAAACCACAAAGAAAAATGGAGGAATTATTAGACAGCAAGGAAACATTTTTCACTAAGGTGAAGCATAAGGACTCAGAAAGCCCAAAAATCCCAGTTATGTTAGCTTGCTCCTCATCAACCTCAATGACTGCCATTCCCAGAGACAAACTGGTAGCCAAGAAGGCACTGGGGTAGGTTCTTCACGAATGCCCAAAAGGTCTTCTCCTGGGTCAGGATCCATAGTGATGACAGGAGGAACACAACGCTCAGGCACCCACACAGGAGTCTCGGCATCCTGGAGAAAAATATAGACAGAGCCTCAGGCCCTAACCGAGACAGGATCAGGTCCCTTCCAAGTACCGGTGATGAGGTCTTTCCATCTGGCCATGTCACTTTAATTTTTTTGAATATAAATTATTAGATGAGGTTCTCCACCTTGTGCAAACAAAAATCCTTGTGATTATTGATACAGTAAACCTTTTTTTCCAAAAAACAAGCAAAAAAAAAAAAAAAAAAAAAAAAAAAAGAAAAGAAAAGAAAAGAAAAAAAAAAAGAAAAACCAAACCAAACCAGGCTGAAACGCCGGCTCGGCAGTTATGAGTACCTGCATTGGACCCAAGTTCCTTCTAGCACCCATGTCCATTCCCAAACAACTCTAACTCCAGCTCCGGACAGGGTTTCTCTGTGTAGCCCTACCTGTTCTGGAACTTATTCTGTAGACCAGGCTGGCCTTGAACTCAGAGATGTGCCTGCTTCTGCCTCCCAAGTGCTGGGAATTAATGGTGTGCACCACCACCGCCACCTACCAACGATAAATCATTTAAAACAAATAACAACAACTCTTTCAATCCTAAGATGTACCTCAATCCGTATTCACCAGGAAGACACTTTTAAGTTTGAAATTTAGTAAGTGAAAAACTAGTTGGTTAAAAAAATTGAGTCCGGGAGTTGGGGATTTAGCTCAGTGGTAGAGCGCTTGCCTAGCAAGCACAAGGCCCTGGGTTCGGTCTAAAAAAAAAAAAAAAAAAAAAAAAAAAAAAAAAAAAAAATTGAGTCCAAATGTGCCAATATATAAATTATTTTTCTTTTGTGAACTGTAGTAACCAACTTACTGAATCAATGTCTGGATTTTCTTTCTGCATTAAACATTGTAAAATGTTTTAATATCTTAAATAAACACTTCCTTCAAATTTTACATACTACTTACTTCTAATGAAACTTTACAAAACACCTACTTCTAATGACTGAGTTTGTAAAAAAAAACAAAAAACCATTCATTTCGCTTGAACCTTAGTTTTAGAATCTGAAACCTTAACAAATATATTTAAAATACAAAGATACAGAATGATGTTTACATTCATAAAATCTGTGGCTTAATTAATGATACTAAAATAATGTAAAATTTTAAAGAAAGCATTATCTTTTCTTCATTTGCTGTCCAGAAACCTGGTTCCTTTCTTCTCTTCTTTAATTTTTTATCTTTGCTTGGTTTTGTGCTAGAGGTCTGGTAAGGCTGTAAATCTACGTGCAAGTGAAACTGGTACCGACCACTTTCCACATCACAGTAGTAATAAATCCCAGTGGAAGCATCATAATACAGTTGGTTCTCCTTTCAAAGTCAAGAAAGTAAGTTTTACTCATGTATAATGAAACAAAAGAGAAAAATAAACAACAAAAATGCCAAATATAGTCAGTGGATACATTTGTTTTAACAATTATTGTATTTTCAGATGAATTAGAGAAATTAGAAAAAAACCTTTAAAAATTATTAATGTCTGCTCTGCTTTCCACAATGAGAAAAATTTAATCTTAATTGCATCAAATGAAACTGCAAGTATTTACAATGTTTTACTTTATGTGAAATGGTAATTTCATAAGGTTCAACTGACCACATTAAAAAGAAATGTAAGAAACGTTTCTGAAGCATGAACACTAAGGTGCGGATGACAAACTGCACAGGAGACCAACAGTGTCCTGGGACCCGGCGGCCAAGCCTCGTACCACTACTTAACTCTTGACTTTAACATTTAATAATAAAGAAACTGCGACGATGCCTGTAGGTATGCAGGATTGAAAGAAAACACATACATGGGCAACCCGTTTTCAGAGAGTGCCACCAAGGCTTTACTGAGATCTCCTTATACACCCCAGGCAAAAGCTGTGGGGAAACAACAAAGCAGGTGAAAATCCCCAACCAGGAAAACAGGAGAACCGGAGAAATCTGTGTCATGGACAGTCTCAGGCCCAAATCAGGCTGAGAGCAGCTGCCAAGGGTGCAAACAACTTCTTGCTATAGCAGGCTAAGAGGGGGAAGGGAAACACCCCAAGGTAGGGCCCAACAAAACTGGGGCTGCGGGGATCAGGTGTAAGAAAGGGTAAACAAATGACTATGTTCACTAATTTTCTATTCCTGTTTCTTGTTAGAAAATTGGAGGCAAAAGTTCAAAATAGGAAGGAAAACTTGAACAAGGGACTGAAACAATGAAAAACAGAAATGCTTGAAATGCAAATGCTGCTCCATTTGCAGTCAACAAAACGTTACAAAGTCCAACAGACACCACCACTGACAGACAAGACCCTGGGAAGAGTTTCAGGGATGGAAGCCAACCCTCGAGCCCAATTTTAAACTCTGCCAACTGTTCCTCCTCTCTTCTGCTAGGACGTACTTTTTGTTATCAGGCAGCTGAAAGCTCAACAGTGCGGTATTCGGAAGATCTGGGATACTTACAGAACCATAGTAGAAACCAGTGCTGTGGTCAAAGTAAAGCGGGTGCAGCGGCTCTCAGGCTTTCAGCTGGCGAGGACCCTCCGAGCGCTGAGCCTCCTGCTAACCCGGAAGCACACGCCACCAAGTGACACACATGTCAGCTAAGCTGGACCCCAGGAAACGAAACCACATGGACTTAGGACGGTGCTTCAGTTTGTTTCCAGTTTGTAATGGAAGCACATCGCAGCTAATTATAATCAGAACCATTTTCAAATGTTTTCTAATTTAACCGCGGTCCTAAATTTTGTCTTTTTTGTTTTTGCTGCAGATGAGACAGAGGCCTGCACATGCGAGGCCAGTGCTGTACCTCGAGCTGCATTTATCCCCAGAATTTATGCATTTATCTTGTTTGAGTTTTAAAGACAATAATGGTAAAAAGTATTCAAAGTTAAATGTGTGGGAACGTAAGGAAGCAACCATAAAGTATAGACTATGAAGTATCTCTAAACAATTGATCTAATTATTCGATACGTCAACAGTAAAGACACTTTAAACCTAGAGACAGAGAAACTCGAGATTAAACGTTCATAATTAAAACAACTGTGAAAACCATCCGGGAAATCTAAGTGAGGAGGAGGCATCTCACACGCAGCCCTGGGATTGGTGGGTGAGGGAAGAGAGGAAACTGCCCTTTACTTCCGGGTGTGGCCAGCTTGCGCACACGCGCAGTACTTGGCAGACTCAGGTCGGAGGACAGTTTGTGCCTGAGAATTCAAGATCAGTGTGGGCAACAGAGGGCCACCCCATGTCAAAATAACCAATAACTACTTTGGGTACAAACATGTAAAACGACACTGTTCTTGGGCCTCACTATCCTGTGTGACTGTAAACGTGAGAGCCCCTGCGTGCACTCACCCACATGGGTCAGAGAAAACCGTGTGCTCCTGGTTCTCTCCTTCTACCTTTATGGAGGTGGCAGGGTTAGGAACTGAACTCAGGCCGTCAGGCTTGTGTAACAAGCACCTTCTACCTCCGGGGTCACTGCACTGAGCTCCAAGGTTCATGGGCTGAGCGAAACTATACTGACAATATAGCTCATATAATCATAAACAGAAATCATCACAACTGTAAATACATTCCCACTTGTGTTTTTTAGCAACCACGGCTGAGTGTGTGGTACAAACCTACGCTCTTAGGTACACACAGACCGAGGTCGGACACAGGGGAACAAGGCCAACCTGAGCAACAAAGCAAAACTTTATTTCAAAAGACAAAACAAAACTCGTGCCCTGTGCACAATCATACATTTTATAACTCACTCACAACTACTTGTAATTCATGTTTGTATCCTACAGGACCAAGGAATCCTATCTTTCTCCCCATCTCCTGGACCTCGGGTTCATGGTTAGCCTTTATTACCTGTGAATCGGAGGTGAAGGGATCCTCGTGTCTGTGGTTAACACTTTCTGCCATCTCAGTACCGTAGCTCTCACTGTCTATTCGTGACTTGGCTTTAGAGTCGAGAGCAGACGCTTGAACAAACTGACTCTGCTGTGCAGACAGTTCCGTCTCTTTACTGGGAAGATTATCATCGTTATAATATGTCTGATAGTAATAATCTATAGAGAAAAGAAACAAGCAAACAGCTGGTGAGTCTATGGGAAAAGTTTAATTGTTAATTGCAAAATCCAAATAGCAAACACAGACCTGCACCAGACACCCACTGAACCCCTGAGTGTGGAACACAAAGCTCCATCCATTAAATCTGGCCACAAGGCCAGGGCAGATGTAAGAGGGATGGGGGGAGGGTGGGGAAGCAGGTTTATTGACAAAATTATTCAGTATGATCAGTATGGGGGTTTACTGGGGAGGGGGATCCTAGCATTGGAGAGCCTGAGGTGAATGAAACCAACCTGGGCTACCCAGCAATTCCAGATAAATTCCTTTATCTCCATACTGAGGACCTGACTTGAGCAACAAGAACACTTAGTGCAGCAGGGAAAACATACACAAGCATTGAGGAAATTATAATACATTTCTAGTTTGTCATCCATAAATTGACCAAAAGAAGTGACAAGAAATCTGTATCAGATTCTTCATATTTACGTACTTTGTCTGTATTATTTTTAAAGAAACACTGCACCCATGTGCTATGGATGCTCTGAGGGTACTAGACACAGAACACCTGAAATTGACCTAGGAGCGTGGCTCTCTGTCTGTACTTCTACATCAGACTTTTGATTATCTTCATTTTTCTCACAATGCAGTATTTTACTAAGCTCTTCTACCTAAAAGGAAAAAAAGGTTTAGGAAAAATAAGCCATAGAGCAATTTAAAAATACACAACACCCTACCATCCTCAGAATATTACAAGGCATTTATCATGGTAGGACTTTTAGACCTTTTTCAGCAACCCCACAACCATTCACAGGGCAAGGCTGGCCTCTGGCTTTCCTTAGCTCGTTCCTTCCCTTTCATTCCTTCCTTTTAAACACAGAGCTCAGTATTTTGCAAGCTGATAATGAACATACAGGGCAAATAATCCCCTGGCTTCAGCCTTCCAGATAGTTAAGACTTACCATGCATACTACTGTGACCCACAGTATTGTCATACTCCTGGGTCTGGTGGTGAACACCTTCCATTCAAAGCCAGATAGGGCTACACGGTGAGACCCTGTCTAAAGAGGGAAGGAAGAAGGATGGGCAAACTATTCAAATCGTCCCTCCAAAAACCTCGGGATGGAGCTCAGTGGTGGGCACACCTGGTAACCATGAAGTCCTAGGCTCACTACAGAAGGAAAAGTACAACTAAAGACAGTTCAAATACAGGCAAGTTCCAGCCTTAGCTTGGACAAAATAAAAGGTTTACTCTCGTAGTCTCAAAGGCCAACAGCTCTTGCTACAATTTAAAACTACAAGTTTCCATCTGAACTGAACTTTCTAACACCAGAGACTCAAGAGTTATTTACTTAAATATATTTAAATGCTATTTATATGCTATATGTACTTTTTTCTTTGCTCTTATCACTAAATAACTTCAGCAGAATGGAATGAGAGCTTGGCAGAGGTGGCATTTTTCCTCTGTGTACTTTGTGCACTGAAGTACCCTTAAAAGATGCTGTGGAGGGGTTGGGGATTTAGCTCAGTGGTAGAGCGCTTGCCTAGGAAGCGCAAGGCCCTGGGTTCGGTACTCAGCTCCAGGGGGGTGGGGGTGGGAGATGCTGTGCAGCACATGCCCATGAGTGAATGAGAACTGCCTCAATCCACACACCTCTCCTCTGTCTGACAGGATCTCAGTCCCCGTAGTTTATGATCAGTAAGCTTGAACACAGAAAGGCAGTGAGAGTGGTTACACACAGGTTTATCTAGGTACCTTATGAACTGGGCGATCTCTCTTACTACCAGGACCCGGAAGCAGGAAAACTAATTAGTGAGAACATTGAGGGGGTGCTAGCTCTCGATTTCATCCCTCAGCCTGTCAGCCCTTACCCTGGGAGGCCAAGTACCTTGCCCTGGTGCTGTCCGTCTGCCGCCACCACTGCCATGAACTGGATGGAATACTTAGTATCCACATTTATACAGGAACTTTGAGTAACATCTGAATTTACACAATTGCCTTACAAAAGAGTTGTCCTGATACCAATGTCACACATGAAATGTCTTAAGAAACAAAGTAACTTATAACAGGCTTGTTAATCCCCAAACCAGAATATATTATGGCTATTAGGTTACCCTTTATTTACTGCTCCAAAAGAAATGTATTCAAAGACTTGGGACCAACAGATAACTAACTATACTCTACCATCCCAGTACCCAGTAGGTAATGTTGACTAGACGGTAGTTATAACTATTAGCAAGATGTAACACTTTTTCTACTTTGGGTTTATTGTTATTATTGTTGTTGTTATATTAATAGTTATTATTATTAATATTGTCATTATTACATTGGGGGAGAGAGGTGTTGGGGATCCAACCTAGGGGCTTCTACATACTTACAAGCACTGTACCATTGGCTTCCATTTTCTTTTCTTTCTTTCTTTCTTTTTTTTGAACAGGTCTCTCTACATTGCCCACACACTAGCCTCAAGTTTCTAGACCAGAAGTAAAACTGTAAACAAGGGGTACAGAAATCATTTTAACCCAGCAGTTATTTTCCGAGCTCATTTAAGAATAGTATGTCAGGGACTGGAGAGAGATGGCTTAATGGTTAAGGCACTTGCTATGCAATCCATAAGGACCTCAGTTTGGATCCCAGCACCTGCAGAACAAGCAGGCTTGGTCCCTGGCACATCTGTAACCATTGGCCATTCAATAATCCTTAACTGAGAATGTTTTGTTTAGCTCTGTACCCCATTTTTAATAGGGTTATCTGGCTCTCTGGAGTCTAACTTCTTGAGTTCTTTGTATATTTTGGATATTAGCCCTCTATCAGATGTAGGATTCATAAAGATCTTTTCCCAATCTGTTGGCTGCCATTTTGTCCTAATGACAGTGTCTTTTGCCTTACAGAAGCTTTGCAGTTTTATGATATCCCATTTGTCAATTCTTTTTTTTTTTTTAAAGATTTATTCATTTATTATATATAAGTACACTGTAGCTGTCTTCAGACACACCAGAAGAGGGCATCGGATTTCTTCACAGATGGTTGTGAGCCACCATGTGGTCACCGGGAACTGAACTCAGGACCTCTGGAAGAGCAGTCGGGTGCTCCCAACCGCTGAGCCATCTCTCCAGCCCCCATTTGTCGATTCTTGATCTTAGAGTATGAGCCATTAGTGTTTTTTGTTCAGGAAATTTTCCCCAGTGCCCATATGTTCGAGACTCTTCCCCACTTTTTCTTCTATTAGTTTGAGGGTACCTTGTTTGATGTGGAGGATCTTTATTTACCTGGACTTAAGCTTTGTACATGGTGATAAGAATGGATCGATCTGCATTCTTCTACATGTTGACCTCCAGTTGAACCAGCACCATTTGTTGAAAATGCTATCTTTTTTCCATTGGATGGTTTTAGCTCCTTTGTCAAAGATCAAGCGACCATAGGTGTGTGGGTTCATTTCTGGGTCTTCAGTTCTATTCCACTGATCTATCTGCCTGTCTCTGTACCAATACCATGCAGTTTTTATGACTATTGCTCTGTAATACTGCTTGAAGTTAGGGATGGTGATTCCCTCAGAAGTTCTTTTATTGTTGAGTATAGTTTTTCCTATCCTGGATTTTTTGTTATTCCAAATGAATTTGCAAATTGCTCTTTCTCTATAAAGAATTGAGTAGGAATTTTGATGGGGATTGCATTGAATCTGTAGATTGCTTTTGGCAAAATGGCCATCTTTACTATATTAATCCTTCCAATCCATGAGCATTGAAGATCTTTCCATCTTTTGAGATCTTCCTCAATTTCTTTCTTCAGAGACTTGAAGTTCTTGTCATACAGATCTTTCACTTGCTTAGTTAAAGTCACACCAAGGTATTTTATATTATTTGGGACTATTGTGAAGGATGTCATTGAAACATTTTCAATAGCATTCCAGGAATGTCTCCATTTTAAACCACGGAGGAGAGATTAAGGAAAGATGCAACAGTGAATGCTATAGGAGCTTGGTGAGTCAGTGATCAGAATGACTTACTACACCATTACCTATTTCATTGAAGATATATATCAAGATGTCCTTGCCTGCTAAATGTAATTTCAGTGGCTAAGGACCTAAGACTTACAAAATTTATAAATCAAAATATGCTTTTCTATTGTTCTTTATGTGAGGAACACTGGGACCAAGCCTTCCTTCCTCTAAGCTCTCTGTCTTTAGGGACACTTAATATTCTATCTAGACAGAGTTCACATGAGAAAACTGGCTTTCAGGTTGTGTGTTCCCACATTGAGGGAAGCACAACAGGAAAGGGACAGCAGGAACAGGAGACATGGTGTTCTATCTCAATATCCATATCTGACTGCCCACTTGCTTTGTATATGCTTTGAATTCTTACTACCTTGTTTGCTCTTTTTCTCTCATTAAATTCCAGATGATTGATCCCCCTGTCTCAAAAGCACAAGAACCCAAATTGATGACGGGTGGTGAGCAAAGGAAATCAGAGCCCTCCCTATAATAACTGTGTACTGTCTCATAGATTCTAAACTCATTGACCAATTCTTCTGGGCTCTCACCCTCAGTTCAGGATCTCTTGCCTGCATGTGGAGGTCAGATTGATGGTCCTAGTCAGGAATAAATGGTCAGCAAGAACAGACCGAATGTATGTTCTCCTGTCACTTGGGACATTACAACTCTTCCTTACCAAACACTAGACCCTTACCTCTTTGCTTTTCTTGAAGAGGCCAGGTCTCAGTTGAGAAGATCATGAAGTTCCCCATTTTTCAGCTCACTGCATCTGATAACCATTGAAAAGGAAAAAGGAAGAAAGCTGGCTGTGCATGCAGATCATGGCAGCATGAGCCTATGAATACAGAGTAGGCAAATTCAGTCCCACCAAGAGCTATGATTATCATCACCATTCTCATTCATATTCATTCTCTCTCTCTCTCTCTCTCTCTCTCTCTCTCTCTCTCTCTCTCTCTCTCTCCTTTGTTTAACTAAGGAGGGAATGGCAAGCCAGTGTTTTCCCCTCCTCTATAAGCCATGCCACCCCAGTGTTGCCATCCCTTGTTATTTATTTATTTATTTATTTATTTAGCTTTATTCCAAGTTAATTTATATCTATTTCTTGATATTTCTTTTTATAACTTTGAGTCAAGGGTCTCTGAATGAAGCTGTGGAGACTGTAGATCCCGATCAGCCCTACTTCTAGGAGGTCCCACTCACAAAAACACGGAGACGGAGAGTGATGCAATCAAGCAAGAGGTTTGATGATCCAGTGCGCTGGAGTGGCCCTGTAAACAGGACAGAGGTGACCCAGAAGAACAAAAGCACACACTTTTTATACTTTTTCAGGGTATCAGCTTTAGGTTACAGCATGAGTTGATTATTTCTCATTGGTGGGGCTTATTACCTTTTGAATTCATTGGTGGCTGCCTATTGTCCTTTGAATTCATTGGAGGCCCTTGGTGGGAAAATATCTTTGGCACGAGGTTAGCTCACTCACCCGGACGGGGGACTGCTAAGGGTGGTTAGCTCATTTCCTAGAAGAGGGAGTTATCCAAAATTCTTTGGACAGTGTGTTGAAGTCCCAGCCACCTGGAGTTTCCCTAAGGCAGCCTTTGTCCTTAAAGTTTGAATCTTACAAGATCAGTAACTTAGGTTAAGCCTCTCTCCAGCTCACAAAATTGTACCAGCCTCAGCCTCCTGAGTGATGGATATTAAAGATGGTCAACAGCACACCTGGCTTCTGTTCATTGTACATTAAGTTTAATTTAAAATTTTATTCATGTCTGAGAAAGGATGGAGGAGAGGGAGAATTATAGGTTATTATTCATTATTTTTTCCAGTAACTGTGTGGTTGGCCACCATCTTGGCTACTATGCAACCTTTATATAATACCCACTTCCACTGAGCACTCTGATTATCATTGCATCTGTCTTTTACAATTTGGACTTGGAAGCAACACAAGGACTTGTTTTATGTTTTCTTAATGTTCTCTTGTTTGGATTACAGGTCATGGTGACAGAGGAAAGAAATGAACCAAAGTGATCAATTGATCACTCTCTAAAGTTCTTTGCCTTGTCTTTTTGTTGTTGTTCTCTGTGCTTCCTATCTTCTAGATGACAGGGATATAATCCAATTTACATGTTGAGAGTGGAAAGGAAACACTTCTGACCCTTGACATAAAATGAGATTCAGAATAAGCACCTGTTTTGAAATATATTTTATGGAAATGTGTGCATATGCATGTGTGTGTATTTATAGACAGAAAAATTATCATGAACTCACTGAGGCCCTAAGGCAGAGAAACTGATACCTGTTTTATTGTGTACACTGCTATTGGTTGGGGGGTGGGGTGGGTGCTCTTCATATTTTTCTCTAGCATAAGGTAGAGGTCACTTAAGTGTACCTCATATAACAGTCCATTTTGTAGAGTGATCCCAGGAAGGAATGAGGAAAGAAAAAAAAACAGAAGAAAGAAAAAAGAATGAAGGAAAGGATTATCCTTAATTTTAATATTGTCCTTCAATTAGTTGTTCTATAAATGAGAGGAAAAATTTATTTATTTATTTATTTATTTATTTATTTATTTATTTATTTATTTATTTATTTATTTATTTATTGGAGCTGGGGACCGAACCCAGGGCCTTGCACTTGCTAGGCAAGTGCTCTACCACTGAGCTAAATCCCCAACCCCGGAAAAATCTATTTAATAAGTAGTGCTGGGATTAAAGATATATACCATTGAGACAACCTGAATTTCTTAAGAAAAAAGAAATGAAAAGAAAAAAATTTCTATGTACATAAGAAATCCTATTTTGTTATAGTCTCCCATTTGTGTACTTTGTATTCAACTTTGCTTTATTAAGTTTTACAGAGCACTATCTTCAAATAGTAGCCAACAGTTTTGATATGTGCAGGCAATAGTTGCCTGCTTTAATTTTTTTCAAAACCCAAGGACTGACACTGGTCTAAACACAACTCTAAGAGGGGATAAAGGAGACAAGTCTGAAATACCAAGCACAGAAGTCAGCTCCAATTGATAACCATAGGAGAACAGAGCATTTTTTTCCCCACTGGAGTCTCAGCTTCATATACAACCAAACCTAAGGGTGGGCACAGGGTAGATTTGAGTTGGTGGGGAAGATCTAGGAAAAGTTTGGGGATGGGAAAGTAAAATCAAAATGTAGTGTAGAAAATATAATTTCTATCATATTTTTAAAAGCCCTCCCCCCAGAAAAATACAACAGTAAAAGTTTACTAACAAGTGTTCCTTTTCTGCATATTCAACCACCCCAACTAGCTAAGCAGTGTACCATTCTGCCATAGATGAACTGCTGAAGTTAAAAATAATGTGGGGACATTTGGCTATGTGAAGCCATCATCCTTATTAGGTAAACTTTCCAATACATAGAGCTGTGCTCAGGGTGTTCCAGTCCTTTAAGCCTCAGGTAAACTCTGTAGGTAAGACATACAAATTCAATGGTTCTACAGGGTGTGTGTACTTACTTAAAATCAAATCATTGGTTGGTGTAAAAAGAAATTAAAAGAACAGGAGAGTAATGCCTAGGATTTTAGATGCTTAATTTCTGTGCAAGCTTTATTTACCTAAACGTTCAACATTAAGAATGTGAAATCTTGTAGATATTGTCCAAATTTGGTCTTGAACTTGCTGAGCTGACAGGAGGCTGGGTGAGAGTAAGTGACATCCCTTTTCTTTTAGGGTGTGTTATCAATTTCATTACCATTTCCAAAGACCTAGGCATGAGTGTATTCATTTGTTAGTTGCCACCATGCGTGGCTACCCTAAATTGGAGCAATGTGGAGGGTAGGCAAGTCACAATGCAAGGACATCAAAGGATAGTGAGTTTTAAAACATTCAAATTGAAATCATGAGTGGTTTCATGCAGAAAACTTGTCACTGGAGAGACAGGGTTCAGCAGTTCAGAGCACTGGCTGCTTTTTCTGTCCGAGGACTACTGACACCACTCTTGTGATCTCTGTGAGCACCAAGCATGCTCAAATAGTTCACAGATAGACTTAGACATTCACACACACACACACACACACACACACACACACACACACACACACACACACACTTGCGAAGAATGGGGTGGGAGTTGGGGGTGAATTGAGATCTTCAGGGAGAATGTAACCAGCTCAAACAAATAAATAACTAGAAACTCCATTAATTTACTTATGTTATTTTATTGAGTATACAGTGGAAGAGGGAAAATGGGCTGTCCCATATTTAGAGTACCACCTGTGGGTGAAGATGAAGGGCACTCTTCCTCTGCTGTGATGATCTGTGCCTTGGGAAGGAAGGTATTCAGCCCAGACGGGCTGTTGTGTAGTCCCAATGCTGTATGAAAAAGACTTTGATTCTGGCCTCTCTTCAGACTCCCCAGTGCAGTTTGGTAACCCTTCATGAATAGAAAGGGAAACTATGTCTAGCAAGCTACAAGCAGGAAAAAAAGACAAAGAAAATGTATGTTAAGTTGGGCCCAACAAGGCAAGCTCACATTCCACAAGGGGTGATAAAGACTCACCCCTGGATGGAAGGAGAGAATTGAGTGTAACAGAGTCCTCTCAGAGTCCAAATGCACCAAGCCCCCAACGTTTATATCACTCCACCACAGACTCTAGTACCTCCCCTTTTTGTAGACAATAAAGAAAACAAAGAATAGTCCAGGAAACATTGTGAAATCGGTTAATTTTAACTATATGTATTTTTAAGTTCCTTAACCTGCATAGATCAGAACCATAAAAAACCTCAAAGACAAACTAATGGACCTAGAAGGGAGGAGGATGAGTTATATCTTCCTTCCTTTCTTTTGTCTAGGGGGGGTCAGTGTATGTATGTATGTATGTATGTATGTATGTATGTATGTGTAAAGATTCTCTCTTACACGCACACAGACACAGACACAGACACAGACACACACACACACACACACACACACACACACACACACACACACACACACACAGGCACACAATATTTTTGAGGACTCATCCATATCCTAGGTTGGCCTCTAACTGCCTATGTACCTGAGGATAGTCTTGAATTTGTAATCCTCCTGCCTCTACCTTTAATTTTTTTAAAATCCTGTATTTTCTTTTCAAATCAAACACTTAAATGTCATTTCCTTTATTTCTATGAGAATTTCTTTTTTTTTTTTTTTTTAAAGATTTATTTTATTTATATAAGTACACTGTCACTGTCTTCAGACGCACCAGAAGAGGGCATCAGATCCCATTACAGATGGTTGTGAGCCACCATGTGGTTGCTGGGAATTGAACTCAGGTCCTCTGGAAGAGCAGTCGGTGCTCTTAACCACTGAGCCTTCTCTCCAACCCCTCTATGAGAATTTCTTAAAAGATTAATAAATGTCTTTCAATTAACATTTTATTCATCAAAGCAACTCCACAAGACCACTTAAAATCTACATCCAACTTATTCAAAGTAATTCTTCATTAAAAAAATATAACATATGCTGACCTCATTGTGAACTACTGATGTTAATACAGTAGAGGCTGTACCATATGACACAGAAAAAAAGCATGCACAATCAGTTCCATATAATTAAAATGGCAGGATTTTATTGGACAAAATAATTGTTTATTTGCTGCAAGGCATTATGCACCAATGAGCATTTGTCACTTAATAAAGCAGTAACAATGATAAATAGATTTAAAACAAAACCAAAAACCCAGCATTTGGGCCGTGAAGGTGAGAGAAAAAAAGAGAAAACAAACAAAAAAACCCCCTGTAAAGTCAGAGTTACTAAGTTTTCCTTGCGGTTGTTGGTTTGCTTGTTTGCTTAGAAAAAAATTTTTAAAGGCAAGGAAAATGGAAATGGCACGATTGTAAAACTACTATAACGGTATGTTCAAGTTGTCAAATGTGACCATATTTAACTAAGAAACACTACCCAAAGGGAATGTGATTCTGAGATGCCTGAGGTCCCCATTGGCTCTGATCAGAATGCAGGAGTTTTCAAATAACTGCCTTGAGTCACACAAGGACCTAAGTAATGGATCTCCTGGTCTCAGCTTTACCCACATGGAACTCCTGACACAATGACACATGCCTGGAAAAACAGGTGTACACACCCATCAACTGAAGAGATAAGCCTATGTGTTTAACTTCCTTGGTTTCTCCAGTACTTATCTGTGAGCACTCATGCCCTCTACAGTCACCCTCCTGTCCACATGGCTGGCCAGGAGTCACAACACGGTCACTGCTCAGCACCATCAAAATCCAAGCGAATACTGTTATTCCTAGCCTAGGAAAAGATCAAGCTTCAAAGTGCAGCTTCTATGAGATGCTTGTCATCTTTTCACTACTGTAAAGTCAAAAATTTATCAGCTAGGGGCTATCTATATTGACTTTCAGGACTTAAAAAATAAGACCACAATGATAACTTATGGGAAATCGGGGTTTTGTAATACATTTGGACATGAACAAAATACAGTAAAAGATATACTCTTTTAAAGTATTCTACATACACTTGGTCATAAGCAAAAACAAAACCTGATACAGAGTTTGAAAAATAAAAGACACACTATTTTAAAAAAATTAAATTTTGGAATATATTTATTAACTGAACAATCAGAATTTCTGCCTCATTTTCAATACCTAACTTTATATCCTCACCAAACTAGACTTGAATGTAAAGATGAGTTTTTCTTCCCAATCAGTTATCATGAAGTCCATCTTCATTGTGCTTCTTTCAATGGCCTATACCAGAGAGGGGCCCAGCTGATCTACCCAATCACAGGTTGCTGGTAAACGTGAAAGCTTGCCTCCTGCGCTGCCTGTCATGACAGCCACACCCTAGTACCTTCTTCTTAAGGCTAGTTTCTAATCCCCTAGATAACCGATTTGATCATGTTTGATTTTTCTTGACTTGAGGTATAGATAAAACAGTTGTAAAAATTCACAAGGCAGTATTCTGAGGTCCTTATTTTATCCATGATCTGAAAATACATCCAGATATTAAGAAAGAAAAACATTATATTAATGTGATATAATTGACTATTGGTGATCAATAGGAACAAAGCTGCCCTCTTACTCTGGAGCTAAATGAAACCTGGCTATTACATTTAGTATTAAATTACTGAAATGTGCGCCATTCTTTCTCTATAGATAGTGCTGTATGAATGTCCCTTTCAAGTTTCTTTATTAATATTCTAAGTGCAGTAAAATACTTCTAAAGATGACATAAAATTGTTCATGCCTTTGAATTTAGATGTGTTCTTGTCTTTGCACACTAAAAATGGCTTATCTTTTGCCAAAAAAGTATAAAGAACAAACCTTGGCGGGGGGGGGCGGGGGGCAGAAGATAATAATATGACTGATTTTTTATGTTCTTTAAAAAAAAGTCACCCCTGAATTTACATGTGAAAATGCAAGAGTATCAACACCTCATAAAACTGCTTGAACTAAGAAATGAGAACAGATTATAACATGGAGGAAAATTCTTTATAAACATTGAAGATATTCGTCCCTAAATAAAATAATAACAATGGTACATTATTCAAAAGAACAGAGGCTATAAGTTCTTCCTGGGAAGTTTATGGATTCTATCCTTAGCTTCTAGCAAAGGTGAACATGAACACTAAGTAGAAAGATGTCACATTCAGCACCACAGTACAACAAAGTGCACTGAAAATAAACTGAGTAAGGCAAGATGAATAAGGTTCACAATATTGGGAAAGAGAAGAACTGGGAAACCAAGCTGTAAACATTTACATTTCCTATTATCCCCAAATCCAAACAATCACACACGCCATCTTTTGTGACTAAAAAGAATTAAAAGACCTGTGTCAGGTGGCCTTCCTGATTTCTCCATCATGCTTAGTTGCTGGTTCTAGAATCCCATTCATTCTCAAAACCTCTTCATAGAGCAAATAGCTCTGCAGACTTCTGGGAAGTGGCAACTGATGGATGAAAATGTCAGAATGAAGGTGCTCTGCTTTTAGACTGGAGCGAATTTCCAAACGACAAAGGTGGGTTAGGCTTGGAACAGAGGCTGGAGAAAGAAACAAACATAATTTTGACTAACAGTGGACTGAATAAATGGTTGGGCATGTAAGATCTCTTGCTGTGAAAGCCTGAGCTTGAACTTCAGAAACCATGGAAAAGCCACAGTGGCAGTAAGCATCTTTGACCCAGCACTATAAAGACAAAGCTATTTAGAATGGATTTTCCCTTCTGTCCAACACTGACCAAGGAGACTTTAAAAAAAAAAAAAAAAATTCACTAGGTTATTTTTAGAAAAACTAAATAAAGCTGTTAAAAATTTTTCTTTGCCACCCAGTGGGCCTCAGATTATTTTAAAAAGTTATTGAAGTTAGAAAATTTTAAAGGTATAAATAGCTCTCAGTTGTTGGAAGTAGCTCAAACAATATTTAAGAGACAAGTGACTGGGACGAGACTTTGCATAAAAACCATAGTCACATCTCTGATGAGTCATAGACTTAACAGATACTTAGCAAAATTTTGGTGTCTTAACTTCTGTCAGAGGAATATATCTCTTTGAAAGTTCTGGCTCCAATAAAAAGATACAGTTATCTCTCAGATTAAAAAATACCCAATAATACTAGAAACGAAAAGGGAAATTGTAGTCCATGTTGCCTGTACACACTAGTCCAAGCTATCCTTGTCCAGGTTATCCTAAGCAGAGATGCTCCTCCTGCCTTTGACTACAGGCATCATACTTGACAAAAAAAAAAAAAAAAAGATTTTAATTAAAATGTGTCTGCCTGTAGGATATATTGGTGCAATAGTGTTGGTGTTAATTTCTGTGTTGTTGGTTGTTTTGATTTTCATCTTTTGAGGTTTTGAAGAGAAAGGAAGAGGTTAGGGAGAAGGAGAAAGAATGAATCTGAAGTTGAGTAAGTAGAGGAAAGAATTCAAGAAGAAAAACATGATCAAAATATATTACATGACAATCTTCTAGAAAAACAGGAAAAAAACTGTGTGATGCAGAGGATTGACAATTATTACCTATTACCCTCCAAAAGATTTGAGAGACTGGAATACAGTATTTTTATTAAGACAAACACACAGTTTATGATCATGTTTAGAAACTCGGCTATTTTTGTTTTCTGTAGGTTTTATAGTACTGACAGTTCAAGCTAGGACTGTAAACACGGCAGCTAACTGAACTGTCACTGATATGAGCTCCTCTTCCCCTTCTCTCCATTGCTGAGACAGGGTTTTCCATATAAAAACCAAACCTTAATGCCTTAGCTACTCTGATAGGCAAGGTATGACAGGCATTCATAATGTATTTTTGCTGGAGCTATTTCAGGTTTAACTGAAATTTGATCTCCTTTCTTTCTTTTTCTTCTTTCTTCTTTCTGCTTCTTTCTTCTTCCTCCTTCTCCCCCCTCCTCCCCTCCCTCCCCCTCTCCCCTCCCCCTCTCCCCTCCCCCTCTTTCTTCTCTGGAGACAGGGTTTCTCTGTGTAGCTCTGGCTATCTTCAAACTTGCTCTGTAGACCATGCTGGCCTCAAATTCAGAAACCTACCTGCCTCTGCATCCCAAGTGCTGGGATTAAAGGCATACGCCACCACATCCCAGCATATACTTCTTTTTAATGCATAAAATTAACAATGGTTGTTCTTACCTCATTATAAAGTAAAATAAGAACTCTTATATAAGTATTATCTTTTTTTTTTTTTTTTTTTTCCGGGGCTGGGGAACGAAACCAGGGCCTTGCGCTTCCTAGGCAAGTGTTCTACCACTGAACTAAATCCCCAACCCCTATAAGTATTATCTTATTTGTTGATTTTAAAACTGTCTCACTATGTAGCCACAGGCTAGACTCTCTTTAAGATTTAAGTTAGCCATGACCTTGATTTTCTTCTCTCAGCTATCTGAATGCAGAGATGACAGGTATAAACCAGTGTAACTGGCCTGGGAATTGAATATATTACCACCTAGATAATAATCAAAACCTGTTTGCAAACAGGGGGCAAAATCTACACACGCCCACATGGCAGCCCACAGCTGTCTATAACTCCATGGTCTGACACCTTCACACAGAAACACAAAAGCACATAAAATAAAAATAAATAAATAAGTTTAAATTAAAAAAAGAGCCAAGTGTGGCGGCATAGGCCTTTAAAAAAAAAAAAACCTTACGCACACCACTGAGACATCACTACTGTGAATAAGATGAATAGCAAACAGCTCAACGGCTCTAAGTCATTCTCTTGGAAAATAATATTCCTCAAAGCTCTCAGACCTATAGAACTAGAAAACGGAAAGAACTCAAGGCTTTGTAAGAAAAACTGCATGTTCAATTGTGGATACATCCAAATGTAAAATATGAAATAGTGACATCCAAATGGCTACTGGATATATAGAGCTGGAGATTATATATATATATATATATATATGAAAAGAGGTTGTAGCTAGAGAAAAGACAGAGAAGCATAAGCTACTAGTAAATATCTAATATGCAGGATATCCAATTTGTGACCTCAAAGGGGTCATGACCCACAGGTTGAAAATCACTGATCTAGACATACAATAATTTTCCCATTTGGCATATGTGCCCTTTTTGATTTTTTGTTTTCAAATTCACTTCTATCTGCTTTGAATAAATATCTGTTTTCTAATGATGCAAATACAAAATCAGAAAAGTATCTGCAAATACTATTGATGAGAATTACATATAATCATTAAAGAAATTCTAAACTGGAACACCTGGAGACTCTGAACAGAAACTTTCCTCACAGTCTGTATATGCCTAAGTTCAAGAGCACTTTAAATTGAAAAAATTTACTAAAATGTAATTTTTCAAGAAATTACAGGCCATTTCTACATAGGTTGATTTGTTAAAAACCTATTCAAACTGTTTTTGAAGAAGTTTCACTTTATATAAAAATAAACATGAAACAAAAATTTTCCCAACTTAAATCACGTAATCTTATAACATATAATCAAAATTAAATAAATCAGAGAAAATATGTAGGAATACTTTGGATATATTATATTTAAACTGAGCTTCTTACATAAAATAAAATCTATCCTGTCTACAAGGAATATAGGCATAGGGGAGGGAGCAGAGACAGAAGGAATGGCCAACGTGAGACCCATCCCATGGACAAGCACAGTCCCCAGTGATTGATGACTCTGTGATGCTTGCAGACAAGAACACGTTGTTCTTTGAGAGGCTCCACCTAGCAGCTGACTCAGACAGAAACAGACACCAAACACAGTTAAACAGTGGATGGAGCCTGGGTCTCTTATGGAAGACTAGGAGGAAGGATTGAGGGTCCCGAGGGGGATAGAAACTCCACAGGAAGATCAACAGAATCAACTAACCTGGACACTTGGGGCTCTCAGAGACTGAACCCCATGAACATACATGGACTGGACCTAGGCCTCCCCACTCATATACAGCAGATGTGCAGCTGAAACGTCATGTAGGGTCTGAACAACTGGAATGGGGGTTATCCCAAAAGCTGTTGCCTGTATGTAGGATGTGTTCTTATAGCCAGGCTGCCTTTTCTGGCCTCAGTGGGAGAGGAAGGACCTAGTCTCGGAGTACCAGGGCTGGGGGTTGATATCCAGAGGGCCCCTATCTGCTCAAAGAGGAGGGGTATGGGGAGGGGGGCAGTGAGTGGGATGTAAAATGAATAAAAAAATTAAATTAAATTAAAAATATCCCACTGAGGGTTGGGGATTTAGCTCAGCGGTAGAGCGCTTGCCTAGCGAGCACAAGGCCCTGGGTTCGGTCCCCAGCTCCGAAAAAAAAAAGAAAAAAGAGAAAAAAAAAATATCCCACTGAGTAGTTTTTAACTTTTTGGCTAATAAAATTTTAATAAGTATAGTAAAGTTTGAAAAAAAATCTGTTTTAGAATAGTCATATAAGTGTCAATCAAGTATATGAGGAAACATATACTTGTAACCTCAGCACACAAGAAGTAGAGGCAGGAGTACCAGCCTGGACTACAGAGAAAGACCAACAACAACAAAATAATCAATTCACAGAATTTTCACTCAGTTCACAGGGTATACAAACAGGTTAATACATTATTAGTAGAGACAGGTACAAATAAAATATGTTAATATTTCCTTTCAGAGATGATAACTTTACAGATAGAACACAAATCTATAATAATCTCTAAAGAAATATTAAATATTAAGCTTAGTAAACTTTTGAATACAAACTAAGTATTTTGCTTATGTATCTTTAGAAAAGCAAAAGATTATCACTGAGTAAAAATAGTCAACTGCTGTTCTCTGTAAGATCTGTAGGCTAAACTTATGAACGGATATAATTCAGAGGAAATTACTACCCTTTCCTCCATGCTTTCTACATATGAGGAAATCCATATTATCCCTAATTTACTATGTTCTCTGAAAAATCTACAAAAATTCAACGTAAGTAGAGAATCAAGAGAAGAAAAAGTAGCAGTGTGCTAAAAGTTGTGCTTTCTTACCCATGTGCTGCTGAAGAGCAAAAGAGGAGTTTGCACGAACTGAGAGCATCTTTTCAACAGCTGGAGGAAGTCTCTTCCAATTAGAAAATTCCAAAGTAAAGATAAGGATGTCGTCACTGACTGAATCAACCCTGTTATGAACAACATATTAACAGGCAATCAGAAAATAAATATTTGTGTGTGTATCTGCTTCTAGTACTAACCACATAAGCAAATACCAGGCTTTTATTTTTACAAGAACTTAATGATGAAAGGGAAACCAGAGCAAAACCACAGAGAGTATCCATACAACTAAGGCAACTTCATTAGACTCCTCTTCCTAGAAGAGGAATAACTTTGTGTGCAGCAATCCAAGAGGCCCCAAGAGGAGTTTCCACACTCCTGAAAAGCAGGGACTTCCTTTTTCCATTGGAACAAACACCAGTGTCTTGGCTGAACTTGCCATTACCTCCTCTCACCTGAGCTGTCTCACTAAATGTAGTCTGTCTATCCCTATAGACACAGGGTGATCCAGAAAGGATAAAGCTCAAATATCTCCACTCATCCCTAAGCTGAGCATAAGAGAGAGATGGCTCCACCACTCCCAGCCCCCATCTCCTTAGTATTCCCAGATATTATGCAGCTGTTCTAAGAACGTTCCTCATTATAGACTCAGCCCTAAAGAGTGATCTAACATAACATTCAGCCTTAAGAACAAAAATATGAGGTCCACACTAACAGATCTTCCTCCCTCTCTTTTTTCAAAACAACACAGGATTCCCTACCAATCCACCTAAAAGAGGCTTCCCCAAATGTTAGAAATGAAATCTAATGAAAATTAAAAAAAAATGGTTTAAAGTAAATCCCAATTTCTAATATACTTCTAAATAAATGTCTAAATTCTTTAAGCTTCTAGCTCTCTTACATAATACATAACCTAACTCTTTCTACATACTTTATAAAAATAATATATGAAATATGATAAACACACTTTTAAAGGCTATAATGTGTGTAAATATATTACTAGAATATGAAAACTTCAGTATTGTATTTTCCAGGAGATCTCACATCATTATACACATGAAATACAGTCACAACTACAAAAACTTAAAATCCTAGCAAATTACTCATCCAAGTTCAGCTATGCAGCCTTACATTGTTTGAAAAAAAAAATCCAGAACTACTATATAACTGTTAGGTCTCCAACCCTAGACAAATGGCTACGGTTAACTTATCAGAGCAGGCGCTGTCCATCAGCCTCTCAAGTACCCATTAAGGAGACATCCTGGTTGGTCTATCCTACCACCTATGATGAACTCTCCAGCCCAGTGACTGGGCTGGGCCTTTCCCTAGCTCCTCTTTCATACATAACTCAGCCATTTTTGTTTTGCCAGTCTCTTGGTCTTTTGGTCTCCTGGGATCTTGGTCCCTTGTTCCCATTTCTTCCTCCCTCCACCCCCACTCTCCTCACATGTTTCTGTTCAGTAAAAAGATCATGTTCACTCTGAAATCTCCCAGATGCTCTCTTCTACCTATAATAAAAACCTCAACTTCTTAGGAACAATTATACCCTTTTAAAATTTCTTTTTCTCATTCAGTTAGTACAAAACAAATTCCTTTTATGGTCAATTTCTGCGGGCATTCCAAGAAAACAACTGAAGAAAGGAAAACAGAAAGGGCAGTTTAGTTGTTGGTTTCTCAGAAAGCACATCGAGAAAAGGGAGGGATAGATACAGATATCCCGGAATGTAAAGTGACTTTTTAGTAGTGAGGTATATAAACCGGCATTCTCAATTAAGAACGCTAAACTAAATAAATAGATCATTTATTTGTTTAACACTTTTCTATTTCAACAAATATAAGAAATGGAGTATGTGTCAAGGATGTATTAACCACAGGGGGGGAAAAATCTCAACTACTTATACATGGAGTAAGAAAACCATCTGAACTGAAAAAGAATAGTAGTATATTTTATGAACCTTTGGGGCTATGTTCAATATTGCACCCTCCCTACCAAGCACTGACTTAGTTGGGTAGAGGACAAAGGATAATAGTCAAAATTTAATTATTTTTCTTTCACAGGTTTTGGAGAGCAAAGGAAAACTATCGATATTTAATTCCTTTTCCATCCGTAAGTTTTCCTAATTTAGAAGTAGGCAGGAACACAAAAAGATGGCACAAATTCTGAGATTTCACAAAGGATAGAAGTAAGAGAACTACTTCATTCTTTTGGGTGCATGAAGTCAAAGCAAAGTATGTTGAAACAATCTTGTCACCTAGAATCCTGACTCAACATTCATACAATCTCTTATAAAGGGCTGACATGATAATCAACCAGAACTAAGTAAGTTATATCCTCAGATACCCTGAAAGCTACACCTTTCCTAACCTCGTGCATGTAGACACTTCTTATAGAACTTTGTGCTTTAACATCCTCTTCACTGTTTGCAGCCCCCAACTCTTTCAAACCAGCACAGCTACCAGTGGTCAATACTATGACACAACGCAGTTATGGTGGTCAGTACACATACACAAGGACACCAGTGCACACATGTACAAACACACACACACACACACACACACACACACACACACACTCCATAGACCAGACATCTCAAGAACTGATTTTGAGGTAGTCTCATCACCAATGGGAAAGGCTCACTAGAAGGATTTCTTACCATGAGCTGCTGCACAGCAGAATCAATGGGTCAAATCCAGCAAGCAGGAGATGTGGCAACCATGCCTTATATTTTGTTTGTGCTTTAACTGCATAACTTACAAATTCAGATGTATGATTCCAAGGTACCACCAGGCAACCTTTCTTCAAAAAACAGCAAAACATTGAAAACTTCTCATACTTGAGGCAGTATGCCAAGTGAAGTTCATTTAACTGGGCTCCATACTTCAAAAGAATATTCACAACTCCAGAGAACTCACAGCTTCACAAAAAAACAAAACAAAACAAAACAAAAACAAAGAAGTTTAAAAGTTAGACTGCTAACAAATACTTATTAAATTTCTAATAGTAGTTACAACTGGGAATAAAATAGGCAGTTGGTATAACTAATGGCTTTTACATGCACTAAGTTTAGATGGAGATGAGAAAGAAAACTTTATGTATCAATCCCTCTGCATTGTTTGTACTTTCAGCACTAAGATTTTTAAAATATCTTTCACAAAAAAAACCCTTTTTCAAACTATAATGTTTTTTTTTTTACAAGTAAGCATTTTGGCTATAATATTTTTTTAAAAAAGCCAATGAAGAACATGGTAAGTCCCTGAAGATGGATTCATTCTAGAAATCTCCATGTTATATATCCTTAGCCAATTTCCACTGTTTTATATTCAGCAAATATGAAGGTAGGTAGGTACAGATATCATACTTATCATACAGGAAAGAATTTCTAGTAAAAGTTGTTCTACTAACAATTCTGTATTATGAAGTTAATTTCCCTTTTAAGCACTTCTGTGAAATAAACATTTACCATTTTTACCTATTAAATTATTGCTTAACAACAGATAATCAAATACTGATAGTTACATGGAAGAAAAGCAGGTGTAATTCCCATTTGAAAAGTCACTGGGCACAATTAGGTAAAACTGCATGTTAGAGAGCACAGCCCAAGGAACCACCTAGCTGTGTAACTCTAAGTGAATTACATTACTTTTCTAGCACTGCATAGCTATATATGAAAACAAATAAATAAGTGATATACTGTATACATTTAGGTAAATATATTTATAGACATTGAGATATGCTATGTAAACAAATATAAAATGTAAGTAAGGATTACAATTTTCAGATTTCTTATTCAGTTATATAATCTTTGGAAATTTGTTCAAAAGATAAAATTCAAAGTAAATTATATACCACTTGTGGAAATTTGAATTAACAGTATTATCTGGGACCCTGTGCCACTGCTTTCTGTACCTAGATGCCGCCAGGAGAGAGCTGGTCTCCCAGGAGTGCTGACACACAGGCTTACAGGAAGGTCAGAAATAACACAGAGAGCACAGGTGAGACCACCACTTCTGCTCAAATGCCTGGCTTAAGAGGAACCCACCAGGAGCCCTCCTGACACAGGAACAGATGAGCAGACTGGGATAGGATCCTTCTGGTTTTGGTCTGGGCCCAGAGCTGACCCTGTGTTATAGTTCTCTGTACCCAGATCCTGCCTGGAGAGAGCTAGTCTCCCAGGAGTGCTGACACACCTGAGAACACAGGTAAGACCACCACTTCAGCTCTGAGGGACCTGCCCAGAGCCCTCCGGACACAAGAGCTGAGGAGTAGTCTGAAACATGATCCTTCTGGTTTCCATCTGGGCCTGGGGCTGACCGTGTGCCACAGCTTTCTGTACCTAAATCCCAATAGGAGAGAGCTAGTCTCAAAGAAGTGTTGACACACAGGCTTAAAGGAGAGTCAAGCCACTCTGAGAGATAGCAAGACCAGCTAACACCAGAGATAACAAGATGGCAAGAAGCAAGTGCAAGAACCTAAGCAACAGAAACCAAGGCCACGTGGCATCTTCAGAACCCAGTTCTCCTACCACAGCAAGTCCTGGATACCTCCACATACCAGAAAAGCAATATTGTGATTTAAAGTCACATCTCATGATGAGGTTAGAAGACTCTGAGGAGGACATAAATAACACACTTAAAGAAAGACAGGAGAACACAGGTAAACAAGTAGAAGCCCTTAAAGAGGAAACACTAAAATCCCTTAAAGAATTATAGGAAAACACAAACATAACTATCCAGTATATAAAGATGGAAACAGAAACAATAAAGAAATCACAAAGGGAGACAATCCTGAAGATAGAAAACCTAGGAAAGAGATCAGGAGTCATAGGTGCAAGCATCACGAACAGAATATAAGACATAGAAGAGAGAATCTCAGGGACAGAATATACCATAGAAAACATTGACACAACAGTGAAAGAAAAAGCAAAACACAGAAAGATCCTAACCCAAAACATCCAGGAAATCCAGGACACAATGAGAAGATCAAGACTAAGGATAATAGGTATTGAAGGGAGCAAAGATTCCCAACATAAAGGGTCAGTAAATATCTTCAACAATATTATAGAAGAAAATTTTCCTAGCCTAAAGAAAGAGATGCCCATGAACATACAAGAAGCCTACAGAACTCTAAACAGACTAAACCAGAAAAGAAATTCCTTCCGTCACATAATAATCAAAATACCAAATGCACAAAACAAAGAATATTAAAAGCAATAAGGGAAAAAGATCAAGTAACATATATAGGCAGACCTATCAGAATTACACCAGACTTCTCAACAAAGATAATGAAAGTTAGAAGATCCCGGGCTGTGGGATGATGTCACTGGTGAGGCAGGTACAAGATAGAAAGAGGCCTGTCATTGGACGAGAAGGAAGGATGGGCGGGAGAAAAGTTTGAAGGAAGAGGAGGAGACTGGAATGGAAAGGAGGAAGAGAAAGGAGGGACAGGGAGAGAAGCCATGGCAGAACAATATGGCAGGTGATGTTAAGATTCCACGCTGTACCTTTACAGGTTGTTATGAATGTTTTTAAGGAATGGATGTGTATTGGGCTTTGTATGTTTAGGTGGGCAATTATATCTTATCAATTAGGCCAAAGGTTATTGTGCTGTGTGTTCTTTCATGTAGCGATTTAAGTGTAAGAAAGTGTGTGGCAGCTGATCTGGGCCACCACAGAGTTGGGATGTGTGTTTCTGGCATGGAAACCTGCCTTGGGAACTAAATCGGTAAAAAGATTGCTGCCAGGCTCAGAGAGGCCTTTGGCAATGTGATATAGGATGGAGCAGAACAGGTGAGACGCTTTGCTGACTGAGAACTAAGATATCCAGCAGATATCTTGGGGCACTGTGGTGCTGAACCTAGCGGGATAAAAGACAGACTTTTTTATTTTTTATATTTTTACAACAAAACTGGGCAGATGTCATACAGACCCTATGGAACGCAAATGCCAGGCAGGCTTCTATATCCAGCAAAACTCTCAATTAACATAGATGGAGAAACCAAGATATTCCATGACAAAACCAAATTTACACAGTATCTTTCAAAAAATCCAGCCATATAAAGGATAATAGATGGAAAATTCCAACACAAGGTAGGAAACTATACCCTAGAAAAAACAAGAAAGTAATCTTCTTTCAAATAACCCAAAGGAAGATACCCACATAAAAATTTTCACCTCTAACAACAAAAATAAGAGGAAACAACATTGGTCCCTAAATCTCTCAATATCAATGGACTCAATTCCCCAATAAAAAGACATAGACTAACAGACTGAATTTTGCTGCATGCAGGAAATACACCTCAGTGACAAAGACAGCCACTTCCTCAGAATAAAAGACTGAGAAAAAATTTCCAAGCAAATGGTCTCAAGAAAAAAGCTTGAGTGGTCATTCTAATGTCAAATAAAATTGACTTTCAACCAAAAGTTATCAAAAAAGATAAGGAAGGACAATTCATACTCTTCAAAAAAAAATCCATCAAGATGAACTTTCAATTCTGAATATATATGCTCCAAATGCAAGGGCACCCACATTCATAAAAGAAACTTTACTGAAGCTCAAAGGACAGATTGTACCTCACACAATAGTGGGAGATATCAACACCCCATTCTCATCAATGAACAGATCATAGAAACAGAAACTAAACAAAGACACAGTGAAACCAATAGAAGTTATGAACCAAAAGTATTTAACAGATATCTATAGAACATTTCATCCTAAAACAAAGTAACTCATGGTGCCTTCTCTAAAATTGAGCATATAATGATTAACAAAACAGGTTTCAACAAATACAAGAAGATAGAAATAATTTCATGTATCCTATCAGATCACGACAGACTGAGGCTGGTCTTCAGTAACAACAAAAATGACAGAAAACTCACATATACATGGAAGCTGAACAATAACAACTTGGTCAAGGAAGAAATAAAGAAAGAAATTAAAGACTTTTTAGAACTTAATAAAAATGAAGCCACAACACACCCAAACTTATGGGATAAAATGAAAGCAGTGCTAAGAGGAAAAAAAAGGCTCTGAATGCCTCCAAAAAAGAAACTGGAGAGAGCATACACTAGCAGCTTGACAGCATACCTAAAAGCTCTAGAACAAAAAGAAGTAAATACACTCTAGAGGAGTAGACTGCAGGAAATAATCAAACTCAGGACTGAAATCAACCAACTAGAAACAAAAAGAACTATACAAAGAATCAACAAAACCATGAACTGGTTCTTTGAGAAAAATCAACACGGTAGACAAAACCTTAGCCAGACTAACCAGAGGGCACAGAGAGAATATCCAAATTAACAAAATCAGAAATGAAAAGGGTGACATAACAATAGAAACTGAGGAAAATCCAAACAATCATCAGATCCTACTACAAAAACCTATATTCAACAAAACTTGAAAATCTGGAGGAAATGGACAATTTTCTAGACAGATACCAGGTACCAAAGTTAAATTGGGATCAGATAAACCATCTAAACAGTCCTACAACTCTTAAAGAAATAGAAGCAGTTACTGAAGGTCTCCCAACCAAAAAAGCCCAGGACCAGATGGGATTGGTGCAGAATTCTATGAAACCTTCATAGAAGACTTAATACCAATACTGTCCAAACTATTCCACAAAATAGAAACAGAAGGAACACTACCCAGTCCCTTCTATGAAGCCACAATTACTCTTATAAACCACAGAAAGACCCAACAAAGAAAGAGAACTTCGGACCAATTTCTCTTATGAATATCGATGCAAAAATATTCAATAAAACTCTCACAAACTGAATCCAAGAACACATCAAAATGTTCATCTATCATGATCAAGTAGGTTTCATCCCAGGGATGCAGGGATGGTTCAATATACAGAATTCCATCAACGTAATCCACTATATAAACAAAGTCAAAGAAAAAAACCACATCATCGTCTCATTAGATGCCGAGAAAGCATTTGACAAAATTCAACACCCCTTCATGGTAAGAGTCTTGGAAAGATCAGGAATTCAAGGCCTAAATAAAGGCATTATACAGTAAGCCAGTAGCCAACATCAAACTAAATGGAGAGAAATTTAAAGCAATACCACTATAATCAGGGACTAGACAAGGCTGTACACTCTCTTCCTCCTTATTCAATATAGTACTTGAAGTCCTAGTTAGAGCAATCAGACAACAAAAGGAGCTTAAAGGGATAGAAATTGGAAAGGAAAATGTCAGAATATCACTATTTGCAGATGATATGATAGTACACTTAAATGACCCAAAAGTTCTACCAGAGAACTACTAAGCCTGATAAACAACTTCAGCAAAGTAGCTGGATATAAAATTAACTCAAACAAGTCAGTAGCCTCCTCTACTCCAAGGATAAATAGGCAGAGAAAGAAATTAGGGAAATGACACCCTTCACTACAGCCACAAATAATATAAAATACCTCAGTGTGGCTTAAACCAAGCAAGTGAAAGATCTGTATGACAAGAACTTCAAGTCTCTGAAGAAAGAAATCGAAGAAAATCTCAGAAGATGGAAAGATCTTCCATGCGCATAGGGTTGGCAGGATTAATATAGTAAAAATGGCCCTTTTGCCAAAAGCAATCTACAGATTCAATGCAATCCCCATCAAAGTTCCAACTCGATTCTTCATAGAGTTAGAAAGAGCAATTTGCAAATTCATTTGGAATAACAAAATACCCAGGAGAGGAAAAAGTATTCTCAACAATAAAAACACTTCTTCGGGAATCACCATCCCCAACCTCCAGCTATATAACAGAGCAATAAAGATTAAAAAACAAAACCAAACTACAACAAAACAAAAGAAAAAACTGTAAGGAATTGGCAGAGAGACAGAGAGTCAGGTAGATCAATGGAATCGAATTGATGATGCAGAAATGAATCCACACACCTATGGTAACTTGATCTTTGACAAAGGAGCTAAAATCATCCAGTGGAAAAGAAGAGAGCATTTTCAACAAATGGTGCTGGTTCAACTGGAGGTCAGCATGTAGAAGAATGCAAATCGATCCATTCTTATCACCCTGTACAAAGCTAAATTCTGAGTGGATCAATGACCTCCACATAAAGCCAGAGACACTCAAACTAATAGAAGAAAAAAGGGGGAAGAGCCTCGATCACATGAACACCGGGGTAAATTTCCTGAACAGAACATCGATGGCTCTAAGATCAAGAATTGACAAATGGGACTTCATGAAATTGTAAAGCTTCTGTAAGGCAAAGAATACTATCATTAGGACAAAATGGCAACCAACAGATTTGGAAAAGATCTTTACCAATCCTACAGCTGATAGAGGACTAATATCCAATATAAACAAAGAACTCAAGAAGTTAGACTCCAGAGAGTCAAATAACCATATTAAAAAATGGGGTACAGAGCTAAACCAAGAATTCTCAGCTGAGGAATATTGAATGGCTGAGAGGTACCTAAAGAAATGTTAAGCATACTTAGTCATTGGGGAAATATAAATCATAATGACCCTGAGATTCCACTCTACAGCACTCAGAATGGTTAAGATCAAAAATTCACATGACAGCACATATTGGCGAAAATGTGGAGAAAGAGGAACACTATTCCATTGCTGGAGGGACTGCAAACTGGTAAAACCACACTGGAAATCAATCTGGAGATTCCTCAGAAAATTTGAAATAGATCTACCTGAAGACCCAGCTATACTCTTGGGCATATACCCAAAAGATGCCCCACCGTGCCACAGGGGCGTGTGTTCCACTATGTTCATAGTGGCCTCATTTGTGATAGCCAGAAGCTGGAAACATCCCAGATGTCTCACAATGGAAGAATGGATACAGAGAATGTGGTTCATTTACACAATGTTTTAATAGCTATTCAGCTATTAAGAATGAGGGCATCATGACAATTTTGCATGGACAATAAATGGAACTAGAAAGTATATTGAATGAGGTAATTCAGAACCAAAAGAACATGCATGGTATGTACTCACTAATAAGTAGATATTAGCCAAAAAAGTACAGAATACTCAGGATAAAATCCACAGAACTCAAGGTTTACAAGCCAAAGGGCCCAAGTGAGGATGTCTCAATCTCACTTGAGAGGAAAAAGAAAGCAATCACAGGGGGGGAGCTGGGGGGAAACAGAGGGAGAAATGGACCTGGGTGGGAGAAGGGACAGGGAGGAGAAAAGGGGAACATGATCAGGTATTGAGGGGGTGGGGGAAATAGGACTGAGGGCCAGCAGAAAGAATAAAAACAGGCAACCTCAGGAGGTAGGAATTCGGGGAACCTTCTAGAACGTACCAGAGACCTGGGAGGTGAGAGACTCTCAGGACTCAGAGGGAGGAACCTTAGATGAAGAGGGAACTTGTAGAGTCCACCTCCAGTAGAAAGCCAGGGCATCAAGTGGAGGGATGGGCTTGCCATCTCACAGTCAAAAACTCTGAAGCAGAATTTTCCTTGTCTAAAAGAACTGCAAGGACAAAAATGGAGAAGAGAATTCAGTGACTAGACCAAGTTGGGATCCATCTCAAGGGGAGGCTCCAAGGCCTGACACTATTACTGTTGCTATGGTATGCTTACAGATAGGAACCTAGTATGGGTGCCCTCCATGAGGCCCAACAAGCAGTTAAAAGAGTCAGGTACAGGTACTTACACCGAAATAATGTACAGAAGTTGGGGACCCCTATGGTTGAATTATGGAAAGGCTGGAAGAAGCTGAGGAGGAGGGTGACCTGCAGTCTCAACTAACTTGGACCCCCAAGATCTCTCAGACACTGAACCATCAACCAGGCAGCAAACATTAGCTGATATGAGGCCCTGGACACATATATGGCCTGGTCTGGCCTCAGTGAGAGAAGACTCACCTAACCCTTGAGAGACTTGAGGCCCCAGGGAATGGAGAGGTCTAGAGGGGTGGGGGTGGGTGACATTCTTTTGGACACAGAGAAGGAATGGGATGAGTAACTGTTGGAGGGCAGACCGAGAAGCGGACAAGGACAGGACTGTAAAAAAGGATTAAAAAATGATATTATTATTATTATTAATAGAAATAAACCACACATGCTCTAACATAAAAAAATATACAACTGCAGGAGGATAAGGAGAAAGCTCAGTCAGTAAACTGTTTGCATTACTGTCTATGAGGACATGATTTTAATCCCCCAAAAATCCATATTTAAAAAATACAACTATGGTGAAAATTCAATGGAAGAGTGCTTGCCTAGTATGTTCAAGGTTCCAGGCTCAATCTTTAGCAAAGAGAGAGAGAGAATGAAAATGAGTTCATAAATACAACCCTAAAGCACTTGTGAAGAGGGGGGAAAGAAGGAACCAAATGACCAGTTGTATCATACAAAATGTTATAGAAGCTATTACTGCAGGAGGAAAATAAGGACGCTGCCTTCCAATGGTAGATTTACATTTTTTAAGATTTAGTTTGATTAGTTTTAACTGTGTGTATTTGCATGTGATTACAGGTGCCCATAGATGCCAAAGACATCAGATCCCCTTGAGTTGAAGTTAGAGGCAATTGTAAGCTATGTGACTTGGGTTTTAGGAACCTAATCTAGGTCCTCTCCAAGGGCATGGCCCATCCCTTCAGCCACCATGACTGAATATAATAAAAACACTTCTTGCCAGGCGCTGGGGCACAGGCCTAATCTAGCGCTGTGGAGATGGAGGCAGAATTGCAAGATGGAGGCCAGCCTGAGCAACGAAGAAAAACAGTGGTGAAATGGAAATTTCTGACTTCTTTAAAAACTCAGTTGTGACATGTAATGTTTCTAGGGAAGCTGTCATGTTTTTCTGGAAGCTGCCTTGTAAGAGGGCATGTGATGTTTTACTGAGGACAATTGAGAGGGCTCCTGATATTTGAAAAGGGTATAAATAGAATCCAGCAAACAGTGCAAGGATGCTCTTGCATTGGTACACCGTGCAAAGTTTCGCTGGTCCGCACTCAGTAGAGAGAAACACACCAAAGAACTCATGCTATGCCAGCTGATTCTGGTCACTTCTGTTGTGCCGCCACTACTGATTCACATTTGATGTTTGCTATTGGAATGGACTGCTGGTATCCTGACAATGAACAGTAGAATTGCCCTAAGGAACCACTTGTAAGCAGGTCTACAACCTTCTTTTCCTATTAACTTTCTTTTTCTCTTGCCTCTAGTCAGTGGGCTAGAAGGGAGGCTAAAGCATTTAAGGACCCTAAGTAAAGTAGGTTTTGAAAAGTAGAAGTCTACACAGTGGTGCAAGATCAGTAATATCACTAGCAGCAACAACAAATCCAATAATGTAACTAAACTGAAATAAAACCCACTAAACTTTCTTGCTAGTGGGAGCAGAAAAAGTAAAGCGCGTGCTACTTAACAGACAGCCATTATAGCACACAGACCTCCCCAGAGTCAGTGTCAAGGAAAGGGAAAGCTGTAAGGGTACTGAATGACTACCTCAAGGACAAGAAACAAGTAAGTGTGGGCAATGGAGATGCTGAAATGTTATGGGTTCTCTATGCAAACTTGTTAGATGGAGCACAGAAGTGCTCGAATGCTTCAGTCAGCCTCCCAGTGTTTTGTCAGAAGTATTAGAATCATGAAAGATTGTGTGTGCTGAAGAACCAGGAAAATTTGAAGATGTCATACAAGTGTTTAAGGTTTGTTACAAGAAACAGGAATTCACTGTCCCTCCAGAGGGAAGCAAAAAAGAATTTCAGGGATTCCAAGACATGAAAAGACTCTCCTGCTACCTAAATGTTCTGTGCTGAGTAGCATAAATGACAAAGAACATCCTACCTGATTCAATGGTGATGATGCAAGGAGACAGGGAAGGATATGAAACTCACTGCTACAGGTGACAAATAGCCTTTGAAAAAAGGGATTGCAGAGCACCCTGGTTCCTGGTTAAGAAGGTTTGAACCCTGGTGACCCTGTAGGCAGCTCGCCTGTCTCCCAGGAAACCAGGCCAGTCACTAGCTACAGCCCTCCATAGATTTGTGGCCATCAGTCATAAAAGGGCAACCCCCCCCCCCCAAGCCCTACCACAGGTAGAGGACATGACCTCAGGTCACATAGGCTCAGAACAGATCTCCATTATAATGAGGTACCCAAAGGCCTGAAGGCTTAGCCAAAGAAGCTTTCCTTTCCAGACACTCTTCCCTGCAAAAGGAATTTAATCTCAGGCCCACCCTGAGAAGTGGGGTATGGTTTTCACCATGACAATAAACACCTTAAAACCACGGACTATCTCTTTTCACCAGGATCTGCTCTGAGGAGCAGTGGAAAGCCTCCCGGTACTCCCAGTGGTGGTCGCCACCAAGCTCAAGCCTACAGCCAGCCATAAAGCCAAAGACTCATCCCCGTGGGGCTAGCCAAAGCTCCCCCTCTTTCCATCCATTGGGCATTCTGGAGGCACCTGGATGCCCAGCAACCTGAGAACCAGACGGCACTGGCCTCCTTGCAGGCTCAGGGACCCCCAAGCCAACTCCTGCTCTCAGACTGAGCTTTTCCCCCTCCTCCTTCCCCCTCCCCCATCCCCGGAGCAGTGTCCCGGGATGCCCTATGGCCCAAAACCCGCCCAGTGGCTGCGGCAAAGGGAAAGCAAGGTCAACTTTCTGCATCCTGCCCCCCTCCAAGCAGCAGAGCCCTGAGGCTGAGCCAAAGTGGGACCCCATTAATCCTACAAACCACTTGAGTTCTTTCTATGGTACTAATCAACTAATGTTATTTACTAGCATTTTAGAACTCAGAGGTGAAAATAGAATACATTGCACAATTTCAGTTAATGCTGGAAGCCTATGTAATACCTCTCCCACTAAACATCATCTGTCTTAATCTTGTAAATAGCATGAAGCAGTCTAGAACTTCCAATTCTAGAAAAAAATAATTGCAATCACAAGTACTTCAATCACAAGAATACTGTTGCCTGATCCACTTCTCATTAGAAAGAGCAAAATGAACGTTTCCCAAAAAGAGGAAAAGGAAGAATAAAGGAGGAAAGAAAAAGAAGGGGAGCAGCAGCAATCTCTGATGGTGTAAACATATAATCCCAGAAGGAAGAAGGCATAGAAAGGAGAATCCTGGAAGCTCAGGAGATAACATGAGAGGGCTTATACAATGAAATTATTAAAGTTGTGATTAGAGTGGGACTCAGATTAACCAGAATTTCAAACCTTCATACTAAAATGTGGAAGCTTAAATTTGAAACAAATAAAATGAACTATTTTATATAGAGAATGTCAGTATAGATTTTTAAAAAGAGAAAAATACAGTAAATACAGTCAATACATTGTTTTGTTTTTCACATTATGTGTGTGTGTGTGTGTGTGTGTGAGAGAGAGAGAGAGAGAGAGAGAGAGAGAGAGAGAGAGAGAGAGAGAGAGAGAGAACACATAAAACTCAGAGGACAATTTAGAGGAGTTGCTTTTTTCTGTCCTGTGAGACAAACTCAGGTTGTCAGATTGGTGGCAGGTGCCTTTATCTATCCACTGAGTCGTCGGGAGGAGGAGGAGGAGGGAGGAGGAGGAGGAGGAGGAGGAGGAGGAGGAGGAGGGGAGGGAGGGGGAGGAGGAGGGGAGGGGAGGAGGGGAGGGGAGGAGGAGGGGAGGAGGAGGAGGAGGAGGAGGATTCCACCGTGAAAAGGGCTTAGAACTGACCACACCATGGAGAGGAAGGTGAGATGACTGAAATGTAGGCACGAAGGAAAGCAGCCCCATGGGAGGGCCACCCAAAAAGAAGAGGGCAGCAAAAACAAAATATAAATTTAGAAAATGTTAACTCAGGATTACCAGAGGGGAGTGTGTTCTAGCTGTAAGGAGGTTTGGAAATGCCCAGCCATCGAACTAGTAAAGCATATTAAAATTAAGCTGGTGTGTGTGTGTGTGTGTGTGTGTGTGTGTGTGTGTGTGTGTGTGTACGTGCACCAGTGCTCTTGTAGGTATGTCACAAATCCAGAGAGCTCTGGTAGGTGGCTAGAAGCCGATGGGAGCATTAAGCATATTAACAATTCACCACTACAATAATTAAGACTCCAACAAAGTCATTTAAGTTTGTAGTATACCTGTAGCCACTTCTACATCACTAAAAATAATATAATCTATGGCCTGAGGAGTCTTCTGGGTAAGGAATGGAAAAGGCCTGTGGCCTAATTTTCTGGTGGGTAAAGCAAATGTTTTCCCATGAAGAAGGATGTCTTGCCCCACAGCAGAATGTACCTGTTGTTGAATAAGGGGTGCTTCATTAGACCAAGGAGAACTAGAGATAGACTGTAAGTCTGTTGGGGAATGTATTCTGGATGCCAATCTAAGTATTCCTGAACTGACAGATATCCCCATTCCTTTGTACTTGAGGCCCAAAAAAACAAACAGAATCTGAAAATTGTCCAATCTTTTAAAGATGACGTTGTTAATATGTTGTCAGAAAGCTATGGACAAAGAATGTAAGAAGCCCAGGACCAAAGTCCACAAGATTCAGTGTTTGTTATTTCAAGTGTCGTGCAACACAGATGGCAGCATATCACTCTGAAGAAACAACATACTGAGAAAGTAAGAAGGCTGTAGAATATGCTAAATTTTTAGCTAAGAGAATGAAAAATGCCCGGAACAGATCATAAAGAGATGTAGCCTATCCTCAACTGAGAGCTTCTACTTCTAAGTCTCAGTCCAGTCAAATGTGAGAGTCTTGAGGCTGGAGAGATGGTTCATCAGTTAATAGCACTGGCTGCTAATCTGGAGGAGGACCTAGGTTCAATTCCCAGCATACACATAGCAACTAGCAACTGTCTATAACTCCATTTCCCTCTCCTGGCCTCTGTGAACATTGTAAAATGCAGTGCATGGACATACATGCAGGCAAAATACCCATGCACATAAAATAATTAAAGTGTTATTAAGAGCAATAAATAAATGGTCAGACCTTTAAAAAACAGCATCTATTTACACAACCGATTAGCATTAATGGAGCACAGGCATCACTTTATATGGTTTTTCTTATAGTCTTTATTATTTGTGTTAGGGTTAGGGGTTAGGGTTAGGGTTAGGGTTTGTGTAAGTGTGTGTGCATGTGTGCCCATAGAGAGGCTACATGACAACCTTGGCTGTCATACTCAGGAAGACCATCCATTTACTTTGAGTTAAGAGTCTTTCACTGGTGTGGAACTCACCTATCAGGCTAGACTATCTGGCCAGCTTCCTCAGGAATCCTTCAGTCACCTGCCTGCTCCCTAGCACTGGGATTAAATGTACACACTTGTACACCCAGTAGATTCTGTGGAATGAATAAACTCAAGTATTCATGTTTACTAACTGAACTATATCCCCATCCCCATATTCTCAATCTGTTGTTGTTGCTTTGATTTTTAAAAAACAAGGTCTTTTTACATAGCTCTGGCTGTCCTGGAACTTACCATGTACATAGATTGACTTTTTCATCTGCCTACAAGGATTAAAGGTATGAGCTACAACATCTAGCTAATGATGTCTATTTTAAAACTTTAGGAGTTCCAATGGCCAAATACTTACATAGCATTAACTCTTCATTATTTTAATTCAAAGAACTATAGCAGAGTATGAGAAATTAATATGACTTTAAAATGTAATTATGATATACATTAGAAAATGCTACATATCAAATATGTTAAATGTAACAGTATTTGAAAACCACAGTTTATTCTAAGGCTTGTAAACTTAAAAAAAGAGGGGAGGTAAAGTTAAATAATCTGAAGCAGTCAGTACCTTACTTGATGAAGTTTCATTTCTGATTCTTGACATCAGAGTAGGCTTGCATTTACACTAATACATTTAAAGTATTCCTAAAACTGTTATGCAAAAATTGTAATCCAGATCCAAAGGGAAACCATCTGGCATTATCAAGCTCACTTCTGCTAAGCTGAAGGACAGACTTCTTCTAGGTTAGCAACTTAGCTTAGTACTAACAGAGATACCAAGTTTCCACTATGAAGAAAAGTTACTTGGGAATTAAAAACAAGAAAAATGTAACACATGTACATACTCCTTTTGCAAAGCCATGCAGAGAGGGGAACTGAATCCAAACACCAAGCACATTTGTGCGTCTGGACTATAGCCGTTCTGGAGTAACGTTTCTAGGCACTCTTCCCGTCCTCCAAATACTGCAGAGTAAACAGGGCTCACTTTGTCTGGTCCAGAGTCACAAGCCCGGTTAGTAAGTGGTATTAACAAGTCCAAGGTCCTTCAAATACACAAATGGAAGAATATTTAATATTTTCAGGTGCATAAGAGTAGACAAAATCTTTCCCGTAAATATTTTAAGAATCACCCACTGACTGGATGATTTAAAGACATCTTTCTGTCTTTCCTATATTTTCTAACTACAGTGAATGTCTACATGCTTCATAGCTACTACAAAATGTTACCCATAATATTGCTTAATGCAAGCTTAAATAGACCTAAAAAGAACTGAGTAATATAGTAAATATATCTGTTTTCCTCATTAAGTGTTATTTGCCTTACCACCACCACGACCCATGCCAATTTTATGTTTGATATTTCAGGACCTAATAAATTATTTAAATAATTAGTACACTAAATATAAACTAGTTGAGAAAATAAGGGGTTAGGGATATTGCCCAGAGGGTAGAGTGTTTGTTCATTAAGGTGGGCCTGGGTTCAGCACTGGGGATTGTATAATGGACAGATGTGGTAACACAACCCTGTAAGTTAGCAGTCAGAGATGGAAGCAGAATAGTCATGACTTCAAGGCTTACCACAGTTGAATAACAAATTCCAGGAGCCAGGGCTACTCAGCAAGGCTCTGTTTTACATATGAACAAGTAACAGAAAACAAAATAAAGTATTTCCTTCTCAAATATTAATCAGTTTGGTTTCCCATTAATAAGAATTTTAAAATATAGCAAGTGACATAAAATGAGAAATTACAATTTTAATCAGAAGAAACTAACTTATAGTAAAAAATTACAATCACAGGAAAAAACATAATCATTAATATCTGAGGTGGATTTATAAAGGAGCAATTGCTAGACAGAGAATGCTTGAAAAAAGGATGGCTAAAATGTAGTTCTTAGATTGTCTGTAATCTTGCCTCAGCAATTAGCTGCCGAGAAGACTATTCAGCTCTGAAGATAAAACTGTAAGGACTAAATAGCTGGGAAATTCCCCTCCTTCCAGGACTGTTTCTCTTGGTTGCTTTTCCTTCCATAAAACAGACCTAACATAACACTGAAGAAGAACTGAAATCACAGATGCACCTTTGAAGTAGGCTACAGACGAAATCAGTGCAACAGAATTTTCAAAATTGAACACAATTAAGAATAAATTCCTATGAGAGCTTGGTTATCAATTTAAAACTAAGAACAACTGTTTAAAGATTTTTTTCTAAATAAGATAATCAACAATTAGAAGAAATGGATTTAATTTTTTTTGTAAGGACATAAATTGAGTGATAAGGAATTATGAACAAGAAAAAGACTGGAGAAAGGTGAAAGTGTCCAAAACATAAATGAAAGTCTCAAAGAATAATAAGTTTTAAAAAGCATTTAGAGGAATTACCAAATATTGAAAACAAGTATTTTATTAAAACTAAGAATCTGCTTAACACCTTTTAAATAAGCATGTCTCAGTTCTAAAGAAGGGCTAGAAAATTATTCTGTCACAAGGCAAAAAAGTTTATAAAGACCACTGAGAACACATGCTACCTAGTGACAAAATAGTCAGCTTGTGGACTTTGTTTTCCTACTGTCTAAAAATAATGATCATTTTGTTATTTTTAATTAAACATTAATGGTATGAATTAGAAGCACTATTGTAGAATTATGACCCTAAAGACTGCAAACATGATTTTTAAATCTGTCCATATTTATTTACAAGAGGGAGCCTTATTCTTATTGAAATAACTAGGCTACTAACTAAAATTCCTCTACTTGCCAATACTTTCTGCAAAATATACTAATAATTTCCTACGGACTTCTAGCAAATAAAGAGTAACACAAGCAGGGAAAATACCAGACTAGACATGAGATTAAGTAAAACGTTTAGCCAAAGGGTTTAAGATAGGGTAGGTGACTCAACCCACACAAAAGGAAGACTCCATTCCAAAAGGATCACACACTTTCTGCAAACAGGGAGATAGTGCAAATTAGTGAATAAGGCCATAAGATTGCTAGTTAAAGGTATTTTAAATAAAACTAGCAAGAAAGGGAAAGAACGGCCATCAGCTAAAGAAATCCCTTTGCTCCAATATCTATACCATCTACAGTCATTCTTCCTCAGAGTGGGAAAAATGAAAGATGTAGAGGAGCTGAGCAAAGAAAAAAATAAACATCCCAAAAATTGGTTTCAGAAAGGAATGACCAAGCAATTTCCCTGGAGGTAAAGAGTCTGATTCATATATTCACTTTTAATTCTGAGACCATTTTTATTCTGTTTTGAGCACTTACTTTCTATGGCCCATTTGTGCAGCAGCATGAATAGGTAATTGCCAATTGTCTTCATTACAATAAAGATCAGGATCAGCCCCATTGGACAGCAAAAGTTCCACACATTTTGTATGACCCTCTTGTGCAGCAATAAACAAGGGAGTAGCTTTATCCAAGGCTTGGCAATTGACATTTGCACCTAACACAAAACAAAATTCTTAGCCAATAATGGACATAGATGTTTTTAAAAAGAAGAAAGCTGAAAGCATAAATTTCAATCTGCCATAAAAGGTTCTCATACTAAAACAGCTTTCACCCTTACCAGATGCTATTGAAAAATAGATTTATTTCACTAACCTGCTGAGAATTGTTTAAATAGTTTTTGTTCTGCATTAGTTAAGAACATAAAGGATATTTTAGAATTCACCTTAAAAACAAACAAAAAAATAAAACTCCTATTCAATGAAAGCTACTTATTCTTTTCCCTAGCCAAATAGGCACTGTGGGTTCAAAGTACAAATATTCTTTAAAGATTTATTTTAATGTGTATTTATGAGTTATGTGTATATGTGCACACATATCTGTGCATGTGAATTCAAGTATCCATGAAGGCTAGAAGTGGGCATCAGATTCCCTTAGAGCCGGAGTCCAAAATAGTAAGACCATCTAACATGGGTGCTGGATCTGCACTCCATCTTTCTGCAACTCTTAGCCACTGAGCCATCTCTCAAGTATATTTTAGAAGGAAAGGATATGGTAAAAACCTATAATTCCAGTCCTTGGAAGTCTGAGAAAAGAATATCACAAGTTTGAGGCAAACCTGTCTTTTTTAAAAAATGGAAAAAATATAATGGAAAATCATTGATGATAGTTCCCAAGAAAGTATAAGTTATGAAACTTATGTGTTTTATTGATGTATTATTGGAACTTATGAGCTTATTGATGTCACTAACTAATTTCAGACTAAGATTTATGAAGAAAACATTACCAGTAAATGACTGATATACATGGAAATCTACTATTAAAAACCATATTGATTAGTCTTTTTTTTTTTTTTTTTAGGGAGCTGGGGACCGAACCCAGGGCCTTAGCTTGCTAGCAAGCGCTCTACCACTGAGCTAAATCCCCAAACCCCCCATATTGATTAGTCTTACAATTACATTTCTTCCTTCATGAGTATTGCATAGTAATGGCAACAGTAAATAAATAGGAATGATATTTTTTAGTGGAGCTGAGTAGATTTTAATAAAAACTGTTATTTTCATACTACTATATACAATCTGGAAAACCATCCAGGCATGGTGGTGTCTGAGACAGAGAGTAAAGCAGTTTTCTGTTGAGTTCCAGGACAGCCAAAACTACATACTAGGATCCTATTTCCACAAATAAAAACGAACAAAAAGATTTAAAAGGGCTGAAAATGGCCTTAATTGTTGAGAAACTTCTGAAGCTGTTAAAAAAAAATAGGATATTTCCCCCAATCACCTCACCAGCAAATAACATTAAAAATGTTAGGACTTCTACTATCACATGATTGTGCCGATTTTTAAATTTCTCAAATGTATCTCATTAGAAAAAACACCATAAAAATGGGGAGGATTGACTATCTTTTATTCAGAACACCTTGAACAAGCTGAATAGGGTAAATAAAGTCTGGGTGAAACCTTCCTGAATTAGCCAATTAGAATCTTCTTGACTTAGGTGCCTCATCTTGCTGTCAGCTTCACAGAGAAAAATATAATCAATGAGAAAAGCTGAAGACCCTGCTTTTAAAAAACACAAAACAAAACAAAACAAAAAAACAAAAAACACCCCCACACCCCAAACTTCTAGTTTGCCTGACAACTTCAAAGTATCAGAAATAATAAGGAACCAGTGCCTCTAAGACTACAACTGAAGCATTTAAAAAGTAAGACACTGAAGGTAAACAATCATTTTACATGATTGCATTAGAAACAGACCTTCATACCTTCTAAATAACAATATTTAACAAATTTAGAAAAGAAAAAAATAAAAAAAAATATGGGAATTACTATGCCCTGACTGTGCCAACACTTAACACCCAGAGTCTGGGTGTCTTAATGTAAAAATAATTTTAGGAAATTATTTGAGAGACCTCATCTTTAAAGTTTAGGCTCACAATTTCTCAGATAACTTGAATGTCATGAAGGTTTATTTTTTTCACTTCCTACCTTGACTTAAATATGTAGAGATTTTGGGTTTTTTTGTTTTGTTTTTTGCTTATTTTGCTTTTGTTTGTTGTTTTGTTTAGGGTTTTTTGTTTGTTTGTTTGTTTTGAGACAGGTGTCTCTATGAAGTACTGGCTGTCCTAGAATTCACTATGTAGACCCTCAGCAAACCTGTTGGTATGTATCTCCCTCTAACTACCTGTGGTTTCTCAGCTGCCAGAGCATACACCCTAAGACTTTAAAAGCCCTTCTCTGGTGAACCCTTCAGGTCAGACAATGTTCTACAAAGAATGCCACAGTCACACAATCTTTTTTAGAAATGCTACATCTGTAATCATAGTCAGAGAGAAACCTTTACCTGGAAACATACTTAGTAATAATTAGGACTGACATCAACTATGCACTTTTAGTTGCTACTTATATAAGTTTCATCACCTGACTCAAGAATCATTCTTCCCTAAGAACACAGTTAAGAACCATGATCTTCTTCCCCTTTCGCTGCTGCGTCTGCAGCCATGAGTATGCTTAGGCTACAGAAGAGGCTTGCCTCTAGCGTCCTCCGCTGTGGTAAAAAGAAGGTGTGGTTGGACCCCAATGAAACCAACGAAATCGCCAATGCCAACTCCCGTCAGCAGATCAGGAAGCTGATCAAAGATGGCCTGATCATCGAAGCCTGTGACTGTCCATTCCGGGCTCGATGCGGAAGAACACCTTGGCCCAGCGGAAGGGCAGGCATATGGGCATAGGGAAGAGGAAGGGTATTGCCAACGCTCGGATGCCCAAGAAGGTGACCTGGATGCGAAGGATGCGGATCCTGCGCCGGCTTCTCAGGAGATACCGGGAATCTAAGAAGATTGACCGCCATATGTATCACAGCCTGTACCTGAAGGTCAAAGGGAATGTGTTCAAAAACAAGCGGATTCTCATGGAGCACATCCACAAACTGAAGGCAGACAAGGCCCGCAAGAAGCTACTGGCTGACCAGGCTGAGGCTGTAGGTCTAAGACCAAGGAAGCACGAAAGCGCGGGAGGAGCGCCCTCAAGCCAAGAAGGAGGAGATCATCAAGACTCTGTCAAGGAGGAAAGAGACCAAGAAATGAAGCTTCCTCATGTCTGTACATAGTAGCCAGGCTGTGGCCTCACGTGGATCAGTCATTAAAATAAAACAAGCCTTAAAAAAAAAAAAAAAAAAAAAAAAAAAAAGAACCATGATCTTCTGCAAACACAGGCTATGCTTCTTACCAGATGAAATAAGTATGCTCAAGCTCTCTAGCTTCCCATACTGAGCAGCCACAAACAGAGGTGTGATTCCAAAGTCATCTTGGCATTCTCTGTCTGCTCCTTGTTTAAGAAGCAGTTTTATAGCCTCAGCATTTCCCTAAAGCACAGACACATATTTTTAAGTTAGTAAAAACTCTTTCTCATTGTGTTTTACTTTTCTTATTTTCTCATTAAAGAAATGAGAAAAATTAAAAAAAAATGCAATGCCTTGTTCCATTGGATAAAAAAGATAGGACATCAGGTTACACTTCTACACAGCCCATTAAATGTAAACAAATAAAATACTGGCCTCTAGCAAATATAACCATTAATCCTACAAAGTTAGTTTGCTAACTCAAGCAGTAGGGAAATATCATGTTTTCTAAACATACAGTTACAATGAAACATACCATTTCACCTTATCAGTTTGTATCCCACATATTCTGATAGTTACCTATATAATCCTTATAATCCAAAGCTGCTCCAGCCACTATAACTGCTGGCTTATTTAGAATGATCATTAGCATTTACCCTGCCTTTTCTATACACTTGCCATTATAAATCACAGATAAAACAGAAAAAAAAACTGTATAGAAAAGGGTAAGAAATACAATTTACAGGGAAATAAAATAATAAATTCAGAGATTACCTGGAAAGAAGCCTGGTGCAAGGAATTCCATCCACACATAGAATGGGATCCATTGACATTTGCTCCATGTTGAAGCAAGAGCTTCAAAACATCTATTTGTCCACTTTCAACAGCTACAATACAGTAGTCAGAGAATTACAGTCACCAAAATGTTTGTAGAGCTGGACACTTCTATGATGTTCTCATCATTTTATATACCTTGGAATGCATATTATCATCATCATCATCATCATCATCATCATCATTATTATTATTATTATGATGCTATGATTATTCTTAAACATTTATCAACTATCTTAATTCAGTTTCACTTACATATATGTACAGGTCCCCATGTACATGAAAAATTATTCCAAATGAAACATGAAAGGAGATTGATGAAAAAAAAAGCAAGAACCAAACATTTATTCTGTCTATAAAGGTGACAATGTAGCTCCAGTTTGTTAAAAATGCAGCTGAGTGTGCAACAAGGTATGCAGTCCAGAAGAACTAGTCTGGAAAAGCAGTTTCAATAAAAGAAAGGGTTGCTATCATTACTATCTTATCACAAGAGACAAGAATAATTATTATTAAGGCCTTAGAGCTGGTTCCCAACTAGAAACTTCACCTGTACTGACTAGCACTCATGGGTTAGAGAAAGGTAATCAACAATATGACTAAGCCACAAATTGTGCTGCCTCCTACCACAGTGATCTGCCTGAAAGATATACTGGCAGTAGTGGAACAATGTTACTGAAGTAATCAACCACTTTTTGAATGGATTGCATCCCACCTCATGAGATGGAACCCATACCTGACACTGCTGTGGCGACCAGGAACCTAAGACTAGATATGTACAGGACAAGGGAAAAGTCTAATACTCATCCTGATAAAGGAATGTAGCAATGATTCCTATCTGATCTATACACATAGATCACTGCCCCATTCAACCTATATCAGACAAAATTCTGCTTGTTATAGATAAGAATTAACACAGAAACTCAAACTGGACAATATGCAGAGGGAAAGACATTTGGGACACTTAGTCCTAAATGGATCAGGGTTCAGGAACCTACATGGAAGACGAGGTAGGAAGATTCTAAGAGTCAGAGGTCATAATTGACTTCAAGGAAGTAGCATCTTCTTGAGGTGGAAATTTACGGATTCTTTGGAAAGTCAGTTGTGTTAGATGGTGTTTTCCTGAAGCAGACACAAGTGAAAGGATGGTTTGCTAAAGCAGGCTCCTGGAAAGACATATGATGAAGGATTCTTCACTAATGACACACATGTATTGGTCCACTTTACACTGCATAGTTGAGCTCCATTTTGTCATGACTCTATAGAAAGAAAGGCACCAACACACTTCTGGTGCTGTGCTGGCGGCCACTTCTGCAGACTCAAGCCAGTTGGCAGAGTAATTGATGTCAGCTGATATAGACTCATGGAGTTTTGCTAAGACAGACTCGCATGCTAAATCAAGACCCACAGAGGACACATGATGCTTGGCGGGAGTATGGAACTCGGTGAACTGTGCGAGGGCTTGCTGGTGGAGCTGGCTCTGCAACACTTCTCCATCTCTCTTCACTGATTGTCTATTCCTGAAGAGAACTTCTCCTGGTGCACCCGGTGCTGATCCCTCCTACTGACTCATGCTAAGGCCTAAGAGTTACTGCTAAGCCTTACTACCACTGCTGGTAGATCCATGAAGTGTAATTTTTACTATGAATCAAGTTTTTAATTTATATAGCAGAATTCTATTTTCAGGAACCAACTTCATAAGTAGTGATCCATATTATGATTTATTGAAATAAATAATTAATCTGAGATTACTTATCAGGAAAATATATACATAACCATAGAATTATCTTTAATTCCAAAGACTCCTGCTAGTGAAGGAGCATAATTTCTCTTTCAGCCAAAAGAGTGAGTAATAATCATATATAGTTGAACTGATTGCAATAACATGAAGAATGAAGGATAATTGCATAGATTATGTAATTATCCAGTTTGACATTCACATAATACTATGCAGCAACTCACTCATTAATATCACTCATTAACTGCTGTTAATCTGTAAACTGCTTGTCATAAGTCCACACAAGGAGCCATGTTTTTCAAGATGTAAAATAACTTTATCCCTAAGCATTTTTTTTATTAACTTGAGTATTTCTTATTTACATTTCGAATGTTATTCCCTTTCCCAGTTTCCGGAAAAACATCCCCCTAACCCCTCCCCCCCCTTCTTTATGGATGTTCCCCTCCCCATCCTCCCCCCATTGCTGCCCTCCCCCCAACAATCACATTCACTGGGGGTTCAGTCTTGGCAGGACCAAGGACTTCCCCTTCCACTGGTGCTCTTACTAGGATATTCATTGCTACCTATGAGGTCAGAGCCCAGGGTCAGTCCATGTATAGTCTTTAGGTAGTGGCTTAGTCCCTGGAAGCTCTAGTTGCTTGGCATTGTTGTTCATAAGGGGTCTCAAGCCCCTTCAAACTCTTCCAGTTCTTTCTCTGATTCCTTCAACGGGGGTCCTATTCTCAGTTCAATGGTTTGCTGCTGGCATTCGCCTCTGTATTTGCTGTATTCTGGCTGTGTCTCAGGAGCGCATCTACATCCGGCTCCTGTCGGCCTGCACTTCTTTGCTTCATCCATCTTGTCTAATTGGGTGGCTGTATATGTATGGGCCACATGTGGGGCAGGCTCTGAATGGGTGTTCCTTCTGCCTCTGTTCTAAACTTTGCCTCTCTATTCCCTGCCAAGGGTATTCTTGTTCCCCTTTTAAAGAAGGAGTGAAGCATTCACATTTTGATCATCCGTCTTGAGTTTCATGTGTTCTGTGCATCTAGGGTAATTCAAGCATTTGGGCTAATAGCTACTTATCAATGAGTGCATACCATGCATGTTTTTCTGTGATTGGGTTACCTCACTCAGGATGATAATTTCCAGTTCCAACCATTTGCCTACGAATTTCATAAAGTCATTGTTTTTGATAGCTGAGTAATATTCCATTGTGTAGATGTACCACATTTTCTGTATCCATTCCTCTGTTGAAGGGCATCTGGGTTCTTTCCAGCTTCTGGCTATTATAAATAAGCCTGCTATGAACATAGTGGAGCATGTGTCTTTTTTATATGTTGGGGCATCTTGTGGGTATATGCCCAAGAGAGGTATAGCTGGATCCTCAGGCAGTTCAATGTCCAATTTTCTGAGGAACCTCCAGACTGATTTCCAGAATGGTTGTACCAGTCTGCAATCCCACCAACAATGGAGGAGTGTTCCTCTTTCTCCACATCCTCGCCAGCATCTGCTGTCACCTGAGTTTTTGATCTTAGCCATTCTCACTGGTGTGAGGTGAAATCTCAGGGTTGTTTTGATTTGCATTTCCCTTATGACTAAAGATGTTGAACATTTCTTTAGGTGTTTCTCAGCCATTCGGCATTCCTCAGCTGTGAATTCTTGTTTAGCTCTGTACTCCATTTTTTAATAGGGTTATTTGTCTCCCTGCGGTCTAACTTCTTGAGTTTTTTGTATATTTTGGATATAAGCCCTCTATCTGTTGTAGGATTGGTAAAGATTTTCCCAATCTGTTGGTTGCCGTTTTGTCCTAACCACAGTGTCCTTTGCCTTACAGAAGCTTTGCACTTTTATGAGATCCCATTTATCAACGCAAGATAAGGGAAATTGGTCTGAAGTTCTCTTTCTTTGTTGGGTCTTTGTGTGGTTTAGGTATAAGAGTAATTGTGGCTTCATAGAAGGAGTTCGGTAGTGCTCCATCTGTTTCAATTTTGTGGAATAGTTTGGATAGTATTAGTATGAGGTCTTCTATGAAGGTCTGATAGAATTCTGCACTAAACCTGTCTGGACCTGGGCTCTTTTTGGTTGGGAGACCTTTAATGACTGCTTCTATTTCCTTAGGAGTTATGGGGTTGTTTAACTGGTTTATCTGTTCCTGATTTAACAAAGTCTAGATAGATAAAATACTTTCATGTTATAAATGAAGCAACAGGCATATAAGTGATCATACAAATTATATGTGGTAGGACCAAAACTAGAGAATAGTTATACTAATTCTACTTCAAAGGCATCCTTTGAATTTCCGCATGTCTCAGTCAACCTTATGGGGAAAATATGTTCCTAAAATCTTAAGAGAACCATATATGACAACAGAATAAAAAGAAAAAATATTGTTATTGGAATAGAACAACTTACCTTAAGGAATTAAAAGTTCCTCAGTTTAGAAATCTGACTTGTGATCTACAGACAACAAATGATTCCTTCCAGGGAACCTTAATCTTTTAATACTAAGAAATAGCACACAAGACCTTAGCAGATAACCTTGCAATGACTGCTCCAATAAAAACTCATTGGTCTTCAGCACTGCCTTGTACAACAGGGCAGTTTCAATTCATAATGGGTTTTGCAGCTTTAAATAAACATATTCAAATACTACTACCACCCAAAGGTAGAAAAACAAGAGAAAAATCTTTAAAGATAGCTTTTCAGTTTCAAAATTCAAAGGAAGAAACATCCTATAACAGTTTCTCTAACAAAAAACATTTTAAAAGTACACCTGTACCAAAAATAGTATACATCACCTAAAAACAATGGTGTGGTTTCTTCTAAAGTGGTTGCATTAGGATCTGCTCCAGCTTCCAAAAGAATCTGTGTGACTTTCCAATGTCCTTGACTCACAGCAAGATGTAATGCACAGAAGCCCTCAAAAGTCTTTGTCTTAATGTAGTTTTCAGATGAATCTGTGGAGGAAGGGAAACCCATTGACCAAAAGATTATCAGTCCTACTTCTTAGACATGAAAATCAAAGACTATATGAGAAATTGAATCAAACTGTAAAGTACCAGTGAGTCAAGGGACAGCTCTATGAGGAAGGATTCCAGTGTAAACAGCTCTTTGGTATTCTTGCCATAGAAACTATGCCCAAATACTGTTAACACTCTAGAGGCAATGGGACCTGGGAGAAAGTGGCCAGTAAATAAGGAGGACTAAAGTCTCATGCAATAGCCAAGTTCATTCATAGCATCAGACAATCAGACAATACTCCAAGGTTTAAGAAGAGTCATATTAGTGTACAATTACAAGGACAAGCCTCACATGGCAATAACATATTTTTCCATAGGGGCAATAAAAAGTCGTAAATTCACTCCTATCCATTAAACCTGGGAGGACCATGAAAACATAATTCCATGTTCTAAAGAGACTGACATCACAGGACTCTTGTCATGTTTTCTTACTACTACTTAGAATTCTCACACAACTTCAGGTTTTATAATTCTAAAGTGTTGTGGAGCAGAAGAGGGGAGTGGCAAGAGCTGAAAGGCAAGATTTGATATGGATACACTGTCAAAGATTTGCTTAAGCAAGACTTAGTGAAATATTAATGAATGTGGTTTTATTTCCAAATTTATTTACAATTTTCTCTTTTTTATATTTATTTTATGTATATGAGTATACTATTGCTATCTTCAGACACACCAGAAGAGGGCATTGGATTCCATTACAGATGGTTGTGAGCCATCATGTGGTTGCTGGGAATTGAACTCAGGATCTATGAAAGAGCATTCAGTGCTCTTAACTGCTGAGTCATCTCTCCAGCCCCTATTTACAATTTTCAATGAGAAAAAAACTCTAGTATTACTTCCTTTTATTCAGTTTTTAATACTTTATTCAACTTCACATGTGTACATGTGTAAGGGAAAGGGAGTGAATATACATATGTTAACATTGTTCAGAGGTAAGATGACAACCTCAAGTCTTGTCCTCAGGAACACCATTTGTCTTCTCTGAGAAAGGGAGCTCACCTGTTAGGTGCAAATCACAGCATAGCCTGTTTTACGCCCCATTCTCAGGAGAAATCTGAGTATAAGATTAAAGTGTTCTCAATTTAATAGCTGATAAAACAAACTGAGGGATTACAATCCTCATCGCCCATCAAATGGTGGATTCAGTGGTAGGAAGAATTTGAAGGAGGACTTGTTTGATCCTAAAATCTATGTGAGAACCTAGCTTTGTCCCTATGTGAACCCCAAGTAAGAATTTAAATCTTTATTCTGCTAGTAATGGAAGTTTTTATCTCTTGAGTATGAAAACTGTCTTTTCCTCTGTCAAAAAGAGGATGGAGGAGGAGATAGATGATAGAAGTTGGCTTTTAGTTGAGGATATGGTCTTTGCCATTGTGTCTCAGGAACATTCTCAATTGCCACTCCTGCTGTTGCCACTGCTGCCGCCTCCTCCTCCACTCCTCCTCTTTCTTCTTCCTCACTCTCCTCATTGGTCCTGCCCAAGACCTCAAGCCCAGGAATCTTTGTTCTGTCCCATTCTCTTCTCCCCAGCCCAGGCTGTAGGCATCTTTATTGACCAATTAGGGATAACGTGGGTATAGCAAAGCTTACATAACATTATTTGGTGTACGTGAGGATCTCCAAATCAACCACATCTCATGGGCCAGAAGTTAGCATTTGAATACATAGTGATACCAGACCAACCTCCTATATTTTCCCCTTTTTGTCTAAATAAAAATGCTCTTTCTCTTTCAATAATAACAATATATAGTAGGAACAATTGTGACATAATTATGAAATCTATGGTGTAATATGTATATTCACAAAAGTCCAGTCTACATACATTTGGCAACTTAGAAGAAAGTACTCTACTATCTATCCTATCTTGGTTAGTTTAGAGTTCTGTACATAAATCATTTTCTCATCATCATCTTAAAATTTAAATTTTCTCCTATAACTTACAATTACCATCCTTAAAACACCATTTATAATTTCCTCCAACCTTCATAAAACATCTTCTAGACCTTCTTACCTTTATTTATCATCTTTAAAATAACTTGAAGACTCCAAAATATTTTCTTAGACCTTTTATAGTTAAAGTTTAATTGTGAGACTATTGCTATCTGGTTTTCAACCCCATCAGAGACCTAAGAAGGAATAAATATTACCTGAGTAAGTAGAAAATAAAGACAAGCAGCTTCCAAAGCTATAGAAAATACAAAGAAATGGCTGCCTGAACAGTTCCCCGAATTGTCTCTATAATGTTGACGCATCCATCTTTAGCCTTCTGGCCTAGTGTATCTGACAGACATTTTTGTGAAGCAAGAAATATAAAGGATTTGTTTACCCTGTCTTGGCAGAGTTCAGCAATGGACTTTGCCTGTGTTTGTTTGCCTATTTTGGACAGCATTCTGTCTGAAGAGGGAATAAGGCATTTTCTTTGCCAAGTTGCAGCTTGATACATTATAAACCATCTCCTAATGGAGATTCTCCAATGCTCATCCTTCTTTTCCCCCCAAAGTCAAATGGGATGCTGCCAGGAGCTGACATGTTTCAATGTCAAAAAGGACTTAAGTAAAAAAAATCTTTAAATGCCATATTCTGGGTCTCTGAGGTTTCTGAAGACCATCTATCTATTCATAGCATATCTGAACAAGCAAATGTTGCTTGTTTCTAGATATTTATTATCTGTTCAAACATGTGACTAGTATCTGATATGACTAGTATCTGGCTAGACTAATATCTGACATGACCATGAGTTTGACTATTAACTAGTATTTCTTAACCATCCTTAAAAGTTTACAGTAGTAGCTGTTAAAAGGATTAGGGCTAAACTTTATGTTTTTAAATGAGTGCACAGGTACAATAGCTTTAAGTGTTGAAACATACATAAGTTATGATGAACCAAAATCAACATTAATTTTATATCAAAATACAAAGATTTATACCAATGAAAACTGTAAGCCTGTATCAATATACAATAATCCATATCAATGCAAACAAAAATTACATAATTATTGAAGAGTAGAGTCAATAATCTATCCTTTTGCACTATTATTCCTATGATATCTCTATACCCCCATTTTCTTCTCAATCCTCTTCCTTTTACCTAAGAAAAAAGGGTAGAGAAATGGAAAGAGAGAAACCCCTGGTCTAAGCTACCTATTGTTTTCTCCCTTCCCAAGACCATAAGTATTTTGTAACCATCCCCTTAAATGACAATATAGCCATAACTCATAAAATGACTAAAACTATCCACCCCAACCTAAGGGACTTGGACGATGGTCTTTTTGAAATTGCTTCCTGATGATTTGGGGCATAAGATTTCTTTTGGGAGCCCAAGAAAAATTAGAAAAAAATGGTTAAGTCTTAAGAAAGCCAGCTGCGACATTTCTTATCTAGTCTCCAAGTACTGTGAAAGTTTAGATATTTGTAAAGTCCTAGATGGATCAGTCTGTCAGGCTGGACAAAGAAGGATGCTGGAACAAGTATGTCAGAGTCTCAGCATTCGCCAGGATCTTCCAACCTATTGGCATTTGGTCCTTTTCATCTGAAAATATATAAACTATTAAATGTAACTTGCATTTTTGTGATAACAATGTAGGGAATATGAAATGAATATAGATCAGATAAAGATCAAATGTTTGTTCTTTGTTTGAGTAGGTGAAAGACATCTATCTTTCTTGGGATAGTTTGGATTGTAACCAAAACTGCAATATAAATTTTTATCTATGCCATATGGAAGGATGGCATGATGAGTCTTGAGGACTATGTAGCCAACAAAATCCATTGGCTACGTACAGCTGAAGCTCTTGCTGGAGACATATACACATCCCAGTCAGTTTCAGAGTAGTTTAATGGAGGGTCTTAGGTATTACACATTACCCGTTTGGGCCTTTTGATTTTTCTTTTCCTCCTGTCTGTAGCTATGATCTTCCAGAGGTCTCCCTCTATCAAATCTGATCCTTAATATTTTGGATTAAATCCCCCAAAGCCTTTTCTACTTTTCTGTTAACACAAACATAAAGCCCTTCTCCCAACATAATATACATTTTGTCCAGCAGTTTGAAGTATAAGTATAAACAGATCCAATCTGGCAGCCCCTTTTTGTGCAGGTCTGCTCCATTTTGACTTTTTTCAAAGAGTATATATAAAGTCACCATTATCATTGAACATATAATCATTTTTATGTTGACAAATCAAAACAAAACTATATTGAGTCCAAATAGCCTTCTCTACAATGATACATATTTGTGGGTCTGCATTTCCACCTTACTGCTGGGGTGTCAGATCCCTGCCAATATGCACCTTAGGAGAGGGCAAAATGCAGGGGTGTTACATTGTGGTCTTTCCTCACCACTGGGGTGCCAACATGCCACTCAGGCAAGGCAAAACAGTCTATGATAGGGGTTCCAACATGTATTTCGCCAGGTGAGAAACCACAGGGGCTGGGATGGATGCTGTGGTTCTCAAACTCCTGGGCACCCAGACGACACTGGGAACCTCATGAAATTGAGAACAGTGGTTGCCATCCTCTAGTGTACACCACTGGGGACCTTGAGGAGTTGGGAATGGGAGTCTACAGGGCAGGACAGAATCCAATTTAGCTCCAAGTGAGTGCCAAGAGACTTAGGCATGGCTCCTGCATGAGGAGGGCCTCCCCTGTGGTGGTCCTTGATGAAGGAGACAGTCCTTGCTTGTCCCAACAGTTTTATTCATGGTAGATGAAGATGCATATGTCTTATTCAGGGTGGACCAGAGATTAAATACCTTTTGTAGGAAGGGATGCCCTGGAAGGAAAGCTTATTGATTAAACACTTGGGGCCTATCTAGATACCTCATTAGCCCCACATCTTAAGGAAACTGGTTGGTGGTTCAGAGCAGCATGACACCCTATTTCATGTTAACTCTCATGAGCTGGACTGTAGGAGGCATGCAGCTTGCACGTTCATGTCCCAGCCCCTCATGAAGAGATAAGGCATCAAAGAGGTGAAGAAACATCCATAATAACAACAATAACTGCCCCAGCATGGGACAAGAAGTTACTTAGAACCAAGTTAAAATTTCATATTTTGAAACATTTTCCCCCCAAGCCTTGCAAGGTTCCAGATAGTGTCAGAATGCATGCTAGTTTGGCATGAGTGGTTGTCAACCCTCAATCTCTAGGAGGCATGCAGAGAGCTCCACAGCCTCTGCAGCCCCTGCCAGTCCTGTGTTTGCTTGGCTCAGAGGCTGAGTGTCCCAGCTCTGGGTGAAAACAAGCAAGGAAGGCTTGGATTACAGTCAGCCAGGGGTACAGCTGTACCTTAATCTGACCTATGACCTCCTTGGAACCATAAGTTATTTCTTGCCCTACTTTGGGCACCAATTTGTTGCAGTTGCTGTTGTTGTTCTTATTATCACTATTATTATTATTATTATTGTTTATTATGGTTTATTATTATTATTATTTTATTTTTATTATTATGGTTTGCTTTACCTCCTTGATGCCTTATCTATTTATTAGGGGTTTCTAGCCAACTTAGACCATATCATTCCCAAATAAAAGACACAAAAACCTTTAGATTTATAATAAGCTTAAAAATATTAGGACTAGGACCTTGAGAGCTTGCTTGGAGGTTCTAGCAGGGGAGCGCAGCTACTCATATACCCTTGACCGAAGACCGGTCCTTCTCTACTCAGGGCAGGTCATCCTCTTCGACCGAGCATGCACCTTCGGGAGGGACACACATGGAGCAGTGAGGGAGGAAGGGGACACCCGCCTAGTCAGCCAGATCAGCCGAATCAACCCTGGAGATCAATGGGTGACAGATGTCACAGCCAAACTCCGGTGGCAGCAGATGCTGGCGAGGATGTGTAGAAAGAGAACACTCCTCCATTGTTGGTGGGATTGCAAACTGGTACAACCACTCTGGAAATCAGTCTGGAGGTTCCTCAGAAAATTGGACATTGCACTACCTGAGGACCCAGCTATACCTCTCTCGGGCAAATACCCAAAAGATGCATAAAATACAAAAATAAAATACAACAAAGACACATGCTCCACTATGTTCATAGCAGGCTTATTTATAATAGCCAGAAGTTGGAAAGAACCCAGATGCCCTTCAACAGAGGAATGGATACAGAAAATGTGGTACATCCACACAATGGAGTACTACTCAGCTATCAAAAACAATGACTTCATGAAGTTCACAGGCAAATGGAATGAACTAGAAAATATCATCCTGAGTGAGGTTACTCAATCACAGAAAAACACACTTGGTATGCACTCATTGATAAGTGGATATTAGCAAAAAGCTCGAATTATCCAAGACATAATCCACAGGCCACAGGAAGCTCAAGAAGGATGACCAAAATGCGGATGCTCCCACTCCTTAAAAGGGGAAAAAATATCCATAGGAGGTGATATGGAGACAAAGTTTAGAGCAGCGACTCAAGGAATGGCCATTCAGAGCCTGACCCACATGTGGCCACACACACACACACACACACACACACACACACACCACACACACACACACACGGCCACCAAAACTAGATAAGATTGATGAAGCTAAAAAATGCATGCTGAAAGGGACCGGATATAGATCTCTCCTGAGAGACACATCCAGAGCATGTCCAATACAGAGGTCAATACTAGCAGCAAACCACAGAACTGAGAATAGGATCCCCTTGGGGGGAATTAGAGGAAGTATTAGAGCTTCCAGGGACTAAACCACTATCAAAAGACTATACATGGACTGACCCAGGGTTCCAACTGCATGTGTAGCAGAGAATAGCCTTGTTGGGGCACCAGGGGAAGGGGAAGCCCTTGGTCCTTCGGAATACCTGTATGGGGGAGGGGGATGGGGAGGGGAGGGAATGGGGGCTCATGGACAGGAAACCAGGAAGGGGAATAAAGAAAAAAATATTAGAACTAGGAAAGTATCGACTCTCTATACTATTTTGTCTATTTCTTGGTGGTAAGCCCTGAGACAAGTACTTTACCAACTGTCTTCCTAGCCCTTATATAGTCCCTTTCTAATTTAAGACCATCATTTAGTAGTTAAAGAAGATTGTACTTATAAAAGAAAGAAAAACATTTCAAAGAAACAGTTATTAAACAGTTACATACAATTGACAAAAAAACTTAGGAGTTAATTTAAGTTGAAAATTCTGATTAAAAACTAAAGGTTCTAGTTAACATGAAAATTATGTAAATTATATATATATACTTTAAAATGCTCAGCAATAATAGTAAGAGGTTTCTTCTTATCTCTGCTTTTATATATAAAAAAATTCTAAGCCCCAAAAATTCAAAGATAAATGGTGAAGGCACTTCAACAAGTAAGAATATATAAAACAATGACATTTTTCTTGAATAATACAATTGAAATTAATTCTCCTGACAAAACTAGTCATCTATTTTAAGTAATTCTTATAATTGTAACTCACTGATGAAGAGGCAGTCTAAGCCTAAACATTCAAAACACAGTTTGTAAGTATTCACAAATACAGCCTCACATTTCATAAGATACTCACCAAAGTGCTTTATCACAGAAAATGTTGCAGAAGTGATCAGAATTGGATGCTTAATCAGATCAGTTTACTGAGAGTATTTCAGGTATAACTTATAGTTTTATAGATATAAAGACATGAGAAACTAGAAACACTGTATTCAATTGGTAACAGTTTAAAATTTCAACATTAAACAAATAATTCTTCCCCAAATAATTAGAAAATGCAATATAATTTCAACAAAAATTGTTGCTAGAACTACTTATTAGTTTTAAACTTGATAAAGTGACTCTGGTTGCTGATAATAGGTAAGAAAGGTAAAAATAGTAAACTAATTTAGAAGACAAAAAATAAAAGAGGACCAATATGGAGAGGAGCATAAGGTCTTTGTGCAATAAAAACCATTCTTTAAAAGTTGGAAAAGCAAAATAGTGTGGTAGTGCTACAAGCACAAAGAAGAAAGCACCTCCCAAAGAAAGTGCCAGGACTCAGACATGACATCTGACAACAGGACACCTAGGCCAAGGTAGCAGACCATGAGAAGAAAGGAATTTTGGGGGAAGGAGTAAGAATGTGCTACACCACTGAAGGAAAGGAAGATTAATTCTTAATCTATCCATTTAATTTTTTACATTATATCACATATTTAGTTGTCTGCACACATGCGTGCATGTGCACATTCATGTGCCATAGCACTCATGTGAAGAACAACCTGTGGGAGTCAAGGGTCAAACAGGTCATCAATCTTGACAGCAAAACCATATCAATGGCCCCTTTCTTGTTTTTTAAATCAACTATGTAGAAGAAAGGAGGAATCAAAAAAAAAAAAAAAAAAAAAAGAGTAGGGGTTGGGGATTTAGTTTCAGTGGTAGAGCGCTGCCTAGAAGTTAAGGCCCTGGGTTCGGGTCCCCAGCTCAAAAAAAAAAAAAAAAAAAAAAAGAGTATAGATTGTGACAAAAAGAATCTAATTGTATTTAAAACATATCATAAACTCTATAAGAAGGAGGAGACATAATTTTGGAAATAATGTTATGATTATAAATAATACATAACTGTATATGAACACTGTCTAGGAGCTGATAATGGGTTGGTTTTTCTTTACAAGATATTGATGAACAATTCTAAAACTATATTTATGCACAGACTACATCAAACCATGCACTGTAGATTTGCTGGAAATGGAGATTTCATTTAAACCATGGAAAAGCCAGAATGAAGAATGAATCTAGAATGTAATTCTAGTTTACAATCTTGTAGGCAAAAAATTTTTCTCAGCTTACTTTAATAAGTGTTCAACCTCTCCTCTAGCCCATCACCCACTGAAGATATTAGAAAAGTTATTAGGACATGGGAGAAGTAGACCTGTTTAACAATATTTCTTAGGGGGAGATTTTAATCTTCTTTGTCAGGCTATCAGCAGTTCAATCCAGCAGCAAACACCACACTTGAATCAACAGCTGCAGTCCACTTCACTTGGCAGACACTGCACACAAACCAACAGCTACAGTCTAGTCCAATCAATGGACACCATCCATGAATCAGCAAGGGCAGTTCAATACAAAAGAAACTGCAAGGCTCCCCAACCAGCAAGAAGCCACAGGAACCTCACAAGAATTTCTTTGGCAAGTTCCTCGCTATGAAGTCACCATAAGCAGAGCTCAGCAATGCAATGAAAGGTGAACCAATACATGTGTGTCTACAGTGAAGACTAGTGAGGTGGAACAAGGCAAACCAATGCTCTACCTCCCACTGTCTGTGGGGTGATATTTATTTTCCTTCTAATCATTATGTACCCTTTCACGTCTGCTTAAGCATAGCATCCTTTCACCTGTGTGCCGCAAACTGACTTTGCAAAGAAACCAAAGTTTCCACTTCACAGTCCAAACATTGACACAAAACCATTTAAAAGTACTAACTTAATATGCAGAAATAACTATAATTATGCACATATGAGTTATAATCAATAATTTCATTTTCTAATTCCAGAAAGGGCTTAACGGCAATCATATACCAGTGGTATTCAGTCCCCAGATCTTGGTTTAGAATATCATTCTCCAATAAAAGAAACCAGGTCTCATAAAAATGGCTGATTCCAGCATTGGGCCTAATATATAAAATGAACATGAAGCATATTTATAGGGCCATAAAGTAAAAAAGTACTTGGAAAAGAAAAAATCAAGTATTTTGAAGGGACATTGAAGTCTAGATAGCCAAGAATATTTAAGACAATAATGATAAAATTGTATAAAGCTATAAGCCAAAGTACAAAACCAATATCCCTGAGTCCCACGCACACACATCACACACACACACACACACACACACACACACACACACACACACACACACACACACGGATGAGTGAATGAATGATGAGAAGAGATAAATCACCCAAATAACAAAAACAACAAAAATCCCAGGGGTAGATAATTAAGTTGTTACAGCATTGACCTAGCATGTACAAGGTCCATGTTTCAATCCCCACCACTAGAGAGGGAAATAATAATCTATGTAGAGATTCATCCCATAAAACTAGAGATTAATTACCAACCCTTAAGTACAAACCACTGGTACAATTTAAATACACACACAGTCTACTAAAGGAAACAAAACTCCTGACATTGGGTTAGGGGTACAGTTCAATAAAAAAGCACTATCTGATTAGCATGTGGCCCTGGGATTTGGTCCATAGTGTAAAACAAAAAACAAAAACAGAAACAAAACAAAAATAAATAAAAAACCCTCTGCTGTACAAATCTATGCACCTATGATGTAAAGAAAAAGAAAAAAAGGAGTATGTATATGGATGCAGGTCAGAGGACAATTTGAAGGAATCAGTGTTCTCCTTCCATTATGTGGGTACCAGAGAACAAAATCAGAATAAAAGACTTGGTGGTAAGTGCCTAATCCACTGAGCTATCTAATCACCTCTTCCCCTTTATTTCTTATAATTCTCAAAGGGAGAAACTCAAACAACTGAAAAACACAAAGCAATGTTGTTGTTGTAAATATATATTAATAAAAAAGTGCGGTTGTCTTTTACCTCGCTAGGTCCTGCACCGCGGTGCCCAAGGTATCTGCTAGCTATCTGGGCGGAAACACATCCCAGCCGTACTTTCCTACACTCAAACCCCCACATAAAAGAACACACAACACAATAATCTTTGACCCAATTGGTAAGATATAATTGCCCACTTAAACATACAAAGCCCGGTACCATCTATTCCTTAGGAACATTGATAACAACCTGTAAATACACAGAGCAGAATCTTAACATCACCTGCCATGGCTTCTCCCCTCTCTCCCTCCTGTCTCTCCTTCTCTTCCCGCCTCCTCCTCTTCCTTCAAACTTCTCTCCCGCCCATCCTTCCTTCTCCTCCAATGACAGGCCTCCTTCTGTCCTGTACCTGTCCCTCACCTGTACTTTACAAATTCAATGGGGAGAAGGTTCTGGTGAAGTCACCTGAGTCCTGAGTACTAAAAGGGCAGCTGTCCTTGGGGCAGTGGAATTAGCATCAAAATACAGATAACTTCAGGGCAAACCACAACACAAAGTTCATCAGGGAAATGTAAATAAAAACTACTTTGAGATTTCGTGTTACACCCATCAGAATGAGTAAGATAATAAAACAAGTGACACCTCGCGCTGGGGACAATGTGGAGTAAAGGGATCTCTCATGGATTTCTGGTGAGAGTGCAAACTTGTACAGCCACTATGAAAAACAGTGCAGTGGTGTTGCTGTAAAGTTATATTAATTGGCTTTCTTTTTCCCCACTGGGTCCGGCACCACAGTGCCCCATGATATCTCGTAGATATCTTGCCAGAATCACACATCCCAACTCTCTGGCAGCCCAGAGTCTGTGCCGCCACACACTCTCCCAAACTCAATTCTCCACAAGAAAGAACCCACAACACTATAACCTCTGATCCAATTGATAAGACATAATTGTCCTAAAACATACAAAGCCTACACTTCCATCCTGTAAAACCACAGGTGGATCTTAACATCAGCCTCCATGTTCTCTCCGCAGCGTCTCTTCTGTCTCCTCCAGTCTCCTCCACTTCCCTCAAACGCTTCTCCCGCCATCCTTCCTTCTTGTCCTATGACAGCCGCCTTCCTTCTTGTCCTATGACAGCCGCCTTCCTTCTTGTCCTATGACAGCCGCCTTCCTTCTTGTCCTATGACAGCCGCCTTCCTTCTTGTCCTATGACAGCCGCCTTCCTTCTTGTCCTATGACAGCCGCCTTCTGTCCTGTACCTGCCGTCACCTGTGTGATGCAATCATCCCACACAGTGGTTCCTCGCTAAGATGGGGATCAATCGAGACCCAGCAATACTGCTCTTAGCCATACACCCAAAGGACACTTCATCCTACCACACAAATACTTGCTCAACCATGTTCTATTCATAATAGCCAGAAATTAGAAACAACCTAGATATCCCCCACAGAAGAATGAATGAAATATGGTGCATTTACACAATGGAGTATTAGTCAGTCATTTTTAAAAAAATGAAATCATGAAATTTGCAGATAAATGATAGAGCTAGAAAAATAATTTTGAGTGAGGCATCCCAGACCTAGAAAGGGAAATGTGGTATGCATTTGCTTAAACATGGATATTAGCTGTAAATCAACAATGTGCAAGCTAAAATCCAAGAACCACAAAGGTCACATATAGGGACTAGTGGGAACAGATCAGGAAAAGTAAATAGAATATATAGCTATGTATGGATGGGGGGAGGGTTTGGAATGAGAAGATAAAATTTGGAGGAGCTGTTTTCTAAAGGGAGAATAGTTGTCTGCAAATAGAGCTTTGTTCCAGAATCCCAAAGGTCTCTTCTGTGATTCACCTACAGAGGCCTGCCAGGGGCTCCAAACAGCACCTCTATCTGCCACCGACACCTCAAGTACCGTCCGGTCTGCTGGATCACATGGTCCGAGTGGTAGAGCAGCCTGCACAGCAGTCTGGACCTGATGAAGAGCCTTCTCCTGTTCCAGGCCCCACACAAAGCTTTCCAAGTCACTTGATAAATGGGCCTGAGTAACACACCCAAGTGGGGAATGTGCTGTTGCCAGAATCCAAATAGACCCACTAAACGTTGTGTTTCTTTCTTGGTGTTGGGAGGGACCAGGTGCGATAACTTATATTTCATCTTAGAAGGAATATCTCTGCATACCCCACACTACTGGACTCCTAAGAATTTCACTGACATAGATGGTCCTTGAATTTTGGTTGAGTTTATTTCCCATCCTCTGATACACACATATGTTACCAATGAGTCCAAAGTGGTTGCTACTTCCTACTCACTTGGTACAAACAAGATCCCTTCTAAGTTATGACATAGGTCAGGAGAGTTAATATATCCTTGAGGCAAAACTGTAAAAGTATACTGCTGCTGGCCCTGCCAACTGAAAGCAAATTGCTTCCGGTGGTCCTTATGGACAGGTACTGGAAAGAAGGCATTTGCTAGATCAATAGCTGTATACCAGGTACTGGGAGATGTATTAATTTGCTCAAGTAACAAAACTACATCTGGTACAGCAGCTGCAATAGGAGTTATTATCTGATTTAGTTTTCTATAGTCAGCTGTCATTCTTCATGATCCATTTGACTTCTGGACTGGCCAGGTAGCAGAGTTAATGGGAGATGTGGTGGGAACCACCACCCTGTGACTTTCAAGTTCTTGATGGTGGCAGTACTTCCTGCAATTCCTCCAGGAATACAATATTGTTTTTGATTCACTATTTTCTTTGGCAAAGGCAACTCTAAAAGTTTCCATTTAGCCTTTCCAAATATAATAGCCCTCACTCCACAGGTCAGGGTATCAATGTGAGAATTCTGCCAACTTCTTAGTATATCTATCCCAATTATACATTCTGGAACTGGGGAAATGACCACAGGATGTTTTTGGGGACCTACTGAACCTACTGTGTCAGACATCAGTCAAAACTCCATTAATCACCTGCCTTCCATAAGCCCCTACTTTAACTGGAAGGCCACAATATTTCTTGGTATCTCCTGGGATCGGCGTCAATTCAGAACCAATATCCAACAGACTCCAGAAAGTCTTATCATTTCCTTTCCTCCAGTGTACAGTTACCCTTGTAAAAGGCCATAGGTTTCTCTGGGAAAAAACTGAAGAAAGGCTAACAGCAAAACTTCTAGATGTCTTATCAAGATCCTTCCTAGGGAACCTGGCCACCTCTTCATTAAAGGGGTTCTGGATCTACAAACTGGCTCAAATCTGGAAATTGATTCACTGGCCAAGACTGCCTTTTGCCACTATCCAAAGTAGCCTATCTTTCATTTATTTGAGAATTTTTCTGCTTATACGGATCAAACAGATAGGCAATAGGCTTCCTATCTATTTTATGCCTGGAAAAAGACTTGGAAGGTATCTTGAGACTGCATGTAAAAGTAAAGGTGAATCAAAGTACTATTATAGACATTATTATGTTTAAGGTGTGTCTTCATTGGTACACTTAGACAGGTTGTGATATTCACCTGGTCAGCTTCCAGGACAAACATCATTGAGGCCCTGGCATCCTCACTTCCAACAGGATTTAACTATTTAATGAATATTCCACAAAACACAAACCCAGTGGTCTTTATGTTCAATATGCTGTATGCATGCAAAATCTTACTTATATAAAACTAAGCTGGCTCTCACTGCCGTCATGAACAAAGTGTCTCTGCTTGAGTGGATACAGTTTCTATGAACTCTGTGCAAATCACTAATGCTGCAGAAACTTAAAGGAAATATCATCTGAATGTGAACATTTGAAGTTCACTCTGTGCATTTGCCAGAGCAGAAAGAGTAACCAGCATGCCTTTAGAAAGATATGGGCTCTGCAGACTTGGAATGGAGACTAACAAAGTCACTAGCTCCTGTGCTAGGACCTTCAAACTTGATCTTCAATCAAACTTTGGATGAAAAAGATGAAGAACCTGACAGTGATGTCATAACACTGACCACAAAGTTACAGAGGAAAGTATGAAGAACCAACATTTCAGAATTTCATACAAGAATTAATGGCACAAAACTAAAAGAGAAACAACTGGATAACTTCCATTTCCTTTGGGAAATCTCATTTGTTCTAGAAATATGAAATTCTGTATTTCTATACAAAGAAACTCTTCAATGTGATTCAAGTTTTCTTCTGCAGAGTAGCTTCTCTTGTGAGAGGAATCAAAAATGAAGTCAGAGTTAGAAGACGTGGAGCTGGTAATCAAATTCCAAGGCTCTGCTTTGTGTGTGTTCAAGAAAGGATGATCAGTGCTCTGGAAGCTGATTACTCTTCAGCCTAAAATTTTAAGTTGTGTCACTTGAGCTCACTTCCTGTGAATAGAACAGAACTTATCCTAATAATGAGTTTGGATCTCTATTAAGCTGGATCCACAGACCCAGCTCGCTAGCATTGTGTACTTCACTTTGCACCTTACATTACTGTCTATCCTTATAGCAGAAGTAAAGGGGGAAACAAGTTTGCACCAAGTGACTCAGTGGAGTGCCTTTGGCAACCAGTTAGTGTCACCGTGGGATGTTCTCTGTACTAACTTACTAGAACACTGAAAAGAATTCTGTTTAGACAGTGACTTGGATAAAAGTTCTAATAAAAAACAAAACAAAACCCCAAAACAGTGGTTCAAAAGGTAACATTAAGAGTTAGAAGATTTGGAATTAGAAGAGTTAGGCTACAATCCTGGCTTTGCCAGTTATAATTTGGATTACACTTTAGGCAGGCTATTTAAATTCTCTATGACTCAGATTCAATAACTATGAAACAAGGATAGATGACCTAATCTTTAGTGAGTCTCAATGGAATTATGAGTACAATTTGAATTTTATGAAACAATAAACACAGGTAGATATGCAATCACTTTGCTATTTATGTACTAAAAAGTTGCTATAAATTTAGTAAAGTCATCAAAGTATCATTCTAAGGTTTTCAGTGAGCTGGCTCAGTGGTCAAAAGCACTAGAAACATAAGCCTTGCAACCTGAGTTCTATACTGGGCACCCACATAAAGGTGGAAAGAGAGAACCAACTACACAAAGTTGTCTACTGCCACGCATGCACCATTGTACGCTCACCCTCTCAAACATACATCATGCACACACATGCCAACACATGAACATACAAACAGATTCAACGACAACTTAAAAAAGAGTTCAGCCAGGTAAAAGGCTGTACACTTGCAATTCTAGTACTAGATAGGCTAAAACAAAATGAATCTGAGTTCAAGGTTAGCCTATCAGAACCCAATATAAATTGGTTTGATGTTTCAATGATTAACTTGCTTCCTCACATCAATGTGTAAATTTTACCAAAGGAACCTTTTAGTTTTGTAATGAACTCAACTATTACTCTGACTTTCTTCCTTTCCTGATGAGAATGCTACTTGAAAATGGCTCAGCTCTCTATGCCTTAGCTTCTGCTCATTTTTCTATTAAAGGCAGAGTAGTTTCTGCGCCTCATACTTACTAAACTTTGAACAAAGGAAGCATGAAAGACTCCCTAATGGCAAACACTGTGATTACATACATCTTCCATAAACCTTGTGAGTTCTTGGTTACACCTGAGAGCTGGGACCATGTGAGCTGGAATTGGGTCAGCCATCTATGTAGCCAAACATCTGTTGACACAGGTATAGTTTCACTTATGAATAATAACTTGACTTATTATCACTTACTACAGTGATAGGTAGCAAACTATTCTGAGTTTTACTGACCACTAAGAGGAAAAACAAAACTACATAGTTCTTGGTAGAAGACTGATTAAATTGAGCTAAGTTTGGTAAGGCCAAATCCCAAAAGAGTGGTTCATAAAAGTCAGAAAAGCCTGTGTCAAACAGATTACATTATCAAGCTTTATCAATGCAAAATACAGCCCTGTGTCAATGGGAATAAGAGATATTTTGAGCCAAATATCAATGACCATGGTCTGGAGACATGGATTCAGGTTACCTTGTTCAAGTATGAAAACAGGCACATGAACTTTTATATTCATAGACCAAACATATCAAACACGTACATATTTTCCAAATACATTGGTGAAAATATCAGATATTTGGATTACAGAAAGACAGAAAATGCTCACTACAGGTTTTAGATGTTAACTGATGACATTCTTAGCTTTGGGTTTCTGGAAGCTAATAGCCTATTACATTAGTAGCCTCCAAAACTTTTACCCAGTAGCTAAAAGGATGTTAGCCCAGATACAGATGTGGGGGGTTGATAAATGGATATTATTTTTAAAAACTAAAGATAGTCCTAGATAATTTTGTCTCTCTATCTGTAATATTCCAGCATGCCAAAATCACAATGTTTAATTAGTCCATCAACCTCATAGAACCTATAATCTTAACATGAGACCACATCTGCATAGAAACATGTTACTGAATGCAACTTAAATCCATAACCCCGGGCCTCAATCACCCATCTTCATTTTACAATAGGCTACCTTGGCACTGGGACAAAGCTCAGTTAGTAAAAGTGTTTGCTACACCAGCATGAGGACCAAGTTTGGAATGCCAGCACTGATGTTTCCTTGTCCACCACAGAATGAACTCTAAAACTTACTGGCCAAATAGCCTAGCCTAATCAATAAGCTCTAAGTTCATTGAGAGATTCTGCCTCAAAAATTAATGTGCAGAGTCTAAATAGAGAGCTCAGGGGCTAAGAGCACACACCTCTTATAAGAGACCTGAGTTTAGTTCCTAGTATCCACATCAGGCAACAGATTACTACCTGTAACTCCTTCAGAGTAAAAACTGCTGCCAAGTATAGTTCAAGCTGACTATAGCACTGTTCAAGCTTTGAGCATTCAGTATGTAAAGTTAGGAAAATATGTATAATACCACATGGGCTTTATTTCCTCAAAAGTGAAATAATCCTGCTTAATGTTTTTTCTGTATTTATTATCTGTCTTTCCTCACAACATAACAAGCACTATAGAGAGAGGTACTCTGGTCTATGCTGTACTGCAAATATAAAGTCCAAGTAATTAAAAAAAATTCTCAAAAATAAGGATAATGAGAAGTGTGTTGTGTTGTTTTTTAAAGATTAGGGGCTGGATAGATGGCTCAGTGGATAAGAGAACTTGTTGCCCTTTAAGAGAGCCCGGGTTTAGTTCCCACTATCAAGACAATGGCTTATAACCCTCTCTCTGTGTCTCTAATTCCATGGGATACAACTTTCTCTTCTGACCACTGAGAGCGCCAGGCATGCACATGTGTATGCAAGCAAAGCACTGATATATATAAATAAAAATTTTAGTTTTCAAAAAGATTAATGCAAATAAAAATTAATGCCTGTTGTTTATTTCCTTTTCCAGGCCAAAAGAGGGAGAGGGAGAGAGAATCTATAGCCTGAGTAATTTCCAAATACAGTTAAAATGGCAGTCTACTCTTACATATCACCTAGCATAATTAATAAAAATAAACAAAGACGCTAGGTACAGTGGTGGATGCCTTTAATCCTAGCACTCAGGTGAAGCAGGCAAGCAAATCTCTGAGTTCCAGACTACCCAGAGCTACAGAGCTACAGTAAGACTCTGTCTCTAAATAAATAAGTAAATAAATAAATAAATAAATAAATAAATAAATAAATAAGCAAGCCAGTGAAATAGCTTAGTGGGTAAGGATGCTTGCTGCCGAGACTGATAAGCTAAATTTAATCCCCAGAACCTACATGATGAAAGGGGAGAACTGACTCCCTCCCTCTGAACTCCATAGGCATAGGATAGTATATGCATTCCTTGCGCACACAAATTAAAAGGTATGTAATAAATAAATATAGAATAAGTAAAGTATAAACACTTCCAGTATAAAGGGCAATATTGATAGATGTCTAGATGGAATACCATCTTAGCATCCTTAATAGGAGAGGGACTTATTTTAGGATTACAGAAAACAAATCACTTATTACCATCCTCCCATTTTCCTATTTTAGTTTACATATACAGCCTCCCATAGCTTGCATTTACTTTACCTGTATGAATTAACATCTGCAAACATTCTACAGCATTGTGATAAGCTGCTTCATGAATTGGCATCCATCCCCTGTTATCAGCAACATCCACACTTCGACCTTTTTTGAGCAATTTCCTTAAAATTTTAACATTGCCTTCTCTGGCAGCAAGTCCAACTGTAGAACATGTGTCTGAATAAGCCTCTGTAAAATCCATCTTTTTGATCAGTCTATAAAACAAGACAGGAAGACAGTGCTATAGTCAGTAAAATAACACTGAACTAGATATTAGACCACCACAGTAGACCTGTCTTGTATTTCTCACAAGAGAAAATTAGAGAAACTCTTATATCACACACAGCCTCTGATATAGTCCAACCCGTACATCTCTCACATCAGTTCCTAGCAATATTATTTAAAATATCAAGGGAGTTTTTACTGTTCTATCTTTCTCCCTCTGAAAATGTCTATCAGATCTTTCCAGCAGGCTACCTAATCACAGCACACTAAAGCACAGAGTCTACTGCTAAGAGCAGACCACCACTTGTAATCCCATCTTACTACTCTTTGTAGGAAACAGTTAAACCTCAAAATGTCTTTTAAAATAAAAAGGAAGGAGGGAATGGTGTTAGAGGAAAACAAGGATAAGTAGAGATATTTTCCTACTCTTGTTGGTCCTTTCCAGAAGGGGATAAAACACTCAGGAGCTCCATCTTTGAAAATGTCCAAGTGAATGAAACCAGCAAAACCAACAGATAGCAGCCTTCATACACAAGCATTACCACCTCACCTCCCTTCACAGCTCATTTCATGTTCTCCAGCAAGCAAAGCCCAACACAGAGCTCAGTATAAGATTGCAAACTAGTCACATATGTTGATCTGAGATTCAGGAGTCTTGGGGAATCCTGATGTCCCAAGGAGCAACCTTCTCAGTCCCATTCTCATCCCACTTTTTAGTTTTCCTAATGGCCCTTGGGGAAGGAGAGTTGTCAGAAAATGCAAGCATATCTAGTCCAATACTGATAAAAAAAAAAACAAAACAAACTTTCTAGAACCTATTCTAAGCAATTTATCAAAAAAGAAAAGGTTTAAGGAAAGACATTAAAAACAAGCATAAAATAGATTCAATTATAAATTTAAACTTTCATAAATTTAAACTTATTCATGGTCACCTTTAAAATAAAACTTAAACTGTAACTGCAGAAGTTCATTCTATAACAAGCAAATTTCTAATGTCAGCTATGAATAAGTTAATCTCATCAGGTCAAATGCTCCATTAGAATAAGTAAGAATATTTATTACTAAACAAACATAATTTTCAATTAGCAGTTAATTTTTAAACACCAGTTAAGTGATCAGCAATGAGGACTATAGAGTCACACAGATACTATGTCAAGTTGTTTGCAGCCTCATAGGAAGGATAAATATGTGATCCAACCCAGAAAATACACATTATAATAGGAAGTAAAACAGAATAAAAACCATATAAATTAAAATCTACTTCTACTTGATGAGGGATGTGAGTTGTTCCATACATAAGAGAACATTTCAAAATTACATAATAGGCAGACCTTGGATAGAAGGAAAATTATAAACAAAAAGGAGGTGAGTAAGCAAAGGGAAAGGCACAATGAGTAAGCAAAACAGCTCACTTTGGAAGAAGGATTAGATAAACAAACAGCAGTAGAAAAATAAGACTACAGAGGTAGCTTATGGCTAAACTGGAGGATATTGAAATGCTAACCTATGCTGAACCTTGCTAACTTCTTGCCAAAATAATTATATACATAAAAGAAAACAAATAACATACTGATAATGCATTAAGTGTGTTTGTTTAATAAAGGAAAATATATTTCTATTCTGAAAACACACACAAGGGTACAACTATGAAAATATTTAAAGAACACCATTTAGGTAAAAATATGTAGATATGATTCCCTTTCCAATGTACTGGCTTCTCTCTTTGTTACAAATAATGTTAGTGGATTCAGAACAATATATAATAACCTAAAAAAAAAAAAGAGGACTTAGTAATATCTCTGAGCTTTGTAAAAGAAAAACAAGTCCAGATAAAATATGCTGTAAGAACAGCAGCCTTCCTTTCAATCTCTAACACCAACTAGTCAACATAAGCTGTGTGTAAGATATCACCTTTTACAACACCTACCTATTCTCTAGTGACTCCAGAACAATTTTAAGATAATTAAGGAAATTTGGATATGATAGACATTTTATAATACAATTTTTAATAATTTTCTTATATTTTAAACGATATGTATAAGAGTATTTAGTAGTAAAAAGTTATAGCACATGCAACTTAATCCAAATGCATTAACTGTTGGTAAATAAATATTCAAGACAAGTTTACCAGAGAAAGTACATGAATAGTAGTTACACTTTTATAAGCTTTTCTGTATATCTGAATTTTTCCAAATGAGGAAGATATTTAAGAAAAATGACAACAAAGAGGTTAAGAAAAATAATTATGCCAGGCGTTGTGAAACCACAACTTAGAAAAACTATGGAAAGGAGTGCTTATTCTTAAGCTGAGCTTTTCTTTGTAGCAGCTTTTGTTGACTGCTTTTCAAGAAATACTCTCTGAACTTATGTGTATTAGCATTCTCCTCTACAATGCTAAAGATCAAAAACAGAAATCCTCACAAATGGACCCAACATTTCTAGTCTTATACCTCCAGAAAGAACCAGGATGGCTGAAGTGAGAAATAGCACTAATTCAACGGATGCTACAATTTCTTAGAATGTTTGACCTCTCAGAGAGATGCATGAAACAAGTTTCTCTCCAGAAAAATGCACATCCAAGCCAAATTTTCTAGTTTCAGTAGTTACCTCTACAGCTCTTTCAAAAGCCTGTATATAAATAAGTTCAGTGTTAGGAACCTTCCCCTAGAGTATGTATTTTAAAAATCTCAACAACTTACGCAGATTGTTTTGCTTCCTTACTATTTATATCACTATAGCAACATTTAGGACATTAGCTTGCTTTTCAGTGCGGTGCCAATCAAAGACAAAGAACAAAACCCCAACCCTCTGGTCTTTTGGGGAATGGGGAGTGTGTATATATCACTTAATTTTCAATTTTTGAGAAATTAAAATATACGATATATTATAATCTTTTTAAATAAATTATAACCTTAAGAGTACAAAGAACACAACCCAAAGGAATACTAAGAAAACATCTTTCCCAATAGTCACCAGTGATTCTACAGATTTTCCCACTAGTGTTTTTACCTAAAATTTAAGATGTCCTGCCATAGTTCTGCAAGATTCGAACTGCCTGATGGGGAGGCAATGAAAAAACTTAAAAGTTAAGAAGGAAATCCAGGAAAAACAATACATTTGAAACTAAATATAAGAATCCTCCTCAACCATCCAGTTAAGTGTTCAGTAAAGAATATGCATTATTCTCAAAGTTTTTCATTAAACAAAACAGCACCTATTCATCTGAGAAAAGGATTCTATATACAACATTGTAAAAACCATTGATGAAGTATATGTAATGGAAGAACGGAACTTCTCTTCGCCGAGCCACAGAGATTGAGAACTGTTCTTGGAAGTTTAAGTATGTGGTAGGTTTAAGTGGGGGAAATGGCCCAGGCGCCTATTTAGCATCAAAATAGACACTGGCTACCAAATTCTTCATGCATCTTTCAGTCCCTACCTGTTTCTGGACTCTCCTGCTGGCATACCCCAGCCCCTACTCCAAACTCTTTCAGCCCAAGGGCTGTACTACCCTTCTACCAGTGGCCCTTCCTTATATAATCTAACCAAATCCCCTTTGAACCTCTTGCTGTTGCACCTGGTTCCCCTCTCTTATCTTCTCTTTCCCTCTCTCTTCTCAGATGGTCTTGTCCACTGCGGACTCTTCCAGAGGTCTCTAACTGTATAAAAACCTCTCTCTTTCACCATACCTAGGCCCAGACATACCCCCCACCCCGCCGCCAATCCTGTAAGCAACTTCCATTAGAATCCAGTTGATTTTTCACAGACATAAAACTGTTGCAAAATTTCTCCTTCTATTTGAAAGGCAAAGGACAAAGTATTTGGTCATACAGATACTTCCGGGATCTGCTACTCTGGCTGCTGTTACATGTGGGCAGCTGGCCAATTTTCAAAACACAACAAAATACCTACGTGCTAACTGTGGTAACCATACGCGTGCCCTTTAAGACAGGCGTCCTGCCTTTTCTCCTCTTCCTAGTCTCACTAGGAAAAAAGGTGGGAGGGGTGCTGCTCCAACACGAGCGCCATAAATCTCTAAAGAATTGTGGGTAATGTAGTCCCCTGCCTCCCATTCCCTACTCCCACCCCTCCCGCACGGTAGAAGATCTGAAAACCCAGGGTGCTTTGCGCAGCACATCAGGCGTGGCCAGTGCACCTGGCACTGCCCTAGCAGCCGGTTACTCCCCTCCGCAGCAGTCTCGTTCTGAAGTCCGGGTGCCGGTCCAGCAAGATGTGGGTGTTTGGTTATGGGTCCCTCATTTGGAAGGTGGACTTCCCCTACCAGGACAAGCTGGTTGGTTACATCACAAACTACAGCCGGCGCTTCTGGCAAGGCAGCACCGACCACCGCGGGGTCCCCGGCAAGGTAAGGAGCCAGCACTGCATGCCCACCTACCCAGCTGAGAACTGGAAGAGGATAAAGCTCTCCTCAACTTCACTGGCCACTGGCCCTTACCTCTCTCCAGAACTGGGCATCTTTAGGCCGCTTCAGAAGCCAGTAATTAGTTTCTAAAGCAGAAAGCACAGACACACGATCTCGACCAAGACTGAAGTGGCCAGGACGGCACCCTTGTTTTAGCAACCTTTGCCGCCCCAGAAAATTAATAAAGTTGAGTTTTCATGTCACCACATGGTCAGTGTGTAAATTCGTTGTTATGTCTACATTTACCAGGTTTTTACTGGTCTGAATTTACATGTGCATGTAAATTTCCAATTTATGTTTCCAATGTTTTAGTTTTAAAATGCCTAAGAGCACAAAAGAACTAGTTCCTAAAGTCATTTCCAATTTTTATGCCAGTGGTGACTATTTTGATTGGGAGGTATAAGCAAAGTTATGTGAGGTTTGCAGTTCATTTTGAGTAATACAGTGAAAATCTCCATTACTTTAGTGGTTCCTTCTCCATAGTTCTCTTGAATTATTAATGTAAATACAAATCATTTGATCTGTTTTTCAGTCAGTCATATAAGGCATTCAGCTCACTAGGGGTTCAGAGTGTTAGAAGCAGCTCGCTATTTATCAAACCAGTTTTGCCTTGGCTGCAAAACAACTAATCTGAAATAAATAAATAAAACAAGTATGAAGTAACTAGTAACTTGTTTGGTTAACATCTAACCTTTGGAGTACTACATTTTGAATGCTTATGTGTTCTCTAAAATACTCTTAAAATTAGCCTAGTCTGCTGATACAACTTTGTAATTATAAAGAATATCGCAAGTTCAATACCTGCCTGGACATCAAACTTAGAAATTAAAAAGGAGCTGGGGCTATAGCTTAGTAGTTCTTGCCTACCACATGTAAGACTCTGAGTTCAATTCCCAGCACCATTTTAAAAAATACTCTAAAGCATAATATTCTGAAATGCTGAAAGCCAGATATCAGAAAAGATTTTAGAAGGGAAAGATCATAGTTCTGAAGTAGTTTATACTTGCTCAAAAGACACAAGCTTTAAATCAGGAAAAAGCATCTGAGTTAGAACCATTCTAACTACAGTTTGTCAATTAAGCATTAAGGTACTGGAACCCAGACGGAGGGCAAATGTTATTTACACCAACAGAAACATCATAACCAAAGAATTACCAAGACTATTATAAAACAATATTTAAGACATTAAAGAATTAAAGCAAATAAAATGCCTTGTAGGTATCGGTTTTGAGATATATCTGAGTTTTCATTTTAATGACCAAACATTAAGCGGGCAGTTATGTAGTTATGACTGCATATTTTGCTACCTAGGCTCAATCAAAGGGTATGTTTCTTACATAGCACATTAAGATATGTGTACTGTCAAGCAGACTGCTGGGAAGAAATTGTCTAATCAATTCAATATTTCAAAAGTCCACAGTTTGTTTTCAGGTTTTGTTGTTGTCGTTGGTGGTGGTGGTGGTGGTGATAGTGTTGTTTATGTGTGTATCACTTTTAAAAAATAGGGCCAGAGACCCCAGCATAATGAATGGTACATGCCTTTAATGCCAGCAGAGATCTATAACATATAAAAGCCAATGTTTCTTTGTGCTTCAACTTACTAAGACTTAAGAAAGGGAGTTGTATTGGCTAATAGTTTTACATCTTTCATTTCAAAACAACAACAGAATCCATCCTAGAAAATTAAAGGAACTATTTAGCACTAAATATATTCCAAATATAGTATTCTATTAAAGAACTAGAAAAAAACATCCTAACTTGACTTCACATTTTGATATTCATTTGTCTAAATGTTAACTATCTGGACAAAAATACAGAAGACTATTCCAGAACTATTCAGCCACTTAGAATGACTCAGTTCTTAGGATATAAACTGTATTTTTACAAAAGTATGCACCCAATAAGTTAGTTGTAAGAAAATCAGCTATACAGATGGAAGGCTTGTTTCATATACTATAGTAGAGAAAATAGTTTGTTTTAATTTCTTCATTAGATTTTAACTTCTTCCTAGGTTTCTGTTTATTTGTTTTTAGAGACAGAGTCTCACTATGTATTCCTGGCTGGCATGGAAGTCATTGTGTAGACCAAGCTAACCTCAAACTCAGAGATCCAACTTTCTCTGCCTCCCAAAATGCAGGGTTTAAAGGCCTGTGCCACCATACCTATCTTCTAAATTTATTTAAGTATAAATCTGTATAATAAAAATGATTGTTTCTCAACAAAACAAAGATTTGACTTAAGGGAATTTTTCTCCAAAATTATAACAAAAAAAAAAAAAAAAAAAAAAAAAAAAAAAAAAAAAAAAAAAAAAAAAAGGAAGCTTGTTTTATTTTGTTTTCTTTGCTATAGAATCTTGTATAGCCCAAGCTGGTTTGAAACTTGCTGTATTGCAAACATGACCATGAATTCCTGATTCTCCTCTCTCCACCTCCCAAGTACTCTAGAGTACAAATGTATATCATCACACCTAGCAAAAAAATCATTTTAATTTGAAAAAAATCAGGAATACTTGCTAAATCCTTAACTTTTCTAGATTAAAAGCATTTCTCATTGTCCAATAAAAACACCAATCATGACTTATTAATAAAAAAACTTCTAATCCTACTCAGTTTGAACGACCTCTTCTTAGCCACAGATGCACACTTGTAATCACTGAATTCAGGAGGCTGAGGCAAGAGGATTGCCACTTTGTGGCCAGCCTTGGCTATACTGCAAGACACTGTCTTATCTCAAAAATGAAGATGGGAAAGAAAGGGACAACTTGTAGCTCAGTTAATGTTAACCCTACTACCACATGAACTGGGGTGTGAGGAAACCTCACTCCTACATTCAAGAGATCGAGGTGGTATATCAGAAGTTAGTTCTAGATTATTCTCAGCTACACTGTGAATAGCTGGCAAGCCTGGGCTACACATGACCCTATCTTAAAAAAAAAAATAAAATAAAATAAGAAAAGAACCTTTTCTTCAGTTTCATTGTTTCCTTATTTAAAAAAAAATAGAAACATATACTGTTTCTGAATATAAATGTTCAAAGGTGTGGCAGTAAGAGTTATATAAATAAGACTTTTAAGTAAGTCAATATACCTTAATGAGAAAAGTGGGAAGGAATGTTTCCTAGTTTAGCAAAGCACCTTTAGTTTTATTCTATAAACAACCCTGAAAGATTTAAAGCCAGAAAGCTATTCTTGACTAGAAGGAATTAAAATCAGAAGCAGGCAGAGAAATGTCTAAGGAGATAACCAAATAATAGAAAAGAACCAAATTGGGGTAAAGTGATGGCTTTGGGTCTCATACTGTTCTTGCACAGCACCCAAGTTCAGTTCTCAGCGTCTAACAATGGACAGCAAGAACACAATCTAACTCCAGCTCCCAGGGGGATCTGCTGCCCTCTTCTGGCCTCACATGCACATGCCCCCACACAGACACAGTTTTTCAAATATTTACTTATCTATGGGGGGTAGGGGTATACATACATATAATTTTAAAAGACAAAACTATCAAGAACTGGATCAGCTGGGCAGAAGGGGAAATGAACTGAAATACAAAATGTGTCACTCTCACTGAAGGTATTTCTTCCTCCTTCTATTGTAATCACTCTGCATTTTACCAATCTGATATTCCCAAAATACTTCTATCAATCACCTGCTACCCAAGTGCTACAGGTTTTAATTTCTAATTTTTCTCACATTTTAGTGGTTTCTTGTTTCCATTGTTCCACTAACTTCAAGTCTGCCTTTGTTTGTTTTTCAAGCCCAAGGTCCAAGATAGGCAAGTTATTTACTTCTACTACTAACTGCACCTCCATTTCCTCAACTCTGCCCTCTCACTTTACAAATCTGACTCTATGCAATCTCCAGTCATCTTTTTGAATTGTCTCTCTTACATAGGGGAACCCTCTGCTACAAACACCAGTCCCAGGAACCTGAGACAGAAAGCTCACCAGAAATTCAAGGCAAGCCTGTGTTTCATAGTGAGTTTTAGGCCAGCCCAGGCTACACACCGAAGACTATCTGAAAGAACAAGTGATTAATCAATAAAAATGTAATTAATTAAAATGCATTTGTCCTGCCAGGTAGTCTGTCTTGTATAAGAACAGTGAACAGTTTAAGAAGCAAAAAAAAAAAAAAACAAAAAAACAAAAAAACCCCCAGAAAAACAAAATGTTTTTTTCTAAGCTAGGCTTGGTGGGCATGCCTATAATGCTAGCACTTCAGAGGGAAAAGCAGGATAGATACAATGGTCAATCTGTGTTAGCCTCTAAATAAGTCAATGTAACATTTATTTATGAGGGTTTAAAAACAGCCACCTTGAAGCACCCTGTGGCATAAATACAAAAATAAAGGTACCTCATAGCTACAGGTAAAAATCATTCATCCATTCACACCTAAGACCTAAGTATAGCCTAGTAGAGGTTCTGAAAACACGAACCCAAGAGTTTGACTAAGCCAGCTGGCATGCTATTGTAAATAACTATTATCAGGCTCAAACCTACAGAATCAGATCTGTTAGAGGTGTGGCTTAGCAATGCTTTAACCCACTCCCTAAGTAAAATGCTTCTTAGATGTAGTAGGGTTTTACTGTATGACAAGTTGCTAATGTTTAGTGATTTAATGAACTTTAATTCAGAAAAAAATACTTTTTTCTACCTTTTTCAAAACAGCCTGGAAGAGTTGTGACCCTTGTTGAAGATCCTGGGGTATGATATTTTTTTTTTTTACATAGTTCTAATTAAATAAAATGTTAGCTCTGTGTTTTAATAATCAGTGAAATTTTATTAGTCATCACAGAAAATTTGAATTAAACTAAGTCGAGAACTCTTTCTGTATTGGTTTTTGAGGTTTGTTTGTTTACTTAATTATTTATTTTATGTATATAATATCTAAATCAGTTTCCCCTCCCTCATATTTCCTCCCATATCCTCTTTCCTCCAATCTATCTCTCCTCCATTACCCTTCAGAAAAGGACAGGCATCCCAAGGATCTCAACCAAACAGGGCATATCAGGTTGCAGTAAGACTCACAGGGCAATCCAGTAGGAGAAAAAGGGTCCCAAAGGCAGGCAAAAGAGTCAGATACAGCCCTGCTGGCACTGTTAAGAGTAGTACAAGAAGATCAAGCTACTCTATAACAGATAAAACATGAGTTTGACCTAGGTTTTGGGGTTTGTGTAGTTGTTCGGGTTCGGTGGTTTGGGGGTGGACAGGGGTTCTTTGTGTAGTCCTGACTGTCTTAGATTAAAGGCATGCACCATCACCACCCACTGCCCAGCTTCTTTTCTGTACCAATGGGAAAGTTAACACTCAGAACTCAAAAAGCAACCAAGTACAACTAAATTATATGTAATCTCCTTTTTACGATGGAGAATTTTATGATCCTCTTTAATTGTAATGGGAACAGGCACCGTACAGCCAGATTATGACTAAGAATCAAATAGAATCCTTCAAGCACTCTTGAAACTTGCCTGGAATCAGTTATTTTTCAGTTAAAAAAAAAATTTCTAACTGATTTTATAAACAGCACTTGTGATTTTGAAATGAGTTTGAAGCACTCAAAACTTCATGGACAGTAGTACCCAGTTTCTTTAAAGTTGGGGGAAAAATTATACAAAACAAAAATCAAGCAGCACCAATACTACCACCTGCCTATAATCAGCAAGCTAAGGCAGAAGAATGAAAGGCTAAAGGCCAGCCTTATTCAAAAATGCTAGAAGTTATCTAAAAATTAAAAAAAAAAAAGAATCAGGAAACCATTGGTACCATTAATTATATAGTCTTGGTTACAAAATGATTCTAAGAGTTTATAGTGGGAAAGCCATCTAAAAGTACTTTATTCTCAAACCAATGACTGTAACTCCTAGTGAGCAAATGGCTTCCACAGAGTTTAATGATCAGTGAACATTTGATAATAATTTAGAAATAAGATCTACTATAAACTTTTGATGGAAGGGACTTGCTGTGCTTGCTTCAATTATTTATTAAAAATGAAGCATTTTATTTACTTTCTAAAACCAGCATTTTAAATGCTGTTTTTCTTAATTGTTTACAATCTACCCCTTTGAGACATGTGGAAACAAAACTTCATTGACTTCTAAGATTACAAGATATCTTAGGTCACAAAATTATCTTCACATATTATGATAGCCTTACAAATACAAAACAGTATATTCTTTTCATTTTTCAACAGGGCAGTGTATGGGGTGTTGCTTACAAACTACCAGTCGGGAAAGAAGAGGAAGTAAAAACATACCTTGACTTCAGAGAGAAAGGAGGCTACAGAACTACAACAGTCATTTTTTATCCAAAAGATTCCACAACAAAACCATTCAGTGTTTTGCTCTACATTGGAACATGTGACAATCCTAACTATCTTGGACCCGCACCTCTGGAAGACATTGCTGAACAAATTTTTAATGCAGCTGGTCCAAGTGGAAGAAATACAGAATATCTTTTTGAACTTGCAGATTCTATTAGGAAACTTGTGCCAGAAGATGCAGACGAGCATCTCTTCTCTTTGGAAAAATTAGTAAAGGAACGCTTAGAAGGAAAATAGAACCTGATTTGCACACACAGTCACCAACTCCCCCAAAAGAGGCAAGAGTTCTAGTCTTCAGAGAATAACATCAGTACAGAACAGCAGTATGTTTTAGACATTCTTACTTGAAGATATTACTATTTAATATTGTAACTGAACTATCACCTAAATTTACAATTTATTTGCAAGTGTCCTAAAACATATTTAAAAGATTTTTATAAAGGAAAAAAAAAGTATTCATGTTGTACAAGTGATTTCCTAATTATATGACATTTCAACATTTGTTCATTACAAATATAGGTCTTAACTTCCTGTTTCTATTAGAAACATGGTTACCATGGTTTGTTGTATATAAGTTTAAAATAATGTTATTAGAAATATATAGTAAGAAGTAAGGTTCCAGCACTGATTGTTAATTTCCTCGTTACTTGGAGTTAAATGAAGATCAGATTTAGACCAAAAGAAATTGGATTTTTTTTTTTAATATAAATTGTTCCTTTGGAATTATAATGTGCTTTCTTCTCCTTTGGGGTAAAAAGGTATTTTATTACAAAGAAAAACTCTACATAGCTATACATATATCAATCCACTAATGATAATGATATTTACTTTGTATTTATCTCATAATGAAACTTTAAAATAAAAGATAGGTTTTTCTGGTGGAAACATAATAAAAACAGATTTTATAATTATAATTTCTCTAAGTAGTATCATTTCCTGATTATATCCTATATTTTTTTCTTATTAATATCTTGTCACATAAATAGGAGCATCAACTATGTGGCTACATAATCGGGAAGCTAATTCTTAAATTATTAATTTCATAAAGTTAGTCATGATTTTTTTCTTTTTTTTAAATTGGTTATTTACTTTACATCCCCATGTAAAAGGGAAGTTGCAGCTTCCTTTCTCTCTCCTCCCAGTCCTTCCCTCTCACCTCACTTCCCCCTACTCCTCAGAAAAAGGAAGGGCCTCCCATGGATATCACCTGGCCTTGGCATATCAAGTGTAGTAAGACGAGGCACATCTTCTTTTGTGGATAGACCAGGCAGCCTAATTAGGGGAGGGGGATTCAAAGCCATGCAGTGTAGTCAAAGAGCCCCTGCTCCCACTTTTGGAGTCCCATATGAAGAACCAGTTGCACAACTATTACCTGTGTGCAGAGGGCCTAGGTCAGTCCCCCACATGTTCTCTGGTTGGGCCCCTATTGTGCCCAGGTTGTCCTGTGGTGTCTGTGACACTTCTTGCTCCTTCAATCCTTCCTCTCCTTCTCCCACAGGATTCCCCAAGCTCCACTTAATGTTTGGCTGTGACTCTCTGCATCAATTTCAACCAGTTGCTGGGTAAAATCTTTCTGATGACATTTCATTTATGCTAGGCTCGGGTCAGGAGTGGGTTCTCTCTCATGACATGGGTCTCAAGCTGACAGACATTAGTTGGCCATTCCCTCAAATTCTGCTCCATATTTTACCCCTGGATATCTTGTTGGCAGGAAAAATTGAGGGTCTGAGGTTTTGTGGCTGGGTTGGTGTTCTAGTCTTTCCATTAGAGCCTTGCCTGGTTACAAGAGATGGCCAGTTCAAGACCCATATCCCCCATTGCTAAGAGTCACCCTCATAGATTCCTGAGAGTTTCCATTGTCCTATCTCATAAGAGATGCCTCCTTCCCAATCCATTCTCTCTCCCAGGACTTTCTCCCTCTGAGCTCTCTCAAACTTGTCCCTCCTATTCCCATTCCCCATCTCCTTTCCCACCTAGTCCCATATTTCCTCTTCTCAGTGAGATTCAAGCATACCCCCTTAGCCCCTCCTTGTTACTTAGCTTCTTTGGGTCTGTGGTTTGTAGCATAGCTATCCTTTTTTTTTATTATTATTATCTTGAGTATTTCTTATATACATTTTGTTATTCCCTTTCCCGGTTTCCGGGGCAAACATCCCCCCCCCTCCCCTTCCTTTATGGGTGTTCCTCCCAACCTCCCCCCATTGTTTCCCAACAGTCTAGTTCACTAGGGGTTCAGTCTTAGCAGGACCAGGGCTTCCTTCCACTGGTGCTCCAGGATATTCATTATAGCTATCCTATTATCTGCTTGTGAGTACATACCATGTTTGTCTTTCTGGGTCTGGGTTATCTCACTCAGGATGATATTTTCTAGATTGATCCATTTGCCTGCAAATTTTATGATGTCATTGTTTTTAATGGTTGAGTCATACTCCATTGTGTAAATGTGCCACATTTTCATCCATTCTTAGTTGAAGGACATCTAGGTTTGTTTCCAGTTTCTGGCTAATATGAATAAAGCTGTTTTGAATATAGTTAAGCAAGTGTCTTTGTAGGATGGTGGGACTTCTTTTAGGTATATGTCCAGAAATGGTATATGAAGTGGAAACTTAAGGGTTCTTTGGAAAGTTGGTTGGGTGGTGTTTTGCCGGGGCAAACACATGAAGAAACATTACATTTACGTGGACAAAGGTGTGAAAGGCTAAAGCAAATTGTGAAGGAACGTTGCACTGAAGCAGACACAGTAGAGAGATGTTCTGCTAAAGCAAGCACGTGAAAAGAAAACGTGATGAAGGATTGTTTACTAACAACATGCATGTACTGGTTCACCTTACATTGCATAGTTGAGCTGCATTTGTTGGAACTCCATAGAGAGAAACGTACCGTACCCCCCCCCACCCCCGCCAAATTCTGGTGGTATACCACAGTTTCTTGCAGTTTCCACAGACTCAGGCTGATTGAATGCACATGCTGAGACAAGACCCATGCTGAGGCAAGGTACGTGGAGGACATGTGATGTTTGGAGGGTATAAATAGGACTTCATGGAGTAACAGAGACAGAGCTTGGCCTTGCGGGTACAGTTAGCTATGCAATGCTTGTGGGTCCTGCATCTTTGCTGATCTTCGCTTCCCTGAAAGAGGCGCAGCCTTATGTCAACTCCTGACCCCTCCTGCTGTCTTGGCTAAGTTGTGCCACCACTGGCTGCTGATTCCTGTTTGCTCCCCCGACTCTGCAAACACAGGACTGCTAATATTTCTGTGAAGTGTTTGTGAGTGGATTGAGCCTGCTGCTGACTGCTAACCTGTGAACTGAACTGCTGATTTCCAGGCAACACATATGGGAGCTGCTCCAAATAACCTTTCTAAGCAAGTCCACTTCCCTATATTCCTTCTTTTCCACTTCCTTTGGTGGGTGGTGGGCTACAAGGGAGATTAAAGCATTAAGACCCATCATTAAAAATAAGGTTTGAAACATTAAAGTGACAGGTATAGCTGAGTCTTGAGGTAATTCCATTCTCAGTTTTCTGAGAAACCACCAAATTGATTTCCAAAGTTGTACAAGTTTGCACTCCTACCAGCACTGGAGAAGTGTTCCCCATGCTCCACATCCTCACAAGCAGGTGTTGAGTTTTTGAGGCTTGAATTTTTGATCTTAGACATTCTGATGGTTGTAAGATAGAATCTTAGAGTCACTTTGATTTCCATTTCCCTGATTGCTAAGGATGTTATACCTTTAAATTGTCCTCAGCCATTAGAGATTCCTCTGTTGAAAATTTTGTTAAGATCTGTACCCTGTTTTTAATTGGGTTATTCGGTTTCTTGATGTCTAGTTTCCTTGAGTTCTTTATATATTTTTGGAAGTCAGATCTGTCAGGTATGGAGTTAGTGAAAATAATTTCCCATTTGTAGGCTGCTATATTGTCCTTTTGGCAGTGTCCTTTGACATACAGAAGCTTTTCAGTTCCATGAGGCCTCATTTATTAATTGTTACTCTAAGAGCCTGAGATGTTGGTGTTCTGTTCAGAAAGTTGTCTCCTGTGCCAATGAATTCAAAGCTATCCCCTACTTTCTGTTCTTGCAGGTTTAGTGTATATGGTTTTATGTTGAGGTCTTTGATCCATTTGAATTTGAGTTTTGTTCAAGGTGGTAGATATGGATCTATTTACCTTCTTCCACATGCAGACATCCAGTTGGACCAGCACCATTTGTTAAATATGCTTTCTTTTTTTCCATGGTAGAGTTTTGGCTTCTTTGCCAAAAATCAAGTGTCCATTAAGTGTGTGGATTTCCTTCTGGTTCTTCCATTCAATTCCACTGATAAAACCTGTCTATTTTTATTCTAATACCATGGGGTTCTTATTTCTATTGCTCCTTAGTACGGTTTGAAATTGGGAATGGTGATACCTCCAGAAGTTCTTTTATTGTACAGGATTGTTTTAGTTATCCTGGGTTTAGTCTCCTATTGTTCATGTGTGACTTAATCTTAGTAATGTTTCTTTTACAAATGTGGATACCCTTTCATTTAGGGTACAGATATTCTGAATTTGAGTCATCAGTATTGGTGGATTTTTCCTTTGATTAGTATGAAGTGTATCCTCCATCTCTTTTAATTAATTTTGGTTGAACGTATATTTTATTAGATTTTAGAGTGGCTACTCCAGCTTGCTCCTTGGGACCTTTTTCTTGAAAAAACTTTCTCCTGCCCTCTGCTCTGAGGTAATGTTTATGTTGGATGTTGAGTTATGTTTCTTGTATGCACCAGTATGGTGGATCCTGTTTTCTCATCCATTTTGATAGTCTGTGTCTCTTTATTGGGGAATTGAGTCCATTGATGTTGAGCAATATTAAAGTCTTGATTGTTAATTACTGTTATTTTGAGGTAGGTGGTGATAGTGTGAGATGGGGGGAGGTACATGCAGGTATGTGCACACTTCCCTTCTTTTGGTTTTGTTGGTGTGAAATTATTTATGTCCGGTAAGGATTTTTGGGAGGTTGTAATTAACCTCCTCGGGTTAGAGTTTCCTTCCAGTATCTTCTGTAGGGCTGGATTTATAGATAGATATTGTTTAAATTTGGTTTTGTCATGGAATAACTTGTTTTCTCTATCTACAGTGACTGAAAGTATATACCTAGGTATAGTAGTATGGGCTGACATCTATGGTCTCTTAGAGACCATAAAATATCTAGATGTCCAGGCCCTTTGAACTTTCAACTCTGTTGAAAAGTTGAGTATAATTCTAATAGATGTGCTATTATATGTTACTTGGCCTGTTTCCCTTGCAGCTTTTAATATCCTTTCTTTGTTCTGTGCATTTAGTATTTTGATTACTATATGACAGGAGGATTTCCCTTTTTGGTCCAATCTATTTGGTGTTCTGTAAACTTCTTGTACATTTATGGCCATCTCTTTAGGTTAGGGAAGTTTTCTTCCAAAAAGCTTCTATCTACCCTTTTATTGCTAAATGAATTAAACCTTACTTCTCTTTAGTAAGGACATGTGTGCCTTAATGTTAAGAAAAGACCTGTTCTGTCCCATGGCTGGGAGAAGCCTGCCTGCTCTTTCTTCCTGCTCTCTCTGCAGCTTCTTCTTTGTCCCTCTTTCTCTCTGTATTTCTGTTGTATTGCTCTTAACGACTAAGTTCCCTTTTAATTTTTTAAGTTAGTCTACTCTGTTGTCCTTCCTCCTAATCTTGCTCTCTACTCTGGCTCTGATGTAACAATAATGTCATGCAATGTAATCATCCTTTGTTTGTTTTTCTACCTTTCTTGGGGGAGTAGATCACATGTTTTTTTCAAGTATCTTTTTTTTTTTTTTTACAAAAGTTCACTAAAAGTTCAAACATAAATTCAAATCATAAATTGAATAAGAGGTTTACAACAGAGATGTTTACACATGTTTTCAATTAAGAGTAATTAATTATCTGGCTAAACATTAATTTTCTGTCACTAGCTCTACATAAGTTTTGTGACTAAGTTATCGAAGTTTTGTACAGATAAGTCCAGTCAATATTTTATCTTCTGTCCTTGCATCTATAGTAAACCATTAGTCCCTGTTTATGACCTTTGGTTAATCGTTTTATTACCTCTTGAGATATGTTCTAAATTCTATCTCAGAAGCAATTAACTCATGACAGTTGAAGACTAGCAGAGTTCATTGCAGAATTCCTATCAGAGAAGGCTTTTATAATAGTCCTATGATAAAAGACTTAATAATTATTAGTATGATCTGAGAAATTCTTATAGGATCATCATTAAGAATTAAGAAATCATCTATATGTCTATACAGCATCACTACAAGACAGTACATCTTTGCTGATCTGCAGAAATCTGTTCAACAGTGTGGGCTAGTACCTAGTGATTGTAACATAATATTTAACAATAACAGGAAAGGCATATTAGCTGCAAGCAGCAAACCTAGGATGAAGTCTCTATGGTTCCTTGCATCATAGAGCTTATTCATCGTAAGCCATGCAAAAGCCACCTCCAGGAAGGCCACCTGCCAGCCTTAGCCTCACATAGATGACTCCTGACAGTGGTTCATTTACACAATGGAATACTATACAGCTATTAAAAACAAGGACATCATGAATTTTGCAGGCAAAAGAATTGGACTAGAAAAGATCGTTTTGAATGACCTAATCCAGACTCAAAAGGACATGCATGGTATGTACTCATTTGTAAGTGGATATTAACCATAAAGAACAGAAAACCCATGATACACCCCACAGACCCAAAGAAATTAAACAAGGAAGGCCCAAGAAAGGATGCTTGAATCACACTTAAGAAGGAGATAGGAGGCAGAGGGAGGAAGGGAATTTGGGGAGTGGGGAGGGAGAAGAGGGAGTGGGGAATAGAGAGGCAGAATTAGGTGTGGAGAGAAACAGGAGATAGTCCTAGTGGACAAAAAGAATGAATGGAAATCTGCAGCTGCCTGGGGTGGTGGGGAGGGGAAAATTATTAGGAAGTCTCAGAGATATGGCATAGGGGAAGCTCCCAGGACTCAGTGCTGAAGATCTTAGCCAAGATGTCTAGTAGCAGGGACACAAAACCTGAAGAGGCCACCTCCTGTAGCCAGGCAGGACTCCCAGTGGAAGGATAAGGATGCAAACCCACCCACAAAACTTTCGACCCAAAATTTATCCTGCCTGAAAGAAATGCAGGAATGGAGCAGAGACCAAACGAAAGGCCGACCAATAACATGCCCAACTTGAAACCAATCTCTGACATTATTAATGATTTTTTTAAAGATTTATTTGTTTTATGTATATGAGTAGAGTACACTGTAAATTCAGACACACCAGAAGAAGGCATCAGATCCCATTACAGATGGTTGTGAGCCACCATGTGGCTGCTGGGGATTGAACTCAGGACCTATGGAGAGCAGTCAGTGCTCTTAACCACTGAGCCATCTCTCCAGCCCCTATATTAATGATTTTCTTATTATGCTGGCAGACTGCCTAGCATAACTGTCTTCTGTCTCAACACAGCAGTGAACTGAAACAGAAGCAGATACCCACAACCAAACATTAGACGGAGGTCTGGAGCATGTATGGAAGAGTTGGGGGTGTGTGTGTTGGGGGGGGAAGGATTGAAGGCCTAGAAGTAGATAGAACCCACAGGAAGACCAACAGAGCCAACAAACCTGGACCCCGGGGAGCCCTCAGAATCTGAACCACTGACCAAAAACATACACTGGCTGGAATAAGAACTCTGGCACATATGTAGCAGACAAGAAGCTCAGTTTTCATGGCTGCTCTGTCTGGCCTCAGTGGGAGAGGGTGCACTTAATTTGACAAAGACTTGATGTACCAGGGTGGGGGGATTATCCAAGAGGGGATAATTAATTTTTCAAAAGTAAACAATTTCTCAACTAATACAGAAATATTTCACATGAAAGAATACAGTTGAAAGTTGTCCTTTCCTGTTTTTCTGTTTAGTAATTAGCTACTTAGCACTTTATTCAGATATATAACTATATTGAGTATTTTCCAACATTTTCAATATTTACTATTCCAGCCAGTATTCCATGTGTCTGGTACTACAGAAGACTGCTACCATTAATTAATACCTAATAACATGATAAGTGCTTTACATAGGGAAACATAGTCCCAGTTTTTAAGAATCCCTCTAAAACCTGTTTCTATAATCATTTGCAATCAGTTACAGACCTAACAAATATAGAAATCTATGTCTCTCCAAAACACAAAATCCTACAGTATATTTAAAAATCCACCAGAACCTAGCCTTTTTACTACCCAGAATTTTTTACTCAGGAAATAAAGAGATTAACATATTTATACAAAGATGTTCAAGTAAATTTTGACAGCTCTATATCTGTTCCCACCAATAAAATGACAAGATTGACAAGCTTCAAAATCACAGGTCAATTGGAAGGTACAGCTAACCATTTTACAAATCAATCAATCAATCAATCATAATCCTAAGGAGTCTGAGATTCCCCAGGGATGTTAAGCTACTATTTAATAAATTTAAGCAAGTTATAAAATATCAAGAGGAATTAACTCTGGAATTTCTATTTGTGCCTTTCAAGACTTTCAGTTAAGCTAGAGTTGACACTGAAGAAATTAAGTAGCACTAAAAGCAAAAGATGGGATTTAGAGTCTCCAACCTAATAAGAATCATCACTGTGGTATAATGTCTTAAGAAGAACAAGTCTCTCTTTACAGCCCTCCAATTGCAATTTCAAAATGTTCTGATTCTTTTTGACCTAATTACATAAGCTGACTCAGGCTCTCATTCCTCGAGGTAGAAATAATAGCTAGGCATTAACAAAAGTACGAGCAATGACATTGCATTTATAATAGAAACTATTCTATCAGGCTTGGTTTTATTTGGTTTCGCTTTTGAGGCATGGTCTTGCTGTTCAGTTGAGCTGGCCTGAAACTCAAGGATAAAAGATATATGCCACAATGTCTGGCCTAAAGAGGCCTTTTTAATTGTGTGTGTGTGTGTGTGTGTGTGTGTGTGTGTGTGTGTGTGTGTGTGTGTGTGTGTGTGTAAGCAAGAAGACTGAGAAATGTATGTAGGGACAATATGCTTGTCATAGCATTCACTGTCCAGTGGACAACTCTATTAAGTTATTTCTCTTCTTTTACACTTCTATGGGTTCTGGAGGTGAAACTCATGCTATCAGGTTTTCATAGTGGGCACTCTGGGCATTTTTTTTTTAATCATTGAGCCACCTAGATGACCCTTGAGTAATTTTTAAAATTTGACTTTCTTCTCTTTCAGTTTAGGTTGTTTTATTTGTTTGGTTTGGTTGGGTTCTTTTGTTTGTTTGTTTTATTTTTTATTTTGTTTGGGTTTTTGAGGCAGGGTCTAACTATGTAGTTCTGGCTATCCTGGAACTCACTATGTATGTATGTATACTCACTATGTGGGCCTCAAACACATAGACCCATGTGTCTGTGCCTCCCAAGTGCTGGTATTAAAAGTATGTGCCACCTGGCCAAGCCCAGATTTTTCTACTCTTATTCTAGTCAACTATTATTGTTAGGTTTTTTTTTATTCTCAAGCAATACATTCATTTGTCAGATAGCTAGGGACTACCTAGACATGACTCCACACAGAAAAGTTAAGGCAGTGGCAGTTTTCAACTCAATTTGAAAACATCAATTGATCTATTTTGTCAAAACTTAGTTTAGGAGTTTGATTACGCTCTCACTCTTTTGCTTCTTGCTCTTGCTCTTCCCTTCTTCCCCTTTGTCCCTTCTCTCCTCATTCCCCTCCCCTCTTCCCTCCATGGCTGGCCTTTATTCCTCTCCTCTTCTCCTCTTCTTCTCTCATTAAACCTTTCCACAAGGGGAAAAAAAGAGTTTGATTACAGGCCTGCCTGTTCCCTGATCCCACAGCCCTGTCTGTCTCCTAGGAGGTCTGCTAACCTAGGACAAGGTGAAACCCATGCCCCAATACACATGCCAGGTAAGACTCTCACAGAGCCCAGCAGACATGAGATCTGTCCCACCCTGCCCTGCGGGAGCCCCATCACCACTGCATCGCCACCTGCACCCACAGCAGATGAGCCTGCCTGTGCCCCCACCCCAGAGCCCAGTCTGTATGCCAGGAGGACTTCTCTAACCAGAGACACAGAAGGCCTTCTATAATCAGGCACAGCACTGCCTGCCTCCAAGAAGGCTCCAATTGGAAACACCCAGGCCAGGTAACACCTGAGATAACCAGATGGCAAAAGGCAAGAGCAAGCACATAAGCAAAAAAGGTCAATATAATTTGGCACCATCTTACCACAGAAAAGCACTGGCTACCCTAACACACTTAAACCCCAAGATTCTGAGCTAAGATCCCATCTCATGCAGATAATAGAGGCCTTTAAGAAGGATATAAACAATTCTCTTAAAGAAATACAGGAAAAGACCAGCAAACAAGTAGAAGCCTTTAAGAAAGAAACAAATAAACCCCTTAAGAAATGCAGGAAGATACAATCAAACATGTGAAGGAATAGAACAAAATGTTCCAAGACCTAAAAGGGAAATAGAAATGATAAAGAAATCACAACAATACCAACCAACCAGAGATTCCAGGGACTAAACCACTACCCAAAGATTATTCATGGACTGACTCAGGGCTACAACTGCATATGTAGCCGACAGTAGCCTTGTTGGGGCACCAGTGGAAGGGGAAGCCCTTGGTCCTGCCAAGGTTGGACCCCCAGTGCAGGGGAATGTCTTGGTGTGGTAAGGGGGATGGTTAGAGTGGGGGAAATACTCGTATGGGGGACGGGGAGATGATAGGGGGCTTATGGACAGGAAACCGGGAAAGAGAATAACATTTGAAGTATAAAGAAATATATCTAATAAAAAATATATTTAAAAAAGTCACATTCTCATCTCATTAGATGCCAAAAAGGCCTTTGACAAAATCCTACACCCCTTCGTATTAAAAGTCTTGGAGAGAACAGGAATTCATGGCACAGACCTAAACTTAATAAAAGCAACATACAACAAAACAATAGTCAACATCAAATTAAATGGAGAGAAAGTTGATGCAATCCCTCTAAAATGAGGGACAAAACAAGGCTGCCCACTCTCTCCTCATCCAATACTTGAAGTTCTACCTAGAGCAATAAAATGACTAAAGGAGACCAAAGTGAAACAAAGCCTTCCTTTACACAAATGATAAACCGGTTGACAAAGAAATTAGGGAAACACCATTCACAATAGCCACAAATAATATTTAAAAAAAAGTAAAAAAAGCTGTATGAAAAGAACTTCAAGTCCTACCAGAAAGAAAGCAAAAAAGATGTCAAAAATGGAAAGATCTCTCATTCTCATGAATCAGTAGGAATAACAGTGAAAAATGCATGTCTTACCAAAAGCAATCAACAGAGTTAATGCAATTCACAACAAAATTCCAACACAATTCTACAGACATGCAAAAGAGCAATTCTCAACTTCATATGGAAACACAAAAACCCAAGACAGCCAAAACAATTTTGAACAATAAAAATTTTCTGGGGGAATCATTATCCTGACCTCAAGCTATAGTACAGAGCAATAGTGATAAAAATTTAATGTTATTGGTAAGAGAGAGACACTACAATTAGTGGAATAGAATCCAAGACCCAAAAATAAAACCATACAATTATAGGCACTTGATTTTTGACAAAGAACCCAAAACCATACAGTGGAAAAAAGAAAGCATCTTCAACAAATGGTGCTAGACTAACTGATGGTCTGCATGTAGAAGAATGCAAATTGATCCATATTTATCACCTTGTACAAAGCTCAAGTCCAAGTGGATCAAAAAACTCAACATAAAACCAGATACACTGAATCTAAAAGAAGAGAAAGTGGGAAAGAGCCTAGAACACATTGGCACAGGGGAAATTTTCCTGAACAGAACACCAATGGCTCAGGCTCTAAGATCAACAATTGAGAAAGAGACCTCTTGAAACTGAAAAGCTTCTGCAAAGCAAAGGATATAATCAACAGGACAAACTGTCAACCTACAAATTGGGAAAAGATCTTCACTAACCCTACATCTAATAGAAGGCTAATATTCAAAATATATAAAGGACTCAAGAAGTTAACCTCCAAAAATCCCAAAAAACTGAATTAAACAACCCAATATAAAATGGGGTACATAGCTAAACAAAGAATTCTCAACAGAGGAATCTCAAATGGTGGAGAAGCAATTAAAGAAATGTTCAAAGTCCTTAGTCATCAGGGAAATGCAAATCAAAATGATCTCTTTATGAGAAATTTAAAATTTACTCTCAGCAAACTCTGGAAATTCATGTCTATAATCCCAACACTGACCGACCTCTTGATCTGTATCTAATCAATTAAATAGCCTTATTATCTACACAACTACAACAATGCCTTCCAACAGGCTGTTAGATGAGAAAGTGTACAACTTGCTGTCATTGAACTCAGTAAGAGCTGTTTCATTACAGCTAATTCCCTTTATGGAGAAATTAACTTGCAAAACAAATCAGATTTTATCTAGACCCAAAAAACAGAAAGTTAAATGAAATTTTAGGTTATTTGTTCTTATACCATTCTGGTAAGGAAAAGTCTAGAAGAGAAAAAGAAAGTAATATGACTTTTTTTTTTTTTTTATTAACTTGAGTATTTCTTATTTACATTTCGAATGTTATTCCCTTTCCCGGTTTCCAGGGCAAACATCCCCCTAACCCCTCCCCCTCCCCTTCTTTATGGGTGTTCCCCTCCCCATCCTCCCCCCATTACCCCCCTCCCCCCAACAATCACGTTCACTGGGGGGTTCAGTCTTAGCAGGACCAAGGGCTTCCCCTTCCACTGGTGATACTAGGATATTCATTGCTAGGATATTCATTTTACTAGGATATTCATTGCTACCTATGAGGTCAGAGTCCAGGGTCAGTCCATGTATAGTCTTTAGGTAATGGCTTAGTCCCTGGAAGCTCTGGTTGCTTGGCATTGTTGTTCATAAGGGGTCTTGAGCCCCTTCAAAGTAATATGACTTTTGTGGGGGCTTTTTCCAAAATAATTTCTGGGATAAATACAGATTCAGACAATTGTCTACATATTTACATTCAAAATCCTTTTCAGCCATATGTTTTGAATGACAGATGTATGTCTCCCACAGGCCTTCATTGCTTAGTATTTTGTCCCAGCTAGTAGCTCTTTGTGGGGGGATTGTGAACCTTTGGAGAAGAAACGCAGCTGGCAGAAGTAGAGGTGGCAACTGGGGTGGCCACTGAGGGCAACAGTCCAGATATGCTTCCCTATAGAGCCACCTAATTCTTGATCCCCAAGCATATGACCAAACTGTATATCAAGTTCCCGCTGATGGCTGAGGAGAGAACTGCCTCAATTGCCATGAATTCCCTGCCAAGATGGACTATACTTTCTGAACTAGGAACCAAAATAAATGTTTGCATTTGTGAGTTGTTTCTGTTGGGTATTAGATCACAGCAGTGAGGGAAGCAAATGACAGAGAAGATCTAATATGTTATGATGACACCAATACGAGGTAAAATGAGATATCATTACAGATAGAATATGGACATTAATACATAGGAAGGACTCATTTCCTACCAAATTCTTGGAGTAATAAGGTTATACACACAATAAAGATTTTCTCACTCAGTAAGTTAATAGCTAGGCATGTGTCTTATTTAAAAGTCTAGACTAGTTGTTCTCAACCACAGCCTATTTTGTCTGCAGAGGACATTTGAAAATATCTGAGGGTATTTTTTAGTGTCACAAACTGGGGTATGGAAAAGTCAGCAATTGTTACTGGCATCTGGTAAACCCATCGCAAGGATAGCAAACGTGTAGAACACAGTATAGCACTACACATAAAGAAACATATAGAACACAGTATAGCACTTCACATAAAGAAACGTGTAGAACACAGTATAGCACTTCATATAAAGAAACATTCCAGCCAAACTACCAATAGTAGTACCAAGGTTGAGAATACCTTGTTCTAACCTCTCCAAAATACAAGATTGCTTTCATTAATATCACTTTGCAAGTTCCTGATTTCTATTTAATCCAGTCATGGCTTAGTTGGGATTTCTATTAATGTGTTGAAGCACCATGACCAAAGGCAACTTTGGAAGGAAAGAATTTATTTTAGCTCACAGCTCTAAGTCCATCACTGAGAGAAGCCAGGACAGAAATTGGAGCAGAAGTCATAGAGGCAGGAACTCAAAGCAGAAACCTGAAGGCAGGAATCAGAGAAGACATAGCAGAAGTCACTTACTGGTTTGCTCCTCATCACTTGCTCATCCTGTTTTATTATCACACCTGGGACAATAAGATCATGTGGGCCTCCCACATCAATCAGCAATCAAGGAAATGCACCAAAAGCTTGCCCTCAGGCCAATCTGGTAGGGCGTGTTCTCAGTTGAGGTTCCGTCTTCTAAAAGGTGTCAAAGCTGTACCAAGTAGATATAAAACTAGCCAGCACAAGTCAGCTCTATCTTTCCCTGTAATCCCATTCTGTGCTGTTTCACACAGTGGTCATTTACCACCTGACCCAGCCTCTTAACATTGTCTCACCCAAATGTTCAATAAGTGGTCCTTCCTGGGACATGCACCCATCCCCCCCCATACACATACATAACAATAATAATACAATTTTAGACAGAAACTGCTGTTATCGTGTACATATAAATAAAAAGTATGTCTGATTATACCTCTCCTCTATTGCTATGCTACCCAAGCTTTTGTAGAGAGATTGCTCGAACCTCTGCTTCCTTTACATGGCATTTTCCTTGTGTGTCTAAGTTCAAATTTCACTCTTCTTGTTTGTTTGTTTTGTTTTCTTTTTTTTTTTTTTTCGGAGCTGGGGACCGAACCCAAGGCCTTGCGGTTGCTAGGCAAGCGCTCTACCACTGAGCTAAATCCCCAACCCCAAATTTCACTCTTCTTAAAAAGATTTTAGTCATTGGATTAAGGCCCAACCTAATTCATTTTGACCTCGTCTTAAGGTGAATTACAACTATAAATATTTTATTTCCAATTAGTTTATATGTGGGTTCTGAAGATTAGGAAATGTCTACATACTAGAAGTGTCTACATATTCAACGAAAACAGCCCCCAAAATCACTTTTCCATACAGCAACCAGAATGGTCTTCCTAAATTTACATCAGGCCTTGTCTAGCCTACAAGGTTGTGTTCAAATAACTTCTTCCTGCCTCTCCAACATTATTTCTTGGCACAGTTTTCTTGTACACCAGCTATACTGGCCTTCAAACAAGCTGTCTTAGTTACAGTTTCAGTGCAATGAAAAGACACTATGACAAAGGCAACTCTTATAAAGAAAAGCATAAGGTCCTGGGTTCGGTCCCCAGCCCCAAAAAAAAGAAAAAAAGAAATAAAGAAAAGCATTTCATTGGGGCTGGTTTACAGTTTCAGAGGTTCAGTCCATTAACACCATGGAGGGAAGCATGGCAGCACACAGCAGGCAGACATGGTGCTGGAGGAAGAGTTGAGAATGGTATATCTTAATCTGAAGGCAGTCAAGAACTTCCTTCCACAGGCAGCCAGAAGGAGGCTCTCTTTTCCACACTGGGTGGAGCTTAAACAATAGGAGCCCTCAAAGCTCACCCCCACAGTGCCTCACTTTCCAACGAGGCCACACCTCCTAATAGTGCCACTTCCCATTGGCCAAGCATATTCAAACCACCACACAGGCCAACCTCATTCTTGCCTCAGGCTTCTGCCTAGACATTTCTATGTAGTTCTCCTCTTGTCACCATTCAAGGCAAATCAGAAGTGCCACTTCCTTCCAGACACCTACCTGCTTAGGTATGAGACCACTTACCATACACCATACACACCAGTGGCATTCTCTTTCACTTAAACCTAGTTTCTTTGCAGCATTTAGAAATTATTTTACTTATATTTCTTCCTTACTTGAACCTAAGATCCACTGACAGCATATTCAATCAACAGAATCTCAGAGTCCGAAGCAGGGACAACTATTTAACACCTTAAACACCAATTATACAACTACTCCTCTAAGTTTTCCTCTTTTTTATGGCCATTCAAACATTTAATCCATTGAGTCATCTCTATTTGCTCTGAAGGTTTGAAAACAGACATACCCTCAAATGATTCCAATGCAAAGTCTACCACCTCATAGAGTTCTGACCTCCCCAGCATGTGAGAGGCTCGGGATTACAAAAACAAGGCCAAGAAACTGGAAAGATGGCTCAAAGGTTAAAAGAACTAGCTGGTCTTCAAGAGGACCCAAGTTTGATTCCCAGACATGAAGGCTAACAATCATCTCTAACTCCAATTCCAAAGAATCCAATACCCTCTTCTGTCCTCTACAGGCACTGCATCTATGTGGTACACAGACACACTTGGAGGCAAAATATCCATATACATAAATAAAATAAAGATTTTTAATGGAAGGTCAGCCAAGCTACATATAGAGTTTCAGACCAAAAGAAAGTACTGACCTATTTTTAAAAAGCTCAGAGCCTTCTTTGACACTTAGGCAACATTCTTGAACCAACTCTCTCTTCCTCAATAGTTCCAATCTCCTGCTGCATTCTATCTCACCTTGTCCTCTGACCACACCAAAAAGCACTAATGGACAATCTAAAGATTCAACACACTTTCCCTACTGCCTAATGAAATCCTATAAAACCTTTTTTTTAGATTTATTTATTTTATTTATTTGAGTACACTGTCCCTGTCTTCAGACACGTCTCATTGAAGATGGTTGTGAGCCACCATGTGGTTGCTGGGAATTGAACTCACAACCGCTAGAGGAATAGTCAGTGCCCTTAACCATTGAGCCATCTCTCCAGCCCCTATAAACCCTTTAGTCAGTTCTAGTGTCATCTCCCCTGGGACACCTTTTCTGTCCAAGTCTGGAGTTCTTTAGTTCCTTCTTTTTATCTTCATCCCAACATCCATTTATCCACAAAATCCACAGAACCTGATTCATAAAGATTAGACTCCTTAATGCAATAGAAGTATTTATAGTCGTATTATGATTACAGAAACTAAGTAATAAGTGTTAAGTATTATCCTATCTAGTTAGAAATTTTTATGGTTCTATCATTATTATTATTATTACTATTGTGTGTTTTGTGTTGTGCATATCTGTGTGTGTGTCAGATCTCAAACTGGAGTTATAGATAATTAGAGTCTGCCTCCGTGTGAGTGTTTGGGACGCTAACTACCAGTACTCTTAATAACTGAACCATTTATCCAGCCCTCTAGTTCATAATTATTCATTTGTATAATCTCCCGTGCTAGAAAATGAGATACAAATGACAGGAGCCCATTTATTCTCCAGCTTACCAACCCCAGTTCCTGACACACATTAAATATTAAGAAGTGCTAAGGTAATGAACAACACATCAGTTCAAGAACAATGTTATTTTCTTTAATAGTGTTGAGTCTTAGAGAAAACTTATAGAAATGAAAAATGGGGGCAGGAGAGATGGCTCAGCGGTTAAGAGCATTGTCTACTCTTCAGAGGTCCTGAGTTCAATTTTCAGCAACCACATAGTGGCTCACAACCATCTGTAATGAGATCTGGTGCCCTCTTCTGGCCTGCAGGCATACACGCAGGTGGAACGCTGTATACATAATAAATCTTAAAAAAAAAAAAAAAAAAACTTGAAAGAAAACAATATTCTCTTGGGGCTGGAGAGATGGCTCAGCGGTTAAGAGCACTGACTGCTCTTCCAGAGGTCCTGAGTTCAATTCCCAGCAACCACATGGTGGCTTACAACCATCTGTAATGGAATCTAATGCCCTCTTCTGGTGTGTGTGAAGACAGCGACAGATTACTCATATACATAAAATAAGTAATCAAAAATTAATTTCAAAAAAAAAAAAGAAAGAAAGAAAAATGGGCTGCTCTTCCTGCTTTTTGATTTGGTTCAAATTTGGGTATGGTGACAAGACAGTCAGCCATAACCTAATGGCATTATGTTTTTGCCCACTGAGAAATGAACTGCTCTATCTTAGTCATTAGAGCTCAGGCCCGAGTTATAATTTACACAAGTCCTCTGTGATGACTTAACCTGGAGCTAGGCATCCCTTAAGGGTATTGACTTTTTGCTCTGGAATACCTGGGAGATCCTAATGGCCTGCACGTGAGATAAGAATCAGCTAATGGGCTGTGAGGCATTAACAGCTGATTTGTTTTTGTATAAGTACTATTGCTATGGGAAAGGGATAAAGTTGTCTTTCTATTACTATAAGCAAGAACAGAAGAAACAGGGGGATTTAAAGTGGTGTGCCTAGGGAAGCAAGGCCCTGGGTTACGGTCCCCAGCTCGAAAAAAAAAAAACAAAAAAAAAAAAAAAAAAAAAAACAGAAGAAACAACTTAGAGAAGACAATTTTTCTGATCAGATGTGGTTTCCATGGATATCGGTAATATACACCTTTCGGATGTCCACCTTAAAAATCCACCTTAATTCACTTTTTGCATGGCATGCTGTATTTGCTCTACAATATATACAATACAATTCTATTAAATGAATTAAGTTCATTTAATCTAAGTTTGGATTGAGTCCAAATGTCTGATTTCTCCCAGTGGATCTGAGCACCACAACATGGGCAGTCCTTACCAAATGTTCTATGGCAAACACTAAATTTATTATACTTGAGATGAAAAATTGCAGACATTATTTTTTCAAGAAGGGGAGAAGAAGCCAAAACTATATGCAGTCTGCTATAACTTGGTTCATAACTTCACATTCACCTGGCTCTGGCCTTGACGTACGGATTCCTAAGTAAAATAACTAACTGTCCAATACTTGAGTCAAGGGAGGGAAGACCCCTCCTGAAGTAAAAATGCAGGGCTGTAAAAGCCTAGCCGCCTAACAACTCTATACCAAAGTCGAAGGACATGGCAGGTGTCACTCGGATGTCCCCAAACACACAGTAGCTGAGACCAACGTGACAACAGTCGCCAGCAAAAGAAACTAAGAGAAGCTTCTGGAGAGAAGAGGGAGAATGCAAATAGCAAAAGAGTGGAGGGTAGGCAGCTCAGTCGGAATGGTAAGTTCTACTTCGATTCCGCACTGCTCTGTTCTCCACTCGCTTTTTGAGAGCCGGCCGCCGCCCATTCATCCCCAACTCCCGATTCCCTTGTGGCTGGACTCCTCGCCCGGCCAGGACTCACCTGGCCGGGCCGCTTCGCCCAAGTGCTGTCTCCAGACCGGTTCAACCGGCGTCTGTCTCGGGCCTCCGCGTTTGAGTCCAACCGCTAGGACGCTACGGCAGCAATGCTGTGCAACGCGACGCAAGCGCGGGCTTCCGTAGGCCACCGATCTCACAACCTCGGATGTTGATGTGCCGCCTGCCCCGGAAGCGGTGGCCCGAAGTCCTTGTAAGGGCGGAGGTGGCTTTGCCCAGCCGTCCGGAAGGAGACGTGGCGGCGGTTGAGTCTCCTGCACCAACGTCGCTTTGTAGTCCCGCCGCCGCCTCCTTCTCCTCCTCCTCCTCCTCCTCCTCCACCTGTTCTCCTCGGGTAGAGGAGGTTGTGACGGCGGCTGGAGGACGCGGCGATGGAGGAAGGAGGCGGCGGCTTGCGGAGCCTGGTCCCCGGAGGGCCGCTGTTGCTGGTTCTGTACGGTCTCCTGGAGGCGGCCGCCGGCGGCCGAGCGCTGCCCCAGCTCAGCGACGACATCCCCTTCCGAGTCAACTGGCCCGGCACCGAGTTCTCTCTGGTCAGTGCCCTCGCGAGCCACTGCCTTCTCCCCTCTTTCTGGCACGAAACATTCGGGCCAGCCCTCAATTTTCCTAGCTTTTCCTTCCAGAACCTTTTTCCCTCCCAAGCATTTATCGTCCCCAAGCCGAAGTGTCTTCGTTCATCCATTGATTCATTTAGTACATTAAGTGGATGTGCCCTCCATACTAACCAGGAGATCCAGTGATCACTTCATCTCCCTACTTTAAATCTCATTGTGTTAGACCTGGCTTCTCAACAGTGGAGAAAGTCTTAGAATTACTAGCACATCACCCTACCCACACAACCGTCCAGCGGACAGGACCCCATCTCTATTCATTCTTCCTCTCCAACACACGATGTATACAGACGTTCAGCTTCTGGGAATCTTTTCCCTTGAGGCATTTGAGAGGGCTGTTTGGCGTGGAAGACATTAGTAACCTTGTATGCGGAATACTACCTGCCATGCAGAATAAACTAGAGGCTTGAATGTATTATCACTGTTATTTAGGACTCTAGAACCTGAGATATAAAGGATTTTATGACCGTTAATTAATTAATGTGTATTGTGTGAAAGGGCAAGAATGAAAGGACCGGGCAGTTGCGAGGCCCCCTACACGAGTACTGGGAACTGTACTCACTCCTCTGAGAAGAGTAATAATGTGTTTTTAATTTCTGTGCCATCTCTGCAGTCCTAGAATATGAGATTTTGGTGTATAATCTGATGAGAATGAAAGTTCTGTTTTGGGAGAGTGTAGTGATGAAAAGTCTATCCATGTGTAACTACTACAGACCAATTTATTTTAAAATGGATCTTGTGGGCTGAAAATATAGCTTAGTTGTATCTTCCAGAGGATACAAGTTGGAATCCTAGCACCTACAACCAGTGCCTCACAAAACTGTGTAACCCCAGCTCCAGGGGATCTCTTGCTATCATCATCTTCCCATTGCACTCATGGATAGAACAACACAACCACACACATAATTAAAGAGAAAAATAAAATCTTTTTAAAGATTGTCCTCTTAGCTGTACCCTATACTCGTTTATTTCAGATTGACAGCCCAGGAAAAGCAAAAGGGTTTCTTGTTTTGGTACTATTCCATCGAGGCATCACTAGGTATTAACATAACTCCAAAACAGCATGTAACAAGTTAGGCACCTGTAATATAACTCAGTGACAAAACAGCCCAGATCAGAAGACATTCAGTTTCATAGCACCACATAGCGTTCTGCTTGCCTTGGCTTTTGCTTATGGTGTATTTTCACACTCCATTTGTTTCTCTACTTTTCTGTTACTTTCTGACCACATTCTTGAATTTAAGTAGTAAATGGTTCTCTGGAAAGTCAAGTCTATCTTTGTATTAGTGATCTACTGATATTTTCATTTTTATTTCCATTAGTCTCCAGTGTTAAAACACCTGTGCAAAATATTACAGATCTGAGGAGATGGCAACAAAATCTAAGATGAACATACTAAAGACTTGGGAGTTCTGTTTTGTTTTCTTTAGTTTGAATTATTTTGAGAAAAATCTAGATGATTTCTATAAATTGGGGAAAGAGCTATATCCTTGCACAAAAGTAAGCTTTTAATAGTTGATCTTTTGAAAGTTTCAAATACTTCTGTAGTCTTAACACTTCCCTTCCATTAAATATTTGCGTGTGGTTGCTGATGATTTTTATGAATCAGTTGGACATTTGTAAGTAACTCAGCAGCTGTGTGAACTAGGATAAAATCTTTTGTCTAGCATAGACAGATACTGAATTAAAATATTTCACATTTTTTCCGTAAGCCTGTTGTAGTTATTTGTCTTGCTGTTGTTGAGGCAAGGTCTCTCTTGAGGATATCCATCTTCCTCAGCACCCCCAAAACCTAGGATTATGGATTATAAACACACTACCACACCTGACTCTTTTCTAGTCATTTATACTCCCCAAATATGTGTAGATAAAGATAATCGAGTATACTTTGTGATCCAGTGAATACATGACTCACTGATCCAACAAAGTTTTCACTGTTGCATCCCTTTTTTGAAGACTAGCCAGGAGGTGATGTGCACACTTGTAATCCCAGCACTCAGGAGGCAGAGCCAGGCAGATTTCTGAGTTCAAGGCTAACCTGGTCTACAAAGTGAGAGAAAGACAGCCAGCGCTACACGGAGAAACCTTATGGGGAAGAGTAGTAGGCTTTACAAATTAATGAAAACTCTTAGCATCAAATACCTTCTTCCAAGGTAGTGATAAGAAGCCTGCATCCATGCTATCAAATAGGTGCATGCCCTTAGTCCAGCACTTGTGGTTGATACTTCTAATCCCAGCACTCAGGAGGCACAGGCAGACCGATCTCTGAGTTCAAGGCCAGCCTGGTCTACAGAGCAAGTTGTGGACCAACCAGGGCTATATGGTGAGACCCTGCCTCAAAAATAATTGAGTAAATAGTCTTTATCAACTAAAAATAAAAGAATTGTCTTCCACGCACAATGGTAGCACATTCCTCTAATCCCAACACTTGCTAAGTAGAGACCAAAAGATCAGAAGTTCATTAGCTTAGTTCATTGTTTATACAGCAAGTTTGAAGCTAGCTTGTATTATATGAGATTCCAGAAAGTAAATACAATTTGACCCCACAGCTCTTCTTTCAAATTCTTTGTCCCTCATCATCTAAAATGGCCTTTTAAACAAGGACTGTTGATCATAATCAGTAATCTTTAGAATATATAATAAAAGCTGACTCAAATATATTAAAACAGTAATAAGCACACTCCTATGGCTCTAGCTTGCTTGGCTTCTTTGAGCTCTGTTTCATCTAGGTGGATTAACATTTAGATTAACATTGGACAAGTTATTTAAGCTCCGACCTTAGAGTCCTTTTCTCTGCTGTATAATGCTGTAAAAATTAGTATAACATTTCATTTGACAGTGAATAAATTAATAAATACAAAGTAGTTAAAAGAAGATAGTCGGGTTTACATGTTCATATCTGTAGGTTCTGTATCTGTAGAATCTTGATACAGCCTAGCATCAAAATTCTAAAGAGAAGGGAGGATATTCCTATAATCCAAGACTCAGGAGGCTGAGGCATGATGATTAATTGCTGTGCATTAAAAGCTATCCTGGCCTCCATAGTGAGTTCAGTCAAGACCAACCTGCAATATCTAGAAAAAAGCTGTCAACAATTTGGGAAACAAAGACAGGGAGATCTCTGAGTTGATGGCCAGCCTGGTCTACACAAATTCCAGAACAACTAGGACTACATAGAGAGACCCTGTGATTGATTGATAAATAGATAGATGAGAGGGGGGGCAGGCAGACAGACAGACACATACATATATACATATACATACATACATGCAGAGAGAATTTAAAAAAAAACTCATCATACCAACAAAAGCCAGAGGGAAACAATTGGGTCTAAACAGAATGTATACAGAGCTTTTCTTCTCATTCCTTCAAAAGAAAATAAAAAGTAAAACATAACATAATTAAACATATTGCATTAGTGTTATAAATTATCTAGATGGGATTTAAAATATAAGGAAGGTTACTGCATAGGTTACATTCAAATCAATACCATTTCCATGAAGGATTTGGGTATTTTTCAAATTTGGATGTAGGGGACAGGAAGCCTGGAATATTCCTCAGACTTCTAAGAGTTAATACTGCCTTTCTGTTTCTTTCATTGTTTTGGGAAAACATTACCCTATTTGTCATTTATATTTAAGATTACATTGGTTCAAAGTAGTATTGGTTTAATTACAGTAAAGTTTTATTGTTAAAATGTGAAAAAAAAGACATATTTAACAGTAAGCCAAATAGGCAGTGGATTTACAGACAAGAAAAATGGAAAGAGACTTGAATTATAAATTCAAATTATAAATTTCAATCCTGAAAATAAAATATGTATCAAAAGATAGAAATATTTTAGTAAAATGTTATCTGTTGTATTAAGTGAAGTATTTGCTTAAAATATATAGGTTCGTATAAGCAATGTACATTTGTTTTTATAGTATAGAAAACTTAAGGATAGTTTTTGTTGACATATGATAGGAATATACTATAGCTATTATGCTAGCCAACTACATGTTTTTATAGTTTTGTTAATAGTCATGTCTGTTTATTTACATATTGTACTTTGTTTCTAAAGTGACAAAGTTATCACAGTCAATAATGCCCATAAAGCATAAAACATTTGCTCTCTGGCTCATTGCAGCAAAGTGTGCTGACTCCTGATATATATTCAGAAAAGGTATTTCAGCACAGAGGGTCCATAACTATTCTTTTTATAAGAACTTATTTATGGATAAGCTCATATATTCCCCAAGTAGGAAAAATAACTGTTTTACATTATATTCTAGTGTCCCATCCAGCCAAAGTCATAATACATTTGTAAAGTCCTAAGGATATAGATGATTGCTGATAGAAGCTATAGGTATTCAGTGACAAAATTCTTGGATCATTCTTGTCTCTTAAGCTAGGAGTATAGTTCAGTGGCATACGCTTAGCACACACCTAGATCCATTTCCAGCACCACCAAAAAAGTAGACCAAGGTAGAGTAGAACTTTAACAGATCCACCTGCCACTGCCTGAAGGGTGGGCTTAAAGGTGTGTGCCACAATGTACAGCATCAATATGCTTATCAATTAGCATTTAAACTTCAACCTATTACCTTATTAGTTTTCTTTTACATTCCAAACTTTATTTAAAGATGTTTACACCATTTTGCCTAGCTCTAAGTATATGCTTTAAAAATCTTCAGTTGAAATGGTAAATTTACTTGAGGAACCTTTGTTCAAACTAGCACTGAATGTGTTCAGGGTAAAGCACTTTAACTGAAAAAAATAATGTATGTTTTTAATTCTATTTCTAGCCTACAACTGGAGTTTTGTATAAAGAAGATAATTACATCATCATGACAACTGCACATAAAGAAAAATACAAATGTATACTTCCGCTTGTGACAAGTGGGGATGAGGTACATTTATATGCATTATTGCTGATCTCTCTCACTAAAGATGCTTTTTAGAACCTTATGATCATATTATACCTTAAAACTAAGTAACAAGAGTCTCAACAACCTTGTAGCATAAAAATATTAACTTCTTATTACTGTTTTCTTTGATTTTGGAATTTATTTTGGAAAAATTAGCAACCAGGCAAATGTGATATTCACACCTGTTTCCTCAACACTAAGAGGGTCAGGCAGAAGGATTATCATGACTTTAAGGCCAGCCTGGACTACATTGTGAGATCTTGTATGAAATTACAAGGGAAGGTGGAATTAGTTATTAATGTTTTGAATGAAAAGCTAATTCTTTGTTTTCCTTTATAAAAATGGTGGTTGTAAAAATATGGTTTCAATGTAAACATAGTTCTTTCATGAAGAATTTTTTATAAAATTCCTTATACTTTCTCACTACCTTAGTTCATGCCCTTTATCCTAAAAATCACCTAACTCTTAATCATCCTTCAAGGCAATGACTTCTTTCAAAATGAGACAGGAGAGACTAAATAGTAAGGTATAAAGGACAGCTGTCTAGAGCCAGGAGGCTGAGGTATGGGCTACAGTTAGCAGTGCATCCCTGAAGCAATGAGAAACTCAGTTCCTCTACTTGAAGAATTGATTAAGCCAGTTTACATTTTTATGGTCTATAAAGTAGAAATACTGAACTCAGGGCTTTTCCTAAGTTTTGTTCATATTTGAATTCTGTCAAAGGCAGCCATTCCATACTGTCTTAAACCCCTTAAAAGAAAATCCACCCATATAGCCACACATGTGGCTCAAGTCTGAAGTATAAAAATAGGAAGGGAACTGAAACACACCTATCTGCAATAAGACCATTCTAAGACTCTCCTAGGTAGAACCTGGGGGGTGGGGTGAGTGGAATATAGGTAATTAAAAATTCTGAAATAAGTACAAGAATTGTGCAGAAAACCTTTTTCTTAATTATAATTTTATTTTTCTTGTTGATTTTATATATCTACATTTCAAATGTTATCCCCGTTACCCCTTTTCCATATCCCAGTGTGCCTCCCCCTGCTTCTATGAGGATGCTCCCATTCCCACCCACTCTCTCCAACACAACACCCTGGCATTACCCTAAGCGGGGAAAACAGGCCTTCACAGGACTGAGGGCTTTTCCTCCTATTGATGCTGGACAATGCCATCCTCTGCCACATATGTGGCTGGAGTCATGGGTCCCTCCATATGTACTCATTGGTTGGTGGTTTAGTCCCTGGGAGCTCTGGTGGGTTCTGATGGTTGATATTGTTGTTCTTCCTACGGTATTGCAAACGCTTTCAGCTCCTTCAGTCCTTTCTCTAACTTCTCCATTGGGGTCACATTTTCAGTCCAATGGTTAGCTGCAAGCATCCTCATCTGTATCAGTAGGGCTCTGGCATTGCCTCTCAGGAGACACCCATATCTGGCTCCTGTCAGCAAGCACTTCTTGGCATCAGCAATAGTGACTGGGTTTGGTGGCAGCAAATGGGTGGATTCCCAGGTAGGGCAGTCTCTGGACCTTTTCTTAAGTCCCTGTTCCAGTCTTTCTCCCTGTATTTCCTCCCGTGAATATCTTGTTCTCCCTTCTAAGAAGGAATGAAGCATCCACATTTTGGTCTTACTTCTTCTTGGGCTTCATATGATCTGTAAATTGAGTGCATACCATGTGTATTTTGTGACTGGGTTACCTCATTCAGGATGGTATTTTCTAGTTCCATCCATTTACCTATGAATTTCATGAAGTCATTGTTTTTAATAGCTGAGTAGTACTCCACTGTGTAGATGTATCACATTTTCTGTATCCATTCCTCTGTTAAGGGACATCTGGATTCTTTCCAGATTCTGGCTATTATAAATAAGGCTGCTATGAACATAGTGGAGCATGTGTCCTTCTTATATGTTGGAGCATCTTTTGGGTATATGCCCAGGAGTGGTATAATTGAGTCCTCAGGTAGTTCAATGTCCAATTTTCTGAGGAACCTCCAGACTGATTTCCAGAATGGTTGTACCAGTCTGCAATCCCACCAACAATGGAGGAGTGTTCCTCTTTCTCCACATCCTCACCAGCATCTGCTGCCAGAGTTTTTGATCTTAGCCATTCTGACTGGTGTGACGTGGTATCTCAGGGTTGTTTTGATTTGCATTTTCCTGATGACTAAGGATGTTGAACATTTCTCTAGGTACTTCTCAGCCATTCGGCATTCTTCAGTTGAAAATTCTTTGTTTAGCTCTGTACTCCATTTTTTAATAGGGTTATTTGATTCTCTGGAGTCTAACTTTTTGAGTTCTTTGTATTTATTAGATATTAGCCATCTGTCAGATGTAGGATTGGTAAAGATCTTTTCCCAATCTATTGGTTGCCTTTTTGTCCTATTGACAGTGTCCTTTGCCTTATAGAAGCTTTGAAATTTTATGGGATCACTTTCACCGATTCTTGATCTTAGAGCATAAGCCATTAGTGTTCGGTTCAGAAAAATTTCCCCTGTGCCTATGTATTTGAGGCTCTTCCCTACTTTCTCTTCTATTAGTTTCAGTGTATCTGGTTTTATGTGGAGGTCCTTGATCCACATGGACTTGAGCTTTGTACAAGGAGACTAGAATGGGTCGATGTGCATTCTTCTACATGCTGACCTCCAGTTCAACCAGCACCATTTGTTGAAAATGCTATCTTTTTTCCATTGGATGGTTTTAGCTCCTTTGTCAAAGGTCAAGTAACCAGAGGTGTCTAGGTTCATTTCTGGGTCTTCAATTTTATTCCATTGATCTACCTGCTTGTCTCTGTATCAATACCATGCAGTTTTATTACAATTGCTCTGAAATATAGCTTGAGGTCAGGGATGGTGATTCCCCCAGAAGTTCTTTTGTTGTTGAGAACAGTTTTCACTATCCTGGATTTTTTTTTTTTTTTTTTTGCTTTTCCAAATGAATCTGAAAATTGCTTTCTAATTCTATGAAGAATTGAGTTGGAGTTTTGATGGGGATTGCATTCAATCTGTGGATTGCTTTTGTAAGATGGACATTTTTACAATATTAATCCTGCCAATCCATGAGCATGAGAGGTCTTTCCATCTTCTGAGATCTTCAATTTCTTTCTTCAGAGACTTGAAGTTCTTGTCATGCAGATATTCCACTTGCTTGGTTAGAGTCACACCAAGGTATTTTATATTACTTGTAGCTATTTTCGAGGGCGTCATTTCCCTAATTTCTTTCTTAGCCTATTTATTCTTTGAGTAGAGGAAAGCTACTGATTTGTTTGAGTCAATTTCATATCCAGCCACTTTGCTGAAGTTGTTCATTAGCTGTAGGAGTTCTCTGGTGGAATTTTTGGGGTCACTTATGTATACAGATGGTAATATCATCTGTAAGTAGTGATAATTTGACTTCTTCCTTTCCAGTTTGTATCCCTTTGACCTCCTTTTGTTGTCTAATTCCTCTGGCTAGAACTTTGAGTACTATACTGAACAGGTAGGGAGAGAGTAGGCAGTCTTGTCTAGTCCCTGATTTTAGTGGGATTGCTTCAAGTTTCTCTTCATTTAGTTTGATGTTGGCTAGTGGTTTGCTGTATGTTGCTTTTACTATGTTTAGGTATGGGCTTTGATTTCCAGATCTTACCAAGACTTTTAACATGAAGGTGTGTTGAATTTTGTCAAATGATTTCTCAGCATCTAATGACATGATCATGTGATTTTTTTTTCCTTGAGTTTGTTTAGATAGTGAAGTACATTGATGGGTTTCCATATATTGAATCATCCTTTCATCCCTGGAATGAAGCCTACTTGATCACAGTGAATAATCATTTTGATGTATTCTTGGATTCAATTTGCAAGAATTTTATTGAGTACTTTTACATCAATATTCATGAGAGAAATTGGTCTGAAGTTCTCTTTCTTTATAGGGTCTTTGTGTGGTTTAGGTATAAGCGTAATTGTGGCTTCAAAGAATGAATTGGGTAGTGTTCCTTCTGTTTCTATTTTGTGGAATAGTTTGAAGAGTATTGGTATTAGCTCTTCTTTGAAGGTCTAATAGCATTCTGTACTAAACCCATCTGGTCCTGGGCTTTTTTGGTTGGGAGACTTTTAATGACTGCTTCTATTTATTTAGGGAATATGGGACTATTTAGATGGTTTATCTGATCCTGATTTAACTTTGGAACCTGGTATCTCTCTAGAAAATTGTCCATTTCATCCAGATTTTCCAGTTTGTTAAGTATAGGCTTTTGTAGTAGGATCTGATAATTGTTTAAATTTCCCCAGTTTCTGTTGTTATGTCTCCCTTTTCATTTCTGATTTTGTTAATTTGGAAACTGTCTCTCTGCCCTCTGGTTAGGCTGGCTAAGTGTTTATCTATCTTGTGGATTCTCTCAAAGAACCAGCTCATTTTGTTGATTCTTTGTATAGTTCTTTTTGTTTGTACTTCGTTGATTTTAGCTCTGAGTTTGATTATTTCCTGCTGACTACTCCTTCTGGGTGAATTTGCTTCTTTTTGTTCTAGAGCCTTCAGGTGTGCTGTTGAACTGTTAGTGTATGCTCTCTCCAGTTTCTTTTTGGAGGCACTCAGAGCTATGAGTTTTCCTCTTAGCACAGCTTTCATTGTATCCCATAAGTTTGGGTATGTTGTGCTTTCATTTTCATTAAATTCTAAAAAGTCTTTAATTTCTTATTTCTGCCTTGACCACGTTGTTACTGAGTAGAGCTTTGTTCAACTTCCATATCTATGTGGGCTTTCTGATGTTTTTGCTGTTGTTGAAGACCAGCCTTAGTCCATCGTTATCTGATAAAATGCATGGGATTATTTCAATCTCCTTGTATCTATTGAGGCCTGTTTTATGACCAATTACATGTTCAATTTTTGAGAAGGTACCATGAGGTGCTGAGAAGGTATATTCTTTTGTTTGAGGATGAAACGTTCTATAGATGTCTGTTAAATACATTTGGTTCATAACTTCTGTTACTTTCACTGTGTCTCCGTTTAGTTTCTGTTTCCATGATCTGTCTATTGATGAGAGTGGAGTGTTGAAGTCTCCTATTATTAATGTATGTGGTGCAATGTATTATTTGAGCTTTAGTTTACTTTATGAATGTGGGTGCCCTTGCATTTGGAGCATAGATGTTCAGAATTGAGAGTTCATCTTGGTAGATTTTTCCTTTGACAAGTGTAAAATGTCCTTCCTTATCTTTTTTTGTTAAGTTTTGGTTGAAAATCGATTTTATTTAATATTAGAATGTCTACTCCAGCTTGTTTCTTGGTACCATTTGCTTGGAAAAATTTTTCCCAGCCTCTTACTCTTAGGTAGTTTCTTCGTCACTGAAGTACGTTTCCTGTGTGCAGCAAAATGCTAGGTCCTATTTACTTATCCAGTCTGTTAGTCTGTGACATTTTATTGAGGAATTGAGTCCATTGATGTTAAGAGATATTAAGGAATAGTGATTGTTTCCTTTTATTTTTGTTGTTAGAGGTGCAATTATGTTTGTGTGCCTATCTTCTTTTGGGTTTGTTGCAAGATTACTTTCTTGCTTTTCTAGGGTGTAGTTTCCCTCCTTGTTTTGGAGTTTTCCCTCTATTATCCTTTGTAGGGCTGGATTTGTGGAAAGATACTGTGGAAATTTGGTTTTGTCATGGAATATCTTGGTTCCTTCATATATGTTAATTGAGAGTTTTGCTGGATATAGTAACCTGGGGTGGCATTTGTGTTCTCTTAAGATCTATATGACATCTGCCCAGGATCTTCTAGCTTTCATAGTCTCTGTAGAGAAGTCTGGTGTAATTCTGATAGGTCTGCCTTTATATGTTACTTGACCTTTTTCCTTACTGCTTTTAATATTCTTTCTTTTGTTTTGTGCATTTGGTGTTTTGACTATTATGTGATGGGAGGAATTTCTTTTCTGGTCTAATCTGTTTGGCATTCTGTAGGCTTCTTGTATGTTAATGGGCATAAGTCTTCTTCTATAATTTTGTTGAAAATATTTACTGGCCCTTTAAGTTGGGAATCTTCGTTCTCTTCTATACCTATTATCCTTATGTTTGGTCTTCTCATTGTATCCTGGATTTCCTGGATGTTTTGGGTTAGGAGTTTTTTGCTTTTGCATTTTCTTTGACTATTGTGTCAATGTTTTCTATGGAATTTCTGCCCCTGAGATTCTCTCTTCAATCTCTAGTATTCTGTTGGGGATGCTGTGTCTATGACTCCGGATCTCTTCACTAGGCTTTCCATCTCCAGGGTTGTCTCCCTTTGTGATTTCTTTATTGTTTCTATTTCCATTTTTAGGTCCTGGATTGTGGTGTTCAATTCCTTCACCTGATTGGTTGTGTTTTCCTGTAATTCTTTTTTTTTTTTTTTCATGTTCTTTTTTTTCGGAGCTGGGGACCGAACCCAGGGCCTTGCGCTTGCTAGGCAAGCGCTCTACCACTGAGCTAAATCCCCAACCCCCCTGTAATTCTTTAAAGGATGTTCTTTAAGGGCTTCTACTTGTTTACCTGTGTTGTCCTGTATTTCTTTAAGGGGGTTATTTATGTTGTTCTCAAAGTCCTCTATCATCATCATGAGATGTGACTTTAAATCCAAATCTTGCTTTTCCAGTGTGTTCGGATATTCAGTATTTGCTGTGGTGGAAGAACTGGGTTCTGAGGATGCCAAGTAGTCTTGGTTTCTGTTGCTTAGATTCTTAACACTTGCCTCTCGCCATCTGGTTATCTCTGATGTTAGTTGATCTTGCTGTCTCTGAGTGGAGCTTGTCTTTCCTGTGGGCCTGTGAGCCTGTGATCTCTCAAGTGAGAGTGCTTCTGGCAGACTTGCTCTCTGCAGGTAGGTTTTGTGTCTCAGGGCTATGGAACAGTCCTGACTCTGGGCACAGATGGTGACTAGAAGGGTCCTGTCCTAGGCTGCTCTGAGGCTCCCATGCCCTAGTGCTCCCAGGGTGTCTCCTCTTGCATAGTCAATGGGTAGAAAGTGGGGCTTCACCTGTGGGCTGTGGGCTTAGGAGGGAGAGCACTCCTGGCAGACCAGCTTTCTGCAGGCAGGTTTTGTGTCTGCAGGCTGTGGGAAGCCCCAGCTCTGCAAGAACCTTTTTATTTTTATTTTTATTTTTTATTAACTTGAGTATTTCTTATTTACATTTCGAGTGTTATTCCCTTTCCTGGTTTCCGGGCCAACATCCCCCTAACCCTTCCCCCTCCCCTTCTTTATGGGTGTTCCCCTCCCCATCCTCCCCCCATTGTCGCCTTCCCCCCAACAATCACGTTCACTGGGGGTTCAGTCTTGGCAGGATCAAGGGCTTCCCCTTCCTCTGGTGCTCTTACTAGGCTATTCATTGCTACCTATGAGGTCAGAGTCCAGGGTCAGTCCATGTATATAGTCTTTGGGTAGTGGCTTAGTCCCTGGAAGCTCTGGTTGCTTGGCATTGTTGTTCATATGGGGTCTCAAACCCCTTCAAGCTCTTCCAGTTCTTTCTCTGATTCCTTCAACGGGGGTCCCATTCTCAGTTCAGTGGTTTGCTGCTGGCATTCACCTCTGTATTTGCTGTATTCTGGCTGTGTCTCTCAGGAGAGATCTACATCTGGTTCCTGTCGGCCTGCTCTTCTTTGCTTCATCCATCTTATCTAATTGGGTGGCTGTATATGCATGGGCCACATGTGGGGCAGGCTCTGAATGGGTGTTCCTTCTGTGTCTGTTTTAATCTTTGCCTCTCTATTCCCTGCCAGGGTATTCTTGGTCCCCTTTTAAAGAAGGAGTGAAGCATTCACATTTTGATCATCCATCTTGAGTTTCATGTGTTCTGTGTATCTAGGGTAATTCAAGCATTTGGGCTAATAGCTACTTATCAATGAGTGCATACCATGTGTGTTTTTCTGTGATTGGGTTACCTCACTCAGGATGATATTTTCCAGTTCCCTCCATTTGCCTATGAATTTCATAAAGTGGTTGTTTTTGATAGCTGAGTAATATTCCATTGTGTAGATGTACCACATTTTCTGTATCCATTCCTCTGTCGAAGGGCATCTGGGTTCTTTCTAGCTTCTGGCTATTATAAATAAGGCTGCGATGAACGTAGTGGAGCACGTGTCTTTTTTATATGTTGGGGCATCTTTTGGGTATATGCCCAAGAGAGGTATAGCTGGGTCCTCAGGTAGTTCAATGTCCAATTTTCTGAGGATCCTCCAGACTGATTTCCAGAATGGTTGTACCAGTCTGCAATCCCACCAACAATGGAGAAGTGTTCCTCTTTCTCCACATCCTAGCCAGCATTTGCTGTCACCTGAGTTTTTGATCTTAGCCATTCTCACTGGTGTAAGGTGAAATCTCAGGGTTGTTTTGATTTGCATTTCCCTTATGACTAAAGATGTTGAACATTTCTTTAGGTGTTTCTCAGCCATTCGGCATTCCTCAGCTGTGAATTCTTTGTTTAGCTCTGAACCCCATTTTTTAATAGGGTTATTTGTCTCCCTGCAGTCTAACTTCTTGAGTTTTTTTGTATATTTTGGATATAAGCCCTCTATCTGTTGTAGGATTGGTAAAAATCTTTTCCCAATCTGTTGGTTGCTGTTTTGTCCTAACCACAGTGTCCTTTGCCTTACAGAAGCTTTTCAGTTTTATGAGATCCCATTTATCGATGCAAGAACCTTTTTAAAAGGAGAATGAAATGCTATAGAAGGTTTTTCTGTGGCTTCATACTTTATTCTTCAATTTATTTGAAAGAAGTGACATCCCATAGGTTCTTGTTAAAGTTGTTGACTCTTTTTTATTTCCAAGCACTCATAGTTTAACCATTGAATCAATACCCAAACAGCAGAGTTGGAAAGTTCTAGGAAAACTGTATGTTAAGCTTATTTTTTTTCTAGGAAGAAGAAAAGGATTACAAAGGCCCCAATCCAAGAGAGCTTTTGGAACCACTATTTAAACAGAGCAGTTGTTCCTACAGAGTGAGTATTTTATGTGCATTTGAAAGTAACTCTCTAGCAGTCAGTAGGTCTTTTCTTCCTTCATTAGGGTATGTTGAGTTTTAAGTTAGGCACAGATCTTATTGCTTAAATAGTATGTTGTTATTTAAATTTTATATGGTACACTAATATACAGTTACTACTTTGTTGTGGAGTTCAATGGAAAGCTTTTTTGCATGATAGAATTATAAAATGCTAATCGCTATTTTTAAGCTATGTAGAAAATAAGCCAGTTAATTATTACAGAGCTAAATATGTTCTAGCTCTATTTCTGACTTAATCTTCATACAGAGCCTGTTAGCAGAAACCATATACACTTCACAAGTTTTGCATTTTGTGTGGCGTAATTATGTGTCACTTCATAAAAATTTATTCCAGATTTCAGGAAGAATCTGCCCAGATGCTTAAATTTTCAGGTAAAATTCAATTGACGTATATGGCTTTTGTGTGTTTAAAACATACCTGTCTTTTTAGATTGAGTCTTACTGGACTTATGAAGTATGTCATGGGAAACATATTCGACAGTACCATGAAGAAAAAGAAACTGGCCAAGTATGTTTTTCTTTAAATATAAAACATAAAATGAGAAATTTCATAATGATATTGATATGATAATGGTATTAAGTTATAGCAAATGAAATATGTTTGTAAACTACTGTATCTTTTTTTAATGTAGAAAGTAAATATTCACGAATACTACCTTGGGAATATGTTGGCTAAGAGTCTTCTGTATGAAAAAGGTTAGTCTCTACAATGATGATAGTACCACTTGGTTTTGGTTTAACATTTAAGTTCAAACTAAAATTTAAGTCCTGACATGGTGGACATGGCTGTAATCCTAGCATTTGGAGGGTAGAGGCAGAAGGAAAAGGGATTCAAGGCCATTTGCTTTCCATAGCAAGACCTATATGCTTAGGCAACATGAGACTGACTCAGAAAGAAAAGAAAACATGGTTTTGGATATCGTGTGATTTTCTTTTTTAAACTTTATTATTACTACAGTTTTATGTAAGGTATGTGCCACTGCATGCATAAAGGAGTCAGAGGAAAACTTGTGAGAATCATTCTTTCAACCATGTCATTCCTGGGAACCAAACTCAGGTCTTTCATAGAAAGCCATTTTGGGGACACTAACTTTAATAATAGAAAGACAGACCTAAGAAGAGGGCGTAAAAACACCCAGCACATATGAGGTCCTGGATCTAATACCCAATCCAATACCCAATATCCCAAAGCAAATAATCTTGTAGTATTTGCACCTTCTTTAAAAATAAGTTTAATGTTCCAAAACTGATTTTAAAACACAGTTGTTTTTATAGTTGTATAGATGTGATTGTTCATGCTATATGAATGATTATTATTATTTTTTTGCATTGTTTCCACAGAACAAGCAAAAGAAAAAGAGAAGTCAAATGAGGCAAGTGATGTGTTAAGTTTTCACACTTCATTGTTAGGTATGACCCTAGTGACAAAAGCTACATATATGTTCCTGGTATAATGCCACAAGGAAGAGGACAGATAAATTTCACAAATATATGACAGCTGGGTTTTCTGTAGAAAGATACATCACCAGCTGGGCATGATGACTCACACATTTAATTGCAGCACAGGAAGCAGAGGTGGGCAAATTTCTGTGAGCCCAGGCCATTTTGTGCTATATACATAAGTGAGACCCTGTCTCAAAAAGTAATGTTGTAATCCTATTATTTACTTTTTAAATAATACCTAAGTGAATTGGTACAGGACTGTCATCCTAGCTTCTTGGAAGACTGAGGCAGGAAGGTCACAAGTTCAAGGACTTCCTAGACTCTTTACCTTCCACATAGCAGAAGGAGAGAACCAACTCCTGAGAGTTGTCCTCTGACTTCCACATACACACAGAGCTGCATGTGCACATGTATGCAAATACATAAGTGTGATGTCAAAACAATTACAACAAGGAAGAGTGAAGCTATAGCCCAGGAGTAGAACAGTGTCTAACATATGTGACACCCTGAGCTCAATTTCCACTTAGAGGAAAATAATATCACTTATGTGTCTGAGAAGGATGCTAAGATACCAGTCCATCATTTCAGTGCATGATGGTGTTGCTTTCTATGTAGCATTGGAAACATTGGTAATAAGAGCATTTTTAATTACTTGTTCCTCATCTCTTATGACTAACAGATAAAATGTACATGTAAATAACAAGCTACCCACCTACACAGGCTATAAAAATAGAGTCTAAGAATAGGAACTGTCTTTTACCTCTGCCCAATGCAAAGCTGCTATGAATATTGTAGGTACTTCATATATGTCCATCAAATGATAGCTTTTTACACTTTACACAATGATAGTATTGTGTAAAAGGGCAATTCACGTAGTTCAAAGGATGCTGCTTTCTTTCTTCCTTTGTTTTTTCTTCCTTTCTTTTCTTTCACTATTAGCCCTACTTGGAAATCAGCCTTGAAACTTGTAAAATATAAAATATAAACAACACTCACTACAAGTTTAGTGAAGAAGGAGCTAAGTAGCCTAGTATAGTACATTTTTTTCATTAGCTTAGTTTGTGTCTTCAGAAGTATTGAGAATAACTCAGATTAATCATGTGTTTGTACTCTTCACTTAAAAGTACATTGACTTAACATTTTAATTTTAGTTTGTCCTGTATTATACCATCCCTAAATACATATTTGCTCGACTAAGAATTTAAGAAACAGAACGTTAGGGTTGACTTAAAAGAAAATACAGAGTTTTTTCTCTTCTGTTTACAAAGAAAATGTAATTTTCTTTCAAAATAAATGTTTTCCCATCCTCAAACGCACCTCAAATTTCTAATAAAAAGTCTGTCTTACACTTTTTTTTTAAGATTCCCACTAAAAACATTGAAGGTCAGATGACACCCTACTATCCTGTGGGAATGGGAAATGGTACACCTTGTAGTCTGAAACAAAATCGACCCAGATCAAGTACTGTGATGTACATATGCCATCCTGAGTCTAAGCATGAAATCCTTTCAGTAGCTGAAGTTACAACCTGTGAATATGAAGTTGTCATTTTGACACCACTCTTGTGCAGCCATCCTAAGTACAAGTAAGATATTCATTTAATATTCTAAACATACAGTACACATGTGCTTTAAAGCATTCATATTTAGCCATAATGCTTTTTTCCTACTGAATAGGTTCAGAGCCTCTCCTGTGAATGACATATTCTGTCAATCACTGCCGGGATCTCCATTTAAACCCCTCACACTGAGACAGTTGGAGCAACAGGAAGAGATACTGAGGGTGCCATTTAGGAGAAATAAAGAGGTATGAGAGTTAACTAATTATACTTCTTCAGTGTTTCATTTTCCATGTTTTAGAACCTGTACCATGAATGTTAAGTATTTCGGTAGCATTATAGTGGCAATTTATTTTATTAACTTCAAATTTTGTATTCTAATTATTTGAATAATATCAACTCTTTATCTTACACTTTTCAGACTTCTTTATCTTTTTTTTAAATTAATTTACTTGCTTTACATCCCTGTCACCATTTGCCCTCCCTTCTCTTCTCCTAGTTCTTCCCTCCCATCTCCCTCTAACCTCCATCTACTTCTCATCCCTTTCTCTTCAGAAAAGGGGAAACCTCCCATGGATATCTACCAGCCTTCACATATCAAATTGCAGTAAAACTAGGCTCATCTTCTATTGAGGTTAGACAAGGCAGCCCAGTAGGGAGAAAGGGTCCCAAAGACAGGCAACAGAGTTAGAGACAGCCCCTGCTTCCACTGGTAAGAGTCCCACATGAAGGCCACACTGTACAACAGTTACATATATGCATAGAGCCTAGGTCAGTCCCATGCATGCTCCTTAGTTGGCAGTTCAGTTCCTGTGGGCAACTATGGGCTCAGGTTAGTTAATTCTGTAGAGTTCCTTATGGTGTTCTTGACCTTCTGGCTCCTAGAATCCTTCCTCCCCCTCTTCTACATGATTTCTTAAGCATTCCTAATGTTTGACTGTGGGTCTCTGCATCTGTTTCCATAAATTGCTGAGTGAAGCCTCTCTGATGATGATTGTGCTAGGCTCCTGTCTGCAGGGTTTCCATCACTGTGAAGAGACACCATGACTAAGGCAACTCTTATAAAAGACAACATTTAATTGGGGCTGGCTTACAGGTTCAGAGGTTCAGTACATTATCATCAAGACAAGCATGGTGCTGGAGGAGGCAAGAATTCTATATCTTCATCCAAAAGAAGCCAGAGCAGATTGAGTTCCAGGCAACTAGGAAGAAGTTCTCTCAAAGCCCATCCCTACAGTGACACATTTCCTCCAACAAGGTCACACTTAGTAGTGCCACTCCTTGGGCCAAGCCTATTCAAACCACCACATCAGGTATAGCACAGTATTATTAACAGTATCAGGGTGGGCTCCTTCTCATAGATCTCAAGCTAGACAAATCAAACATTGTTTGGCCATTCCTGCTCCATCTTTACCCTCGCACATCTTCTAGGCAGGACAAACTATAGGTCGGAGATTTTGTGGCTAGGTTTGTATCCCAATCCCTCCATTGGAAGTTTTGCCTGGTTATGGAAATGATTGGAGGAAGTGGCTGATTCAGGATCCATATTGAAAGAAGTCTTAGCTAGGACCACCCTCATAGATGCCTGGGAGTTTCCATTGTTCTAGGTTTCTAGTTGATCCCAGAGATGCCCTCCACCCTGTTCCTTTTGTCTCTCCCAGTACTATCTCCCTCCATCCTCCTCCTACCTGATCAATCCTGTTTCCATCCCCATACCCACTCCTACCCAGTCCTCTCATTCACCTCCACACCCACCCCCTGCCTGTCCACTCAGGATGTCTATTCTTTTTCCCCTTCTCGGTGAGATTCAAGCATTCCTTCTTGAGCCTTCTTTGTTATTTAGCTTTGTTGAGACTCTGGAATGTAGCATGGTTATCCTTTGCTTTACAGCTAATATCTACTTGTAAGTGAGTACATGTTTGTCTTTCGGGGTCTGAGTTCCCTCACTCAGGAAGATCTTTTCTAGTTCCATCCATTTGCCTGATGCCATTGTTTTTAATAGTTCAGTAATACTACACTGTAAATATACCACATTATTTTATCTGTTCTTCAGTTGACAGACGTATAGGTTGTTCCCAGTTCCTGGCTATTACAATAAAACTGCTGTAGACATAGTTGAACAAGTGTCCTTGTGGTATGGTAAAGCATCTTTTGGGTATATGCCCAGGAGTAGTATAGCTGGATCTTGAGATAGATCCATTCCCAGTTTTCTGAGAAACTGCTAGATTGATTAAGTGGATATAAATTGGAAAGGAAGAAGTCAAAGTATTGCTGTTCAAAGTTGATATGATAGTATACATAAAGGACCCCAAAAATTCTACCAGGGAATTCCTACAGCTAATGAACACCTTCAGCAAAGTTGCTGGTTACAAAATTAAATCAAAAAAGAAGTAACTCTCCTATATACAATGATAAACAGGCTAAGAAAGAGATTAAGGAAACAAGACCCTTGACAGTAGCCACAAATAATATAAAATATCTTGCTACAAGATATTTTACAAGTGAAAGACTTGTATGACAAGAACTTCAGCTCTTTAAAGAAAGAAATTGAAGAAAACATCAGAACCTCCCATGCTCATGAATCAGTAGGATTAACATAGTAAAAATGAGCTTCTTACCAAAAGCAACCTACCAGTTCAGTGCAATTCTCATCAAAATCCAAACAGAATTCTTTACAGACCTTGAAAGCGCAATTCTTAACTTCATATGCAAAAACAAAACACCTAGGATAACTAAAACAATCCTTCTGGAGGAATCACCACCCAGATTTCAAGCTGAACCACAGAGCAATAGTAATAAAAAAAAAAAACCCACATGGTATTGGCATAAAAAAAGAAAGGTTGATCGATAGAATCATATTGTGGACCCAGAAGTAAAACCACACACCTATGAACACTTGATTTTTGAAAAAGAAGCCAAAATTATACACTGGATAAAGAAAGCATCTTCAACAAATGATGCTGGTCTAACTCTATGTCTGCATGTAGAATCAGGAGTAGCCTTAACCACATTGGCATAAAGACAACTTCTTGAACAGGACACCAATAAACAGCTCAAACAGTAAGTTCAATAATTAATAAATTGGACCTCATGTAACTGAAAAGCTTTTGTAAGGCAAAGAACACAGTCAATAGTATAAACAGTAGCCTACAAAACAGGAAAATATCATCACCATCCCTACATCCAATAGAGGACTGACATCCAACAAACATACATATATGTGTGTGTGTATATATATATATATATATATAAAACCTAAGAAACTAGACACCAAGGAACCAACTAACCCAAGTAAAAAGATGGCATACAGACCTAAACAGAGAATTCTCAACAGAGGAATCTCAAATGTCCAAGAAGCACTTAAAGAAATATTCAGCATCCTTAGTCATCATGGAAATGCAAACCTATCATGATGGCTAAGATCTAAAGCTCAAGGGACAACAAGTGCTGGTAAGGATGTGGAACAAGGGGAACAGTTGTTCATTACTGAGGAAATGCAAACTTATACAGAATTTTTTTAACATTCTTTTATAGTCACAATTATATAATTTATAAGAATTTTATTTAAACATATATATGAATGCTATGTGTGTGCCTGGTACCCATGGAGGGTAAAATAAAGTATTACCCTGGAACTTGGAAGTTACAGAAAGTTAAAAGCTACCCTGTGAGTTCTAGAAACCAAACTCAGGTCTCTGAAAAAGTAGTAAGTGATTTTTAATTGCAGATCTCTCTCTCCAGTTTCATATATAATATCCTATTAATTTTTTAGTGGTTGTTTCAACTAAGCTTTTTAAAAAAGACAACAGCCCTAGGTCTACTTCCTACATTTTACACTTCTGTCTGTCACTCTCCTTTAACCATGTCTGTGAACTTCTTCCCTCTTCCGTACAATTTCAGTTATATCCCACTCTGTTTTTATGGCCTTTTTGAAGCCTGTATCTTCTCCACTGGTTTCTTTCTTTCTTATTTCTAATTTTGAGGCAAGATTCTTGATAGCCCTGCCTGTCCTAGAACTTACTATGTAATCAGTCTGGCCTCAAACTCAAAAATCCAGCTGCCTCTGCCTCCCAAGAATTAGGATTAAAGTCATACACCACTATACCTGGTTTTCCCCCTGTTTTTAAAGTACTGTGCCTAAAACAGGCATAGTTCCTGGACAATCTTTTTCCATGGAGTATACAAATCAATTCTCTATCCAACTGACCAAAAAAGCTTAAATATTGTTGGTTTGTTTATTTTGGGTTTTTGTTTTTGTTTTTTAATTTAATTAATTAATTAATTAATTTTTATACTCCAGATTTTATTCCCCTCTGGGTCCACCCCCAAGGGTTCTACATCCCATACCTCCTCCCCACCATCCCCACCCCCAGCCCCAACACACACACACCCTCCCCTTGTCTCCACAAGCATGTCCCTCCCACACCAGATCTCTAAACTTCCTGGGGCCTCCAGTCTCTTGAGAGTTAGGTGCATCTTCTCTGACTGAACCCAGACCTGGGAGTCCTCTGCTGTATATGTGTTGGGGGCCTCATCTCAGCTGGTGTGTGCTGCTTGGTTGGTGATCCAGTGTCTGAGAGATCTCAGGGGTCCAGGTTAATCAAGACTTCTGGTCCTGCTACATGGTTTCCCTCCTCCTCAGCTACCTCCCACTTTTCCCTAATTCAACCAGAGGGTCAGCAGCTTCTGCTGATTGGTTGGGTGCACATCTGCATCTGACTCTTTCAGCTGCTCATTGGGTCTTTTGGAGAGCAGCCATGGTAGGTCCCTTTTTGTGAGTGCCCCATAGCTTCAGTAATGGTGTCAGGTTTTGGGGCCTCCTCTTGAGCTGGTAGCCTGAAGCTGACAATTCTGACCATGTTGGCCTCAAATTTAAAAGTCCACATCCCTCTGCCATGCCTGCTTCTAAGTCATTCCTTGCCTATCTTCATTTATCTCTAAGGATTCACTAAGGGCTATCATTGTTCTCTCCTAAATGCTTTTCAAATCTGTTTTGTTGGTAATTCCAAACCTTATTATTTCCTAGGACCAAAACTCCAGACTTCTTATAAATCTGCTTTCTACTCCACATATCTGATTATGTGTTGAATCTTTTGGTGGGTAACATGATCTACATTTTAGGTGAAGTATCTCTCAAAGAGTAAAGCTGTAAAGCTGCTCTTCCTCTTTGTCTTCAATCACCATTCCACATGTACTAGCTGGAGCTTTGTTTTCAGTGTTGGAAGTTTAGTTTGTTTTTGTTACTGTTTTGAGAATTTGTTTTGTTACCTCATATGGCCCAGGCTGGCCTTAAATTCATTATATAGTTGAGGATAGCCTTCCTTCCACCTCCCAAGCACTAGAATTATAAGCATACCCCAGCTTCTCGGCCATTTTGAATGACATAAAGTTTACTGAAAGGTCCATGCTCACCATGGCTTTCCTACCTTTGAATGGACTACATTTCTTTTTGTATTATATTGTGGAATTCCTTCCTTTCACTCCATAATTGTTACTTCTATTTGAAGACATAATTCCAATGTCCTTATTTTGGAGCCAGGATCATTACCAAAAAGAGAATTGTTTCTCTTTTGTGATCTTGTACTTTGTTCAGTTTTTTATTATAACACATAGCAAAAATGAAGTGGTTATTTCATATATAGTTATTGCATTGCAACTAGGCTTTCTTTACTCTGGGGTCTGTAATTGCCTGTATAATACTTGGAATGCTATGGGTACTTAAAAATAGTTTAACTTATCTGTAAAGCGTATTTTCTCTCTTCTTAATATTTTTAAAAATTGTTGTGTGTATTGGTGTTTTGTCTACATGTGTGTCTGTACATTGTATGCACACAGTGGCCAGAACAGGCAGGGCATTGGTCCCTTAGAGCTGGAGAACTGGACAGATCCAAACCACCATGTGGGTCTTTGGAGTTGAACCCAAGTGCTCTGTGAAAGCAGCCAGTACTCCTAACCATTGAGTCATCTCTCCAGCATCTAAATACTTGAATACTTTTTTTAAATGTATGTATACCATGTGTGTGGGGTGAGTCCAGAAAAGGATGTCAGATACCCTGGAGCTGGAGTTAGTGGGTAATTCAGAGCCACCTGATATGGGTTCTGGGAGCTAAACTTGGGTCCTGTGGAAAAGAAAGAAACCTCATCTCTTTGGCCCCTCCTTTCAATACCTTTTATAAAATTATCAGTGGGTTCATTGTGGAGAAATGACCAGAAAATATGTCAATCTGATAGAAGGAAAAAGTAATGTCAGCATTAATTCTGGTTGATTTTTGAGTGCTATATTAAAAGATTATAGCTGCAATTCTCCTTGGTCTTCCCCTTAATAGTACTATGTACTAACAGGACTTTAAAATGAGTTTACTCAAACTGCTTTGCAAATTAAGAGTGATAGTGCGGTTGGGGATTTGGCTCAGTGGTAGAGCGCTTGCCTAGCAAGCGCAAGGCCCTGGGTTCGATCCCCAGCTCCGAAAAAAAAAAATAGAAAAAAAAAATAGAAAGAGTGATAGTGCTTGCCTATAATCCTAGTATTCAAGAGGCTAAGGCTGGAGAACCGTGAATTCTTAGCCAGCCTAAGCTACATAGTGAGATGCTGTCTGAAAAAAGCAGGACCAGTCAGTGAGGTAGCTGGGTGGATAAAGGTAATTGCTACGAAGTCTGATGATCTGAGTCTGATTCCCAGAACTTATGTGGTAGAAGGAGATAATGAACTCTTGTAAGTCACCCTCTGACCTCCACGTATATGTACACATACTAAATAAAAAGCTTAATAAATAATAAAAATGTGTATATGAAAACCAGGCGTGGTAGCACTAGAGAAATGGCTCAGCAATTAAGAGCACTTCCTGTTCTTTCAGAGTTCACTCCCAGCACCACATCAGGTGACTCACAACTACCTATAACTCCAGCTCCAAGGGAGCTGGATCCCTCTGAAGGCCTTTGCAGGCTCCAACCTACACGTGCCATAATGGCAAGAGACAATTGCCTTAAAATAGTGATTCTCAACCATACTAATGCACTGACACTTTAATACAGCTCCTCATGTTGCGTCATGTTATGGTGACTCCCCAGTCATAAAATTATTTCATTGCTACTTAATAACTGTAATTTTGCTACTGTTTTGAATTGTAATGTAAACATCTGATATGCAGGATATCTAATATGCGACACCACCACCCCGACTCTCAAAGGGGTAGAGACTCACAGGTTGAAAACTGCTGCCTTAAAATGTATATTAGCATGTTGTTTAAATTTGGATCAAATTTCAGCACCCATTTTCTTCCCCTTTCACAAACATACAAATCTAGCTCTGAGAATTTTATTGATCTTCTGCCTATGGGAGTATATTGATAGGGAGATTAATAGATTATTGAGTCTACTTATGGATTTTTCCAAACTCTACTACAAAAATTATTGTTGTAATAGGTATTGTGACACACACCTATAATCCCAGCACATGGGATGAATCAAGAATTGAATGTCACTCTCAGCTTTGAAGCAAGTTTGAACTTTCAACCTGATTTGCATGAGGTCCTATCTTAGACAAGAACAGAAGCAATTGTCCTTTTTATTTTTTATGTGCATTTTACTTGCATATATGTATGTGCACCACAAGTATACCTGGTGCTCTTGAAGGTCAGAAGAGAGTAGAGTTACCCCTGGAACTGGAGTTAACAGACAACTGTGAGCCATCATGTGGGTGATAGAAATTGAACCCAGGTTCTTTGATAGAGTAGCCAGTGCTCTTAACTGAGCTAGGCTGTCCTGCCTTCAATTCCCAGCAACCACATGGTGGCTCACAACCATCTGTAATAGGATCTGATGCCCTCTTCTGGTGTGTCTGAAGACAGCTACAGTGTACTCATATACATTAAATAAATAAATCTTTAAAAAAAAAAAAAAACCTGAGCCATCTGTCCAGCACATATTATTCTGGGTCTGTTTGTTTGTTTTTGCATTTTTGTTTTATTTTTCTGGTTTTTCAAGTTCTGACTATCTTGGAACTTACTCTATAGACCACGCTGGCCTCAAACTCACAGAAATCTGCCTGCCTCTAACTCTCAAGTGCTAAGATTAAAGGCATGTTCCTCCACACCCGGATGTTTTGTTCTAACTTGAGTATTTTACCCTAAAAGTAACAAAGACTGCCCTATCAAAAGAAGCAGTAAACTCATGCTTGCATTTTTGCCATCTTTAACTCATAGTTCAGTTGCAGGTTTCACCCTGCAGCTTTGTTGGTTTTTTGTTTGTTTGTTTGTTTGTTTTTCATTAACCTTGATATGGGTCTTGTATATTTAGGTTATTAATTTAATCTATGAGACCTACCCTTAGGACTTAGGACTGTATCCCTTACATTTAATGTTTACCTTAAGACAGTGTCAAGAGATAGTTTGTCAATAGGCTTCGAGTGTGAATAGGATTATATGAAGTTTCATTAGCCTTATTTTTTTCTCTTTTGTTTTGTGTTTTGTACAGGAGTTCTTATAGCCCAAACTATTCTAATGAACCAAGCAGCCGAAGATAACCTTGAATTCCTAAACCGCCTACCTCTGCTTTCCAAGTACTAGAATTAGAAACATTCGCCACCACATCTGGCTAGTGTCCATTAAAAACAAAACAAAAAAGCACCTTTGTTGTTTTGATTTTATGAAAAAGAGTAGTCATTGGTTTCTAAGAGAATAACTATGCAAGGATTCCTGTAAGCTGAAATAGATTAAAAAGAATCACACTCTATTAAGTGACAACCTCCATATCAACTGAAAAAGGAAACAGCATATCCACTGTAAATTAGTAGGAAACTCTTCTCAAGTTTTGTAAATTATCCACCCAGTTATGATCAATACACTCATTTATTCAATACTGATTTAAATTTATTTCCTCTTCATTCAGAGTCAGTATTCAGGTAACCATCAGATCTTATTTTATTAACTTTGTTGACAAATAACATTTCCTTTCCACACCAACTTTGTCACTTTAGGTTTCTGTCAATCTGACCTGGATTACAACAGTTCCTTATTTACCTTTAGGTTTGCCTCTGAAATTCCTTCTAAAGTAATGACTTAAAACTATGTTCATTTGGAACTGGGAGTATACCTGAGTGCATATTGTGAGGACCTAGATTCAATCCTTTATTGCTCTCAAGCATGCATGCATAGATTCTCATTCATGTTTCTCTCTCTCTCTCTCTCTCTCTCTCTCTCTCTCTCTCTCTCTCTCTCTCTACACACACACACAGACACACACACACACACACACACACACACACACACACACACACACACACACACTACACATTCCTACCTTTCCTTAATACCTGCAAGACAATATCCAGACCTCTTAGCTAGGTTCCCACCATAAAAATGTTTGATGATCTCTTTAGCTTTAAATATTATATTTCCCCTAATGGGTCTTTTCTTCAAATCCTCATGAATATATACACACAAACACAAAGCAAAAACCTAAGTCACAATTATATATACAAATGTCACAATTATTCACCTTTCAAGAGTTGATCATGAGTTTTCTCTTGGTTAAGTCTTCATATATCAAATCTTCATCAAAGTCCTTTCCATCTGCCCTTCCTTTACAAGTCTATAGTTGTGAATTCCCTTATTACTTTGGATCTACTTGAGTAAATTTCAGGTTCCTCCAGAGCAACAACTAGTTTAGCTACATTTAAGTAATTACAACTGATGATGCTATTCATTCCCTGCCAACTCCTTTTCACCCTACTTGTTACCTTAGCTTTACCCTTAAGGGCTTCTAGAAAACTAAATGTAAGGATGCAAATCTTAGTAAGTCCCAAAGTACTTGACAAAAGGAAGATAAAAATGCATTAAAGGTAAATTTTCCCTATGTATGCCAGATACCTGATACTTGGAGGTAAAGCTAACATTTTTCTAGACTTGTCACTATTATCACAAAGTTCCTCTTTATTAAAACATTAAAATTAAGTGGAGAAAAAAACTTTTCTAAATTTCCATTTGATTTTTAAAGTAATAACAAGCTGTAACTAGAAAACGTGATAAAACTCATAAACATGTCTGTCTGCTTAATTGTAGGAAGATTTGTCATCTGCTAAAGAAGAGAGATTTCCAGCCATTCACAAACCTATTGCTGTTGGCTCTCAGCCAGTGCTCACTGTTGGAACAACCCACATTTCCAAGCTGACAGATGACCAGCTCATAAAGGAGTTCCTAAGCGGTTCTTACTGCTTTCATGGGGTAAGAAAGTGAAACTGTAATTTAAATTATTATCTTACAACCTTACATGTGGTAGTTACCCAACCCATGGCCTAGGAGCACTAAACAAAAGTACCTACAGACAAATCACAGATCATGCCATCACCAATGGACATTTTCCTTGTGTAGCCATACCCCCACATACACATCTCTACAGTCTCATCCACACCCACTAATTATATTCTTTCATAAAAGTTTGACATTCCCTATGGCAGTCTTATATGATTTTGGTTGATGGTTAGAATGGGCATTAGTGATTTATTTCTCACATTTTGGTAATGTAACAGTCAAGAGTTCAAACTTGCACTATGTTTAAAAGATAGCATTTGCTCTGACTCTTAAGATCAGTGTAAATAAAAATACACTCAAAGGTGTTTTGTTTTGTTTTGTTTTGTTTTGTTTTTTAAACAGAGACTCACATATAGCCCTGGCTATCCTGGAACTCACTGTATAGAACAGGTTGTCTTGGTTTTGTTGTTTTCATTTTAAACCACACTATTGATTTTATAAATCATAAAAATTTTATATACTTCCCACTATCATGTGACATTGTTATATCAGTCTTCCTTCTCTGTGTTTAACTTTATCTGTTTCTTTCCTTTAGGGTGTTGGTTGGTGGAAATATGAATTCTGCTACGGCAAGCATGTACATCAGTATCATGAGGTATAGAATAGCAACAATCCAGGTTGTTTATTTGTTTTGTAGTACTGGAGCTCACACCCAGGGCCTCCTAGATAACGTCAAGTGTTGTTAACATTGAACTACATCACCATCCCTGGATTAAAGGTTTTAGTCTGTGACAGCTGGAGATTTGGTTCAGCAGTTTAGCATGTGTACTATTCTTGTAGAGGACCCAAGTTTGATTCCTGGCACCCATATGAGGCAGCTCACAACTGCCTGTTAACTCCAGCTTTAGAGAATCCAGTGCCTCCTGTACCTCTAGTTACCTGTACTCAAGTGTATAACATACACATAGACACATAAAAAATAAATAAAATCTTTAAAATCTCCTATGGAAAAAAAGAAAGGCTTTAATACTACTTTTAATTGTGAGATAATTTTAATATGGAACTATTAACCAGAGTATTCCCATTTTTAGAAACTAGAAAACTTAGTATTAACTGATTTGTCATCTTGAAAGAGCATTGCTTGTTAACTATCTGTATTCTTAAACTTTCCTGAGCCTAATAGATTAATAGGCTATTGGGGCTGTTCTAATTTAGAGTTATTCTTATATTTCATCCTTAAGAAATGAATAAATAGGATAGTACATTGATTATAGAATTAACCAAACTTGGTAAATGTATCACCTTTCTCAGCTAAAAGTAAGTACTATTTCATCTTCTGGTTTTTGTTTTGTTCTGTTCTGTTTTGTTTTGAGCTAGAGTCTCTAACCCAAGCTACCTATAAACTCTCTCTATAGCTAGGGAAGGCTTTGAACGTATGATCCTCCTTCCTTGACCTACTAAGTACTAGGATCATATGCATGCCTTTTTAAAATGGTGCTAGGTGTCAAACTCAGTCTTTCTACATGCTAAGCATGCTATGAACTGAGCCGAATCCCCAGTCTATTATGAAAGTATTTTAATGAGCATTTTAGATATTTAGTCTGCTTTTTCAGAATTTTGTTGTTATTAATTGGTTTGGGTTGGATTAGGTTGAAGGTTTTTATGTTTTTTGATTATTTTGAGTTTGTTTAGTTTGAGGGCTTTGGTTGGTTTGGGTTTTCAGGGGTTTGTTTGTTTGTTTGGTTGGTTGGTTAAGATTAGGTCTTACTAACTCAGAATGTCTTGATTACTCAACACCCCCCCCAAGTATTGGGGTTACAGGAATGCACACTGAAAAAAAAATGCCTTCCACAAAGTTAATATAGCTATTTTAATGACTCTTTCCCATATACTTAACACATTCCCATATAATTTACCAAGTTTAATTTGTCCTAGGTCATGTAACCTATAACTTTCTGATGGATCTACTAAGTTATTAGTATCAGAATATAATGTTCTAGTATTATATAAATATATATAGAATAATAATAGAATATAATATATAGAATTAGTATATATATTAGAAAATAATATGCCAGGTACCAAGTGCTTTATACATTAACTCATTTAATCCTCAAAACACCTATCAGAAGTCAGTCCTGTTGTCCCAAGTTTCAGGAACAGAAACAGGGGTTTTACATAGGCAATAAATAATAGGACTGGAATTCAAACCCACACAGTCTTGCTTCCTATGCAGCTTCCTAAACACTTTGTGTTCTGATCCCTATCTGGAAGTTAACAAATCTAGTTGCTAGGGGAGCGGGAAAAAAAGAGAAGTGGGAAGGGAAGAAATGTAATAGCTCTTTTCCTTTAGGCAATAGAGTCTACTAGGGAAGTGACTGCACATTTCACTTGCTGCCTAACAAGTTTTCTGTACTATTAATCAGAAGTATATCATTGCCTAGCATGATTATCTGACATAAAGGAATAAGGAGAGAAAGGGGGCAAGAGCTTACTTTTATAAGACAAAGTATAGTGTTTTGTTTAAAAAAAAAAACAATAAAGGCAGAATCAGAAAAGTATTCTGTATGATCTTCATACAGAAATGAGTGTGCCATCAAATGAGCTGTGGAGACTTGTAAAACTTCAAAGCTCTTATTTAAAAGTAGAGAGGTGAGGTGAAGATTAACTGGAAGGTAAGGCATCTTCATCCATTTTTGTACTGTTATAATAGCATATTACAAACTGGATAAAAATATGAAAAGAAACTAGATTTCACATTTCTAGAGGTCATCAAAGTGTCTGCCATCTGGTGAGGTCCTTCTTGTTTCATGTAATGACACGGAGCAGGAGGAGAAAGGGGTGAGAGTGCTTTCAGCTGTGTAGAGCAGGTTTAGTGCTTCATAGAGCTAGCTGCTCTACCAAAGCACCAGGCCTCAGTTTCTAGCATTACACGATCACTTATAAGCAGCTGTAACTCCAGTCCTAGGAAGTCCAACATCCTGTTCTGGTCACATGAGCAGCAGGTATCCATACACTGCACAGACATACATTCAGACAAGATACCCATATACCTAAATTAATTTTTTAGTGTAGAAAGGGTAGGACCTTAAGCTGAGAGCCTCCTTTCATAAGGATAAAGTACCCAAGACTTAAATATCACCCATCAGTTTCTACTTCCCCACGCTGTAAATTTAGGAATGTTTTGCGAGAGGTACATTCAACTCACACAACACCACAGTAGCGGTGCTAGGGCTTTAACCTGGCCAGTATGGTTTTTTCCTTTATTTTTTAAATTATTTATTTATTATCATTGTATGTGTACATGATATAAATAGAAGTTTATATCCTGAGTTTGATGCCCCTCTCCTCTCAAAACATTACAGTTGTATGTATATGACTACATAAAATACATACAAGCAATTAAATTTTTGGTTTGGGAGGTTGAGGTGGTGACATTGAATCAAAAAAGAAAGGTTCTGGCAAGATGCCTCAGCAAATGAAAGAATGTGCGTGTAAATCTGACAACCTGAGTTTGGGTCCAAGTCCTGTGGTAGAAGAAAAAGACAGCTTCAAAAAGTTGTCTTCTGGCCTACCTCCACAGCACTGTGAGTACATATACCTTCACACATGGATAAGAAACTAAAGAAAAAACATCTTCAGAAATTGATACAACAAAAAGAGAGGAAAAGATATTGAGTCACAAGTTACTACATCTGAAGTTAGGCTAAATTACATTATTCAGAGAAACAATAAAGATCACTTAAATTCTACTTCCTCACTTTGACATTATCACATCATTATCCAGTAAATGGTTATAGGAGGGTCTACTTACTCGTGTCAGACATGCATTACTACAAACACTGTCACGGGCACTCTATGGCTCATTGGTGAAGGTACCTGATGCCAAGACTGACAGCTGAGCATGTACAACAAAAATAAATGCAATTTTAAAATTTAGTATTTTTCTATATACTAGGACAAAGATAATGGGAAAACGTCTGTAGTTGTGGGGACATGGAACCAAGAAGAGCATGTTGAGTGGGCTAAGAAAAACACTGCTAGAGCTTATCATCTTCAAGACGATGGCACCCAGACAGTCAGGTAAAGACTATTTGCCTTTAAAACTGTTGTGGAAGATTTGGGGTAAGAATTGTGGGTCCAAAGGGAAACTGCACAAGAAAACCAACAGCATCAACTAACCTGGACCCTTGGGACTCTCAAGGGACTGAATACCAACCAAAGAGCATACACAGGCTGGACCTATAGCTTCCACATATGTGCAGCTTGGTCTTCTCATGGGTTCCCCAACAACTGGAACAGGGGCTATCCCTAACGCTGTTGCCTCTGTGGAATATGCTCCCCAAACGAGGCTTCCTTGACTGGCCTCAGTGGTAGAGGATGCACCTAGCTCTGTAGAGACTTGATGTGCCAAGGTGGAGGGATACATAGTAGGGGGCCTCTACCTTCTCAGAGGAGAAGGGGAAGGACTGTGTGAGCTGGGATATCAGGAGGGTGGGCAGCGATCAGGATATAAAGTGAATGGAAATATTCGAAAACTAAAATAATAAAAAAAGACTCAGTATTTTTGAGGGCTAACTTTTTAAATTTATTTATTCTCTCATATATTACATCTTGGTGGCCACAGCTTCCCCCCTCCTCTCTTCCCAGCTCCCCCAACTCTCCATCCCACCAGGAGGACCTCCCTTCAGGAATATCAACCAAACATGGCATATCAAGTTGCAATAAGACTAGGCACCTCCCCTCACATTAAGTCCAGATGAGGCAACCTAGTAGGAGAGAAGGGTCCCAAAAGTAGGCAAATGCATCAGAAACAGATCCCACTCCCACTTTTAGGAGTCTCACGAAAATACCAAGCTACACAACTCTAACATATATGCAGACAGCCTATGTTAGACCGAAGCATGCTCCCTGATTGTAGGTTCACTCTCAGCCCCTGAGACAGGTTTGTTGATTATGTGGGTTTTCTTTTTTTTTTTTTTTTTTCGGAGCTGGGGACCGAACCCAGGGCCTTGCGCTTGCTAGGCAAGCGCTCTACCACTGAGCCAAATCCCCAACCCCTGTGTGGGTTTTCTTATTGCCACAGATCCTTCCCTCCCCACTCACCTCCCCCCCACACCCCCCTGTGCCTCCCAGTCTGTATCAGGATTCTCTGAGCTCTGCCTAATGTTCGGGTGTGGGTCTCTGTATCTCTTCCCATCAATTGCTGGGTAAAGTCTCTCTGACAATTGGGCATCAATCTATGAGTAAAGCAGAATATCACTAGGCATCATTTCATTGACTTTTTTTTTCCTGTCTTGTTTGGTTCTACCCTGGGTCTCTGGTCTCTGGGTCTTCTAGGCAGTATCAGGGATAGGCTCCATTTCATGGCATGGGTCTCAAGGTTTTGTGCATGTGTTGGTGTCCCAGTCCAACCACTAGAAGTCTTGCCTGATTAAAGGATGTGGCTGGTTCAAGCTTCCTATCCCCCATTATTAGAAGTCTCAGATAAGGTCACCCTAATAGAGTCCTAGAAGTTTTCATTGTGTTTGGTTCCTACCTTGCCTCCAAACTGCTTCCCAACTCCAGTTGCCTCTCCCAGTACTCTCTCCCTCCATCCTCTCCCCACCTGATCCTCCTGTTCCTGTCCCCCAGAACACCCACAACATCTATCGTTTCCTGCTCCCAGGGGCATCCATGGATCTCCCATCTCTGATCCCTCCTTGTTACTTAGCCCCTCTGGGTCTGTGGGTTGTAGGACGATTATCCTCTACAATTAATATCCATTTATAAAAGAATGCATATTTGTCTTTCTCACCTTACTTAAGGTGGTCTTTTCTAGTTCCAACTACTTGCCTGCAAATTTCAGATGTCATTGTTTTTAACAGCTTAGCAATTCTCCATTGTGAAAGTATAGCATATTTTCTTTATCCATTCTTTGGTTGAGGGACATATGGGTTGTTTTTAGTTTCTGGCTATTATGAAAAGCTGTTATGAAATAGTTGAGTACATGTCTTTGTGGAAGGATGGAGCATATTTCGGGTAAATGCCTGGGAGTTGTATATATAGCTGGATCTTGAAGTAGATCCATTCCCAATTTTCTGAGAAACTGCCATATTGATTTCTATTGTGGCTGTACAAGTTTGCACTCCTACCAGCAGTGAGGAGTGTCCCTCTTGCCAGCATGAGCTGTCACCAGTGTTGTTGATCTTCCCCATTCTGACAGGTGTAAGGTAGTGTCTCAGAGTTGTGATTTGCATTTCCCTGGTGGCTAAGGATGCTGAACATTCCTCTAAATGCTTCCTTTGTGGAGAATTCTCTGCTTAGATCTGTACCCCACTTTTAAATGTGTTATTTGGTTTGATGGTGTCTAATTTCTTGAGTTCTTTACATATATTTGGATATTAATTAACTCTGTTAGATGTAGAATTGGTGAAAATCTTTTCCCACTCTATAGGCTGTTTTATCCTATTGACAGTATTTTTTTTTTTTGCCTTACAGAAGCTTTTCAGTTTCATGAGATCCCACTTATTAATTATTCAAGAAGTTGTCTCCTGTACTGATTTATTCAAGACTGTTCCCCATTTTCTCTTGTATCATTCAGTGTATCTAGTTTTATGTGAAGGTATTTATTGATCCACTTGGGCTTCAAAAACTCAAAATATTGACAGATTAAAACTTTAACTATACAGAATAGGACATGATGCTGCGTGCCTTTAATCCCAGCTTTTGGGAAGCAGAGCAGTCAGAGTTTGAGGCCAGCCTGGTTTACTTAGTGAGTTTCAGGGCAGCCAGGGTTATGTAGAGAGACGCTGTTACAAGAAGGAAGAAGGAAGGAAGGAAGGAAGGAAGGAAGGAAGGAAGGAAGGAAGGAAGGAAGGAAGGAAGGAAAAAAGGGAAGGAAGGGGGAAGGGAAGGAAGGGAAGGGGAAGGAAGGAGGAAAAAAGTTAAATTTAAACACGGTAAAATTTTAGGTCAGTGCTATTTAGGGAACAATCTTTAGTTTCCTTTCCTTTGCAGAAAAAAGCAAGCCAGTGTCAAGACCACAGTCATCAACTGCACATGCTAATGCATGTCTTTAATATAAACTAGGGCTAAATAAACTTTGTCAAAAAAAAAAAAAAAACCAAAAACAAAACAGTAATAGAGATAGGCCGCCTGGGTTCAAATGTTGGCTGGCTCTTCCACAGTAGTGCCTTAGGAAAATTAAATGATCTATAATATCTACTAGTATCGTATCTACTAAGTATATCCTTATACAGTAATAAGGACATTTAAATGAAATAGCCTAGCCTAACCATAACATGCAGTAAAATACCTGTTGCCTTCAATAATGATGGTGATCTAAGACTGGCAGTGATGTTCATGTCAGTGACTCCATTCTTTTGTTTGGTTTTGTTTCTCTTTAAGATTTATTTATTTTTATTGTGTGTGTTTGAGTGTTTGCCTGAATGTGTGTGTGCCTGTGTGTGTGTGTGTGTGTGCGCGCGCGCGCGCGTGCACGCGTGCATGTGCCATATGTGCACCTGTGGCCCACAACAGCTAATAGAGGGTGTTGGGTTCTTTGGAAATGGAGTTACAGACAGTTGTGAGCTGCCACATGGATACTGGAAATTGAACCTACGTCCTCTGAGAGAGCAGTGAATACTTTTAATCACTGAGCCATCTCAATTTTCTTCCTTTGTATAGTGAGGGAAATTTAACCCTTCATCCGTGCTAGATAACCTAACACTGCACTAACTCCCCACTTGTAACAGTTTGATTTGGTTAGAACTGAAGCTAACATTTGTAAGTTTTTAACTTGTTAAATATACGTTGTCATTTCCTCTTGTTACTTAGTTTTTCTTAGGTAGTGCTCACTTACCTTTTGTGCTGTATAGGTATATTTTATTGTACCAGAAGAAAGGTAATCTTACTTCTTAAGAATACCTGCTTCAGCTTTTCTTATAATCTCATATCCAGTGAATTTAAAAGATTAATTCTTGTTCCTTTTCAAATGATTATTTTTGTTTCTTCCTGGAACAGAAGATATTGAGAAATTGTTTTTAAAAATAGGCTGACGTTTCAAGCTGACCAAAGTCTAAGTTAGGAAAATAAAAATATAAATATTTAAATGTTCAATATACCAGACAGATTATTTTAGGTTGATATTTCCTGCAAGAATAAGTGTTATAGCTTCATGTGCTCGACAGTGAAGTATAGCAGACTCTGACTGCAAAACACAAACTTTTCTTTAGATATTGCTCACTCTGACAGTTATACTTTGGCAGAGTCTTGATTTTTTTTATTTTTTATTTTTGTACCACATACAGAAGAGTATGTAATGGGATCAGCTTGATGGGAAACAGAAAGGAAGAGCTGGGCAAGTTTAAAACAGTAACTGTGATTACTCTGCCTTGGTTGGTTGGTTTGTTGGTTAAGATAGGCCTCAAGCTCACAGCAGTCCTGCACCTTTATCCTCCCAAGGGCTGCTCTTAGAGGCATTTGAGTTACCAAGCTCAAAAATTTTGAATCTGACCTATATGTAATATGGATCATTAAGAAAGATAGTGCCAAGTTTCTCTAACTTGTGTTTTTCTTATAGACTCTGACTCTGTGATGTAACCTTCTCATCTACCCATTACAGTTATTCTAATTAATGAGACTGTAATAAAGCTTGTATGTTTCTCCAACTCAGGATGGTGTCACATTTTTATGGAAATGGGGATATTTGTGATATAACTGACAAACCCAGACAGGTGACTGTAAAACTAAAGTAAGTTGAATCCTTCTCTTTTACCTCCTTTTTATTGACAAAAGGTTTTACATAAGATAGAATAACTAAATGATTAAATTGTGTTTTAAGCTAAAATAACTAAATAATTATTAAGTTATTAGATCTAAATTAAATTATGCTGGGTCCACTTAAAATTTTTATAGATTAATAGGATAACAAAAATACCTGTTTTTTATGATATAGGCAGTACCTTAAAGTACTCTGTATTTTAGGTGTAAAGAATCAGATTCTCCTCATGCTGTTACTGTATATATGCTTGAGCCTCACTCCTGCCAGTATATTCTTGGGGTAAGTAAAATGAAAATGATCAAGAGTTAATTTAGGGGCTAAGTGGCAGACTGTTTTACCTTGAGTGTGGGAGGTCCTAGATTCAATCCCAGTACCACCAAAGGAAAAGAGATCAATGTTGGATGTATTTGAATTTTTTGTGTTAAATCTATAAAGGTCATTCTTTATTCCTAGCGTGCATGAAGCCCTGGATTTAATTCTTAGCACTACATAAAACCAGCCAGAAGCACCTGTAATCCCAGTGCTTAAGAGGTAGAGGCAGTAGAAGCAGAAGAATAAGTTGTTCAGGGTCAAAGCCAGCCTGGCTTATTTGGATCCTGTCTCAAAGCGCAGATCTTAAATGCTGAGTTCGATTATTTAACAATTTTTAATAGCATTGTAAATATCATCCAAAATAAGGTTTGCCACAGCAGAAAGTTCTCTCATGACCCTGATCAAGTAGGCATCCAAAAGATGCTTCTTTCTAGTTTCTCATATGATAAATTAGGTTTGCTTCATTTGGGATGCCACATGAATGGAGTTCCATTGTGTGTCTCGTTTCTCATACTTCGTAATGTTGAATATATCAATCAGTACTTCGTTCTCTTTGCATTGCCACATCCTATTCTTTTGTGTAAGTATACTCTTCTACAGATGGACATTTAATACAGTTTTCATTCTTTTTGGTTATGATGAATAAGGCCTCTATGTTTTCATTCATTATGGTTACATACCTGTGTGTGGAATCTCTAAGTCATGAGTAAAAATACTTTCTACCAAATGACTCACCAAAATGCTATGTTATTTAATCTCCTACCAGCAGTACAGGGGCGTGCACTTACTCTGTCTCCTCACTAGCTTTATTTTCAGTCTTTCTTGTTAGTCATTTGGGTTTAGTTTGCAGTCCTCATACAATTAATGATACTGAATACCTTTTCATGTCATTTTGGTATTCATTTATGTTTGTGAAACTTTACATCTAGCCAGGCTTTACTAAACAAAAGGTTATCCTGCTATTTCCTAAAATAGTTAGGAAGACTTTATTCAGTACTGTTTTCATTAGTACCAAGACTTACAGGGAGGACATTTGGTTGAAATACATTGTATACATGTATGAAATTCCAGATGGATGGGTGGGTGGATGGGTGGGTGGGTGAGTGGGTGGATGGATGGATGGATAGATGATAGATAGATAGATAGATAGATAGATAGATAGATAGATAGATAGATAGATAGATAAAATAAGACTATTGCAATAGCAGAAACAGGTAAAGCTTAACTCTGAATATAGAAGAGACAATAGCTCAGAATTAATAGCCACTAGGCCACATGAGACAATTTAGAAAATAGAAAAATCACAAAGAACAGGCATTAATAATCTAGGCTTCTTACTAAAGCCAGCCAGAGTGATCAGATATTGAGAGTGGAGGTTCTCTCTCTTGGTATAAGTGGATTAGTCAGGCCAGAGACATGGCTCAAGGCATAATTGGACAGAGGCTCAAGGAAGCCTGACTACTGGTTAAAGAATAGAGTTTGTACCAGTCTTTTACCCAAGTATTTTTGCTGTTAGTACATATCTTCTAATTGATTGCTTGATTCTAGGAGGTCAAAAATACTCTGGATTTAAACTCTTTGTATTGTACACATCCTTTTCATACTCTGGCTTCCTTTTGTTCATTGTCTTTTGATAAAACTATATTCTATTATGTTCAAGGTTTTTTTTTTCTTTTATGGTTACTATGTTTTGTGTTTCAAGAACTTTGTGTTGCCTCAGTCATGGGCACACCCTCTTAACATTTTCTTTTAAAGACTCTATAAAATGGCCTTTGATTTGATTTAAGTGTGCCTTTTCCTGTTTTTAATCCTCTGTGACTTATACATAGATTCTAGGACTTGTGGGTTCATACAAATTTTAGGAAAAAATTGCCATTATCTTCTCAAAGATTTCTTTTGCCCTACTCCTTTTTCCCTGTTTCTGAAACTACTTAGACATACATATGTGAAACTGTCTCAAAAATCTCAAAAACTTCCTTTTATTTTTAACCCCCTTCCGCCCCATCCCATGTTTAACGGTAAGGCATTTCTGCTAACCTTTACCATCTTCATTACTTCATTTGCCATGTCCAGTCCATTGATGAGTTCATCTGTAATACACTTTTTAATATTTCCATTGAATTTTTATTATTTCTTTTCCTCTACTTAAATTCTCTTTGGTCATATGTTCTCTACTGTTTTCCTTGATATGTGTTTGGTTTTTTCTTTTGTTGTTTTGCTTTTTCACAACTATTATGACAAATGACTCATCCTTTAAGTTAATGTTTAATTTGCCTTATAAGTAGAACTGATAGTTTTGCTATAATGTTTTACTGTTTTAGTGATGTAACTCTGGTTACAAACTCCTCCCGTATTCCTGTTCTTTCTGTCTTGTCTCCTTTGCCATTTTCACCTATGATGTTCTTATATGGGTGACTAAACTTGTTTTTCAGAAAGCTTTATTATTTATGCTAGGCATCATGAAACCTGTCTATAACCCAGCACTCAGGATTGCCAAAAGAAAAGTTCAAGGCTAGCCAGGGACACATAGCATGACACAGTCAAACAAGAAAAAAGGGAAGGGGGCTGGTGAGAGAGAAAGAGAGAAGAGCCTAATTTATAGAGGAAAATGTTGGGTGGTTTATTCATATCAGGACCTTACATATTTAGCAAATATATTTATTGAAAAGATACTGAGGAAATGTTTACCTTACCAACTTTCTAATGTCATTTTATTCTTCAGGTTGAATCTCCAGTAATCTGTAAAATTCTAGATACAGCTGATGAAAATGGACTTCTTTCTCTCCCCAATTAAAGGATATTAAACTTGAAGGAAAGAAAGATGATTGAAAATCATCACTTCCTCCTGACCACATCTCATTGTAGAGTCTCACCATTGGACCTTGTCTATAGCACCACAAAAAAGGACTGGCACCACACTGTGAAATTCATGTGTATATAAGAGATTATGGATAAACTTATAAGGCAGATCCTTGTCTCACTTCATTCATTTTGGTCTTGTATGAACTGATTGTGTTTGGCTTTGCTTGGGTAATGTAATTTCAAAACAAATCTGGTCTAAGCACTTTAGTCCAGCCTATCAAATGTCATAATTCTTGTACTTTTAAGCATTTTAAATAATATACTTACTGAATAAATTACAGCATATATGACAAGATAATGAGGTAAAGATAAGGAAGAAAGAAGTTGATTGGAGATTGTGTAAATGGTGGGCCACATAAAATTTATAAAATTTTAGTGTCTGAAATCCTTTCAGCAAATTTTTCTGTGGCAACTGCTGTCTGTCAAACACTAACTAGAAATGGGAACAGAGAAGATAACCTCCTAGATAACCCCCTGTGACCAATCAAGAAATTCTTCTTTTCTTTTTATGACAGGTTGCTCCTTTTCTTGAACTTTTATGATTCTTACAATGAGTGAGTTTACTACAGAGTCCATGTCTAGTGCAGACAGTTGGTGACTCATTTCTAAATCAGAATGGTTCATTCTAACTGTGCTATCTCTCGTACCTGCCTACTGTATATTATAAATCTTAATTCTGGAAAGCCTTACAGCACAATATTTATTTTTTTAAAGATTTATTTATTTAATATATATAAGAACACTGTAGCTGTCTTCAGACGCACCAGAAGAGGGCATCAGATCTCATTGCTCATTACAGATGGTTGTGAGCCACCATGTGGTTACTGGGATTTGAACTCAAGACCTCTGGAAGCTCTTAACCACTGAGCCATCTCTCCAGCCCTACACAATATTTATTTTAAAGAGAATAAAATGTTAATAAGCAGTCTTTTCATGTAATTAGTGACAGATTATTCAGTTGCTTTATTTTCTCCTTTATCCTTTTTACATACATTTCATACATATGTATCTGAACAAGGACAAAATGTGGCCATAGAGACTGAGCATGTTTGGGGGCTCTTAGTTCAATCTCTGGTAACAAAAATGAAGAGTTGGGTATTGGGGTTCATGCTTTTGTTCCCAGCACTAAGTAGACAGATTCAGGGGGATCAGAAAGTTCAAAGATAACCTGGTCTATGCAAAGGCTAACCAGTTCTGCACCAGCCAGGGCTACAAGCAAGAGCCTATCTTAAATAGTCAAAATACAAGGTAGCCCAAATACCCCTGAAAACCAATATTTCTGATAAAAGCTGTGTTAAGAAAGGGTTTATGACCAGGTCTAATGGCATATACTTATAATCCCAGCATTTGGGAAGTAGATACTAGAAAAGTCAGAAATTCAAGATCTGCTACATAGTGAGTTTGAAGCCAGCCTGGGCTGCAGGAGACCTTGCCTTAGAAATAAATAAATAAATGCCTTTATAGCTGGGGTGGAGAATTTATTGGTAAAGCATTTGCCTACCGTATGTAAGTCCCTAAGTCCTTTCAGTCTAAGACAGTGGTTCACAACCTGTGGGTAATGACCCCTTTGGGGATCAAATGCCCTTTTCATGAGGGAGGGGTGTCACCTAAGACCATCAGAAAACATGTTCACATTATGATTCATAACAGGAACAAAACTACAGTTATGAAGTAGCAAAACAATTTCATGATTGAGGGTCACCACACGTGAGAAACTGTATTTAAGCATCACAGCAATAAGGTTGAGAACCACCAGTCTGAAGAATTTATGTCTGAAGACTGGAGATGCAGCTCATTGGTAGACTGCTTAGCATACACAAGATCCTGGATTCCATTCCAACACAGCATAAGAAATGAAGAAAAGAAAAAGGTAAATGGCTCAACATAGTGGCTTAATCTGAGAACCTGGAAAACAGAGAAGTATTGCCATGAGTTTGAGACCAATCTTATTTGCCATACACAGTGAATTCTAGGCCATCCTAGAAAGAGTGAATGAAATGAGACACTTTCAAAACAGAAAACAATCTGGGCCTTCCTTTTATCCTAGCACTTGAGAAAGCAGAGGCAGGTAGGTTACTGTGAGATTGAGGCTAGCCTGCTCTACATACTAAGTTCCAGGTAAGGACTAACTTGTTTTTAGATTTTAGTAAGAATCAGTACATAGAAAATGCAGGTCTACACTATAATAACACTAGGTTATTGTGAATAAGATTGGGGGTGAGAAATCAATTATTCCTACATAGCATAGAATGCCCTATGTACCCAAAAATATGTGAACTTTTTTATTCTATGCCAACCAAATTCAGCACCTTTGTGTATCCTACAATTGATTTTAGTTCTCATGCTTACCTACTTGGACTTAGCATCAGATAGCACAAGTAAAAAGATTCAACCTTACAAGGCTACCCCACATCAGATATCAAGTATACCAGTACCAAGTTCTAATTTTATGTATGTGTGTGTGTGTGTGTGTGTGTGTGTGTGTGTGTGTGCCTATTTGCCTATATGTGCACCACATACAGTTACAGGCAGAGTTGGGAGCTACCTAAAGTGGATGGTGGGAACTAGACTCAGCCCTCTGTAAGAAAAGCAAGTCTTCTTAACCACTGAGCCATCTCAAGTCCCTGGATTCTAGTACCTTCAACCAGACAGCTATAAATCAGTCTTCAGACCTACTACTTGGTCTCAAAAGTTTGTTAGAATGGCTCACAGAACTCTGGCAAATACTTAGTTTACCAGTTACAAAGGAGACAAACACTGATAGATGAATGGCCACATTTGGAGACTGTCTAGCATAGATGCTGAAAGTAAGCTATTTTCTAAGCTACTCCTGGTTTTTCAGGCTGTGCCTCCCCCTGGGAGACTCCATTTGATAAGCAGCATTTGAGTAGGAACAAAGACAGAAGGGTGACTGTGATTTGTTGTATGCATGCAAACAACACAATCCATCTGGCACCACCCACAAGGCATCACTGATAAAGTAAAAAAGAATATTGCCATATAATTTCATCAAATTACTATTACACACAAGTATGTGTATTAAATTTGTATCAAGATGCTCCAACATACAACAAAGACACTTGCTCCACTATGTTCATAGCAGCCTTATTTATAATAGCCAGAAGCTAGAAAGAACCCAGATGCCCTTCAACAGAGGAATGGATACAGAAAATGTGGTACATCTACACAATGGAATATTAGTCAGCTTTCAAAAACAATGACTTTATGAAATTCATAGACAAATGGATGGAACTGGAAAATATCATCCTGAGTGAAATAACCCAATCACAGAAAAACACACATGGTATGCACTCATTGATAAGTGGGTATTAGCCCAAATGCTCGAATTACCCAAGATGCACAGACCACATGAAACTCAAGAGGGATGACCAAAATGCAGATGCTTCACTCCTTTAAAAGGGGAACAAGAATACCCTTGGGAGGGGATAGGGAGGCAAAGTTTAGAACAGAGACTGAAGGAACACCCATTCAGAGCCTGCCCCACATGTGGCCCATACACATACAATCACCAAGCTAGATAAGATGGATGAAGCAAAGAAGTGCAGGCTGACAGGAACCAGATGTATATCTCTTCTGAGAGACACAACCAGAATATGGCAAATACATAGGCGAATGCCAGCAGCAAACCACTGAACTGAGAACAGGACCACCGTTGAAGGAATCAGAGAAAGGACTGAAAGAGCTGAAGGGGGTTGAGACCCCATATGAATAACAATGCCAAGCAACCAGAGCTTCCAGGGACTAAGCCACTACCCAAAGACTATACATGGACTGACCCTGGGCTCCAAATTCATAGGTAGCAATGAATAGCCTAGTAAGAGCACCAGTGAAAAGGGCAGCCCTTGGTCCTGCCAAGGCTGGAACCCCAGTGAACAGGATTGTTGGTGGGAGGGTGGTAATAGGGGAAGAATGGGGAGGGGAACACCCATATAGAAGGGGAGGGGGAGGGGTTAGGGGATGTTGGCCCGGAAACCGGGACAGGGAATAACATTTGAAATGTAAACAAGAAATACCCAATTTAATAAATATGGAAAAAAACTTGTATCAAGAAATTCAGCAAGAACTTACTGAATTTGCTAAACTGAGGAAGAGGTATGGCAACCTAATTTGGACCCAATTAGAGGAGGGCACCTTTAATAGCCCTGAGAGTGACAGCCCTATCAGCCTGTCATCAGCATACCTGGAAACTAAAGTACTTGTGAATTAATGTATCCAATTCTGACATGTAGGGAGATAACCAAATTCATTTGTCTCTGACATGCAATCATGAGAAAGTATGTACTCCAATGGTCTCAAGTGAACAGCAAAAAGCCATCCCATCACTTGAAAAATCCCCAAGGTCTTAAGAGCTTTGATCATAAGAATATAAAGAACAAATATATACAGAGGTGGGGGAGAGGCTTAAGAGTCAACCTTGTGTATCCAGTTCATCTCCAACTTCTCTGAGATTGAAGCTAGTCTGGATATACCCATATTCCTTCTAGATTGTGTTTTCCCACCTACTCCAGGAAGACTCAATTGGTCTCTAAATGTTTAGCTTTTGACTTGATAAGCAACTGAATTATTAAGATGGCAGGATGATTCAGTGCCATTCCATACCTACCAAATTGGATTGGTTAGAACAGAGTTTAAGAACCTGTTCCAAATGAACTTTAATTCTATTTTTGTTACCAACTGATTTGATCTGATTTTTGATACCAACTAATTTTCGGTGTTCTAAATATACATACACACCAAATTAATAAATGAAAGTATTAATAAATTCTCCAGTGAGTCAGTGGTTAAAAATCACTGACTTGGGAAATTCCCTTCCAGTGATTTAACATATGCTAAACCCTCCAAAATTAGAGTGTCAGAAATTAATAGCTGGCCTTCAGAAGGCTTTGCATGTAAATTTTCTTTGAACATTTTTTACTTTATCTGCATTCTAGACACCACTGGGCTTGTAGACTATCTATTAAAAAGATGCTAAGAACAAACTGTCTCAAAACTGAATAGAAACCTGTATACTGCCCAGGGACCTCTCCTTTTCAGTCTCTGATACCTGTAATACCAGTACAGGAGCAGGAGGATGACAAATTCAATGCCAGTCTTAGCTACATAATGAGATCCTTTCTCAAACAAAACAGAATCATAGCTCCAAACTGAGGTACTAGAAACAGCACACTAGGAGCTGGAGAGAGAGCTCAGCAGCAAAGAGCATTGACTGCTCTACAGAGGACACAGGTTCTATTTCCAGCATCCCCATGATGGCTCACAACTGAGCTCTTGGTCCTGGGAGGGTCTGATGTACCAGTATAGGAGAATGCTAGGGCGATGAGGTGGGAGTAGGTGGGCAGGTGGGGAGCTCCCTCATAGAGGTAGGGGTGAGGAGGTAAGGATTGGGGATTTCCAGGTGGGGGGAACTGGGAGGCAGGTAACATTTGAAATGTAGATAAAATAACCAATAAAAAATTAAAAAAAAATAAAATTGAATCTTTCAATTGTGGACTCCAGTGAAATAAAAAATAAATCAAATGCTTTCTTTTTTTTCTGATCCAATGATAAGATATAATTGCCCACCTAAACATACAAAGCCCAATACACATCCATCCCTTAAAAGCATTTGTAACAACCTATAAAGGTACAGGGTGGACTCTTAACGTCACCCACCATTTTGTCCTGCCTCGGCTTCTCTCCCTCCTGTCTCTTCAAATGCTTTCTTTTTGTTTGTTTTTTATTTGTTTTGTTTTGTTGTCTTTGGAGATAAGGTTTCTCTTTGTAGCCTTGGCTATCCTAAAACTCTGTAGACCAGGCTGACCTCAAAGTCACAAAGATCTACCTTCCTCTGCCTCGGAGGTACTGGGGTTAAAGACATGGGCAACCACCGCCTGGCCTCAAATATTTTCTCACTTTAAGAGGTTGATAAGGGCCAGTAATTGCAGTCTTTGGCCATCATGTCACAAGGCTCACAGTTTCCTGAAACTTCATTTCAGGGATCCAGTTCTCTCTTTGGCCTCAGTACTCACCTGTACTCACATATACATACCCATATACTGATATGTACAGACACATAATTGAAAATACAATAAGTCTTCAAGAAAATATATTTCAGAGAAGAAGCTGACCCCGATGGGGTCCCAGCACTGCTATGAGGAGCCTGAGAGACCCACAGAGGCCGCCAGGGGAGACAAAGCTACAGCAGCTGAGTCTACAGAGCAAGCAGTATCTCCAGAACAAATGAAAAAGGTGGGTCTGATACCAAACAGCCTGAGCTGCTGAGAGAATCAGAGCTAGAGACACAGCAGAGGCCACAGATAGGAGAACATGGCTGAGGCAGAAAAAAGAAAGCATGTCATTGCCAAGGAGGGCCTAGCCCCCAACTCCTAACACCACCAGGCTCATCTTGCCTCATCACCTGCTAGGCCAGTGATGCCTCTGGGCCAGCAGGAGTTGCTGGTGGCGGTGGTGGGATAGGGGATGTGAGCCAAATGAGGGAGGGGGAAATGGACTCCGGCCTGGGCACAGCCCAAGAACTGCAAGAGGGAAACACGATGATCATGCATGGGATACCAACAGGAAAGCCAGCACCGAGGGCGGGGTGGTATACAGTAGCCTGGAGCTCAGAAAGATTCTGCCCTCAGACATGTTGCCCAACCCTGGCTCTGAGCAACAATTAGATATCCATCAAAGAAAAGAAAGTTCATTTTCTGGGTTAAGGCTTCTTGAAAGATTTATAGAGTCCAGGCTGCCACCAGAGACCATGTTGTCTACGGTCTTTGCTTCCTCCAGAATCCATGATCCATGATGCCAGAGGCTGCTATGTCATGGAAGTTACTTTCGCAGTGATATCAATGACTGCAGGTTCGTAAGTAAAAATGAGAGACATTGAAAGTTTCTGTGACAACCCCCAAATCCTCCCCCCCCAAAAGAAAAATAAAACAGTTCAAACAATAAGCTATTGAAGACAGTCCTTTAAAAACTGTGATAAAGATGCTTAAGTGTAGTTCTTCACAGTTGATGGCTTCTGGTGGGGAGGTGGGGAAGGATTGGGTTTTCTTTAAGCCGCTGGCCACTGGGAGTTTGACCATGTTCTAGCTGAGTATATGGCAACACAAATTGGACTTGGTGGATTTTTTTCCTACTTTCCTTTTACTGGGGAGGAGGGGAAGAGGGTGGGAGGGTGGACCTGGAGGAATAAAAGGCAAGTGTGATAGGGTGTATGGTATGAAATTTCCAAATAATTAATACAAATATTATGTTGGAGGAAAAAGAAAATACTTCTCCTCACAGAATTCCCAATTAATTACACAATAATCAAAACATTTATTTTAGTGTACTAATACTGTAATCCATTTGTAAAATTTGGGCCTATTGTATGAAATTCTCATTGTGCCTCAGATCTTCAGTCCTGTAGAGTGCTTTTTTTAAATAAATAAATTGCACTAATAAATGGTGAAAAATAACTAAAGCTAATAATCTATAGCATCCTTATAAATTGAGTATTTGGTGTCCTATCAAAATATTAAGAAAAGCAAAGAACCTTCTCTATGAAAAGGAGACACATTATTTTTAAAACTGTATTACATTCATGTGTGTGTGTATATATATGTGTATAGTTATGTGTTTGTGCTTTTGAGTGCACATGTGTGAAATATGTATGTATGCTGTAATGGCTATTGACTTTTCTGGAATGACGGACAATTCAGAATTGGAAGGCTCATCTGTGATCCAGATCTTGAGGCTGAAAGACACAAGTTTCTGACCTGGTTCTTGGCATGGAGCTCTTGAGACATAGTAGCTATGAAAAGCTTTGGCCCAGGCAAGGAGTGCATACCTTTAACCCTAGGTGATTAAGGCAAGGAGATTTCTGAGGTTAGCCTGGGAGAAAACAAGTCCCAGATCCAGGCATGGTGGTACACACCTTTAATCTGGGCCACACCTTCTTCTGGAGACCTATATAAGGACAATGGAAGAAAGAAGATTCTCTCCTCTTTATCTGCTTGCATTTACTGGCCAGCACATCTGTTAGAACCTACTTCTACAGAAGACAACTAGAAACAACCAGTCTTGTGGGACTGAGCAACTACTAGATTCTTGGACTTTCAGCTGACCATGGTTGTGGAAGTTGGACTACAGACTGTAAGTCACCACAACAAATTCCCTTAGTATATAGAAACATCCCATAAGTTCTGTGACTCTAGAGAGTCCTGACTAATACATATGCCACGGCACATGTGTGGAGGACTCAAAGAAATAGAATCATCATATGTGTTTCAGGAATCAAACTCAGGTCATCAGATTTGGCAACCACTTTTATTTACTGATTCATCTTGGCAGTCAACACACACTATTTAAGGAGCCTTGGAGTCAGCATAGAACACACCAAGGCACCAAATTCTCAATACAAAGAGATTTATCCCAGAGGGAACAATTGTGGCAGGAGCTGGATCAGGCAAAGACAGCAGCAGTTGTTTCTGCAGGAATGGTTTTTAAGCAGAAGAGGGAAGTTTGTGCTATGGTGTGTTGGTAAGTCCTGATTGGACATGTCAGTCAGAGTAGCCAATAATTAATTTCAATGGCTGAACTTTGATGGTCAGCCTCAGGAATGAGTTAGCCATGAGGGAATGGCCAAATAAGACCTGGGTATCTAGCTTTAGGAATATAATCTAACAGTTCAGCAAGAGAAAAGGAAAGAGAAGTTAAGACCTACCAGTGACATGTCTGCCGTGCTCAGGACTGTTAGAGAGCCCTTTACTATTCTAAAGGACTTTTAAATATAACTCACATTTCAGATTACAGAGGCTTTCTCCAGAAACCTCCTAGAAGACAAAGAACAAATAATTTTATTAATCCGGAAAAAACCCACAGCAGTCAAGATTTTCCTCAGTCTGGAGAGGAAGGACTCATTGAGGCACTTCTGCCATGTATTATGCTACAAAACTCTAGGAACAAGGTCAGGCACAGGGACATCAGGAAGCAGAAACAGGTCAGTCAGGGCCTCAAGTAGGCAGGGGCATTGGAGAGATAGCTCAGCAGTTAATATTATGAGGTATTCCCTAGAGAAGAATGTAAATGAGGGCTTTTCCACCCACACCCCAGTCCCCAAATAACAACTTGGAGGCTTATTTGCTAATGGATAAAAATGCCTAGGTTGTAAGTTAGACTGGTTCCCTGACTAACTCTCAACTTATTATCTTGTTTATTTTAACTTGAGTTCAGCTGCTTGGCTATTTTCTTCTCATCTTCATATGTGAGATCTCCTCAGAGTCTGGATGGTGAATCTTCCGCCTTTGACTACCTTCCAAAGTTCTAATCTCTCTACCAGAACTCCCACCTGCTTCTTTCTGTCTCTTGCTAATGGGCCATCAGATTTTTATTGGCAGGCGATGAACAAGAGATTATCTCTACCCGCTAGGACATGGGTTTAAGCCAATAGAAAGTATTATCCAACTGGCCACTCTACTAGGTGTTTGGGATCCCATTGTAGCCCTGAGCCTTCTCAGTGTGAAATTTTAAGCACAAAAACCATGTCCTGGATTGGCATTCTTCGGTTAACAAGAACAGTTAGTCAGAAGTAGAAGTGCTGAATTCAGAAAGCGAGGTTAGAACATTTAAAGACTTTCCCATAAATTTAGTCTTTGATGGATTGGGCCTTTGTTTAGTTTTGGCAGGTGGTGCTGTCTACATGGTGATGTTTTCCTAAACAGAAGGATGTTGGCTCTGAAAACAGAATGGCTGTTATTAGGCAAACAAGCCTCTGTTCACGAGAAAAGCAGATCTTAGAAACCACTCTTAATTTCCCAGGAGCTCCCTTAACCTTCCCTCATAGGTCAACTACCCCAAGCAAGGGTACTAGTCTATCTAGAGAGCTTGTATTAACCCAGAACCCCACTCTGCTGGGAATCATATAAAAATTCTTGCTTTTACATCATTTTGCTCCTTTCTGCACACTCCTCCATGGACTTGGCAGTTTAATTCCCAGCAAATATTTCTGACCACCAAGTAGTTTCTCTGCACCATCACTCATACCAAACTGACACTTCCAGCGGTGTGTTTTAAAAGTATTTTGGTTTATAACATTCTTTGTTCTGTCACCATAAAAATTCTGTGATGCTGTCACTATACTAAAACATGAAATTTGGGCTAGCTCAGTTGAGTGTTCCTAACCCATTGTCTCTTATATGCTATATTAGAGTACACTATCCCTATTCCCTTTAAGATGAGAGCTTTATTTTTGTGTGGGCAATTCTTTATTAAAATCTTTAATTCAGGAGTTGATAAGATGTCCAGTGGTAAGCACCTACAGCTCTTAGAAAGGACTTGGGTCTGGACCCCAGCACCCACATCAGGCAACTCACAACCCTTTAACTCCAGTTCCAGATGTTCTGACATCCTCTTCTGGCCTCCACAGGCACCTACACACATGTGGTACACTCACATCCACAAGAGTGACAAAACAAATAAAATGTTTTAAAGTTTAGAATCAATTCTATTCTGGGAAATGCCCTTATGTCCACACTCTAGGCTCATGCTCACAGCATGGCAAGGCTCACCTAGTAATTATCCAAGAATTCTCAGGAAATTTTTGAGTTTATCAATAAATGCTTGGTTCTGAGACGTTCATAACAGCTTTATAGTAAATAAAGGAGGAACAATCTAAACGTTACATCAGAAAACACTTAAGCACATGGTATGTATATACTGATATATGATATATATTTTACATTTTAATTTAATGAAAAATGCAGTGGAATTTCTGGCTTGCTTAATGACATCAAACCTTCAGTTCTTCGACAAACCTTTGGTGACCATTTGTGAATATTGTTGTTAGGATTCACAAACAAGTTTTTATCTTTTCCTATGTTCTCTTTTGAGAAATATAGACTATATCTTACTTTTGTTTTACTTCAGACCCTGAATAACAATGATACTCGATACATGTTTGCAGATTAAACCAACCTTTATCCTCCATGCCTCATAAAAATTTTCCCTTCCAGCTCCAATTTTTCTACCACTCTTTATTTTTTACAGTATTTGGTGCTTTAAGGGAAACCGTATTTTCCAAGTTAAATGTGGTGGCACATACTTGTAACCAACACTTACAGGATAGATGCAGGAGATCATGAGTGTGACACAAATTTGGGCTATATAACAAGCCCTTCTGACCACCCCCTTTCTCTGTCACGCACACACACACACACACACACACACACACACACACACACACACACACACAAAAACTGGAGAGGGGTCTTCAGTTTGTCAGTGGTTAAAATCTTTTTAAATATTTGTTTATGTATTTTATGTATGTGGGTGTTTCATGCACCTACATCTGCACACCAGAGGGACTTGGATCCATTGGACTACAGTTATAGATGGTTGTGAGCCACCATCTGGAAGCTGAGGATTGAACTCAGGTTCTCTAAAAGAGCAGCCGGTACTTTTAACTGCTGAGCCATCCCACCAGACCAGGAGAATTTAATCAATTTGTTCTGACTATATAAAAATTAAGTTTTGGTTCCACTAGTTCCCCATTGTTTGGTTCACCATTTTTCTATCCATGTTGCTTCTCCCTAACAAGTCTATAGAGTGCATATGTCTCCCTCCTCTCTTTTATTTCTCCCAAACCAAAAACTGAAAACACTTCAATTCCAAGAGTCCCTGCATGACTTCCTTTCTTGCTTCTCCTTGAAGGCACAGCCCTGTCTTTCCTCAGTCATGTTAATAAGATTAGGTTTTGCAGTTGTTATGGTGTATATTCATCTTAAAGGCAAAAGATCAGACAAAAGAGGTTGTCATACAACCAATGACCCTTGTCCATTCCCTGAATCCACGTACACATAGAAGACCGGAATGAAGTGCACAGAGTTGTTTTCTGACATCCACATGTGCACTGAGACATATGCACACATGCAGATGTGCACATGCACATACATACATACATACCCCCTTTCACACAAACTGTTAATAAAAATAAAAGTTAAAAGAACTGGATCAAGTTATCACCAGTCCTTGCTAACATGAGACACTGTGAGCATTTATTTCCATGTGGGATGAACTTGCCCTTGTACCTCAGGCCCTGAAGACTGACGTAAAGCACTCTCTGTGAATTGCTTAACTTTATGAGGCCCAAATGGCATCTGAACAAGCTACACTCTGCAGAGCAGTGCAGTGGGCTCAGCATGAAAACTCAAAGAGTCCTAGTTTGAAAATGAGTCGAAAGATTCCTCCACACATTAACATGCAGTAGGCTCTGAAGAACTAGGAAACTGTCCAAAGGGTAAAGGCAAGCCTTAATTTGAATGGAGTGTTGAGAAACAAAGGCCTCCTCAGAGGAACATATCTATGAAGAACAAAGATCTGCTTCCCGGTGAGGAAATATTGATTAATTTGTCTATGAGTAATAAAGTAATAGTTCTGCCTTGATAAAACCTAATTTCAGGCCAAGGTATGGTGGCATATGCATTTGATCCCAGCACTCAGGTGGCAGAGACAGGTGGATCTCTGTGAGTTTGGGACCAGCCTGGTTTACATAGTGAGTTCCAGGGCTCCTAGGGCTACATTATAGAGAGGCCCTGCCTCAAAACAAATAAAACAAAACAAAAACCAAAACAACCAAACAAAAATCCTAATCTCAAACACAAATAGATCAACTGTTAGTTATTTCTTATGGTAAATCTCCCCAGTTTTTTACTTCACTCAATTGCCATAGAATTTATTGGAATTGTTATCTCTTTATTCTTTTCAAAAGCTATTCTTTTCCTAATTCCTTTTTAAAGATTTATTACTTCATTTTATGTATATGAAGTGTTGCCTGCCTTTATGAACATGCATCACCTGCATGCCTGGTGCCTGTGGAAGTCAGAAGGAATAGAAACCCTTAAAACTGAAGCTATGAGCCACCATGTGGGTGCTAGGAACTGAACCCAGGACCTCTGGCACAGCAACGGCAACAAGTGTTTTTAGCAGCCACTTTCCTCTTCTTCTTTAACTTCTTTGTGGTCAATGATTTCAGGTAGCATAAACCAAAGAATTTCAACGACCACAAATGAAGATTGAACAGAAACTTCTGGGTAGCCCCCAAGGAAAGACATTCCCAGATCTTATCCTTTAAGTGAAAACCAGCAGGGACAGTGCTAGCAGAAGTCAGGCAGGGGAAAAGGGACACAAGGGCAACTTGTAGCCATGGATACCTTTTTGTTATTATTACATTTGTTTATTTGTTTGTTTGGTACCTGCAGTGTCAAAGCACAACCAGCAAGAACTCTGGTTCTCAGGTTTGGCAGCAAATGCCTTTTCCAGCCAATTTGTATGTCAGTCAGACAGCCTAAGACAGCATAGAGAGACAGGGACGTCTTAGGGTCATGACAAGGAAAGGCACTCTCTTCCAGGAGTCTGACTTAATCCTCTTGGCCGCAGAGAAGTGGGAATTAAAGCACAAGGAACAACTGTGTTACTAAGTATTGTCCTGAAATGGGTATGTATATTACACAAAGAGAATTTACTAGACTGGTCACATGATAGAGGCTGTCTTTACATTAGAGAGGTTGAGGATCCAGTAGCTACTCAGTCCATGAGAATGAATGTATCACCATCCCAATCCAGCGCTGATCCTGGAAGATCCTGAAAAACTATTAAAAGCTGTGTTTCAACATCTGCAGAGAATGGCAGCAATAGTGGCATTGGCAACTCACAAATAGGACAGATGAACTTCCAGTAATGTATAAAGGCAAAAAGGCAGAAAGCAAAATTCCTTCCTACCTTCTTGTATCTGCACTCGCCTTGAAGGCATCACTGGTACTTAGGGTGTGTATTTCCACTTCAGTTAATACAACCAAGAAAATCTCTCACAGGTATTTCCAAACTTGCCTCCTAAGTTGATTCCAGATCCAATCAAGGAGACAACTAAAATTATCAAAAGTCCTCCTGTCTTTGCCAACTTGATACCCAATTATATTTCCTTATGTCATGCTTAATTTCCAAATGAAAATAATCCTACCTAACATGATGTAACTCTCCCACATCCGTTAATCTACCCCCTAGAATAGGAGGCAATCCCTGGAATAATTCTTAGGCTTTTAATGTCTCATAACTTAAATATGGGCATAGAAATTTGGAGTTGTTGGGGTTCAACTACCACCACACAAACCACTCAGACACAAGTCTCTGCCCTGGTCTGCGGGGATTCAGCGGAGACATGGGAGAGGGCGAAAGAATAGGGGACAGGAGGCACAAAGAAGGAGAGCAAGTCTGTGTTCTGATCAAGCTCTCAAACTTTAATTAAAAAACAGCGGCTTATAAAGACAAGCAGGCGAGAAGGTCAACGAGGACCCAGGACATACATCACTGCCATCACCCTCCCTATAGCCCTAAACAGTAAATTGCAGGTATAGACTGATAAGAACAGAAGGCTGGAGACAGAAGCTGTAAAAGTGATAAGAACGGACAACCGGCTAGGTGTCCCAGAGGGTGTAAGTGGGCTTGACATTCCTGAAAGATTCCTGAGACAGAGGGTGTGTAAGTGGCTTGGCTCCCAGCAGATCTCAGTTACACAGGGCTGAATTGAACACATAAACCAAGACTGATCGATCAAGGCCGGTAGCTCAGACTCGGGAGCTGAAAGCTATGACCATAAACACTGTCCATGGGGCTTGGGGATTTAGCTCAGTGGTAGAGCGATTGCCTAGCAAGCGCAAGGCCCCGGGTTCGGTCCCCAGCTCCGAAGAAAAGAAAAGAAAAAAACCCAAAACACTGTCCAGGGTCAATTCATGTAGGGGGAAAATCCTAATATGCATATAAGCAGATAGAGGGGATGTGGCAGAGTGGTTGGCATTTTCAGTTTCATTAAGTTTAGATATAACAGTTCAAGCTGACCTCTATCTAGCTTACTCCTGAATAAAAGCTATGACTGGGGAATTTCCAACGACAACAACTATAATAAGCATAACAGTTATGTGATCAACTTAACCCTGCTCTGAATCAAATAATTTTTCTGTCAATTAGTTTGGATCAAAGTGGCTACAGCTATGCTAGGCCGGCAGGCCTAAACACTATTTAACTACAGATGCTATCTTTAGTCATGCTAGATTACATGATAAGAAATCAAAGGGAGGGCTGGAGAGATGGCTCAGTGGTTAAGAGCACTGACTGCTCTTCCAGAGGTCCTGAGTTCAATTCCCAGCAACCACATGGTGGCTCACAACCATTTGTAATGAGATCTGATGCCCTCTTCTGGTGCATCTGAAGACAGCTACAGTTACTTATATGTATAAAATAAATAAACCTTTAAAAAATGTTTAAAAAAAAAAAGAAATCAAAGGGAAAAAATCTGCTTGTGTTGTATAGTTGAACAATCTTAACAAATTAGAACAAAAGTACATATAGCATTACAGGCCTCATGTTTGTAAGTAGTCACATGTCTTCCTGCATGTCAGCCTTGAGAAGATGATAAAAGCCTTTGAGAAGAAAATTAATAAATCCCTTAAAGAAATACAGAAAAATACAAACAGGTAAAGGAAATGAATAAAACTGTTCAAGACATGAAAACGAAAATGGAAATAGAAGCAATAAAGAAAGCACAAATGGAGGGAATTCTGGATATGAAAAATTTAGGTAAGAGCAGAGAAACTACAGACTGAAGCAACAACAACAGATTACAAGAGATGGAAGAAAGAATTTTAGGCTTATAAGATACCATAGGGAAAAAAAATGACACATCAGTTAAAGAAAATGTTAAATATAAAATGTTACTGACATAAACATCAAAAAACAAAAAAAACCAAAAAAAAAAACCAAAAAAAAAACCCAGGACACTATGTAAAGACCAAACGACAGAATAGTGGAATCAAAAAACAAGAAGACTCCCAGCTCAAAGGCCCAGAAAATATTTTCAACAAAGTCATAGAAGAAAATTTCCCTAGAAAGAAATGCCTATAAACATACAAGAATCTTACAGAACACCAAATAGATTGGATTAGAAAAGAAAATTCCCCTGACTCATAACAATCAAAACACTAAATTTACAGAACAAAAAAGAATATTAAAAGCTGCAAAGGAAAAAAAAGTCAAGTAGAATTTATAGGCAGACCTATTGGAACTACACCAAACTTTTAAACAGACTCTAAATGCCAGAGTGCAGACTCTAAGAGACAACAGATGTCAGACCATACTACTATACCTAGCAAAACTTTTTTTTTATTTATTTCATGTATATGAGTACACTGTAAGAGGGCATCGGATCCCAGATGGTTGTGAGCCACCATGCGGTTGCTGGGACTTGAACTTAGGACCTCTGGAAAAGCAGTCAGTGCTCTTAACTGCTGAGCCATCTCTCCAGCGCCTAGCAAAACTTTTAATTATCACAGATGGAAAAAAAGACATTCCATGAAAAAAAACAAATTTAAACAATATATATCCACAAATCTAGCCCTAAGGAGATGCTAGGAAAAAACTCCAACTTGAAGAGACTAACTACATCCAAGAAAACTCAGGAAATAAATAATTTCAAACCAGTATAAGCCATTGGTGTTCTGTTCAGGAAAATTTCCCCTGTGCCTATGTGTTTGAGTCTCTTCCCCATTTTCTCTTCTGTTAGTTTCAGTGTATCTGGTTCTATGTGGAGATCTTTGATTCACTTGGCTTGATCTTTCTACAAGGCTATAAGAATGGATCAATTTGCATTCTTCTACATCGTTGAACCAGCACCAATTTGTTGAAAATGGTGTCCTTTTTCCACTGGATGGTTTTACTCCTTTGTCAAAGGTCCAGTGACCATAGGCATATGGGTTTATTTCTGGGTCTTCAATTCTATTCCATTGATCTACCTGTGTGTCTGTACCAATACCATACAGTTTTTCATTTTTTTTTATATTTTTTACATCCAATGAGTGTTCAATGTTTATTCTTTTTTTATTAGATATATTTATTTACTTACATTTCAAATGTTATTCCCTTTCCCTGTTTCCTGTCCATAAGCCCCCATCCCTTCCCCCTCCCCAATATGGGTATTCCCCCAGCCATTCCCCTTACTGCCCCCCCCATATTCCCCTGCACTGGGGGTCCAACCTTGGCAGGACGAAAGGCTTCCCCTTCCATTGGTGCCCCAACAAGACTATTCTCTGCTACATATGCAGTTGGAGCCCTGGGTCAGTCTTTCAGTAGCGGTTTAGTCCCTGGAAGCTCCGGTTGGTTGGCATTGTTGTTTTTATCGGGTTGCAAGCTCCTTCAACTCTTTCAATTCTTCCTCTAATTCCCCCCAAGGGGGTCCTATTCTCAGTTCAGTGTTTTGCTGCTAGCATTGACCTCTGTATTGGACATGTTCTGGATGTGTCTCTCAGGAGAGATCTATATCCGGTCCCTTTCAGCAAGCATTTTTTTTTTAAGCTTCATCAATCTTATCTAGTTTTGGTGGCTGTATATATATGGGCCACATGTGGGGCAGGCTCTGAATGGCCGTTCCTTCAGTCACTGCTCTAAACTTTGCTTCCATATCTACTCCAGCTTGTTTCTTGGGGCCATTTGCTTGAAAAAAATTTCCCAACTTTTTACTCTTAGGTTGTGTATGTCTTTGTCACTGAGGTGCATTTCCTGTATGCAGAAAAATGCTGCCGGTCCTGTTTACATATCCAGTCTGGGCCGGTCATTGGTTGCCCGTTCCCTCAATCTCTGTTCCATCTTTATCCCTGTGCATCTTGTAAGCAGGACAAACTTTGAGTCCAAAATTTTGTGAGTGGATTAACATCCCCCAAAATGGGAGTTCTGCCTGGCTACAGGAGTTAGCCATGTCAGTCTTCATGTCCCATGATGCAATTAGGTCAGACTTGGTTGTAAGGATGGGTACCTCATTATGGTACTAGAACTCTTACAAGAAGACTTACGAGGAGACAGCCTGCAGAGGTGAGCAGCATTTGTGGTACCCTGAGTACAATTGTATATAGCTCTGATCTTGCCCCCTGAGTCTGGAGGAGCTCTGCAGGACCCCAAGAGCATCTTCCTCATGAAAACCTTTGAGGGCTCCAAACTAACCATCTTGGAATCCTGCCTAACCACCTATCCTAGTTGGATCTGCCTACCATTCCAGCTTGGTCTGACTGGGACACAGTCTTCAGAGTAGGGTCTGCCTGAGGCACATCCAACAGAGAAGGGTAGCCTGACCTTAACTGCCCATTGTTAGCCCCACACTTCTGAAAAGTTCTGCTCCCATAAGGATCTCCAGCCAACACCAAGGAAAACCAAATTCCTAAAGAACAATGTAAGAACACAGTCAACCAGACCTAGGACAATATGGCACCACCAGAGCCCAGCTATCCTGCTATAACAAACACTAGATACCCTAATGACACTGCAGCACAAGAAGAGGATCTTAAAGTCACTCTTTTAAAAGTAGAAGCCTTTAAAGATGACATGAATAAATCCCTTAAGACAATGCAGGAAAATATATTCAAACAGGTAGAGGCATTACAAGAGGAAGCAAATAAACATGAAGAAATACAGGAAAATACAATCAAACAGGTGAAAGATATGAATAAAACTGTCCAAGATCTGAAAAAGGAAATAGAAGCAAAACAAGCAGTCCTGGAGATAGAAAACCAAGGAAAGAGAGCAGGAACTACAGATGTAAGCACCACCAACAAAATACAGGAGATGGAAGAGAGAATCTTGGATATAGAAGATACAATAGAAGAAATCAATATATCAGTAAAAGGAAATGGGGAGGAGGAGGTGAGGGAAGAAGGAGAAGGAGAAGGATTGCCAGGTCAAAGCCCCAGAAAACATGTTCAAAAAAATCATAGAAGAAAATTTCCCTAACCTAAAGAAAGAGATGCCTATAAAGATACAAGAAGTTTACAGAACACCAAACAAGAAAAACACTGAACATACAGAACAAAGAAAGAATTCTAAAAACAGCAAGGGGGAAAGTCTAAGTAATGTATAAAGGCAGAACTATCAGAATTACACCTGATTTCTTATCTGAGAATCTAGAAACTAGAAGAGCATGGTCAGAGATCTTCCAGGCCCTAAGAGACCACAGAGGTCAGCCCAAACTACTATATTCAGCAAATTTTTCAATCACCATAGATGGAGAAACTAAAATATTCTGACAAAATCAAATTCAAATACCTCTCCACTAACCCAGCTCTACACAGGATACTAGAAGGAACACTCTAACCCAATGAGACTAACTATACTCACTGATAAGTGAATATTAGCCCCAAATCTTGGAATACCTAGGAAAAATTCACAGATCATATGAAGCCCAAGAAGAAGGAAGACCTATGTGTGGATGCTTCATTCCTTCAGAAGGGAGAACAAAATACTCACGGGAGGAAATACAGGGAGAAAAAGTGGAACAGGGGTTGAAGAAAAGGTTATCCAGAGACTGTCCCACCTGGGGATCCATCCCATATGCAGTCACTCAGTGCAGTCACAATTGCTGATGCCAAGAAGTGCTTGCTGACAGAAGCCAGATATGTGTGTCTCCTGAGAGGCTATGCCAGAGCCCTACTGATACAGATGAGGATGCTTGAAGCTAACCATTGAACTGAACAAGGGGACTCCAATGGAGGAGTTAGAGAAAAGACTGAAGGAGCTGAGGGAGTTTGCAACACCATAGGAAGAACAACAATATCAATCAACCAGACCCCACCAAGGTTCCAGTGGCTAAACACCAACCAATGAGTACACACGTAGGCACACATGACTCCAGTCACATATGTAGCAAAGGATAACATTGTACAGCACCAATAGGAGGAGAAGCCTTTGGCCCTTTGAAGGCTCATTTCCCCAATGTAGGGTAATGCCAGGATTGCTGTTTGACTGGGTGTGTGGAAGTGGGAGCATCCTCAGAGAAGAAAGGGGAGAGGGTACAGGAGAGGGGGAAAGGGGGATGGCATTTGGGGTGTAAATACATAAAATATCTAAGAAAAATAAAATAAAAATAATGGGTTACAGACCTAAACAAAGAATTCTTAACTGAGGAATGTAGAATGTCGGAGAAGTACCTAAAGAAATGTTCAACATCTTTAGTCATCAGGGAAATGTAAATCAAAACCACCCTGAGATTCTACCTCACACCAGTCAATATGACTAAGATCAAAAGATCAGGTGACAGCAGATGCCGGTGAAGATATGGAGAAGAAAGAACACTCCTCCATTGTTGGTGGAATTGCAAGCTGGTACAACCACTCTGAAAATCAGTGTGGTGGTTCCTCAGAAAATTAGACATAGGGCTACCTGAGGACCCAGCTATAACACTCCTGGGCATATACCTAAAAGATGCTCTAACATATAATAACATATAGCACATGCTCCACTGTGTTCATAGTATTTTATTTATAATAGCTAGAAGCTGGGAAAGAACCCACGTGTCCTTCTAATGGAGAATGGATACAGAAATGTGGTACATCTACACAATGGAGTACTACTCAGCTATTAAAAACAATGACTTTATGAAATTCTTAAGCAAATGTATGAAACTAGACAATATAATCCTGAGTGAGATAACTCAATCACAAACATACACACATGGTATGCACTCACTGATAACTGGATATTAGCCCAAAAACTCAGCACACCCAAGGTACAATTCACAGACCACATGAAGCTCAAGAAGAAAGAAGAGTGGATGCTTCAGTCCTTCTTAGAAGGGGGAACAAAAATACTCATAGGAGCAGAGACTGAAAGAAATGCCGTCCAGAGACTAGCCCACCTGGGGATCCATCCCATATACAGTCACCAAACCCAGACAATATTCTGGATGCCAAGAACTACATGGTGACAAGAGTCTGATATATATAAAAATCTGTCTCCTAAAAGGCTCTGCTAGAGCCTGCCAAATATGGAGGCAGATGCTTAAAGCCAACCACTGAACTGAAAACAAGGTCCCCAATGGAGGAGTTAGAGAAAGAACTGAAGGAGCTGAAGGGGTTTGCATCTCCATAAGACGACCCACAATATCAACCAACCAGACCTCTCCAGAGTTCCCAGGGACTAAACTACCATCCCAAGAATACACAGGGATGGACCTATGGCTCCAGCAGCATATGTAGCAGAAGATGACCTTGTCAGGTATCAGTAGGAGGCCTTTGGTCCTGTCAAGACTTGATGCCCCAGTGTGGGGGAATGTCAGGGCAGAGAGCTGGGATTGAGTGGATGGGTGGGTGAGCACCCTTATAGAAGCAGGGGGAGGGGAGATGGGATAGTGAGTTTTTGGAGGGGAACCCAGGAAAGGGGAAAACATTTGAAATATAAATAAAAAATATACAATAAAAGAAAAAAAAGAAATTGGAGAGATCTCATATTAATGAATTAAAAGTACATCTGAAAGCTCTAGGGAAAAAAGAAACAAACACACCCAGGAGAAGTAGATGGCAGGAAATAATCAAACTCAGGGCTGAAATTAATTAGAACCAAAGAGAACCGAATCCTGACACTATTAATGATGCTCTGTTAAGCTTGCAGATAGGAGCCTAGCATCACTGTTCTCTGAGAGGCTCCACCCAGCTGCTGACTCAGGCAGATGCAGAAACTCAATGCTGAAGAGATGGTGCTTGAGGACTCTTATGGAAGAATAGGAGGAATGATCACGGCCCCAAAGAGGATAGGAACTCCACAGGAAGACAGAGTAAACTAACCTGGACCCTTGGGCCCACAGAGACTGAGCCACCAACCAAAGAACATACACGGGCTGGACCTAGGCCTCCCTACACATGTAACAGATGTGCAGCTTGGTCTTATTGTGGGTCTGGAACAAGTGGAGCAGAGACTATTCCAAAGGCTTTGCCTGTATGTGAGATATGTTCTTCTAACTACAGTGCCTTGTCTGGCCTCAGTGGCAGAGGATGCACCTAGCCTCACAGAGAATTGAAGTGCCAGGGTAAAGGAATACTCAGCGGGGTAAGAATTGTGGGAGGTGGTGACCAGGAGGAGGGCAGTAAGCAGGACATAGTGAATAAGTAAGTAAGTAAGTAAGTAAGTAAGTAAATAAATAAATAAGAAACAAAGAGAACAACAAAGAATTAATGAAACCAAGAGCTGGCTCTTTGAGAAAATCAACAACATAGACAAACTAATTAACTAGAAGGCATAGAGACAGTACCTGAATTAATAAAAGTAGAACTGAAGAGAGGAAACATAACAAGACACTGAGGAAATCCAAAACTCATCATGTCTTACTTCAAAAGTCCCTACTCCACAAAATTGGAAAATCTAAATGAAATAGATGATTTTCTAGACAGATACATATTACCAAAGCTAAATCAAGACCAGGTAAACTATCTGAATAGTCCTATAAGCCCTAAAGAAATAGAAGCAGTCATTAAAAGTCTCCTGACCAAGAAAAGCTGGGGGCTAGAAGGTTTAACTGCAGAATTCTGCCAGACTTTCAAATAAGAGCTAATACTCCTCAAACTATTCCACAAAATAGAAACAGAAGGAGGACTGCCGAACTCATTCTATGAGGCCGCAGTCACCCTGGTACCTAAACCACACAAAGACTCAACATGGAAAGAGAATTTCAAACCAATTTCCTTTATGAATGTTGATGCAAAAATATTCAATAAAATGTTTATAAATCGAATCCGAGAATATATCAAAGACATCATCCACCATGATCTAGTAGACCTCACCCCAGGGTTGCAGGGATGGTTGAATATACAAAAATCCATCAACAAAATCCACCATATAAACAAACTGAAAGAAAAAATAAAAACCACATGACCATATCATAAGATGCTAAAAGAGTGTTTTACACAATCCAATGTTGAAAGTTCATGTTAAAAGTCTTAGAGAGAAGGGATACGAGGGGCACACCTAAATACAACAAAGGCCATAAACAGCAAGCCAACAGGCAATACCAAATTAAATGGAGAGAAGGGAGGCCACTCTCCCCATATCTCTTCAATACAATAATTGAAGTTCTAGCTAGAAAAATAAAACAACAAAAGGCTATCAGAAGGACACAAATTGGAAAGGAAGAAGTCAAAGTATAGCTATTCACAAATGATATGATAGTGTACATAAGTGACCCTAAAAATTCGACCAGAGAATCCTACAGCTGATGCACACCTTCAGTGAAGTGGTTGGATACAAAATTAACTCAAAGAAATCAGTAGCCGTCCTATACATAAGCAATAAACAGATTCAGAAAGAAGTTGTGGGGACAGTACCATTCACAATAGTCGCAAATAACATAAAAAACCTTGGTGTAATGCTAACCAAGAAAGTGAAAGACCTGTATGACAAGAACTTCAATTCTCTGAAGAAAGAAATTGAGGAAAATATCAGAAGGTGGAAAGATTTTATTTGCTCATGGATCAGTAGGAATAACAGTGAAAATGGCCACTTTACCAAAAGTAATCTACAGATTCAATGCAATTCCCATCAAAACTACAACACAATTCTTCAGAGATCTTAAAAGAACAATTCTCAACTTCATGTGGAAAAACAAAAAACCCAAGATAGCTAAAGCAATTCTGAACAATAAAAGAACTTCTGGAGGTATCACTATCCCTGACTTCAGGCTGTACTGCAGAGCAATAGTACATGGCATGGTATTGGTACAGAAACAGGTAGATTGGTGGAATCAAATCGAGGACCCGGAAACTAAAGCACACAGCAACAGACACTTGATTTTTCACAAAGAAGCCAAAACCATGCAGTGCAAAATGGAGAGCGTATTCAACAAATGTTGCTGTACTAACTAGATATCTGCATGTAGAAGAATGTAAATAGATCCATATTTATCACCCTGCCCCAAACTCAAGTCCAAATGGATCAATGACCTCAACATAAAACCAGACACACTTAATCTAATAGAACTGAAAGTGGGGAATAGCCTTGAACTCATCAGTATAGGAGACAACTTCCTGAACAGAACACCAATGGCCCAGGCACTGTGATCAAGAATTAATAAACGGAACTTCATGAAAAGCTTCTGTAACCACCATCAAGACAAAAAACACAGCTTAGAGATTGGGAAAAGATTTCCATTAACACTACATCTGACAGAGGGCTAATATCCAAAATGTATACATAATTCAAGAAGCTAGACACTGACAATCCAAATACCCCAACTAAAAAATGGGGTGCAGAGCTAAACAGAGAATTCCCAACAGAGGAATATTGAATAGTCTAGAAGGACTTGAAGAAATGTTCAACATCCTTAGTCATCAGGGAAATGCAAATCAAACCGACCTTGAGACCTTATACCCATTAGAAAGGCTAAGGTCAAAGACTCAAAGGACACACATGCTGGCAAGGATGTGGAGCAAGGGGAACACTCCTCCACTGCTGAAGTACAAGTGAAAACTTGTACAACCATTTTGGAAATCAATTTGGCATTTTCTCAGAAGACTGTAAATATTTCTCCCTCGTTACTCAGCTATACCACTCTTGGGCATATACCCAAGATGCTCTACCATCCCTCAAGGACCCTTATGCTCATAGCAGCTTTATTTGTAATAGCCAGAAACTGGAAGCAATCCAGATGTCCTTCAACCAAAGAATGGATACAGAAAATGGAACAGCATTGAGCTATTAAAAACAAGGACATCATGAAACTTACAGCCAAATGGATGGAACTAGAAAATATCATCCTGAATGAGGTAACCCAGACCCAAAAGGACATGTATAGTATGTACTCACTCATGAGTACAGAATAACCGTGCTATAATCAACAAATCCAAGGAGCCAAATAACAAGGAGGGCTCATGGAAGGATGTTTAAATCATTCTCAGAAGGGAAAACAAAATAGATATTGCAGATTGACAGAAGGAGGGAACTGTGTAGGAGAGGGGATGGGGAGGGGAGGTGGGGAATATGTAAGGAGAGCAGGGGAGAGGGAAGGGAGACCGTCTAGGGAGACGGTCTCTAAAGAAATGCCAGAGATGTGAGATGAGGAGAGGCCCCAGAGGATCTAAGGGGGCAACTCTAGCTCAGAATTCTAACACTGGGGCATATATATTCTGAAGTGACCTCTTCCTGAAGATAGGCAGGACTCCCAGTAGAAGGATCAGAACAGTAACCTACCCACAAGCCCTTGACCCAAAATGTGTCCTGCCTACAAGACGTGCAGGGACAAAGAGCAGAGTCTGAGGGAATGACTGCCCCAAATTGAGACCCATCCTATGCACAAGAACCAATTTCCGACACTATTAGTGATACTCTGTTATGTTTGCAGACAGGAACTTAACATAACTGTTCTCTGAGAGGTTCCACTCAGCAGTCAGTGGAAAGAGGAAATGCAGAGACTCACATCTAAACATCAGATGAAATTCTGTAAGTCATATAGAAGAGTTGGAAGAAAGATTAAGGGACCCAAAGAGGACAGGGACTCCATGGGAAGACCACAGATTCAACTAACTTTTACCCTTGGGGATTCCTAGAGACTGAATCACCAACCAAAGAGTGAGGGTTGACTGGACCTAGCCGCCTGCACATATGTAGCACATGAGCAGCATGACCTTTATTCAGGTCCCCAAAGAACTGGAGCAGGGGCTGTCCCTGAGCCTATTGCCCGTCTGCCCGCCTGTGGATTCCACATCACTGAATAGACAGAGAGACTTGTCTGGCCTCAGTGGGAGATGATGTGCCTAGTTCCTCAGCAACTTGATGTGGGGGGAGGTTGACACTCAGAGAGGGGCTTCCTTTTCTTGAAAGAAAAGAGGAATGGGGAATGGGGTAAGGACTTGTAGAAGGGGGTACTGAGAGGAGAGAATGGGGCTGATACTGGGTTATAAAGGGAATAAAAAAAAATCTAATTTACAAAAGGAGAAGAGTTACCAGAATTTTGGATGTCTCTCTCTCTTCACGATGTGAAACCTTAGCAAAAAGGCAAGCATCTAAAAACTAAATGTGTGAGTTTAGATACCACAAGCCTTGGACCAAACAAGCACATCCTAGCCAGATGGTGGTGGTGCATGTATTTAATCCCATCACTAGGGAGGCAGAAATAGGAGGATCTGAGCTTACAACCAGCCTGTCTACAGAGCAACTTCTAGGACAGCCAGGGGTATACACAGAAAAACCCTGTCAAAAACAAACAAACAAACAAACAAAATACCTTCTAACTACCAACGTATCCCGATTTAGCAGGACTATCCAGAATGCCTTTGACATTTTCTAATCTCTTGGTATCCTCACATTTTCCTTTCTATCAAGTTATCCTTACATTTCTTATTTTTCATATACATAAACCAAAATCTGGAAATACCATGTCACATAGGCAGAGAAAGAGGACTCCGGGCAACCAGGCTCTACACAGAAAGGACTGACCAGAACACATCTAGTCCCCTGATGCCACCCAAGGTTTGAAGATAGCCTCATTATTGTCACATTTTATGGGTCATGAATTAACCGTGACCCACTTCCCAGTCCACAGAAAGTCCCTAGCAGAAACCACATAGGCCCCTAGCTAGCCTTGTCTGTCTGTGGTGTGAAGTCTCCTCATGCTTTGAAGGTTTTAACCTGCAGGAGTGAGTTTTCTTCTTCCAACATGGATCCAGGGAGATGAATTTATGTCGTTAGGCTTGGCAGCACGTGTGTTTCCTGCTGAATCATCTGAACATCCATTAATAAACTTTTCCACCTGAAGGACAATTTAACTCAGAACCTCTTCCTCTCAAATCTCCTCTCCTCTCCCTCTCTAAACCTAACCATCATAACCAGAGTTGTAGAGCAAAAAACCAGGCCCAGGGAATCATAAAAGACTCAGTTTAGGCACCCGCTGTCATGCATCTGCTCACCATGAGCAGTGTAGAAAGGCAGCAGAAGGCAGTGCACATGTGGAAGAGGTGTAGGGAAAGTGATGTGTGTCTACCTAACTTGTCTCATCCCCTCTGTTAAAGGCAAACTGTCCTAAGCTGGCCCGTGTTGCAGGGAAAACAAAAGATAGGAGAGGAGAATAGGAATTGTCCATAACATTGGCTACCTTTGAGGCAGCAATAATCACCTCATGAGAACAGATTTATCTCGAGCCACCTTACAATACCAGTGACGTAGTGACTGACCCAGTGGCACCCGTTACAAACCTCTAAGCAAGTCTGCGTGAATGTTTCTAGATCGAACTGAGGTGGAAAGACCTACCCTAAATGTGGGCAACATGATTCCATCAGCTGGATCCTCCACTGCATGAAGAGAAGAAAAGTAACTAAAGCACAATGCCTGCTATGTTCTTGTACACTTGTCAGACAGCCCTACCTACAGATGACTTTGTAGATATCTCGTCTTTTCTTACTACACTTTCTCCTGTTAAATTCACATTAGATAGAAACTTGATTAATAAACTAAGAGGTCTCAAAAAGCTGATTGATAAACTAAAAGTTCTCAAAAAAAATTTCTATTTCTCCATTTTAAAGAGGTTAAGCCAAGCTTGGTAGTGAAGGTCTATGTTACAGATAAATCAGGAGGCCAAGGTATGGAGTAAGTTCAAGGCCAGCTTTGAAGTGAGATCAGTTCAAAAATGAAAAAGGGGATGATAGAGTCACTTGTTTTCAAGCATGACAACCTAAGTTTTATCCCTGAAACCCATATTGCGAGAGGAGAGACAACTTCTGAGGTTGTCCTCAGACCTCTAAAATACTTTGTAGCAGGTACACACACACACCTGAGATAGGTCAGTGGTAGCACTTGTCCAGCATGCATGAAGACCTAGATTTAAGCATCCCACTAGGAAATGGTCCGGTAAATAAGTTTGTTGGCTTATTATTCTTATTATGACCATACATGCTTCAAAATGTGGGCAAACAAGTTATTTTATTCCTCAAAGAAAAGTAACTTTTCTTATCCGAGGCTGAACATATTCGTTGTGTAAAAGTGACCACTGCACCATGTGAGGAAGTATAAGCAGCAGAGCACTGTCTAGCATGTGCAAGATTGTGGGTTCAAACAATGCCAAGCAACCAGAGCTTCCAGGGACTAAGCCACATGGACTGACCCTGGACTCTGACCTCATAGGTAGCATTGAATATCCTAGTAAGAGCACCAGTGGAAGGGGAAGCCCTTGGTCCTGCCAAGACTGAACGTGATTGTTGGGGGGAGGGCGGCAATGGGGGGAGGATGGGGAGGGGAACCCCATGAAGGGGAGGGGGAGGGATTAGGGGGGATGTTGGCCCGTAAATCGGGAAAGGGAATAACACTCGAAATGTAAATAAGAAATACTCAAGTTAAAAAAATAAATAAATAAAAATTTTCTGTTTACTAAAAAAAAAAAAGATTGTGGGTTCAGTCTTCGGTGCCACTGAAAGAAAGGGAGAGGTGGGGGAAGGGAGAGAGATACCATGACCATAGCAACTCCTCTAAAGGAAAGCATTCAGTTGAGGCTACCTTTCAGGTTCGAAGGTTCAGTCCATTGTCATCAGGCAAGAAGCATGGTGGCACATAGGCAGACACGGTGCTGGAGAAAAGCTGAGTGTTCTACATCCAGCTCCTCAGGCCACAGGAAGAGACAGTGCCACTAGACCTGGACTGAGCGTCTAAAATCTCAAAGCCCACCTCTAGTGACACACTTCCTCCAACAAGGCCACACTCATACCAACAAGGCCACATGTCCTAATAGTGCCACTCCTTATAAGTCTAGGGGACCATTTTTATTCAAACCACATCATTCCAGCAATCCCAGCCCTTAGCAGGTTGAGAGAGGATTTCTACATTTGAGGCCTGCCTATGTGAAAGACTGGACAAGACACCACGTTGAAACTTGATTTTTCAGCACAGTGTGCTAGCATACCCTTGTAAACTTAGTGATGAGAAAGCAGCAGCAGAGTGAGTTTGAGGCTAGCCCATACTATATAGAAAAACCCTGTTTCAAATTCAAAAACAAAAAAGGCAAAACAACTGCAAAAAAAAAAAAAAAAAAAAACCAACCCCCAAAGTTGGGATTTTCAATATTTTTATTTTCCAAACTTATTTTTAAAGTACATTAAAACATCAGAAATAAAAATTTGGCCTAAGGATTAACATAAGAACACTTATTAAATGTTTTAGAGACACATACTTTGCATACAGTAAGCATTAAGAGAAAAAATTAATGTTTCCTGCACATTAATCATATTCAATTAAATTCTCATTACTTTGAGTTATAATTTTTAGCCCTTATGAGGATAAAAGTTATATATGTCTACCTATATCAATATTGTGAGTATACTGTTATAGACAGACATATATAGCTTATGAAGAAACAAGTTACATCTTTATATACAGATGTGAGGACAGTCAAGAATCCTAGCCCACAATGTATTTCATGAAAATCAAATCAATAATTTCTTCAATGAAGACAAAGAAACTGAACACTTTCTATGTATATGCTCTGTCTTCTTTATGCTATGATTTTTACTTATCAAAGATGGGCCCCGTGCTGGTCAAACAGGTCACACAACAAAGTTAATATTAAAAATTTTATAGGTAGTAATTCTCCCTCAAAAGAGATGCATACCTTTTTATGATGCATATTTTCAAATATTTTAAAGATTTAATTTTATTTTATGTATGCAGGTGTTTTGCCTGTATGCATGTCTATGTATCACTGTGCATTATGGTGGGTCACATGGGAAATGAACCTCTTAGCCATCTCCCAAGACCCAGAGATGTACACTTTTAAAGTGTAAATGACCTTGTTGTTGAATACAAACTTATTTGCTTTATTGGACTAAATACTAGGTTTGCAATTAAGATACATTCTAATGGTAATTTGCCAAAGTTCTTTAAGTAATTTGGGGAGAGGATTTCAAATGTCTTAATTCTTTTTTGAAAGAGCTCTGTACTTTATCTCTCTTATGGGAGTATTGGTAAAAATGATGCTGTGTTGAATCTATAAAAACACAGTTGAAATAGGTAAGAGTAACTTCCAAAAAGAGTATCCAGCTACCAAAACAAAGGAGAATGGATATGCTATCAAACTTTATAGCAAGAATAAAGAAAGGAAGAGAAAAAGAGGAAGAGAAGGAGAGAAGTAGGCAGACCAGGCCTAGAAGGTGAATTTGAAAATCTTGTCCTCACAGTTAAATCTCTGAAACAGACCTGACTGGGGTGCATCAGAAGGCATTGTGGCTACAGGAGGCTAGGCCAGTTCTGGCTAAGGAGCTACTCCATCTCTCAGCATCTCCTGTGATCCTGGAGTCTGGCAGAGCCTGGGAGAGGGTGCTCTGAGCTCAGCGCCTTCTGTTCCTTGAACTTCTGAGCTTTGAGAATAATAGTTGGATACAACAGTTTGTAAAGGTACCCTATTTTGAGTCTCCAAAATTCTAGTGAGATCACATCCTAACTGCATGAGGAAAATGTTTTTACGTTGGGAGCCAGAGTACCTAAAAAATTTAGTTTTAGGAGTAATAATAATATAGTTGCTCACTTCCAGCTTAATGTTAATGAGAGTATTAAACAATTAGTTTTGGGTCTCGGGATGCAGCTCAGCAGTAAATTGGTTGCCTAACATGCGTGAGCCTGGGTTCAAGCTCCAGCCCCATTAAAAAATGGGGAAAAAAGCCAAAACCTAAAAACCTCACTCTGAAAATATTAATAGATCTATTAATATTTCAGAAATTATTTTCCATAGCAATATTTAAATAAAAAATGCTATTTCTGAATATCTATGTGAATGCTGTCAGGTAAACAAGGAGAGCCCAAACCAAACCTCTCAATTGCATCTCTATGAAGCTAGTGTTGAATGCATGATCAAAATGTACCCTGTCTTCCACAGACAAACTGCTGAAGCTGACACACCATGTCCGCTCTCTTGGAATGGTGCCCCCTACTGTAGTACAATCCTCTACTAGTGTAGGCTTCTGGAGTAAGCAAGGTTCTTCTGAAACAGCAATTAACTGGTGATACCAAAAACACTTTGTAAAGCTAGATACTCAACTCACATAGAACAATGCTGTATAGGAAAAGTGACAAGAATTATAGCTCTGTATTGTTAGGTTACTTTCTCATAAGGGAAGTGCCTAATAATGGGCGAGAATTTTAATGAGGTCAGAGGTACAGGTAACACATTGCTATTTTCTGTTTTAACAGTAAGTTTTTTATTTAAACCACTTGCCACCAAAAAAAGTACACTGTTTGCTGTTTCAGTACTTCAAAGACACTAATTCCATATTTTTATAAAAATAACACTTCAGAAAGATCATTTTTTTCAAACACCATTTTAAAAATGTAGCCAAATTACAGCAGTTGACAGAAACAAATGCAGTCCCACAGCCAAACATTAGACTGAACTTGGGAAGTCTTGTGGAAGGGTTGGAGAAAGGATAGAGGAACCTGGAGGGAACAGGTACTCCTTCAGAATACCAACTAACCTGGATCCTTGAAGGCTCCCAGGGACCGAACCACTAGCCAAAGAGGCTGGTCCTAGGCCCACCAGCACATTTGTAACAGAGGTGCAGCTTGGTCTTTATATGGGTCCCCCAACAAGTAGAGTGGTGACTGTCCCTGACTCTGTTTCCTGTCTGTGAATCCTGCTCCTAATTGGGCTGGCACGTCTGGCCTCAGTGGCAGAGGATGTACCTAGTCCTGCAGTGACTTGAGGAAGGTTGTTTCCCCAGGAGGGACCTCCTCCTCCTCCTCAGAAATAAAGGGGAGGAGGAATTGGGAGAGGGACCATGAGAGGGTAGTGGGAGGAGAGGTGGGGCTTCAATCAGGATGTAAAGTGAATAAATAAATAAATTAGTGGGGGTTGGGGATTTAGCTCAGTGGTAGAGCGCTTGCCTAGGAAGCACAAGGCCCTGGGTTCGGTCCCCAGCTCCGAAAAAAAGAACCAAAAAAAAAAATAAATAAATAAATTAGTGGAAAGAAAGAAAATGTAGTCAATACATATCTAAAATCCCATAATACTGACTTAAAAGGTTGTCATTAGTAGGATAGTCCCTGACATCTTTTTAGCAGTTTAGTATAAAGTATTGGGACATGGGTCAGAGTATAAATTGAAATAAACTTTTACACTAAATCTTAAAATGTCAAGAAACCATGAAGCCAACCCGGATACTAATACTTCAGGTGAAAGAAAGTCTAATTGTCAAGTCTTCGGTTGATTCCAGGTTTTGCTTTGCCATGGGACTCAAACTCTTTTAAAGGTTTGTTCAGTCCGAAGAGAAAACCATTCCCTCCAGATTCTCTGGCTGTATTAAACAGAGGGGATAGGGATCTGTTTTGCCGACGTGCTGTCATATTCCTGCATCAAGTCATTGGTGGTGTAATAGTGCATGGCGATGTAGGAACTGGCGAAACCAAAAGAGTTCACTGGCTGCAGGTTTGCTGGGCTGCTCTCCTGCTGGGACGGGCTGCTGTTATAGATGCTATAGTAAGGTTCAATCCGAGTGTTGATGGGTGTCGAGCTGCTCTGCCCACAGGGGTGATGTCCAGCAGAGACTTTGGGACTTGCTACACTTTCTTTTGAATGACTTGGGCCACAAGCTTGGTCCACAAATTTCTTCTGTGGTTTTGGAGACAGCATGTAGGCAGAGTTTGTCTCGTGATGGGAGGATTTGTTTCTATTGATTTCAAGGTTCCCTTTCCCCATGGCCCGAAGTCGAGTTTTCTGTTTGCAGCAGAGGAAGCCCAGGCCAGTGTATCGCAGGCACCAGAGCACTTTCCTTCTCAGCCCAGCACTGTTCCGAGAATATATAAAAGGATTTAATCCTGACTTGAAAAATATCAGAGTAAATCCAAACAACTCAAACTGGTAAAGGATGAAGCTGCCGCTGTCAGACAGAACCACTTGCAGCAGGGAAATCCCCAGAGGAAGACAGCACACTAGAACAGACAACACGATGACCATGCAGGTGACCACAGCTTTGGAATCCTTGGCAGTAGAGAGGTTGACCGCTGATACCAGCTGGAGCCGACTGGCTGAGGGGATTGGCATCTGGTTGGCATTCTTAGTGTATCCATGAGTTTGACTGTGCTGCAGTTTGTTATAATTCTGGTTCCTATACAGAGCTGGCATGGTGCACTGGATGGGATCTCCATTTCCCTTCACAGAGGCCCCCATGAATGGCTGTGGTCTGGAAGCATCAACTGTGATCACAGGGGGGCACTTTTTGACTTGGGCATTCTTCCGAAGGGTTTGAGCAATCATGATATAAGAGACAGACACCACGGCCACACAGAAGGTAAAGTCAACAACATACAGAGACAGAATGGCTTTCCCTTCCCCGTCCATAAGACTGGACATGGGGAGACACAGGTGGGACTTACTGGTTCTCAGTGTAGCCAAGGTGGCAAGTGTAAAGCTGGTGGCCCAGAGAAGAAGGGTAAGGAGCAAGATGCAGGAAAAGGAAGCGGTGCAATTAGGCTGCTTCCCCATCACCATCCGGAGCCGGTGCAGGGCAATCACAGCTACCATCTTGAGGGACATGATGATGAAGCCTGAGCTGGTAAGGTGGAAGGTGAAGCAGAAACTATCTGGGATGCTACTGGCTGAGCTGAAGAACAGCACAAAGGTGAACATGGGGGCTGTGACCCCACAGATAAACAGATCACAGAAAGACAGGTTCAAGATCATGAAATCAAAGTTAGTTCTGAACTTTCTGAAGGCCGGGTCAAAGAAAGACAAGAAGACAATAAAATTTCCATAAGAGCCTAGACAGAAGATGATGGCAAGCAGGACCGTGCAGGTCACCAAGGTGGCTGTGTGGATAAAATCTCGAAGACCCTCCTGGAGAGAAGTGTTATTTCCTCCCTGCAGGGGAGGCGTGTATAGCAAGGTGGCATTGGGAACATTCTGAAGCGGGGCACTTGAATTCATCTTCAGAGAGGTGTCTCTTGTGTTTTAAAAACATCAGCAGGGAGAGAGTCAGGATCTCAGCTCACAGACGATGGGCATGTGCCACAGACGGCGGAGGAGGATAAGCCTGCACACACACAAACACACACCCAGAGGCAGAAACCGATTAATGAGCTAACAATTGCATTCTGTTTTACAAAATTGAAAATTTTCACCTCAATTGCTGTGAAAACCATGTTTAAAGGTCTAATACAGAAAAGGCATTGAAACCATGCACTGGAGACACACAGGGACATAACCTCTCCATTGGAAGTCAACAGTCTCTTCCTGGAAGGAGCTCCATCTGTGTGGCTCCAGAGACTGCAGCCAGGAACAGGGGGAACTGAATCCGTCTGAGGCAGAAGCTGAGCAATGGTGAAGGAAGCTTTGGTGTGGAGAAGCTAGGCGGGTGAAAGACGAGGGGCATGGAGAAGAATGAGCATGGAAATGGAGAGTAGGTCTCTGCAACAGAAGGCGGGCAAGCAAGACAATGTTTAGACACAGGGGAGTGTTGATACATAATGTGTCCCTTCAGTAACTGCTCAGAAATCACTGACAAATCTCATTTTTCTCTAGGGAGAAATCTTTATTTCCCAGCACTTATTTCCTTTACTAGTTTGAAAGTTAAGTTTTTGGCCAATTGAAAACCCTCCTTTGGAAAAGAAAATTTAATGTAGGACTACATTTGAAAGAAGAAGAAATCAAGTAATAAGGTGTCTGAGATTATATTTGTAATTTCTGAGGTGCAAAGCAACACTTTGGTGTTTTGGAGAGATAATGCAATGGTGCTGCACCTGTCTAGCTTAGAGAATGTTTTTGTATTTGCTCTCTCTCTCTCTCTCTCTCTCTCTCTCTCTCTCTCTCTCTCTCTCTCTCTCTCTCTCTCATACACACACACACACACACACACACACACACGCCCCACTATGAGAGTTAGAGACATGGCCTAGTTATTAAATGTATGTACTGCTCTTCCTCACCATCAAATTGGAGGTATAGATTCTGCATTTATTCACTAAACTTACACTTAACTACATGTGTGTCTTGCTCTAGCTGCTGAATGTACATAAGAAACACCTGGTACCTTAAAAGACTAACCTTCCTGCTTCTTTCTATCTACAATCATTTTTCTCTCTTATGCAAGGAAATCTAATATACACTCACACAAATTTTCACTGTTCCCAAAACGCCAAAGATGTGTATGGCCTGCTGTCTATCCTCTCCCAAAGAAGAATCCAGCAAGATAGATGGCATTTAGTGCTCTGCTCTTAACAACTGGAAAACACTTGCTTTTATCTAATATTGAAGGGACAACCAATGGCACTTAGGAGGTCCAGAGCCTGTGCTATCAGCTGGAGCTGGATCTCAGTGGCCTCCAGGTGCCAACCTTTTAGCTCAGGGGTTGCAGATTGGACCCAGTCAATAAGTGATTACTGCAGCTCTAAGCACCAACTAAGGACTATCTAGAACAGGTGTCTCTCAGCATTTAAACACAAGTACAGGCTTGGCAGTGAGAATCAGTCAGATCAGTTCTGGGAGAGGCATGTGACCACCCTGTCCCTCATTAAGACAGAAACAGTCTAGGTTGCTCTTGCACTGGCTGTGGACTGCAGAACACACACTATGATGAATTTCTCCACTGCAACGTGGCATTCACTTTTCTGTAAAATACATTTTTAAAACTAAGTTATATGGGAGATAAAAGTATAAATTCAGAACATTTGCTTATCAATGATTAGAGGTAAGTAATAATGGAGAGCTCTTACTATTTCTAGTTTAAGACTGCAAACCTGTTTGTGAACCCTTTTGGTATTGTTACAGTGCAAGAAGACATTTGGTTAAAAAAATGTTTCTTGGAGTTAATTTATGAAAAGGGAGAAGACAAAGGAGAGTAGCAGGGATTTGGTCCAGGGAAATGACAAGAGCTTAGAAAAACAAAGCAGGAGATAATGAAACGAAACTGTGGCAGTTACAGGACCCAAGCTACAGATGTAGGAGATGAGATGATGAGGCACCAACAGTAATCAAGGAAAAGAGAGGAGGGAAAGAGGGAAGTGTATGTGGGGGGCTGTGGGGGTGACCGAGTGGTGGCATAGGCTACTCAGGACACTGAGGCAGAAGGACTATAAGTTCAAAGCCAGCCTGGGCAACTTTGTGTGAACCTGCAGAAAAAGAAAAAGTGAAAGAAAGGCCAGGTGTTACAGCTAGTGGTGATGTACTTTTCTGGCATACACGAGGTCTTAGGTTCAATCCTGGGGTTGGAAAGATGATTTGGAATTACTGTGGGGGCAAAGTGGCATAATTTAAAAATATAGAAATGCACGGTAGGAAATAAGAGCAATACAATCTCTCAGTACAATTGCTAGTATCTATACAGAGAGCATCTATCTCCCTAAATGTTTCCATAGGAACTAAGCAGTTGTTCCCCAACACCCACATTCTTTAACTACATTCCCCACACACATGCACACACACTTACATGGCCACACTCAAGAGAGGAATCCTTAGGTCAAAATTAAATTACAACAGCTCTCATTCATTGCATGGCTATTACATGCTATGTCTCATACTCAAACTTTATATAAGCTATCAAACTTTACTTCACCATCGAAAAAACCTCTGACCTATGAAACTGCCGTTCCCCAGTAAAAGTTCCTGGAATACAAAACTTCAGAACCAATAAAGGAACTGGAAAAAACTCAACCCAGAGTTCAATACTAATTCTTGGGATTTTAAAAGAAAATTAAAAACAAAAATGTAAGCCAGGCATGGTGGCACACACCTTTAATTTCAACACTTGGGAAGTATAGGCAGGAAGATCTCCATAAATTAAAGGCCAGCCTGGTCTACAAATCGAGTTCTAGGACAGACAGGGCTGTGACACAGAGAAACCCTGTCTCAGAAAACAAAAGAACACAACCACAAAAAAGAAATTGTGTGTGTGCATGTGTGTGTGTGTGTGTGTGTGTGTGTGCATGTGTGTGTGTGTGTGCATGCATTCAGTCCTTTAGAGCAAAGTCAGTAGAGGTTAACTATTCCTAAACATTAAATATTATTTCCACTGCATACATATATGTCACTTTTTATTTCTGGGGTTATAGTCAGGTCCTGGAAGATGTAAAAAGTCATATCAGAATTGCATTACCAGCCTTATACATATTCATATCATATTGTATTCATTTGGTGTGTGTATATCTACTGCTATACTATGCTTTCTAGTTCTATGTGAAGTTGATACAGGTTAGGGTCATTTTAGAGGAAGGAACCTCAACTGAGATAACGCCCCCACCAGACTGGCTTGCAGACAAGCCTACAGCACATTTTCTTGATTGATGACTGATATGAGATGGCCCAGCTCACTATGCATGGTTCTACTCCTGGGTCAGAGGTTCTGAGTACTATAAGACAACAATAGGAAGAACAAACCATAGAAAGCAAGCCTATTAGAAGCAGTCCTCCATGGCATCTGCATCAGTTCCTGCCTTGAATTCCTGCCATGACTTTCTTGTGTGATGTGTTGTAAGATAAAATATACCTCTCTCTCCAAATGGCTTTGCTCGCAGTATTTTATTATAGCAATAGAAACCCAAGACAGGCAGACATGTGGAGTTGTGAGAATAATTTGTGGAAGTTGGCTTTCTGTTTCCATCATGTAGGATTGGTGGCAAAGGCCTTTTCTGTGGAGCCATCTCACTAGCTCAGAATGCCAGGTTTAAGTATATTTATTAATCATAGCAAGATAGAATGAGCAGAGTATAATGACACGTAACTGGGGAAGCTCAGTCACTAGGATCATGATTTCAAAACCAGGCAGGACTAGTTTGGACTACATACATATAGTGACACTTTTCCTTAAAATGAATTAATATACACCTGATTACAGTTAAGGAAGAATGTTGAGGTAACTGGAAGCAAGAATCAGGAACAGGCCTTTAATCTCAGTGCTCAGGAGACAGGAGACAGATTTCTGAGTTGGAGGCCAGCCTGATCTACATAGCAAGCTCCAGGCCAGCCAAGGCTACATAGTGACACTCTATTGCAAAACAAATAAACAAACGAAAAAATGTGTGAAAAGCTGAATGTGGTGGCACAAGCCTGTAATCCCAGCCTCTTATGATCATGAAGCAATATCACCTACTTGAAAGCCAGGCTGAGGGAAGGAGGGAGGGGGATCAGGATTAGGTAAGGGGGAAAAGGGGAGGGAGGGAGGCAGAGAGAGAGAGAGAGAGAGAGAGAGAGAGAGAGAGAGAGAGAGAGAGAGAGAGAGAGAGAGAGAGAGGAGGGGTGTTAGGTCCCCAATACTGTGCTGTCTTTTTCTTTTTAATTATTTTGTTTATTTCCATTCCAAATGTTGAAGGATTGAAGGAGCTGAAGGGGAAGACCAACAGAATCAACTAACCCAGATCCCTGGGAGCTCCTAGAAACTAAGCTGTCTTAATTTTTGAAGCAAACATTAGGACATTTACAAGTTAACTCATGACCTGGATTATTTCATTATATGAAATAAATGCAAAGTTTCTTCATGGAAGGCATTTTTTGAGCGCAGCCCTCACACAGGACTAAGTTCTGTCCCATTCCCCCTGATTCGAATGGATCTAGAAAACCTCAGGGAGGTTAAATAACTTGCCCAAGGTCAGTGAGGTATTTCAAACCTCCCATTTCTTTCTAACCACCTGAACTAGCCACTGAGGCTAGCAGTAGCTGATGGGGTGGGGAAGATCTGGGTCTCTGGTGGAAGGATGAGGCGGTTGTGAAGCACAGTGTCCTATAAACTAAAGGAGTGGGAAACTGCAGGTTTATCCCTAACTGTGATTGGTAATGGGTACGGTGCTTCCTAGAATTGGAGGAAACACAGGCCTACAGGCTAGTCTAGGGATGCCTGGATGTGGGTAGTGGGTTGTGGTCCATATAGAGCCTAGGAGCATACAACAGGCTGCCCAGGAACACAGGTGCGCATCCCACCAGGCCAGGCCAAGCTCAGCCTTCTCCCAGTTCCCGCTAGCCTCACAGCCCTGGTGGGATCCTCCCGGTCTGGGCTTGCGGCCTCTCACCTGCCAGCTGGCCGCAGCGCCGCCCTTCCTCCTCCATGTCGCAGTAGCGACCCTATCTGCGCCCGGTGGCCTGGATGCTCGACCCTATCTGCGCCCGGTGGCCTGGATGCTGCCGGGCTAGAGTCATCACCGTCATCGCCGCCGCCTCCACGCATCCCGGGAGCCTAGGCGAGCCGGGCCGGCGGCGCAGTCACAGAACCCGGGGCGCAGCCCCTCCCTCTGACCGTGGCCGCCCCGCCTGTCGTCACCCTCCCTGCCTGCGGGCCTCAGCCTGGTGGGTGTGCACTCAGACCTGCCAGGGCTGCGGGAGAACTGGCCGCTGATACACAGCAAGGAAAACGTGAAAGCCGCCAGGCAGTTTGAGTAGGTCTCTCTGCAGGCCTCTAGAGACAGCTGAGTGTGCGCTGCGGAGAGCCTTCAAACTGCCCGGCCTCCTTGGCTTTCTCACTAGGCTGTCACTTCGAGTTTAGTAATTATGACAAATTGAATCAAACCAACTTCAACACACTTAGGTGTATTAGATAATAGTACGAGGTTGGTGCAAAGTAAAAAAAAAAAAGGTACTATTAAATACCATGTTGAGTGTAAAAATCTTGGGAAGTGATAGTGTAATTCAGCTAGGCCTATTTTAGTAAACACCAACATAAAACATTAGACCAGTAGCTTCTCCTAAAGTCGACTTGTCTAAAATAACAAACTCTTTAACTTTAGTCGAAGTCGTTACATAACAAACATTTTTAAGTATGTTATGCTCAAACATACCTAGTTAACTCCTTCAGGATTTTAATCTGGTTAATTATGATCGACTTTTCTAATCTTATCTAATACTTAAGAGAATGGTATTCAAATGTCCCTTTTGGCTGGTACTAGAAATCCAAGACTTTGATTCCATCCAGGTGAAATACTTCGTGGCACCATTACTACTACAACCTCACTCTATTTTGTTGAGTTTTCCTTTATAAATACAAACTAGTAATGAGTTTCAAAGTAATGTAGTTTTCCCATACTTTTTGCTAAGAAACATGCTGGAGGGCTTTGTGAAATCAGAACTGCTTAGAAAAAAAAATTCAAGAAAAACCCCAACTAATTTACACATAAATCATGTTCTACTCCCCAGACACTTGTCAATCTATCAGTTCTAAGATAGGTTGAGTAACACTGGGCCCTAGAATCATTTGAAGAAAAAAAAGGACTAAGTTAAGCGTGGAAATTCTGACCCAAATTATATGTCTCTCCAAATAAACTAAATATTGCTTGTATAATTTCAAGCAGTGGTCTTCAGAAGTCAGGTATTTGGGTTTGTGCTACCAAAACTTTTTTCCCCTCCTGAAACAAGGGCTTCTCTTTGTAGTCCTGGGTATCTTGGAACTCACTCTGTAGACCAGGCTGGCCCTGAACTCAGAGATCCATCTGCCTCTGCCTCCCAAGTGCTGGGACTGTAGGTGTGCGCACCATTTGCCTCCTGCTTGTTTTGTTTTAACAGAATGTTGTGCGATGACAGAGAAGTTCCTCTGTACTATCACATGTAATAACCACTAGTCCCACATGGCTGATAACCACTTAAAGCATGCCTAGTGAGCATGGCTACTACACTCAACAGAGCAGAGTTCATTCATTCATTCTGGCCAACTGGGAAGACAATCACAGATCTAAACCTAACAAGGCAAAAAGAACCCACAAAGTTGCTGCTATCCCATCTGTCTTCTCTTAATGAGGATAAAAGTCAGGTATTAAAAACAATCCATTTTATTAGGTTTTAAAACTAGTTACACAATTGAAATAGTCAATTAGGTACTACTCTGTACAGGGACTATGCCTGGGTATGCTCACACTTCAATACTGTACTAAGCCTACTGTGTAGATTGAGACACTCAGCATGTAGATACTAAAAAATAAACTGTAGTATTCCTTTAAGGAAGATTGTAAAGGGTGTGTCACAAGATGACATTCATCAACTTTGAATTATTCCAACTAGAAGATATTTTACACTCTAAAGTTGTGACAGGCAAACATGTTATTTAAAAATGCACACAAAAAGGTACATAAAAATCCAGATATTCTAATGATAAATGAACTTAAAAAACCACCTATGTTTCAGCTTTTGTAACATGAGAAGATAAAGAATATAATTTTAAAAACACACATCAGAAAAAAGAAAAAAGAAAAAAAAAAAAGGCATTCTGTAGGTACAAAAGCAAAGAGCTGTGTGTGAATCTTTATAACCAGTTCCAGACAATGGTCTGTGTTAAGGGCTGCATCTGTACAAGTCTTGTCATTGTCATCTCTACAGTTTATACAATCTTTTACATCTACATAACATACTAAACAAGTCAAATATCAAGTCTTATTAATCTTAATGATTCTGTAGGCGGGCATACAGGTAGAAGGGAGAGAGGGGGAGGGGGGAAGAGAATGAGAAGATGGGAAGGGTAGGGACAGAGAGAGAGAGAGATCAAAAATTACAATCTTCCATTCATATGAAGTGTAATGTATCTCAAGGTGGGGTATAAAACAATATTTGTGAGGATTATAGGGTAAAAAACAATCAACCAGGGTGTTTATTGATGTTCTTTTTTATTTTTAAAATCACACTGTATACACATACAAATCAGTCTAAAATTTATTCACCAAACCCCCAGTTTTTCAGCAATTAGTTCTTACTCAGCACCAAAAACTCCAGTCTGTGGAGACAGACAGACTTCTGCAGTGTGGTTGAGCATTGTCAGGTCCTAGGTTAATTCCGAGACTTGCCCCCTTTGATCCTTTTCTCTTCATGGCTCTCTAGACACAGGCTGTCAAGACTTCGGATTCATGAGCCATGACTACCACGAAACTCAACAGCCTTTGGAGAAGAACTCAAAATAACGAGATGACTGAAATGAGAGACCCTACATGACTGGTGAGCACTCTCCATTCCAAGGACATTGTTATTTTTAATAAGTTTCTAGACTGTTTGGTCATAATGCCATGATCGCACTAGGTTATTTCTAGCCTGAGACTCTGTGACTTTGTCATACATCTCAAAGAAAAAAGTGATCAGTATTGTGGGAACACTTCAGGACAAGTTAGGAAATCAAACGGCAGCTGAGAACCTGTGAACACAGACTAATGAGGCCAAACACAGAAGCCACCAAAATGATGAAAGCTCAACAGAAGCTGTGTTCTGAAACTTGCAGAGTCACCACGGATGATACCTGAGGATCGGAATTTTTGATGAAATGAGCCCAGAATGAGGAATAGTCATCTGCAGTAAGAAAAATAAAATACAAAATTATGTTAGGCTAACGAGACACTCAGTTCTAAAATTCTACCATATAGATTTTGTTTATTCTCCTTATCCTTGTCTATACAAAGACTTCCTGGCCCTCTCTTTTTATAGAAGGTAATAAGCACTTGAGGATTTAGATGAGTTGTGCACGATAGGGAAAGTCCTTCATACTTGAGAGAGGGGAGAGGTGGAGGCAGATTTAGATGAGTTGTGCACGATAGGGAATGTCTTTCATACTTGAGAGAGGGGAGAGGTGGAGGCAGGAGGAACTCTGAGTGTTTGAGGCCCCTGTTCAACATGGTGACTTCTAGGATACCCAGGGCTACATAGAGACAAAAACTCTATCTGAAAATTAATAAAACAAAAAAAACAAAAAACAAAACAAAACAAAAAAAAACAAAAAACAAAAAACAAATGAGCAGAAGAATCCAGATGGTGAGGTAGAGAGAAGGCTCAGCAGTTAAGAGCATATGCATCTGTCCCCAGCACTCACATGGAGGCTTACAACTATCTGTCACTCAGTTCCCTCTTCTGGCCTCCAGAGGCATGGCATGCTCATGTGTATAACACATGCGTACAAGTCAAACTAAAACATCCAGATGAAGTGTTCTCATGATTGTAGAACCACGAGTTGCTAGAATAATCCCAAAGTCCCACTCAGGAAGCAAATTGGCCTGTGATTTCTCTTCTTTCACTTGACTATCTCAGGTTACTAATGCAAGTTATTTATTTTCTAACTGTCTCAATGCAGTCACATAAACTGCCTGTCTAACAGTGGAAACAAAAATCATGAGAAATCCTATAGGAGTTATTTCCATTGACCACAGAAAAAGCCATATTTACAACCAACCCAACAAAATCCTCTGAAAGTACAGTCACAGGCTACCATGTTTGTTTACCTCAGCATTGGAAATTAAATTAGGGTCTCATCTTTGCTAAATTTGGCCTCTTCCTGTAAACTATATATTCCCCAACCTCAAAAGTCATGTTTAAAAGCATTTAAGTGTAGTGACACATAGCTGCAATCCTAGTATTCATGAGGCTAAGGCAGGAGAATCATCCCAAATTCAAGGCTAGCCTAGTCTACATAGCTAGCCCTACCTTCAAAAGTCAAAACAAAGAACTCTCTTCACTTTATCTAAGCAGTTACATCTAAAATGTCAGCAAACCTTAAAACCTTATAGATATTCTTTCCTTGGCTATGCTGGGAATGTCACACATAACTCACCCCTCTATGCATAATAGCATGGTGACACAAGGAGGTCAGTGAGGACAAGCAGCTGGTCATCAGTGAACTGCTGCTTGTGTTCTTGCCAGTTGTCATGATGTGTCCTTCGGAAATTGGATAAGGTCTTCTTGACAGTCATCTGTAATCAACCCACATACATTTTAACCTCTAACAACCAGGGTCACATGTGGGTTATCTTCAGTTATACTATATCCACCTAGACCTCAGCTCTCACGATGTTAGAAAACCAAGTCAATTTTCTGTCACCAAACCACTAACATTCTATTAAAATTACTAGCTTCACTTCAGGACAAACATTGTCACATTGCTAGACCAATTCGATACATATTTCCATACATCTACAAAGGTGACCTGTTTAGCTTTGGAGCATGGATGCTTACTACTAGATAAAACAACCACTATTTCTACTTTAATATTAGCTTTCAGTAAGATGGGAGACTTTCCAGGTACAAAATGCAAGAATAACAGTAGCACGAAACCTAACTTCCTAGTTAATGCTGTCAGGATTCTTCATGCTGGGTTTGGAAGAATAGAAGCTACAGAATTTTATTTTGTTGTACACAGGAGAAATGTCTCTAGCTTTAATAATTACAGAGTAAACTTGACCAGATCAGTGGTAGCTTTTTAAAAAAATAATATATTTATTATTATTTTCTGTATTGCCCTAGCTGTCTTCGAACTGAAGAGATCCATCTTCCTCTGCCTCCTGAGTGCTGGAATTAAATGTATACAGGAAAGTATTTATCTATCAAGTAATACAAGTAAACTATCAGAGAATTATATGCTCTGGAGTGTACATTATTTTGGTAGATTGTCATGTGCTGTTTGATTTCATTAAGAAGTTGGAAGTGGAATTGTCCATAAGCATGTGAATGCTGTGTCCCTCTAAGGTCCCTAGTCTGGGAATGGTTTAGCCTCTTTAACTCTATGGCAGGAAGGAGAGAATGGCAAATCAGCTCAAGAGTAAAACCATGTTTGAGGACACCTGGAAGGCAAATTATTTCCAGCAGAGGCTGCTCTGTTTGTCCAACGAGGTAAAAGCACCTGCAGTGGGAAAACTGAGAAGGAGCCATGGGGAGTTCGCCTTGACTGTGAACTCTAGCTACTTGCCCAGTAACATTATGCTGCTATAAGCACTTGACTCGACGGTATTATCTCGATCTGCTACTTGTTCTTTTACTTGAAAGGGCATACTCTACTCTGCCAGAGATTCATTCTTATGGGGTGCTCCAGCGCTAAAGGAGCTTTACCAGTGGATTTCTGCTAGATGTGCTGAGCCTCCAATTTGATGGTATTTTGTTGCCTGTCTATCTGATATGTGCTTTATTACTTGCTATTTATCCTTTGGCTTGCTGTGTACTTAAATTCACTCATACCAAACTGAAGATATGACTATTATAGATCATTCTTGGGACCATGTAGAACATACTTCAATAGGCTGAGGATCATTCAAATGTGCACTGAGATTCATAAGGAGCTGGGGCATCCAGGTAGGAACATCATAAGGGCTAGAAAGAACACACGCACCAAGTCCAAGCACACCAGCATGACGTTTGACCAACTCTGCAACAAAAATAACAATATGTCATTTACGCTGAAATAAATTTTCATTCATGCTAGATGTACTTTCAGTGTGCATATTTTCCATTTAATATAAATTTACAAGTGTATACATAAAAGCATGATTTTTAGGGCTGAACTAGAAACTGCAAATTCTGAAGATATTCTATAGCTGTCTCTTGGTCTCTTGGCATAATTGTTTCTAGCCAGGAACAAGTCATTGTTAAAACCAACATAAATACAATTTTTTTGATCAGTTCATTCATATTCTAAGTCCTGATCCTGAAACAATTTAAGAGATTAGGTAATATCTTCTCTATTGGACTGTCCCCATACAAAATGCATGACACCCCACCATGCATGATATGAACTGCAACACATGTCTACCTTACAGGGTCTGTTCCTTCCTTCCAGTAGAGTAAGTTCAAGTGTTGTCAAATGCCCACATTCTTGTTTCCTTTCTTGCTCGGCCCCTTACCCCTTGCTGGGTGCTGGGATTAATCAAGCACAGGGCCGCACACGAGCTCTATCTCCATGCAGGCCTCAGTCTCCATCTCCTTTTTGGCGGTGACTGGGGTTGAGCTCAGGATGTGATGCATATGAGCCAAAACCTCACTACGCTGAGCCATGGTCCTAGCTCCTCTCAGAGTTTCTTAACAAAGCATGATGCACACTCTTTTGTAAATACATTTTAGGTGCGTCCATGAACAGAAGGAGAAGGTAATAAAATGAGATTTTGGAGCACAAAAAATTACAAATAATGCCATTTGGTATAAAAAAAGACTTAAAACTAATTGGTACTAATATTTAATATATAAATACTACTTGCTATTAAGTAATTATGATACAACTGTGGCTCTAAAGTATAATAACTTCATATTCTAGGTACTCTGTACAAATTAAATTTCATACTAATTTTTTATTTCTCTGGGGTTAGATCAGATGTTTATCTGTTGTCCCACTTAAATTTCTCTTTAAACAAAACATGGTAGTCAGACCTTTCAGCATCTGGCTTATGCTCAATTACTTTAGAAGCTCCTACAATGACTCTTCATTGTTTTATCAACTGACTAATAAATACAGTCTACACTGGGTTCACATTTTGGGCAATGGATCACACAAAAAGAAATTAACTTGGTAATACATTTCTTTGAAGAGATCTCCCTCATAGAGCCACACATGACTATTCAATATTCCCTTCTCTAGACAAGCAAGGGAACTCTGGTTCCCAAAACATCACCTTTTTTTTGTGTGTGTGCATATATTTATGTTGCATACATGTGTGTGCACATGAGCGTAGAAGCAGAAGTCAACCTTAGATGCTGTTGTTCCGCAGGAGCCTTTCGTAAGTTTTTCTATTTCATGTTCATGTGTATATGTATGTGCACATGCGTCCAAGTACCCAGAGAAGCAGAAAGGAGTGCTGAATTCTGTGGAGCCAGCTCCAGATGTGGATGTTAGAAACCATAGTACAGTACGCTTAACCACCAAGACATCTCTACAGCCCTGTGCTCGGTATTTTGAGTCAAGGTTTTTCACTAGGATCTAGGGATCTGTCTGTCTCCACTGCCCCAGTGCAGCAATTATGGGTGTCACACTTGGCTTTTCATATAGGTGCTGGGAGTCAAATTCATGGCCTAAGGTTTGTAGGGCAACAAGCACTTTAGTAAATGGGTATCTGCACTTGTACGCACATGAGTCTGTGGCATGCAATTGGAGGTCAGAGGAAACTTGTAGGGTAGGTCTTGCCTTTTATCACAGACCCAGAAATTGAACCCAAGTCCTAGGTGCGACAGCAGGTGCCTTTACCCAATGGGCCAAATTACTGGTTGCATTTCTTCCCCCACTTTCGTGTGTTAATGCACAAATTGTAAATTCTCAAAATAGTTTAATCCTATTACAGATACTTTGATCCAATTTTGGATCTGCTTTTACACATTTATATTTATTTGGGGGAATGGTGAAAGAAATGTCTTATTAAAAAGTTATTGTTGCAGTAGTAGACAGGTTTCTTTGTCAGTACAATTTTAGCCTTTAATTTCAGGGCCTATCTTCTTCAAGCCAACTCCTAACAAATAGGAACAATTATTCTCTGCATTTAGTAAAGACCTGAGCACAAACACTTCAAATGCTTAAGCAAACTGCTTATTTCTTCAAAGGAATGGGGATTTTTAACATTACCTGCAGAAGGAATGGTATCTCCCACAGAACCAGGGTCTCGTTTTCTTTTCTTGGGTAGTTTTGTTTTGCAAAGTTGCTCAAAATGACTCTGCATAGCACTGTCCATGGTAAGGAAGTTACACTGTAACAAACCACTTAAGGTAGTAGCAGCCATTTCTCGAACCTGGAGGGATAATCATTTCTATTAGAACTGAGATCCTAAGTCTGAGGTAATAAAGGATCTCAGAGAGGTATGGAAAGCTGAGTGGGGACCTTCCCAGAAATCTATGTAAAGTTTATTTTTTCTTTCTTTTTCATGACAAATGTATCACCAGATTCCCCAGGTATCTGTGGCCTCAAACTAGATAAAAGCTACATAAGGATTATAATAGTATAACTACTATAAAGAAAATAAAATTTCTCCACAAATTAATACATAAACAAAATAACAAAACCTAATGTTAAAAATATAAACAAAATCCCCAACATTTTTCTCTGTATTCCTTGAGAGATTCCTTGTTCTGTCATTTGGTTGCCCTGTTTTCTATAAATATATTGTGGTTCTGGGAATGAATTAAGAGCTTCTTATAAGCTAAGCAAGTATTCTACTACTGAGCCTTCTTTTTATCTTTGCATTTGGAAACAAGGTCTCACTAAGTTGCCTATGCTGGCCTTGTGGTACTAGAGATTAAACCCACGACCCGCCTAGCCTATGTTAGGCTAGTATTCTACCAGTTTCATCCCTAAGCCCTTTTGGTATTTAGGTAGGCAGGATTTTGTTAAGTTGCCCAGGCTGTCTTAGTGTGAACTTGGTGTGGTTCAGGCCGTCTAGGAACTTTCAATCCTCTTTCCTCAACCTTCAGAGTAACAGGGATTACTGCTGTGTGCCACCATATCTAGACAAAATATTCTACTTCATTTGACTGATTTAGGACAACTCAATTTGAAAGACTCAGCAATTCTATAACTATCAATTTCTGTTCAAAGGGTAATACTTATAGTATACTATGATAAAGAATTGGAATGTGGGCAGTAGTCATACTGGCCAGCAGCAACACGTGCTTTACTTTGTGGATAAAGAGAACACATATTAAAAGTAAGCAAGCATGTCTTGTCATTAGCTTGCATTTCTCTGGTCATTATTTGTAGTTTGTATTGCTTTTATGTGACAACTAGTCTACAAAGGCTTGATGATTTTTATATGTCAAAGCATTGTTTTCTAGTAAGTTTTATTTATTTATTTTTTTTTCGGAGCTGGGGACTGAACCCAGGGCCTTGCGCTTGCTAGGCAAGCGCTCTACCACTGAGCTAAATCCCTATCCCCTTCTAGTAAGTTTCTAATATTCTTGTAGAGAAATTTATCTATTTTGATGTCCTCTGAAAGCTTAAAAGTCATCTCTTAGGTTCCAATTAATAGCCAAATCTGCATTTTAGATTCTTTAACTTCCTTAACTAGTAAAGATGTGACCTAAATCTATAATATTACATTGTGTTCTAAGAAGTTATCCATATGTGTGTGTGTGTATGTATGTATGTATGTATGTATGTATATGTACATATGTGTGTGTATATACATCTCCATCACCTCTGAGACCTGAAGTTCCTGCACTGTTCTACTCACTGAACTTTATCTTAGGAAAAATCTGTAGGGACTGCAAGGAGCAACAGGAGCCCAGTCTCTGGCAAGGCAAACAGCACTCTGCTTTATCCAGCTCCTTACCACACACCCACCTCACCTTCCCTCTGCTTTTGGAGATGAGGTCTTACTATATAGTCAAGGTTGGCCATGTTTCACCTAGCTAGCTGCCCAAGAGCTAGGATTCCAAATATGCACCATTACATCCATTTTATGACACTTTTTAAAGTTTCAAGGAGTTATTTCTCACTCCACGATTCTCATTCTCATCCATCTCAGTGATAGGATGCACTTTCACTACAGATCTTGCCTGCCTCCTCCACCAGCCACACTTACCTACTCTCCTCTCTCAGTCTGCCAAGTCCACCCCTGACCCCATATAGACCCATCTTGGTAAACACTATGACAGACAATGAAAGCTCACCAGCAGATTGAGCTTTGGCAATATAATCTGTCTTGAGTGTGTGTGTGTGTGTGTGTGTGTGTGTGTGTGTGTACACGTGCATTTATGTTCTCAAAGAGCACAGCAAACTCTCTCCTGAGGCCTGAAACCAGGGCATTCATACTCATCTTAACCATCTGCATAGTAACTGCAGAGTCCAAAAAGGCTAATCCATGCAATACTCTTTGACTTTGTATGAGAGATTCCCCACAAATACGCATCTCTTGCCTCTAGATGAGATTTAAGATACAAGATTAGTACAAATATGAAATCCATACACAAGCTGGACCCTAGTGTTTGTTATAATCTCGTGGGTATTGTAGTCAATTCTTTCCTAGATGTGGGTTTCAGGACTAAACTCAGGATGCCAGACTTGGCAGTAAGTTCCTTTATTTGCTAAGCTATCTCCTGGCTCATACCAGTAATTTTCTTCCTTCCTTCCGTCTTTTTATTTCCCCTTCCCTTTCCTTTTCCTTCCTTTCCTTCTGTTTGGAGATAAGGTCTCACTATGTAGCCTTGAACTTACAGCAATTTGCTTGTTTCCAGAGCAAAGTGCTGTGATTAAAGGCATGCACCACCAGGCCCAGCTCTATGACAGCAAAGTTTTAATCACACAGCACTGTTATAGATTGGATGTTGGATGTCCTTGTCCTTCTAAAGTCCATGTGTTAGAGGCGAACTCTCCTGGGGCTGCCTGGAAGTGGTAGAGCTGAAGAGGCTGAGCACGTGCTCTCCTTCACATTTAGAGTGAAGGAGACGGTGAAGGGGACGGTGGAGAAAGTCTCTCTTCTATCTTTTGTACACTTTGGGACAGAAGATGAATGATTTTACTCCACCACATATTCATACCACGATACACTGCTTTACCATATGCCTGCAAGCAACGAGGTCAATCTGCTATGACTGAACCCTCCAAAACTAAATTTGAAATACACAAACCTTTTCTCTTGCTGTGGTACTATCTTCAGGCATTGTTATGGTCAAAGAAAGCTGACTAATCCTCTAAAACTGGGGACTGAAAGAAAATGTTATTTCTCAATTTCCACTTTCCCATTTTTGTTCCTTTAGTTTCTAAGAAGCACAAGAAATATAAGTATTTTCACTGAATTTGTTATAAGCAGTCTGTCAGTTCCCTTGGGTCTGGATATTTCCTTGCTGAACACAGAAAAGCTGGCCAGGCTTATTAGGGAAGAGGAGAAACCACCATCCCACTTCCCTTTAGATAAATTGGTTTTCAGTACTTAGAAACAGATACATAAACACAGAAAGTTCTCTATTACAAACAGGTTTTAAAGTCGATAAAGTAAGCAATATTTTTATGAAAGTTTGTGTATTTTCTTTTCCCAAGGTCAATTATAGTCTATGGCTGCACCATACTAATTGTGCCCAATCTCACTTGCCAAGGTCAATTGTATATATGTATGTATTTATGTATTTATTTATTGCAGCCTGCTTTTCCTATACTGGGCTAACTGAGTTAAGAGATTATCTTTTGGTACAATATAACTAAAACCTCTGCATTAGTAGAGGTAAGGGTAGTGGTCATAATTTAACTTTACTGGATAATAGTGTATTCTGTGCTCTTCAATCTGCCTTCATGTATTTCTCTAGTTCCTTAAGAATCTTTACTCTTACATTCTGGTGTCTTAAGTGTGGGAAGGTTATAGGCTACCAAAGGAGAAACATCAACCCAGCCAAAAAAACCTTTTGACCTACAATCTGTCCTACCTGCAAGATATGGTGGGGCAATAGTAGCACAAAACATGTGGGTATAAACAACCAATGTCTGATCTGACTTAAGGCCCACTCTATGGGCCATATTCAACACTGTTTGGGTGACCAAGAACCGGAGACTAGATAACTCAAGAGACCTAGGGTAAAGCCAAACACTACTGGTTAAAACAAACAATCAGCAAAATGACTCTTAATGATATTCTGCTATACTCATAGCTCAGTGAATAGATCAGTGATCACCAGAGAAGCCTCCTCCTACAGCAGAGGCGCATCCCACCACAGCCAGTACTCAGGACAGAGAGGGAGGCTGGGGGGGGGAGAAGAAAGAAGGTAAAGGACAGACCTCATTACACACAACTCTAAACATGAAGGACGCCTTTATCAAATCCCTCCCACAGAAAATCCCACTGGACGAGGAGGTGGAAAGAGTGTAAAGAGTCAGGAGATGGAGGACTGCAAGAGAGAAGACCTCTGAACCAACCAGGCAAGGCTCATATGAACTCAAGAGACCAAAGCAGAAAGCACAAAGTGTGCAAGGCACCAGCAGGTCCTGTGCATTAATACTACAGCTACTTAGGACTTCACATTTTTATGTAACTCTCGAATGTGTGAACCAGTGGGTCTCTGATTCTTGTGCGAGCTCTTAGAACTCTTTTTCTTCTGTTGGTTTCCTTGTCCAGATGAAGTGATAGTTTTTGTTTTGTTTTATTATGTTTGGTTTTTATTTATCAGCCTATTCTTTCCTAAAGGGACAGAAAGGGAGAGGATCCAGAGGGGAGAAGAAGAGTAGAGGGAAGGGAAACTATAATTAGTATGAGAAAATGTTTTTTTCAATTAAAAGGAAAAAAAAAGAAGAAAAGAGTAATTACAACTTTCCTTTACAGGCAAGAAAGCCCAGGTTTACCAGTGATGTGCTAAGCAGCTGTGAGGGGAGAACATCAAGACCACACCCAATAACTTTTATCTGTGCTACAGCAAATCATGACTTCACACAAAGATTAAATGTCTGAATAAACACATCTCAGGAATTGTAGTCAAGGCAGGGCTTGAACTTATGGAAATGCTCCTGCCTCAACCTCATAATCATACATTTTTAAAAGTAACTCAATTTCCATTTGTTCTAACTTAAATTTTACCTCTAACTGTTCATCCTCCAAAGGCGTATAATCAGCCATCTGATGTCTTTAACTGCATCTTCATTGTTTAGGAAAATAAAGAGGTTATAAAATACCATGGTCTGGAGGTAGGTCAGCACTGTATATCTTGCATGCCAAGAACTGCTTCTTGCTGTCTGTGAATGAGAAATACATGATAGAGTATATATGATAGAACTGACTAGAAAATGAGATGACAATGACGTTATATACAAGCAATACAATATTTGAGCTTGACTCTGCTTTCACAGGAATAGCTGAAATAAGCTTAATCTTCTATTTCCTTCTAAGCAATGAGAAGCATGGTCAAGTTCCCAGGCATCAGAATGCCTCAAAGTTCTGTAGTGGGAACAAAAGATGCTGGTAAAAGTCAAAATATTCTCTTGGGAGAGAAATAGTTATAATTAAGACAACTGAATCCTCCAAGTATCATATATTTCTTTATTTTACTTTCCATAGTAGTAGGTAGGGCATGGAAAACAAAAAGAATATGAACCATTCATGTCAGTATGTACTCCATCTCATGGAATGGACTTAAATAAAAAATGGTTGGTTCCTCCCATCACATCTGTGCCACTACTATCTCAGAATATCTTGCAGGCAGGTCTTCTGTTATAGGTCTCAGGGCTTGCAGTGACTGGGTGGTTCTGATGATTACTTTCCTCCTCTGGTAGTGTGCAGAGTGCCTTCCAAGTACCATGAACAAAGACAGTAGGGTTAAAGCTTCTGGTTAAAACTGGATCTATCTCTTGATGTTGGCTGACAGAAGTGTGGTCTTCAGCAAGAGTCTCTTCCAATCAGATTGTGGAGATGAGCCAACAACTTTCTTTGGCAACAGCCTATCATGATTTAGGGGAGGTGTCTATAAATCCTTTTGGCCAACAACTTAATAAATTGTAACCCATTCTTGGCTTTGCAGGTTTTAACTGCTTTAGCAGGTTAATTTATCTGGGGAATTGTCTCCACCATATATGATGACTCCATTTAAATACTTACATATATGCAAATATTTTAAAAAGCTTCCCCACATCCCCCTCCCAATTTAATCCTCCTAGTCTAGCTTTCCCTTTATCTCTTTATAGAACTACATCCTATTTGCTCTTCCTTGCCTAGTCCCTTATCTAAACTCAAGAAACAGGTAAGACAGGCATAGGCTCTAAGGGAAAACACACTATTACTCTGTTAAAGGAACAAGAAAAAAACAAATCCTAATGATACAGCCATATCCATGGATCAGTGCACTGCTCAATCCTCATCAGAGAAGCTTCTTCTTGCAGTGGATCACACACCCACAACTGGACAATGTGCAGAAAGTGAGAGGCTTTGAAGCACCGAATCCTAAATGAGATTCATCCTTCCATCCATCCATCCATCCTTCCTTCCTTCCTTCTTTCCTTCCTTCTTCCCCTCTCCCCCTCTCCCTCCCTCTCCCTCCCCCCTCCCCCTTTCTTTCATCAAACACCTATTTCTAAGGCTCAGGGATTCATACAGAAGAGACGAAGAGATTTTAAGAGTGAGAGGTGGTAAATGGTTCCAAGGAAATGGAATCTTCCAGACACAATAGGACTGATGCACATATGAATTCAGAAAGAATGTTGTGACGGCATGCACAGGATGTGTACATGTTCAAACCAGACAAAGTCCCAACACGGAGTAGGGGAGGTGGGCACATAGACTAACCCCTAACTAAGATGCTATCGGCAGTTGATGCCTACTAGGAAAAAGAAAAACAGTTTTCCCTAATAGTGTCAGGGGTAATTGGCTGACACAAAATGGAGTCCTTTTTTGGGGGGGGTGGGGGAGGTGGAGTGGGTGGGTGGGTAGGCTTTTGTTTCTATTTTAGTTTGGTAAGTCTTATGTTTGTTATAATTTTTGGCTTTTGTTTTGTGGGTGGGAGGGATGTGAAATTGGGTAGGGAAGATATGGGAGGAGTTGGAGGAAAGGGATGAAAAACAAACAAACAAACGAACTAAGTATATAAAAACAATAAATGGTTAGCCTGTTCATATGTATTTGGACACCCACATACACTGGAAAAGAAAAAAAGAGGTCATGAATTTGAAAGAGAGCAAGGAGGGTTGTTATATAGTCAACTTTGCTGGGATAAAAGAGAAGAGAAAAATAGTGTAATTATAATTTCACAAATGAAAAATATTTTTAAAATGCTATTTAGCTTTAGCATTTATTTAACACAGGGTAGAATAAAAAAAATTTTAAGGGAAGAGACAACACTCTTTTTAACACAATGGCATTCTAGGCAGTGAGGATCTATACAAGACTTTCATGACAACTGGAGCTATATTGCTTTACTTCCTATCATGGAATATGTAAGGTACATAAGAAATATTTGAAAAGTGGGAAAGAGAAAGAGGGAGAAAAAGAGAAGACATCAGAATAAACAGGAAGGACATAAAGACAGGAAGCAAAAAAGTGAAGGATTAAGGGGCTCCTTGAGATCAGGTGGAAAAACAGTTCCAACTTCTTGAGGAAACTGATGGGGGGGAAGATTAAATGAGTCTTCAGAAGTCATACAAGTGAGTAAAACACAAGTTCACAAGGCAATAAAGTTTGAATTCAGGTCTGTCGGCTTCCAAATCCAAGATCTGCAGAGTCAGCTGAAGAGCAAATAGGTACAAAAGGAGAGGTCGCTGCAGTTTGTACAGATAGACAACATTACCCCTCTACTGACAGCCATTACAGAAGGAATTCTCAGCCCCCCTCCCAACCTGGAAGAAGTATTCATCATCTAATTCCTAAAGGAATACTGGTACGTTTCATATTGATTCTCTAGTCACTATAATTGTTTGTTTGTTTCTCAATTGGGAACAAGGTAGAAATAAGCTGTGGTCAGTCATTACAGTTAAATAATGACTGATTAAATAATTAAATAAATAGAATGACTAAATCCCATGCCTCTAAAATATCACTTTAGATTGTTGGGAAATATTTTTCAGTGAAAACTGCAAGAACAGCTTTACTTTTTCTATAGTGTGTATGACTGGCTCTGCTCTGTGACTGTTTTGCAATGTAGTCTTAGTACCTGAACCACTGTTAAGTGTCTGTCACAAACCAGGAAGGAAAATGGCAAAAGAGAATGACAGATCCTTTCTTCATTAACACCTGGTATTAATACATTTTAACACATCATCTCTTGAACTCGCCTAAATTCCAAGAAGTCTGTTGCAGGATATTAAATCATACTCTGAACCCCAAGATTGTGTTGTTTACTGGAAAAACCTGTTTCTAGTTGCTCACACCTTTAATCCATTTGGCTGGAATACAGACACACCCTTAGCACACACCTTTAACTCCAAACAATGAAGGTAAAGTTAGTTTGTAGAAGGAAGCTTTCTTTTATAAGTGATTTTAACTGAGTGGCAGACAAAGTGACAAATCAGAGAAAGATCTGACAGAATAGGATATGCCCAACTCTCACAGGAACAGAGAAGAGAGAGAGAACAGCACAATGAAGCAGCTTTACTTAGAGTTTGTCCAGGACAGGTTGCAGAGAGAGAGAACAAGCTAGACACAAATGAAGACAGAATGAGACAGAAAATGAAAAGGAGCCAGAAGATTAGAAGATTGCCCAACTTAGTGTGAGGCCAGTCACAGAAACTCAGGAGAAGCAGAGAGAAGCCAGAATCAGTCAGGCTGGAGAGGAGTTTTGAGTCAGAACAGCTGAGTTGAACCAGGCAGTCAGAAATCAGAAAGAATTAGGAAGGCATGAGCTTATTCAGCATTAAGTCTCAGAGGCTGAAAACATTCTAGGTCTAGATTGCACGGAGGCTAGAAGCTTCCAAGACTAGATCTAAGTTAGCAGACAGAGGCAGTGAGTCTCTGAGATGACAATTACCCCAGGTAAATAAAAGTTACTTTTATAGAATTTGGCAGCTGAACCAGGTATAAATCAAAGCCTGGTTTGGGTTTTTTATTTTTGTTGTTGTTGTTTTGGTTAAAGAAAACGAAAAAATTCAGAGGCCTGATACGATACCACACATTTGATCCCACATGTTTAATCCCAGCACTTGGGAGACAGAAGCAGGTGGATGTTTGTGAGTTACAGGCCAGCATGCTCTGGTTGGTGAATTCTGGGCCAGTTAGGGCTACATACTGACTCTATCTCAAAAGAAAAAAATAGGAACAAAAATCAGGTATTGTGTATCTACAGTTCATTGTGAAATACTCGAGAGTGACAAAGCAGGGCAGACAGAGGATGTAGATGCTGTAGCCATGCACTTACCTGGCTTAGCACCTGAAGTATCAAAGGCACTTGCTGAGGGTAGAGCAACCCCTGAGACATTAGTGATAAACAGAGCTTTGCATCTCTTTTCAACTCATCATAACTATTGTCATTTTCCACTGGGGCGATCTACAAAACAAAACTAAATGGTTACCACATCCTACATCTTACATGAGAGAAATTCCAGCACCCAGGAGGCCAGCCCAGGCTACAGTCAATACGAAGCCAATCATGTCTAAAGAGAGACTGTCTCAAAATGAAAACTTAAAACAAAACCACATTTTTACTTTTAACAACTTGAATGTGAAACTGCAAACAAATATATTAGAAATACAATGAACACCTTATGATCCAATCACTTCTTAAACAGTGACAAAATCATGGATAATCTTGTTTCATTTTTGCTTCCCACTGTCCCCTTTTATCAACTAAAACATCTGACACAAGCCCGTAGATATTCCCTTATGTCATCTTAAAAATATATAATCTAGAAGGACACCATCATACATGAAATATTATTATAGTCACAATAAAAGTACTTGACAGTAGCTAGAACTAAGCCCTAGCACTCGGGTCTCTGTGAGTCTGAAGAAAGCCTGGTCTACTCAGTGAGCTCCAGGCCAACCAGTGATACATGAAACTGCCTCAAATAAAAACAGCAAAATAACCACAAAAATTCTACAGTGCTTAAACTACCCCCACGGCAGCACTGGCACAGCAGATACTCCGGGCTCACCCAACATCATAATAATCATATGATGCTGTGTTTCTAAATGTCTGAAAATTCCTTGCTATCTGATTTTTAACATATGGAGAAAGAAACTGAGGTCTCGTTTAGTAATTTCCTCAGTCATGGTCTCCCTCTGATTGTATCTACTTGATGGTGTATTTTGGTTTCGGTAAGTTCTGTACCCTGGCCAGTGGATTTAGGTTTCATTTTACTGAAATATAATATTGGGCACAGCATAAAAATTGTGTTCTTTTTTTTCCACAATATTTTTTCTTATGCAATAGTCCATCATAAAAGAGAAATTTACAAAGTGGCACTATTATAGCTCATAATCTTCACTGCTATCCAAAATATTTTGTATATGAAAGCTTTTGCTTGCTTAAAATATTGAGTTCCTTCCTATACTGCAATGGTGAACAGTTACTTTCTTAAAGGGTACTTTTATTATTATAAACCCACTAATTTTAACAAATCTGGTAACTTTGTATTACTTTTGTACTCTTTAAAGTGATATTCGCTAATTAAACTCAAATTGGTGCCTTGATTTCAGATATGATATGCCAAAATAAGCTCATTTATCTTAGATGTTTCTTATTTCTCCAAGAAGCCCTGATTTTCATAAGAACTGTTACTAAGAAACCAATGTCCAGGTAACAGAAATACTGTTACCACTCTGTGAAGGTTTCTTCCTAAGTTTTTTAGGTTGAGAAAGCTGGGAAATAAACACATTCTTTAAAGACAGAAAAAGCTTATACCGGGGGTTGGGGATTTAGCTCAGTGGTAGAGCACTTGCCCTAGCAAGCGCCAAGGCCCTGGGTTCGGTCCCCAGCTCGAAAAAAAAAAAAAAAAAAAAAAAAAAAGCTTATACTGATATTTTCTATTTAAATTTATAATCGTTTTAAAGCTACATTGATTGTGTGTGTGTGTGTGTGTGTGTGTGTGTGTGTGTGTGTGTGTGTGTGTGTGTGTGTGTGTGTATCTATGTGTGTAGGCTGTGGAGGTCAGAGGAAAGATTTTTTGCAGGAGTTAATTCTCTCCTCCACCATAGAAGTTTGAACTCAGTTAATTAGGCTGGGTGCTGAGCCATCTCACCAGCCCCACTATTTAAATCTTTCAAGGTAAAATTTATAAAGAGGAGCTAAAGATATGGCTTAGTGGTTAAGAGCATGTGCTGCTCTTGCAGAAGACCCAGGTTTGATTCCCAGCATTCACAATGCAGTTATTTCTAACTCCAGTTCCAGGGCATTCAACACCCATTTTTTCCTGGTCTTTCTGGGCACAAGTCATGTACATATACACGCAAACAGAAAATATACATAAAAAAAACAAATGCTTTAGTCAGACAATGGTGGTACACATATATCTTTAATCCCAGCACTTGAGAGTCAGAAGTCAGTAGATATCTGTGAGTTCAAGGTCAGACTAGTCTACAGTGTGAGTTCTGTGACAGCCAGGGCCACACACAAAAAAAAAGCCCATCTTGGGGGGTTGGGGGGAATGTATGAAATAGGTGTAATTAGGAGACTGTCATAGACAGAGCTAGAGAGATGGCTCAGTGATTAAGAGCACTGACTGTTCTTCCCAAGGTCCTGAGTTAATTCCCAGCAACCACATATGGCTCACAATAATCTGTAATAGGATCTGATGCCCTCTTCTGGTGTGTCTGAAGACAGCTACAGTGTATTCATGTACATAAAATAAATAAATATTAAAAAAAAGAGACTGTCACAGTAATGAAATAGTTCTGTCTTTGTGGCAGTACATATAATATTAATCTGTACAGGTGATACAATGACACAGAATTATGTAGTATGTCAGGTTCCTAACTATGGTATTATACTACAGTTGTGGAATATGTTTAGTGTTAGAGAAAATGGAGTGAAAAGTACCATAAAATTTTATTTACTTCGTAACTTCCTGTGAATCCTTAATCAATAATTATTAATTATCCTTAATTAATAGGTTTTTGAGAATAAAAATAAAAATTCATAAAAATCAGGTGATTCGATTTTTTCCTAACATGTAAAAGACAGTTTAATGCATATAAATATGTGTACATCAATGCCAAATTGGTGCAGACACACCAATTTTCTTTTTTTTCTTTTTTTTTTTTTTTTTTTGAGCTGGGGACCAAACCCAGGGCCTTGCGCTTGGTAGGCAAGCGCTCTACCACTGAGCTAAATCCCCAACCCCCAATTTCCTTTTTAAGCATTGTCCTCTCTTACATTCTGGAGGGCTGTCAATCAAGAGACCCCAGGTTCAAGAGAGGCAAAGGGTCAGTGCCTATTCAGTTTAACCTTGGATTTGGGCATGTGGATCTTGAAGAGGTCCAAGGAGCAATGCCCAAGAGTCGAATCCTATTCTTTCCTGTAATCTAGATTCTATAATCTAGAACCTTGGAGTTATGGCACCTACTCAGCTCTTCAATTTTTACTTGGTTGTATAAACCACCTGGACATTTTCTGGTAATATTAATTTACTACCTTTGCTTTACAAATCAGTAGATTTCTAATGCTTGAAATTAAAGAACCTTTATCAAATGGAAGACTAGGGTGGAGAGGTAGAAGGTGGCTAAGAGCGCTGGTGGCTCGCCTAGAGTACCTGGGGTGGGTTCCCATTGCCCATTACAGGAAGCAGCCCACAGCCACCTGCAGCTCCAGGTCTAAGGGATCTTACACCCTCTTGAAAACACATCAAGCATGCACAATGTGCAAACTTGTGTGCAAACATATATGCACACAAAACACGCATACACATAAACACTTTTTAAAAATTAAAAAATGTAAGACTCTCTATGTTCCAGAACCGGACTCTATTGATTCCTGTAAGAGCAGATTTAAAAAAAAAAAAACATCAGAATAGAAAAAAGTATGCTAATTTTTGAGACAGAAAATCCACTCTGTAGCCCAAGCTGGCTTTGAACTAGATCCTCCCCCCTCAGTCTCTCAAATGCTGGGGATTCAAGGCATTCATCAACATACCTAACTAAGAATTTCTTGATTTCGATGGGCATGAAACTGCTTCATGTAGTACATAGGTTCACTTTATGTTAAATTTGTGTGTGCACGCATGCACACACCACAGTAAGCATGTGCAGGGTAGAGGACAACAACCTAGGGCTATCTGTCCTCTCCTTCCATCATAAGGTTTCTAAATTAACTTCAGGTTTTCAAGTTTGACAGCAGGTACCTTTACCATTGAGCCATTGTGATAGCTCTAGGGTTAACCCTTTAAATAAAGTGTCAATGTACCATATCTGGTAATTTATTAAAAAACAAACACAACATGCAAGTGTGAAATGCATGTTATACAGAAGATGTTTATGAATGAGTAAGAACACAGTGAGAGGGGCAAATGATTATACCCCACTCTTGACCAGTTTTAGTGTTCTCCATATGCCTGACACATTCACTGAACACTTTGCACAGGCAGGCAACTTTGTTTTTTACTTGATTTAGAATCCAATAGATCAGTGTATTTTTTTTTTTAATCTTGTCTTTGCTAATTTAATTTAACTTATTTGGTCTTTGCTAATAGCAATGTGAGTAGTAGAAAATTCAGATAAAATGATATTCATGTTCAATCACAGAACTCAATTTCAAGAATGAAAGATATGTAATATTAATCCACATAATCTTTACTCCACCCTAAGAATGTGAGTAGATGCTACTCTCAATTTGCACATGAGGAAAAAGAAGTTCTGAAAGCCAGCAATGGAGCCAAGACAGATTCCAAGCAGCTTGACTCCTATTCCTGCCTCTTCCCTAGTAAATGTTTGTAATAATAAAAATGATGATGATGATGATAAAAATTAAAGCTACTATATATAGCAAATGATTTATTAAATTACAATAGCTACATAAAGAATACTAAAATAAAGTCTCATTTTACTCATTCATATTTTCTCAAAGGAAAACTAGCCAATGGTTAAAAAAATGCTTGCCCAGCAAAACATTTGTGTATAACTGGGTGTGGTGGCTCATGCCAGTAATCTCAACATTTAGGAGGTGGATTCAGGAGGGTGAGCAGTTCAAGGTCACTTTCTGCTACACAGCAAGTCTGAAGCTAGCCTGGGCTACATAGGATCCTATATTAAAAGAGAGAGAGACAGACACAGAAAAGGATATCTATCTATCTATCTATCTATCTATCTATCTATCTATCTATCTATCTATCTATCTCGGTTGGCTTTCACATTGTGGTGGTTTGAATGGAAATGTCCCACCTAGACTCATATTTGAGTGCCTGGTTCTCAGGGAGTGGTAATACTTAGGTTAGGTGGTATGGCTTTGGGGTAGGTATGGCTTATGGAGGAAATATATTATTAGGGGTAGGTTTCAAGGTCTCAGAAGCCCAAGCCAGGCCCAGTGGCACTCTTTCCTTCCTGCTGCCTACAGATCCAGAAGTAGACCTCTCAGCTATCATGTATGCCAGTATGCTGCCATGCTCCCTACCGTGAGGATAATGGACTAAACTTTAGAAACTACAGGCAAACCCCAATGCTTTCTTTTATCAGAGCTGCCATGATCATGGTGTTCCTTCACAGCAATATATCATTGATTAAGACAATTGTCATATATATATATATATATATATATATATATATATATATATATATATGTTAATAGTAACTATATATTATATGTAAATCTGCACACATATTTTCAATGTTAACTACTATCACCGAAGAATTTTCTGTGACAACCTATCTTGAGATGAAATAAAAATTCAACCAGTGCATAAAAACATAGAAAATATCTTTCCTTATCTTGACTGATATGGATTGCTTTAAGAGTGGATTAGGAAAGTATCAGGATAAAAAAAGTATGTAACTTTCAGAGTTTGAGACAGGAACTTACTCTGTAGCTCCAACACACCAACCACTGAATGATGGATATGAATGACAGCCAGTGGGACATTTTTTCATTTCAACTTACAGTCTTACCTTAAAGAACAGAGGCAGAAGCTGAAGCTGCTCTTTGACTGCTGTAGAAAATGACCTTCCTGCACTTGCCATAAGCAATTTCAATACTATTTGGAAATAAATACACAGAATCAGCCAAGCTATTAAGTTAGGGAGCACGGATAATGATGCAATTCTAAAATCCCTGACAGCTACAGTATCTCAAGTCAGACTGATTCATTAGCAATTAATAGCATCCACAGTAATCAAGTAATTGAGGGTACTAAGGGAAGAAAAAAAAAAACTATGAAATATGAATAGCCTACTAAGAACTTTTAATATATTTCAAACTAGTCGAGAATTCTGAGGCAGTTAAAATAATGACAGTGTAGCTTATAGTTAATTTTTTTTTTTTAAATTAGCTACTAAAAAGAAAACTGAGTAGCCAAAATATATTGAAAATTCTAAGACTCATACTTGGTGATTTTAAAAACTTACTACAAATCCAAAGAAATCAATAGTACAGCACTGACATGAAGGCATGCATACAAACCAATAGAATACAACAAATGCAGAAATAAATCATCACAATGTGTGCTGATCGGGAGCACCAAATCAATGTAATAAAAAAGTTTTCTACAAGCAATGCTGGGAAAAGTTACTGTCCACATTCTAAGCAATAAAGTTAGATTCTAACTTTATAGTCATATTCAAACTAACTCAAGGTGGACTAGAGACATAAACATGAGCCCAAAGTGTATTTTAGAAAGATAAACAAACAAACAAACAAACAAACAAAAAACCAAACCTAAGCCAGCCAGGCATAACAGCAAATCTGGCACTAAAAAGGAAGAGGGGCCCAACTAAGAAAGATCCTGTCTGGAAAAAACAAAATGAAACAAAACAAAACAAAACAAAAAACCAAACAACAACAACAACAACAAAACAAAAACCAACCAACCAACCAAACAAACAAACAAAAAAAACCCAAAACAAAACCAAGAAACAATAATAACAAAACCAATATTCAGATGGCAGAGGAGGGGAAGGAAAAGTGAAGAACATATATTCACAGCAGAAAATATATTTACTTAATAATGTAATAATAGCAAGAACATATAAACAACTATAACTTGCAATCAACAAAATACATGATTTTAAAAAAAGTGAAGAAAAACCAGTATGATGTTACACTTAGGAGACAGAGACAGAGGATCTCTTGAGTGCAAAACCATACTTGGTTCCAGGATAGTCAGGACAACATAGAGAAACACTGTCTCAAAGAGAAGAAGAAAATCTTTCTCCAAAGAAAGTAGACAAATGACCAATTAAGCACATAACAAGATGGTAAGCATCATTTGTCATCAGTTAAACAAAAGTCAAAATTACAACTTTCTAAACCTATTAGGATTAAGTGGGAAAAAGGAGGAAGATCTTATACAAAAATTATAGAGTAGACAGGGATAGGGGACAGCATTTCATAACAAGACTGTAAAACGGGTGGCCACTGAGAAAAACAACAGTTGGGCACACCTCACAAGTAAGCACAGACATCTACTCTTAGGGATACACACAAAAAAATTGAAAAATTTAAATGTCAACCAACAGATGAATAAATAAAGAAAATGCAGTAAAATGAATTTCTTATTTATGGTTCAACATGTGGTGCTTTAAATAGAATGGCCCCAATTGGCCCACTGGGAGAGGCACTGTTAGGAAGTGAGACCACTAGGGGAGGGGTGGGCAACATCCCAAAACCCAAATAAACACCCCCCCCCAAAAAAACCCAAAACCACCCAAACTCAAACAAGCTAACAGAAAAAATTAAAATTAGAAAACACATACTGTTTTATCATAGGAAAAATTTTGTGTGTGTGTGTGTGTGTGTGTGTGTGTGTGTGTGTGTGTGTGTGTGTGTGTGTGTGTGTGTGCGCGTGCACGCGCGCGCATTGGGAAAACCTCCCAAATAAACTAAAAAGAGCTCTGTTTTCAAGTGAATTTCTACCAGTTTTAAAGACTCACTGGTTTTTAAGAGTTTAATGCCCTGAGTCCGTTCATCTTCTTCACCAATGCCATTTTCTTCCATAACATGGTTCTGAATTTCTTCATCCACATCTGTGAGAGGTTTCAGTTTTTCTAGGACTCGCGCAGTAAACTCAGGGATACAAGGAGATGTTGTTGGAGCAGTATTTGGCAAAGAAACATCGATCATGAATATGTAGGTCAGAACACTGTTAAATAAAATAGAGAAGAGTAGGGAGTCTAACATGAAAATGAAAACTGAGGTTCAAAAGTTACAGCTCAGCCAAACCAAATTTTCAAAAGATAATTTCCAGGGAGGTTCTCTGATTGTTCCCAGTGTAAGACATGCTATCGAATTCTGAGGGGCAACCCTGTAGTATGATGGCTGTTCATTGGTGGCTTCTGAGCACAGTGATCCTAATTCATATTCAATGTCTTACTTTTCAGAACATAATAATGAACAAAACATGAGGACAACACCACCACACTCACTGGGAACATGTACTGTTAGTATTAAAACGAAGTACAAAGACTCAAGACTCCAAACCAAAAAGAAAAACTACACATACCTCCCTATCCTTTCTCTGACATTTTTGTAAACCTGGGTGAGTTTCGGTTCCAGGTACTTCAGAAGTCTGTGCAATAGTTCAGGGACTCTCCATTCTTGCTGGGCAAGGCCACCTTGTAGCACATAGAGTCGGCTACAATTAAAGGATAGAGACGTTATGTTACACATTGCTTTTCTATGCTGAGAGTATAAACAATTCCTATATTACATTTTAATTTTTTTTCTGCTTTCTCTTAGATCACCACAAATAGCTTCTTCTCACTAAATATACCTTCCACAATTCAAAATAATAACATCTTGAAGATTGCCTTCCACATCCTTTTTCTATCTTTTTTATATGTTTACCTTTTTATGTTTAAATCTATTTTTAGTGGTATTATATTTACTACTATTAAGTTTTGAAAGAGCATATTCATTGACCTTTCTTTTAAATATTTATTTATTTAGTGTGTGTGTGTGTGTGTGTGTGTGTGTGTGTGTGTGTGTGTAAGTAGGGTTGGGGCACATGCATGCTGCAGCATAAGGGTGCAGGTCAGAAAACAAGTCTGTTTTCTTTTGCAACCATGAAGAGTAACAAAACCAAACTTACGGTATCAGGCTTGAGACAAGTGCCTTTACCAGCTCAGCTCACTAGCCCCATTGTATGTCTTCTTTTGTGTGTGTGTGTGTGTGTGTGTGTGTGTGTGTGTGTGTGTGTGTGTGTGTGTGTCTATGTATGTCTCCTTTTATCATGTGGTCACCATGTGGGTTCCAGGAATTGCACTCAAAACTGTCATGCTTGCAGGCAAAAAACTATATTGCTCAGCCATCTCACTGGCACCTGACCTAATGTTTTGAGAATAATAATTTAAGTGTTCTCACTAACGAACATTCCTTTATTATAATTTTTAATAGCTCCTGCTTTTCTCTACCTTCACAAACTCTGCCACTAAACTCTCCTTTATATCTGTTTTGTTTCTGTGGTGATACAGAGCATATGTTAGGCAAGAAATTGAGAACTAAACTATATTCCAGGCCCTCTTCTTTAGGTTTTTGGTAAAGGAAAATATGAAAAATAAGATTATGACAAAGAAGTCAGTATAGCACCTCAAAAGCTATGGCAGCACAGAAGGCTGTGTGTGTGACTTATGTTGGAGCTGATACAAAGTTACAAAATGAAACACCAAATCTCATGGGGGAGAAAACTGAACACCCAAATGTGTGGACAATCACAAGACCACATGACAGAGAGTTACTCCTGCCCACCTCTGCCCTCATCCCTGGCCCAAGAGGAAACTGCATAGTGCCTCTGGATACAGGAATATAGGAGCAGTCAGCGGCAGGAATCTGCTGGGTCTGGCCTGTGCCCAGAACTGGAGAACCAGTCAAACAGCTCCCTGCACTCAAATCCCTTGGGGAAGAGAGCTGGAACTGAGACCTCAGAGGAAACTACTCTCTGCCCACATTCTGGACTCAAGAGGAAATTGCCTAGTGCCATCTGTGCCCTACTGGGCACAGGAACCTAGAAGCAGTCAGGGGTAGGACACTTAGGGTTTCTACCCGAGCCAAGAGATGAAAGCCAGTTTCCAGGAGCACCTACACACCTGAGAGCAGAACTCTGTTCCTAGGTCCAGCTGAAAGAAAACAGGTCTATGGGAGTGCTGACACACAGGTCTACAGGAGGGTCACGCCAGTGTCAGAGACAGCAAGACAAGCTAACACCAGAGACAACCTGATGGCAAGAGGCAAGCACAGGAACCTAAGCAACAGAAACCAAGGCTACTTGGCATCATCAGAGCCCAGTTCTCCCAACAAAGCAAATACTGGATATCCAAACACACCGGAAAAGCAAGATTTAGATAAAAAAAAAAAAAAATCACATTTTATGATGAGGATGGAGAACTTTAAGGACATAAATAACTCCCCTAAAGAAATAGAGGCCAACACAAGTAAATATATAGAAGCCATTAAAGAGGAAACACAAAAATCCCTTAAAGAATTACAGGAAAACAAAATCAAACAGGTGAAGAAATAGAAAAAAAAAAAAAAAACCGTCTAGGATTTAAAAATGGAAATAGAAACAATAAAAAAAAAAGCACAAAGGAAGACAAACTTGAAGACAGAAAACCTAGGGAAGAGATCAGGAGTCATAGACACAAGCATCACCAACAGAATACAAGAGATAGAAAGAGAGAATCTCAGGGGTAGAAGATACCACAGAAAACATCGAAACAACCTTCAAAGATAATGTAAAATGCAAAAAGCTCCTAGCCCAAAACATCCATGAAAAACAAGACACAATGAAAAGATCAAACCTAAGGATAATAGGTATAGAAGAGAGTGAAGGCTCCCAACTTAAGATCAAAAACTCAGATGACAATAGATGCTGGTGAGGATGTGGAGCAAGACAAACACTCCTCCACTGTTGGTGGGATTGCAGACTAGTACAACCATTCTGGAAATCAGTCTGGAGGTTCCTCAGAAAACTGGACATTGCACTACCTGTGGACCCAGCTATACCTCTCCTGGGCATATACCCAAATATGTTCCAACATACAACAAAGACATGCTCCACCATGTTCATAGCAGCCTTCTTTACAATAGCCAGAAGATGGAAAGAACCCAGATGTCCTTCAACAGATACAGAAAATGTGGTACCGCTACACAATGGAGTACTCAATTATCAAATACGATGACTTCGTGAAACTCATAGGCAAATGGATTGAACTAGAAAATATCATCCTGAGTGAGGTTTTCAAATGTTATTCCCTTTCCTGGTTTCCCGGACATAAGCCCCCTATCCCATCCTTATTCTTCTATAAGGGTGCTCCCCTCCCCCTCCCCCCGACATTCCCCTACACATTTATTCATTAGTTATTATAAAATCTTTGGTGTAAACCATACAGGTTTTCTTTTTACATACCATGCATCTACAAAGGACCCCCCTTCACCACTCAATGGTGACTCCAAGAGCAGCTCAAAAAGCCAATGAAGCTTCCGGGGATCTCTGCTTTCCTGTGTTGAAGATATAAAGTAATAAATTAGGCAAAAGACATAACTCTGTAACTCAATCAGACTCAGTTATATTACAAGTAAGTATGAAAAAGGCAAGCCAAACTAAAACCAAGGAGTGAAATACAAATTTAATTATCATTACTTGTATTAAAAGGGAGAAAACTGTTAGCAAAATGGACAACTTAAAAGCACATAAGCAATGGGCATACTTGGTATTAAGAACACATATAATTATTACATTGCTTTTACTATGTGTAAACATTTCCCAAATTTTCTGAATAGACATGAGAACCAGAGCTACACTCAAAGACTGCAAGGAAGGCTGAAAAGCACCATCTTCAATTATGTACAAAAATAAAAGGCATAAACAAAGTGTCGAGATCAAACGGGACACAGAATCTGATACATGTGAAGGCAGTGTCAGCAGGGGCACTAGCAGAAAGTGTGCTTACACAGGATGTGGCTATACAGGTTCCCCAGTCATTGTACGTCTCCACTGTCATGTTGGACAGTGCTGTTCTCAGCAGCGGACACAGGAGCTCCCAAAGCTTCTCCACCTTCTCAAAGTAAAACACAGGAAAGTTAGTGGCACACACCATTCTGTAAACAGCTCCTCCTGGAAATACACACAAACAAATAGGACAGGACTTTGTACACCACCCAAATAAGGGATCTTACTATAATTCCTATAATGTAGTACACAAAGTATACATAATAAATACAATTTCTTTCTCAGAATATCATTAAAAAAAGAGCTCTGATATGAAAACAGGAATTCACTTTAGGTGAGATTTTCAATTCAAATTGTGATAATCAAGGAATGAATGTATTTGTGACTTCAAAACTTCAATAAGCACACAAATCATCCTGTGATCTTCAAAACTTTGTTTAATCTCAAGGGGAAATTGAGATGGTCCCTTTCTAACAACTTCATATTTAATAACCACACTTTACAGCCATGTAATTTGTTTTTTTTTTTTCTTATTGGCTACTTTTCATTTACATTTCAATTGTTTTCCCCTTTCCCAGCCCCTAAACATCCTATACCATTGCCCCTCCAGCTTCTTCTATGAGGGTGTTCACCCTCCCCAACCACTGCTCCTCCCCATCTCCCACCCTAATATTTCCCTACACTAGGGGATCCAGGCTTGGCGGGACCTAGAGCTTCTCCTCCCATTGGACAAGGCCATCCTCTGCTGCATATGCACCTGGAGCCATGGGGTCACTTTAAGTATACTATCACATCATCTGCAAATAGTGATATTTGGACTTCTTTACTTTCAATTTGTATCCCTTTGACCTCCTTTTGTTGTCTGATGCTCTGGCTAGGACATCAAGTACTATACTGAATAGGTAGAGAGTGGGCAACCTTGTCTAGTCCCTGATTTTAGTGGGATTGCTTCAAGTTACTTTCCATTTAGTTTGATGTTGGCTACTGTTTTGCTGTACATTGCTTTTACTAGGATTAGGTAAGGGCTGTAAATTCCTGATCTTTCTAAGACCATTTGCTTGGAAAATTGTGTAACTAACCTTTTACTCCGAGGTCGTATTTATCTTTGTCACTGAGGTGTGTTTCCTGCATGCAGCAAAATGCCGGGTCATCTTTATGTATTAGTCTATTAGTCTATGTCTTTTTATTCGGGAATTGAGTCCATTGATGTTAGGAGATATTAAGGAATAGTGATTGTTGTTTCTTGTTATCAATGTTGTTAGAGATGGAATTATGTTTGTGTGGCTCTCTTCTTTTGGGTTTATTTTAAGATTACTTTTCTTGCTTTTTCTAAGGTGTAGTTTCCACCCTTGTGTTGGGAGTTTTCCATCTTCTATCCTTTGTAGGGCTGGATTTGTGGAAAAATATTGTGTAAATTTGGTTTTGTCAGACAGTATCTTGGTCTCTTCATCTGTTGAGAGTTTTGCGGATATTTGTGTTCTCTTAGGGTCTGTATGACATCTTCCCAGGATCTTCTGGCTTTCATAGTCTTTGGTGAGAAGCCTGGTGTAATTCTTATAGGTCTGTCTTTATGTCACTTGACCTTTTTCCCTTACTGCTTTTAATATTCTTTGTTTTGTGCATTTGGTGTCTTGACTATTATGTGATGGGAGAAATTTCTCTTCTGGTCCAATCTATTTGGAGTTCTGTAGGCTTCTTTTATGTTTATGGTAATCTCTTTCTTTTGGTCAGGGAAGTTTTCTTCTATAATTTTGAAGATATTTACTGGCTCTTTAAGTAGGGAATCTTTTCTCTCTATTATCTTTCTATTTATCTTTTCTATTTCTTTCTATTATCCTTAGACTTGATATTTCCATTGTGTCCTAGATTCCTGGAAGTTTTAGGTGAGGAACATTCTGTGTTTAGCATTTTCCTTGACTGCTGTGTCAATGTTTTCTATGGTAACTTCTGCCCCTGAGATTCCCTCTTCTATCTCTTATATTGTGGTAATGCTTGTGACTATGACTCCTGATCTTTTTCCTAACTTTTCTATCTCCAGGTTTATCTCCCTTTGTGATTTTTTTCATTGTTTCTATTTCCATTTTTAGATCTTGGATGGTTTTGTTTAATTCCTTCACCTGTTTGGTTGTGTTTTCCTATAATTCTTTAAGGAATTTTTGTGTTTCCTCTTTACAGGCTTCTAACTGTTTACTTGTATTGTCCTGTATTTCTTTAAGGGATTTATTTATGTCCTTCTTAAAGTCCTCTAACATCATCAGGAGTTGTGATTTTAAATCTAAATCTTGCTTTTCTGGTGTGTTGGGGTATCCAGGGCTTGCTGTGGTGGGGGAACTGGGCTCTGATGATGCCAAGTGGCATTTATTTCTGTTGCTTTGGTTCTTGCCCTTGCTTCTCTTCATCAGCTTATCTTTGGTATTAGTTGGTCTTGTTGTCTCTGACAGTGGCTTGACCCTCCTGTAAGTGTGTGTGTCAGCCCTCCGGAGACGGGCTTTCTCCCACTGGGATTGGGTACAGAGAGTTGTGTCCCAGGGTCAGGTCTGGGTGCCGGCAGAAACTGGAAGGATCCTGTCCCAGACTGCTCCTCACTGTGTCCAGTGTGTCGGGGGGGGGGGGGGGGGGAGGAGAGGAGGGGTTCCTCTTGGGCCAGGAATGTGAGCAGAACAGGTGGTCTCACCTGTGCTCTCAAGATTGTTAGCACTTTTGAGAATCCAGCTCTTTCCCCATGGGATCGGAGTACAGAGGGCTGTGTCCCAGGGTCCATATACTTTGGTTTTGAAAGGACAAATAGGAAGGTAGTATTTGGGCTAAAAAGTACCAGATTTGTTTTTTTGTTTTTTAATATGTTTTGGTAAAATGCTAATTTAATATTAGCTCCACTAACAGAAATGACAAGGATGTGTGGGTTGTATATAAACTTCCATTTTGAGAGAAACATGCTTTCTGGGTTTTGTTTTTCTTAACATTTTTATTTATTTCAAAGCTGGGTGTGGTAGTATACATATCTTTAGTCCTAGCACTGAGGTGGCAGAGTCTAACAGAACTCTGTGAGTTTGAACCCAGCTTGGTGTACCAGGATATCCACAGCAACATAATAAGACCTTGTCTCAAAACAAACAAAAACAAAGCAACAAAAAGATTTTCTTTTTTTACTACTGTATGTAGGTACATGGAATTATGTTATATACAGATCCCAGAATAGGGAACTGAATCTCCTGGAGCAGGCAGATGTGAGCTGCCCAATGTGGGTGCCAGGTATAGAACCGGGTACTTGAACAGTATACACTATGAACTACTACTGTCTTGGCTCCTTTCTATGAACTGAATGTTACATACAGACCATGAAAAAACTGTTTTGTTGAGGCCTGCTCCTTTTAACAAAGCCATAGCCATTTTTTATTCAGTCTCCATCTTGCTAAAAAGGTGAAATTAAGTTCAGGCTCTCAGACTCTACTTCCCAGAAGGAATTATTCATAGCTGACACTAACGAATATTACTAATAAGCCAAAAAGTTATGGCTGAATCACTTATACCCTGTTATCTGAATGTTCTGAAATTCCCCTGCACCACCTGTCTGCTACCCCTTACCTCACTCAGGACCAATCAGCCTAACGGTTGGTTGATGATACTTTGTCTAGTTAGCCAAAACTGCTGTACCACTTCACTGCTTGCCTTTGAACTTTTGAACCTTGTTTTTCGTATAAAATGCCTGCACTGAGGACAGACTGGTGCCACAATTAGGTTTTTCCTTCTTGTCATCCTGGATGTTCAGTTTTACGGCATCCATTCAATAAACTACTCTTGGTTAACTGAGATTGGTGTACATTATGGTTTGCGTGGCCATCCCCAGACACCAACAGTTTTCATTTCCTTTCTCCTTTAAAGAAAAAAGAATATCCCCTGTATCCCTGGCTAACCTCAAACTAGGTATGTAAAAGAGGATAACTTTCAACTTCTGATCTTCTTGCTCTACAACTCCAGAGTGCTGGGATTTTAAGCCCATGTCACGAAGTATTAAGACCTAACAGAAGGCTCTGTACATGCTAAATAAAGTGTCCACCAACTAGTAAGATCTCATGTAACCCTTGGTAGGCTGGCCTCTCAAGTCCTGGTATTACTTACGTGTCCTGGATAAATGATCAACAAAACCCCAAAACAAACAAAGAAAACCCTCCAATTATTGATCACATCACCTTCTCAAACGTCCAATGCTTAGAACCTCTGATTAAACCAGCTATAATTTCTGCAACACATCTCTGGGTACTTTCATGAGAATCTGCAACCAAACGTTCTAAATGGGGCTTCAGAACAGGCAAAAAAGCATCGTCAAAATTTCTAAATATACCCTATAAAAAGAAAGACAAAGTTAATTCAGTATTATCTTTTTAAAAAGATTTAATAATCTATTTTAAGTATGGGAGAACACTGTAGCTGTCTTCAGACACACCAGAAGAGGGCATTGGATCTCATTACAGATGGTTGTGAGCCACTATGTGGTTGCTGGGAATTGAACTCAGGTCCTCTGGAAGAGCAGTCAGTGCTTTTAACCACTGAGCCTTCTCTCCAGCCCCCAGTATTATCTTTTTAATATTTAAGTTTGCAATTTATTCTCCCCATTAGAATTTAGCTTCTTTAACAAGGTTAGTCACAATAGTAAGAATATTGCAAACTGATATTACAATGAGTTTTTTGTTTCTAGTGCTAATACCATCAATAATTTAAAAGGTTGTCTTTAAAAAAAAGTAAGCCACAGCAATATGAACTACGCAACTTAAGTACCACTTTAGATTAAGGCAGACAATAGGTAAGTTCAAATTTATTTATAAGCCCATAAACTGGGAGTCACTAAATTTTATGAAAACGGTACACAAGCATAATTACCTTAAAGAGGCAGAAGCGCCGGGGACTAAACTTATCTCTTCCTTTTCTGTCTTCTAAAGATAGAAATGTGATTAACTGCTCAACAAACTTAGGGTCAGAAAAACGATCATATATAATCTGTTCTGCCTATAAAGGTGAAAAAAAAAAAAAAAGAACAATATTCAAGGTTTAAAACCTACTTAAGAGCACAAGACTTATAGCTGTAGTTTTGTTCTAGAAATTTTTCATTACCCATAGAAACTACAGTACTTTCTAGAACCAAAATAGTAAATTCAATTAGATGTAAAACTAAAATGCAACTCTTAAAAATATTTAAATTTTTCCCTTTACTTCCCCAGATTTGGATGTCATTTTTCATAGTATGAATTAAAACCATTTCCATCTTTGTATAACACCAACCTTGGTGAGAATCAGGAAATTTAAACATCAACTTGAAGAAAACTTAGCTCTCCCTGCCCATTAATTAATTATTAATTAACTAACTGACTTTACATCTCAATCAAAGTCCTCCCTTCTCCCAGGCCCCCACCCGCTTCTTGGAACATCAATCGCTGTAGGACTAAGCACATTGTCTCCGGCTGAGGCTGGACAAGGCAGCCCAGTTAAGGGAACAGGATTCACAGGTAGGTAACAGTCAGAGAAAGCCAATGCTCCAGTTGTTGGGGGACCTGCATGAAGACCAAGCTGTACCTCTGCTACACATATGCAGTGGTGGTGGTGGTGGTGTTTAGCCTGTGTGCGTTGTTTGGTTGGTGGTTTAGTCTCTGGGAGCCCCCAAGAGTCCAGGTTAGTTGGCTTGTAGGTCTTCTTGCAAGTGCCAACCCAACTTCACTTTTTAAAGCTAATTAATTTTCACAATGATAATGAAGTATATTCAATGAAGAAAAAATCTGTTTCATTTTTGTGGGTTCCTTTCTTTCTTTCCTTTTGTTTAGTTGATTACAGACAGTCTTATTCTACAGTCCAGACTGGCCTTGAACTCATACCAGTCCTCCTTAAAAAAGCCTTGAGTGCAGAAGTTACACTCGTCCTCTAAAATATTTCTTTAAAATCTAGATATCTGTGCTGGGGAGATGGCTCAGTGGTAGGAGTAGCATTGAAGGTCTGAGCTTGTTCCCATCACCCAGTGCAGATAGCTCATGACCTGTAACTCCAGCTCAAAGGGAAACCAATACCTCTTACCCCCCATCTATACCCAGGTGTACACACCCATACTCAGATAAGCATAATTAAAAACAATAAAAATAAATCTTAAACACAATGGAAACCTAAATTGGCCATTATGTTGCTCAAGAGCCTCGTATCATCCAGAACTAACACAAGCTGCTAGCAGTACTGTATAGACCAGTACTCCGTGTAATATTACATTCAGTAGTAACTTAAGGGCAAACCTAGAAATGTTAATAGTGGTGTCAATTAGCCGCTGAGTGATGAACATAGTATACATTTAAAGAAAAGACTGGACTAAGAGCTAAATCAGCAGTCAAGATCCAATTACAACCACAGTAGAATGCATGCTTACCTCTGTCATGTCCTCCCTGCTTCTGCCAAGTTTAGGCTGCTCTTCCACACCAGCATAAACAACCATGTTCCTGCACAGGAAGAGATTTCTTTATAATATCAACAGAAGAAAATGATACAGCTTCAACGGTAAATGTTAGAAGGAATTTTTAACAACGTTTGATTAGAATGAAGTGTAGGAATACGAGGAGATTATAACAGTCTCTGCTTTAAAGTCTACAGATCTCCATGCCTTGGTAACAAGTGACAGAGAGAGAAAAGTGTTTTTGGTTGAGAGCAGCTGGGCAGAGCCTCCCTAACCACACAGTGTGCATGGCACTAGGGAAAGCTCAGAACTACAGTGTAACAACTGGGAAGAAGTGAAGCACAGCAGTGGCAGGAGCTCAAGAAAAACAGGAAGAAGGAAAAGGCCTTTAAAAGTGACTCTGAACCTAGAATTGGATCTAACAAAATTAAGTTCAACAAAAAAGAAAAAAAAAAAAAAAAAAAAAAAAAAAAAAAAAAACGTTTAATGATAAGGAGTGGGGTGGTGGAGGACCATGGCTTACTTTGGCCAGTTGTAGTATCCCCAGTGAGTTTTTTCAACAAAGCAACTTGACTCCCACTCTTTTTTTGTTCTTGGTATATTTTTGCTGTCATAATGCAACCAATGGTTATCAGGTCTATCACCAGCAAGAACTGTGGCAGGTTTAGGACATCCACCTAAAAAAAAGACATTCAGATTTAATAATTTGAAAACAATAACTCCATTAGCTGTTCCAGACTTTCAATACATAATTCTACTACCTTCTTTTAAAAAGGCAGTGTCACTTTATAGCCTTTGCTGGTCTAGAACTCAAAGATCCACCTGCCTCTGCCTTGAAAGTATTGGGATGAGATATGCACTACCATTCTCTGACTATAACTCCCTTAAAAATATATACTTGTATAAATTATACTTGTGCACTGCCTGATATGGGTGCTGGAAATAGAACTTGGTTCTTGCATAAAAATAATACATGTACATAAACACTGAGCTTCCTCTCTAGCTCTACCTGCAACACTTAACAAGAAATCACTTTTAAATAATGTCTTTAAAAAAGACCATATTATTGTCTATATGGCTCACCAGGTAAAGATACCTGTTAACAAGCACAGTAGCCTGAGTTCAAGCACCCTGACCCACATGGTTAAGAGAGAAAAACTCATTGTTGTACTTTGACCTCCACATAAACATGATGGCATATGTGCACCCGTGTACACAAATATGAAAAGAATTGGCATGAGTAAGGTTAGGGTTAGGAGAAAGGGTCAGGTGGGAGGGGGCAGAGTTTGAGGAGGGAAAGGGGGTTTATGTTGAACTATTGAGGGAAAGATGGGATATATGGATTTGGGATTGTTAACTGTTAGGAGAATATGATTACTAAATTATAAGGGCTCGTTAAAACATTTGGTTCTGAATTAATTTCAAGCTTACAAAGCTCAAGGAATTTTTTAACATTATTCTTCACTTACAGTCCTCATACTTTTACATATTACCCTATAGATATTTTAACATATTCTCTTTCCCTACACACATACATATTGGAATTGTTTTATGGGAATTGCTCTCATAATGTCTCTACACCCCACAGTACAGAATACAAAAGTATTTCCTAAGAATGTTCTTTTATATATCAAAACAGTTCTCAAAATAATTAAATTAACATTGATTCTGTGTCATTAATTTTATCAACACACCTTACTAAAATTTTAGTCCATTTATCCACATGTATGTTCTTTATTTCAAAAGAAAGTTTCTTGAGACATTTTTCTGTAGACTATAATCTAATCCAAAATTAAAATATTACACTCTCAGGGCAGCGGTGCATGCCTTAATCCCAGCACTTGGGAGGCAGAGGAAGGTGGATCTCTGAGTTTGAGCCACCCTAATCTACAGAGTAAGTTCCAGGACACCCAGAAACCCTGTCTCAAAAAAACAAAAAAATAAGTAAATAAATATAAAGGGGGAAAAATTCCAAGAACACAGTAAGAAAAGTAGATCTTTTCTAATCTTCTTGCTCAGAAATACTCAATGGATTATGTTAACACAGCTCAAGCTGACTTTTGAAATCTGAACCTTTCTCCCTGTGCTACCACTCCTAACCCTGTGAAAACTCAAGGAAATGTTCTACGTGTTATTTAAAAGCATTGTTATTTACTTGGGGTATTACTTACTGATTTCATAAGGGTTGATGGTCAGCTTTTTGTGAGTTCTCTTTAGCTGCTTGAGAATACCAGCAACAGCTGAGATAGCCATCTACAAACAGGTTAACACGTATATATCAACATTTTGAAAAAACTCTCTTATGACATGCTGTACCATAGTAAAAACTGATTTTATTTTCAAAAAATCCTCCTCCCAAAAGGAGCTCATATTCACTCTAGGTAGGAGTGTAAACTCATGCAGACTCTATGTGCAGAAGTTTCTCAAAGATTAGGTCCCCCAAAGGACTCTGTATCCTGTCACAAAGATACTTGAATATCTATGTTCAATGGTGTACTTCTGACAATAGCAACGAAGTGGAATCAGCCTGGATGTCCATCAACAGACAGATAATGAAAATGTGCTACTCAACCATAAACGGAAAAATGATATTCACAAATGGATGTAGAAATCATAGTAAGTAAAGTATCCCAGACGTAGAAAGACAACCAATACATTGCCGTCTTTTATACAGATCCATAGCTTCTAATTTATAAACAAGTTATTTATGTCAGTGAGCCCGAGAAAATAGAAGTCATGATGCTAGAAAGGGGACACGAGAGGGGAAAGGTTGTAAGAAAATGGGAAAGAGGGGGTGGCAAAACAAAAGATTTGAAAGTGGAAAGGGTAATACCAGGTGAGGTTATTGGAGAAATTAACCAAAAAAGTGCACATGAACACGTTAGGCTTCGCTGGATGGCTCTGCTGCATAAGCTCAATGACTGAGTTCAATCTGATCATCCAATCCATCAGTGCAAGTAGAGACCTATCTCCCAGGAGCTGTCCTCTGACTGCCACATGTATACTGCAGTGGGTGTGTGTGTGTGTGTGTGTGTGTGTGTGTGTGTGTGTGTGTGTGTGTGTGTGTGTGTGTGTGTGTGTGTGAGAGAGAGAGAGAGAGAGAGAGAGAGAGAGAAGAGAGTAGATATTTAGATTAAAGAGAAAAGAGTTAATTAACTAAAGAAATACACTGTTTACCACTTGCCACTGGTGGGAGGAGCACAAACATTCAACTAGGAATCTACCAGCATCTCCACCTTTGAACCTCTGCTCAAAGAACTGCCCTTCCTTTTTAGGTCAACAGTAGCTCATCCCGTTTGTGTTGGCCTCTGGGCCTTTTAATGGGTTTCTTCTAGAAGTGGACAAAGCCAGAATCCTTCTTCAAGCTCATTTGTAACACTTTTAGAACAAAGCCAAAAATTGAACACTTAGATTTGACCCTCTGCTTGCAAAATGGATTTTTGAATTTTTAAAAGTCAAACTTTCCTGTCTGTAAGTTTATTCTCTGCTATAGCTACAGCATTAAATGTATAAAATGCCTGATTATGCCTCCCAATATTTGTTGAACAAGTTATTATTGTTTCTGAGCAAACAGAAGAAGATGCTAAATCATTCCTTTCAAGGTATTGGTTAGACGCTGTCTATGAAGAATTTAAAGAGTTTGTTGAGGTAGATATTCTCAAACCGAACACAGTAACCAAAATAAGTAAAGTATGTACCTTTCGAACAACAATTGCATCATGGTTGAGATTTTCAACAAAAAAACGTATGGCACGAAGAGGCAACACTCTGTCATCCCTTAGGAGTAAAGACAGAAGCCCGATTCCTATATGCTCAAATTTCCAAGGCCTGGTAGTTGAGAGAATGAGAGAAGGTACTTACAAATCAGATTCCTCTTAAAACCCACTTAAAACAAGAATCTGTTCTGAAACTTTTTCTTTGCTTTGTAGCCTCAGACTCCTGAAAACTGGGATCACAGGTGTGTGAAACCCTGCATAACTCTGTTTGACATAATTTCAAGTTTCTCAAGAATTAAGACAGGCCTACTGAAGCAAACTGCCCCTATAATTACCCACGCCCCACCCAAATCTTCTAACACAAATTATTCCATTAATATAGTCATTCCTTTTCCAATGCACAGGATCAATAGAACAGTTAAGACAAATGTTTTGATGGTTATAAAATGTTTTAAAAAGAAAATAATTATACTTACAGATTTCTTTGCTCCACACCATCTAGTAAAGTATTTACCAAACATTCATAGTTCCTTTAAAAAAATGTCAGATAAAATATGATCTTACTATGCTCTTAAGACAAACATCACATAATGTAATATAAACTGACTCTCCTCTTACATCTACCATTTGATCAGACTAAAAGTGAAAAGAGACACTGAAAAAAAGAACACAAACTACCAATTGTTTCTTTTCTATTATTATTCTTAGTTTTTTATTTTTATTTTACTTATTCATTTATTTATTTATTCACTTATTTATTTGTCGATTGATTGAGATAAGGTGTCATACTACATACAGGCTAGCCTTGAATGCCTGATCCTCCTGTCTTGGCACAAGAGTACCAGCATTGTAAGTATGCCCAGGAAACTATTTCTGAGTGTTCCAAAGTAAAAATTAAAACTGTAATCAAAGAGTTAGCAGTATACTCTGTCTGTATAGTCTGCTGCTATCAGAAATCAATTGAACTAGCTATGGGAATTCAGTATTTACAAAGACACTATAGAAAACAAGCTTGGGGGGAGGGTTGTAGCTAGCTCCCATATTCATAACTGATTCATTGGGATACTAAGGCAGGAAGAGCTCTTAATCCCATGAGGTAAGACCAGACTGGGCAATATTCTGATTAAAAAAAAAAAAAAAAGGCACTTTCAAAAACAGTAGGTAGGCATAATCATGTACTAAATCAAGTACTAGTTACATGGTAAACCCAAAACTGAGTTAGGAAGGCTATTACTTTGTTTCCACGGACTTGTATTGGTTTCCCAAGCTAAAAAAAAAAGTTTACTCATATCCTAATACCAAATTTAATCAAAAAGAGATTACTTAAGAGCTATAAAGTAATGCACTGAACTTGAATTTAGGACTTAATAATAAAGTGTACCAATTATATTATGCCTGTATGTATGTATGCATTAGTACCTAAAAAAACAATGAAAAAAAATTCATAGTGAAAAAGATACAACAATAACTGTTTTAGCCTTTTATTTTCAACTCAGTACCTAAAAGTAAAAATTTGGGCCCTTTACAACAATCATCTGCAACTTTTTGCATTTCCCCAGAAATTAATGTGCAAATGGTTAAGTTACACTTATATTTTGAGCTAAAAAAAAAAAAATGTATTGACTGAAATATTTTGTCTTAGCAGAAAGTTTATCAGTTACCTTACAGCATCAGCATTCTTATCCTGTTGACGCTTCTGTCCTTCTTTAATCTTTTCTGGGCAAAGTAGTGTCTGGCTAATGGAAGGATTCTTTGATTGTTGAAGTAATTCTGCTATTGCAGCACATGACTTTGGAATCTTATTAAAAAGAAAAAAGTAGAGTCATGATATATAATGTGTAGTATTTAATAAAATGATAGAGGGGAACTTGCTTTCAAGCATGATGATCTGAGTTCAATTCTTAGGACCATATCTACATGGGTAGATGGAGAGAGGTGATTTCTACAATATGTCCACTGATCTCTATATGTGCCATGGTATGTGCAAACATGGATGTGTATATGTATACGTAATAAGTCAAGAAATGTAACAATTATGCTTTCAGTTCAGGGAGCAAACTCATGTCATCAGGTTTAGGGACAAGCACCTATTCACTTGTGCCATTTTGCCAGACAGACCAATGATTTGGGAATTCCATTTCAAGTTACTTTTATTATTAATTTATAAAGAAAAAAAATCTACCTGGATATGGTGATATATGCCTATAATCGGAGCATTCAGGAGATGAAGGCAGGAGAATGAAGAACCCAAGGCCAGCCTGGGCGGCAGAAGATCATACATAATGTAGGGAGGAACCAATTCTAATATAAGGACAGCTTCAAAGAGCAATGGATGAATTTACATACAGCAACAGCTATAATTCTGGTCATTAGGATGAAAAGCATAGCCAACCTGAGGAAAGGAAGAACTCAACTATCCTCACCAGTCTGTCCATCCTGATGCACTGAGGAAGTGTGAATGTGTGCATTAAGCCATACTCAAGGAAGGTAGCTCATGCATGTAATTTTAGCATATAGAAGGCTAAGACGGGAGCATTGCTACAAGTCTGAGGCTAGCATGGACTACAGAATTAGTCACTGACTTTCTAGCTTAAGTGATGCCCTATCTCTTATTTGAGAACCAGTGAAATTTCTTTTCTCATCCATCCAAAAAAAAATTTTAACATTCGGCACTGTAAGTTAGGAATCCAGCTAATAGTAAGCCTTCTGTGACTTTGGCTAGGGTAGTTAACCTCCTAAAATACAATCAACTCTTTAAAATCCTGCCATGACTGGCATGATGGGTCATGTCTGTAATCCCATCATTCAAGAAGCAGAGTTGAGTTTGAGACCAGCCTGGTAAAGAAAGAAAGTTCTAGACCAACCAGAGGAGAGGAAATCAGAGAGAAGGGAAAGTGAGTGGAGGGGAGGGAGGATAATGCAATGGCAGCATCTATGGGAAAATGGTAAATGCAGTAATGTTAACCTGATTAATTTCCAGACATATTACAACTTGGTGTCCCACCATCATCTATAATAGTGATCACTAAAAAGTACTAGATGGAAAGAGAAAGCAAATGCCTTTTAAAAATTATACTAACAAGCCAAATTATTAGTGAAAAAAGAAGACATGGAAAATAAAAGCCAGAATTTCCACTAAAATATGAGTGAACAAATAAATGGTTTGCTTACTGTGAAGTCTAAGCCAATTGTTTCATATTGTCTATGAATCTTTTCAGCAAGGTCATCAAATAATCTCACTATTGATGGCTTTTCCAGTGACATTGCTTGGCTAAGTCCTGAAGAAACAAGTGCTGGCCAGGTCTGCACAATACAGTCCCAGTCATGAAGGTTTGCCAGGCACACGCCACTGTGATTTCCAAGTAGACAATATAAGGCGCCCTATAAGAACAAACACATTTTACAAAGAAAGCTGAGTCATGGTTGAGTTCAACATGGTTCTTAAATTTTTACAGTGATTATTTATATACTTAAAGCTAATTCATAAATAGGTTTACATGTTTTATGTGATATTTTTAAAACCGTGAACTTGAGGTATAACCAAGTGGCATTTAATAGAGGATTTGTTTAAAGAATGACTATTTAGTCTGTTTAAAAAGGTAGGCATGTTGTAAAAAACAACTCCACTCTTACTTTCCTTAGACATGACAATGGCCTTGAAATGTACCACTGAATATTTTTAGGACCTAAAGTTTGAAAGGATTTATCAAATACCAGCCTTATAAGGCCAAGTTGCTAATTATGTTACTGAGTATATAAAAGATTGGTTACTCAGGAGAAGGGTGGATATGAAGAGACATTGTATGCATGTGTGAAATTGTCAAACAATAACTTAAAAATATCTGTTAAAAAAAATCCAGCTGCTTAACTAAGTTTGACAAGATTGGTCAAATGAGGCAGACCTTCCAGAAAGAATATCTAGCACTGGGGTAGGAAGTCAGCCATCATAAATGAAGGAAGAAAGGAAATAGCTGGTACCTTGGCATAAGTTTCAACTATTCATCTCCAACAACGTGATTGAAGAAGATGTACAAACTACATAAAAGAATGGCTTGTTCTAACAAACTTTACTTTAAAAGTAAGTAACTAAGCCTGGCTTACAGCCTACTGATTTCCATCTTACAAACTAACTGCAGGAACATGCTTAGAGCTCATCTTATCCTCTCCAGAAAGCTGGCACTGATGAGTATTTTTTTTTTCCTGAAAGGTCTATTTATTGCCTTCTGTTTGTTCCTCTCTTTTAATGGTATCTCAGTCAGTTTTATTCTTTGACCTCTAATTTTTCATTTTGTTTTGAAATGGGATCTCACCATGTTGTCCAGGCTTGCCCAAAACTCTTGAGTATGAGGGATCTCCCACCTCCCCTGTAACCACTAGTACTATCCAGAAGCACAGAGATGGAAATACCCATGCGTTAGTCCCCTCATATTTAGCCATCAAGTGCCTACTCTTACCTATCCTTAATATCTCTCAATCTATCTACTTATAAAGATTCATTTACATGTCACCTCTGATATCTCTTAACTTTCTTTTTCTACTTTTATCTATTGCTCAAAACAACCTTATTTCTTTCTGTTTCTGGTCCTCCTTTCACATTGGTTATGCTACTTCAACTTACCTATTTTCCACAGAGGCCTCTACCCTGTATTTTCTCCATAACATTAATCATGATAAAATGTTCTGATACTGTCAACTTACACACATTTTAAGAGATAATGATAAGTGGGCTGGAGAGATGGCTCAGTGGTTAAGAGCACTGACTGCTCTTCCAGAGGTCCTGAGTTTAAATCTCAGCAACCACATGGTGGCTCACAACCATCTGTAATGAGATCTGATGCCCTCTTCTGGTGTGTCTGAAGACACCTATAGTGTACTTACATGTAATAAATAAATAGATCTTTTAAAAAAAGATATGACAAGTAAATATAACAAAATATTAATTGCAGACCTTCAATGACAGATCTATGGATGTTTATGGTGAAAGTTAAACCACAACTTATACCTTGAACTGCTGCTGTGTGACATCCTTTCTATCAGGCCGTAAGAACTCCAAAACCAAGGGGATGATATCTCTGCAACAGAAGTTATAGGCTCCTAAAGCAGCAAAAAATGTTTGCTGAGCTTTGTTTCTGACCTGGGAAAAATTGACAAAGATTTAAAAAGATGTCTAATGAAGTATAAAAACAAAATGATTATAATTTAGATGTTTTCCTAAAAAACAAAAAAAGTAATGGAATAATTATTAAAAAAAGAAATATCATCATGTATTCCCTTTTGATGAGAGGCACGTTGAATGGCACTCATAAGCAATAGCTTATTATCATATCTGAAAGCAAACAGCAGACACTCAAGTTGCTGATGATAAGAAGATCGTCCTATGTCTACACACAGGAAATTATCAAGTTAAAAGGAACTGGTATACACACATCTTGTAATTTCTCTGCTCTATGTGTTAGGTCATAATCTTTTGATCCCATACCATGTAAACAGGTACAGTACATGTTACATTTTAGCAAATCCCTGAAACCTGAGGATTATACACAGAAGGAGTCATACAGCCATTCCAGATTAGCCTTCGAAAGTTCACAGAATTAAATGGGAGTACAATTCTACTAGCACAATCTTTAAAATTAAAAACATAGAGAAACAATAGAAGCTGGAAATGGTGGCGCATATGCCACTAGTCCCAGCACTGTTCAAGGCCAGTCTGGCTAAATAGCAAGACCCTGTTGGAAGAAAACACAGGGATCTAAAAAGAGAAATAATTAGCCAGGAATAGAGGTGCACAAGGCCTGCTGATCTACAAAGAGAGTTCTAGAACAGCTAGAGCTACAGAAAGAAATCCTGTCTTAGAAAATGGAAGGTAGCAGGAGAAATTATACTACAAACATAAATGATTTTGGGTACTAAGGCAAGATTTCAATCCATTTGAAATTTGAAAGGTATTTCTAATGTCATTGGGGTGGGAGTGCTAGATTTTAGTTCTAGTTCTCTTGTTTCCTTTTTGGGAGACCTATATGAGGGAGTATTTAAGCTATACTGTTAAAACAAGGATATTTAGAGTGTATATAACAAATAAAAGTATAGAGAGTGTAGAACCTCACCTGACTGTATGAACTTGTTGATAATCGAAGAAGATCTCTGATCATATCTTGATGTATTTTTTTGTACTCACAACCCTCAACAGTTAGTGTTCGCAACTTTAAAAAGAAATAATAAATAAAGTTTTGGATTATTTACTGAAAGTCCATTTAATTGTGAAAAATACCACAGTAAGTATTTCTTAGAACGGTGCATCGAGAGTTGACTGCTGAGATACTCGCCTCGTGCTGCAGCATCACTCTGTCAATTAGTAGTGCTCTGATATGTTGCTTTTTTCCATGGAGCTGGAAAACAAATAGCAATCACCTCAACGTTTTCACTAAGTGACTTCAACAGTGGATTCCTGAATCCCCTAATGAATATTACTTCAAAACTAAGGGTATAGCCAGACACAGTGGGACATACCTTTAATCTCAGAAGTAGATGGATCACTTTGAGTTCCAGGCCACCCAAGGCTATACAGATTGACCAAGTCTCAAAATAAAACCAAACAAGCCAATAACAACAACAAAAGAGCCAACCCAGACCATGAAAATGGACACAGGGCAGAAAAAGTGACTGAAGAGCAAAACCAACTGCCACATGCCTGACGACCCGAGTTCAGTCCTGGGAGCTGAGAAAGTTGTCCTCTGAACTCCACTCTCACAGATGCATGCCTCCACACACACATCAGTAGATTTATAGAAAATAATCAGCAATTGCTATCCTTCAGTCATCAAAGCCCTCCAATTTTATCTTTTGTACAAACACTTCTATCTGCATCTTAAAAGCCTTGATTCAGGCTTTTCTCCGCCTAGATTCTAAATGTGACAGGACATTCTATAGTATATTTATGTATCTTCCTTATATTCGCATCAAATCCATCCCAGCTTTCAGTTAGGTGTGGTGGTCATGTTTACGATACATATTTCTTTTACTGGCTTTCCACTGCTGGATATAAAACCAAAGGACTTTTTACAACCAAACTACTGACCTAAATTACCTTCAGGCCTTCCACAGCCTGACATGGCTTCCACTCCTGCTCACATACTCTTCTATCTCCAGTGTCCAGCACAGATAATATAGGTATTTAGAGACTCAATGTGATCACCATCATTGTTCAGAAAAGCTTCAGACTATTTTTTCCTTCCACATATCTAAAGAAGGCTAAACTGATATTGGATCACTTAATTAACACAAGAAATGCCTTAGATTCACATGAAGTTCATACCTGTGGGCAATTTTCCTTTTTTTTTTTTTTAAATTTTCTCATACTTTTATAAGATAGCCTGAATGCTAAAATGATCATGAGTAACAAATGTTATCACTCAATAAATTATTTTTAGGGCCTCACACATGCTAGAAAAGCATTCTAAAAGTAAACAATGGACTAAGAAACAGGATTCGTTTGACATGTTTCATGCTTATAATCCTCACATAATATTCATTTTCTAAAATATTTTTTAAAAAGTCATATATTTTATTATTATATAGCAAGAATCCTATAGCAAAAAGGAAGAGGAGGAAGAGGCTGGTTTCATGCAATACTCTTAAAGCCACTACTTATAGGGAAAATTTCTTCTATAAACAATAACCTTCAAATCAGGATTATGCTGTTTTTCAAAAATAGTAACTTAGAATTTCAGGTGAAAATACTGACCCGATTTTCCATTGATTTCTTTACTAAATTAAAGCTTTTCCAGCGGGAGTCAAATTCATGTTTATGAGATCCTTGGAATTGCAGAAGGTCTCCAATGATCTGTGTTAAAGAATTGTAACATTTATTCAGAAGTCACCAGTTAAGCACATTAACAATTATGGAGCTGTGGGGCCATTTCTACCTTTATGATAAGAAACAATGATTTGGTATCATCTTCTGAATTATCAAGTATGTGGCCTAAAATAGGAGAAGAAAAAAAAGTTTTAGCTAATATCTTAAATTATTATATAAACCCCAATCTGCTGTCTAAATGGGGGGAGGTGATATTCACCCTATTTCAACTAAAAAAAAAATTAAGTAAAAGCACACCTGCCACAGGGTATAATTTTAAAGTGTAGGAATGCAGGGAAGTTACAGGTATATATACTTACTAAGAAGTTTCCTTATGACACTAGCAATTACTTCTCGGTGGTTTTCTTTGGATAGGTCTATTTAAGAAATAATAAAGAGAAGGTATTTTAGACATGGAAAGTTCCTGATTTTATTTGTTTTTAACAACAGCTTATCTGAAGGCCCTTCTGAAAAGAAAAGGGGAGAAGACAGATGACTTTGCCTTTAACATAGTTAAATTAGTGGCTGAGCACGACACAGACTAACATTCAAAACTTCAAGTTTAAAGCTTAAGCAGAGAATTGAGGCACACACCTGTAACTTCAACACCTCAGTGGGTAAAATGGGATGGCAGATGGTTCAAGGCTAGACTGGTCTACAAAGAAAGACCCTGTTTCCAGTCAGTACATAAATGAATAAACAGACAAACATATCCGAGCATGTGAGTCACATCTGCAATCTCAGCACTTGGGAATAAGAGGCAGAAAGATCAGGAGCTGAAGGCAAGATGAGCCGCAAAAGACTGCTCTCAAACAACCAAAATAAAATAATTATTTATGAAATATTTTGTCAAGAAGGTAGGGAAGAGATGGTTTGGGTTAAAAGCACTTGCTGCTCTTACACAGGATGGGAGTTCAGTTCTCAGCACCCATATGGCATCTCATGACCAGCTCTAGCTTAAACTCCAGAGCATCTGACACCTTCTTCTGACCTCCATGGGAATGGTACACATACATACATGCAGAAAACACACATACATGTCAAATAAAAAATAAGTATATACTTTTTTAAAGTAGGGGAGGGGAGAGAGAGAAAATACTATTGGGTGGCCCAAATCCAATAGTTATACACCTTAGAAACTAATGTATGTAGCTAATTAACCCATTGGTAAGAAAATTTACTGTCTTTCTATTAAAGTTATAGTCCAAACTTTGAATTAGTATAATAGAACACAGTTGATGGGTGGGACTATAACATCAAATTAAGTCTCAGTGGTAGAACACTTGTCTATCCTCCTCCAATCTCCAGCTATGATTCTCAACACCACATCAAAAATTTTAATTGAATTAAAACTCACTAGATGAACAGCTACAAAAATCACTAGAATATAAAGGCTCCAATATTCTCATCCACTTTAATGTATCATCCTAAAACAATAAAATATGGCTGGTGGGATGGCTTGGCTGGTAAAGGTCTTTCTGATGACTGACAGCCTAAGTCTGAGCCCCAGAATCAACACAATAGAAAAAGAATCCACTCCAGGAAGCTGTCTTCTGACCATGGAGTGTACCTGTACACACGCAAATAAGTAACTGCACTTTTAATTAAAAAAAAAATAAAATGTACATTATATAACAAAGCTTACATCTAGACACAGAAAGCAATGAAATTTACAGACCCAATCTCTCTTATGTATTGTCAATTCTTTATATAATAATTTCTAAAGCCAGAGGCAGAGACAGGAAGATCTCTATGAGCTTGAGGCCAGACTTGGTTACACAGTGAGATTCTGTCTCAGAAACATAGACATTTAGTTTCTTCAGAGAGAAAGAAAACGACTGTTGTATAGTGCATATATTTTATATACTACAAAGAATCTAAGATTTATAACTACAAAACTACTAGTACCATTCTAATCCTTACAAAAAAACCACACAGAAACCTCTATAGATCTACGTCAATTAGTATTCACATACCATGTTCCAGTCCGGTATACAATTTTGTTTCCTCTAAGGACACCATACTTGGTACCCTGTATAAAAACAAGAGAGTTTGCCTTTATTAATAATATAAATACAAAAGGCCAAAGGGGAAAAAAAACCTCATTGTTACAATGTTTACATTAAAATAAAGATAATGCCCTGTATCAAATTTCTACTCTTTAGTACTTCAATTCCTTATACTTCTGAAGATTAATGCTGCTGTATCAGTAAGAACATATAAACTGACTTAAAGAAAATGTTAATTTAGTGCCTTCAAGAAAAAAAAAACATCTCTCAATAGACATTATATTGACAACTGAATTTTCAAATGGAAAAGCTTAAACGCATTGATAAGTATTTATACATCTGCAAAAAGAAAACAGATTTATTATTTATATAATTATACTTTAAAACTCAGTCAACTTTTATTGCTGAAGTAACTAAGACAGCATACATGGCTCTCTAAATAATTATTACTCTTCCTGTTTTTAAATCACCAATATTGACCTTTCCTAACATAGTAGTAAAATGTGGTTTCTAAATGAGTATTTAGAAATGTTTAATCTTAATTAAAGATGAGTCATAAGCCAGGCATAGTGGTCTGCAATCCCAGCACTCTGGAATGCTGAGGCATAAAGATCAGTGTGGCTGCAGAGCTTCAGGCAAGCCTGGATTAAAAAGTAAAACACTTGAAAACACAAAAATCTGCCCAAAAGAAATATGTCAGTATAACCAGACCCAGCTAAGCTGAACAGATGGCTAAGAATTACCTTTAGGTTTATGAGAACCCATTTTATGGGAGAGTAAGAATTTATATCTCCCTTGATTTTTCCCAATTTCAAGGTTTAAGACTTGGCTCAAGCTACTTTAATATGAGGAGAAGATACATTCTAAGATGAAGAACATTGGCACAAGTGCAAAGGAAGAACAAAATGAACAAATCCAACATAGGGCAATGTAATAATACACAAAAACTGTTATTATCTAATACTATAAGCTTGCAACATGTCTAACAGAAGGAAATACCACTTTTAAATTAACATACCAAGGGTACCCCAAAAAGCAGCTAAACTCAAAGCATTATGTCTGACTTACAAATCCTAACCATAGACAGCTAATGACTTAGAGTACTCAAGTGTCGGATCCTCAACTATGCTGTTGACCATAACTCAGATCCTAGGAGAGCAAATCTTGAAACCAAACCTACAGAATATAAACAAGAATTGGTTCTTTTTCACTAATGTATTTTAAGATTACTTAACATTTTATAGTATAAAATGCTACTTTGCTTTTATGAGATTTTCTAAAAGTAGGTTTTCTATAAAGAAACAAGTGTAACGAGGGTAAGTTTCAGCATTTTTGTTAACACTTTATGATCAAAAATAAGTGTGTACCCACAAATCCAAGTCAGAAAAGCATAAGAAAGCCTTACCAATGAGCTTCAAGTCTCTAGTGCACTAAATAGAAAAGAACAATGACCAAGTGTGTGGGAGCCATCACCACCTTCTTGGTGGAACATGGGAAAGGATTTGTTGTTATCCCTGGTGTATGAGAACAGAAACCTTCACTGAGGATACAAAACCACTAGTTGTTTCAGTAAAACTCTAGCTCTATTTGTTTCATATTCAGTACCATATAATACTAAATCAGTCATACTACTACCTTAATAAGATTAAAAATAATTTGTATTGTTATTTTCCAAAATTGTTTCTGCATAAAAAAACATATCAAATGTGTGTAGAGAAATCATGGTCAATATAATGCTTGCTGTACCAGGCTATGAGGTCAGACCCCAGAACCCAAGTAGAAAGCTGACTGTGGTGCCCAGTGCTGGGGAGAATGTACAGAAGAAACTTGGAGGCTTATTAGACAAAGCAGCAAACCCAGGTAAGGGAGAAACCCTATCTATCTCAAACACTAAGGTGGAGAATGATGGGGGAAGAGGTCCAACAGCAACCTCTGGCCTCCATGTATAGACCTCACGCAAGACACACACAGCACATATACTACACACACTATCACTTAACAATCTATAGACCCCACACAAGACACACACAGCACATATACTACACACAATCACTAAACAGTCTACAGAGAGCTTCAATATATGGATCTCTGGCTCTTCTAATAGCAATCATATTGAAAAACAAGGACTACCTGAAAAGCCTGCATCTAATTTCTTAAATTTATGTGTCAACTCTGAATTGCTTTCTATCATTCATCCTAAATTATTTCATGGTCTGTTGCCTAATATCAAATAGGAAAAATAAGAAATCTACTTTTTAAAGATTTTAAAGTATTGAATCTTAAAAACAGTTTATTCATTTCCTACTTTTGGAACACAAATTAAAATACAACTTCCATATCACTCATATATAAGATAATTATATTTAAACTTCAATTATATTTAAAATTTAAGGTACTAAATTTTGTTACCAAGATTTCTCTTTATATTCACTTATCTAAGAATCAACTTTAATTTGATCTCATTCTACCTATCACAAATTAACTCTAGTTGGTTTGACTTATTTTACAGCAAATGTATCTGAATGAGTATATACATCATATATGGTAGCAAAACGTTCATATACTCGAGGTCAGCCTGTGTTACACAGAGAAAACAAACAGAGCAATAGCAGCAAACTACAATTTAAGTTCCATATTCCCCTGGTATAAAGTCCACTCTGCTCACTCATTCGTTCATTAATTCATTTTAGCAGCTAGTATCATTTGCCTTGAAAACTAAACACAATTCTAGAAAAACAATTCCAATATGTCTTACTATAAGCAGTTTTACATGTTAATAATAGTGGAATAAAATCAGTTCCACTGTTCCTAGACCAGGCCACCCACTTGAAAACAAAATATCTTTTTTTTTTTTAAAGATTTATTCATTTATTATATATAAGTACACTGTCGCTGTCTTCAGACACACCAGAAGAGGGCATCGGATCTCTTTACAGATGGTCGTGAGCCATCATATGGTTGCTGGGAATTGAACTCGGGACCTACTGGAAGAGCAGTCGGGGCTCTTAACCACTGAGCCATCTCTCCAGCCCGAAAACAAAATATCTTAGACTACCATATTATCTGTCTTATTAGATAGCAATTGTCTTACACTTAGGAAGAATTAAAACAATTATCACTGGTGGCAAACAGAGGATGCTAAAAAAAAAATGAAGAAATGACAAAAATATAAAGGCAAAAAATACAAGTCAGATGTGTACAAAAATTGGATCAATACATAAAACAGACACAAACGATATTATATATAAGTATTCCACCTTGCTTTCCCAAGAACCCTTTCCCATCCTGAATAAAATAAATAAAAAGATTTGCAATCAAGTCACTGGCAGGTGTGCCCCCATAATATACAAGTGTTTCACAAGAGACAGTTGGCCATCTCTGTGTACCCAGCTCTCTGCATCAACAGCAGATGAAACTAACACAACTGAAAAGCTACCAGGGGACAGAGGACTGCTAGGAGGAACTTTATACGCTGGATCTTTAAAAGTAAGTGTAAGAATAGATTTTCATGTCTGACACACAAAGCTTTTAAAAATCAATGAAAACAATCAGAAGGTGAAGTAAGGAGAAAACAGGGTTACTCACCGTGGAGTAGTAACTGTTTCCTTTCCTGTGTGCAGCTTCCCCAGCAGTGCTGGGTAGTTTCCTGGAGGTGCCAAGAGAGGTTAGCTAGCCCTGCCCCTCATTGTATATGCAACACAACCTTTCACACATCAACGAAATGGTCTCAAGCTTAGATGGTAAGAATTTTTTGAGTGGACAGTTAGTAAAAGCTGAGATCCCAAAAATGATTTGACTATGATGTAACAGATCAGAGGAAAGGCAAACAAAGTAAAGAAGTATTTGGAGATGAAAATGGTGACTCCTCTACCTTGAGTAACCCTGTTTTTTAGATGTTAGTTTCTGCATCCTGTAATATCTGGTTAGGCCTAAAAGATGATAACAGAAAGTGAACTGAAAAAGGAGAAAACTGAGGATTTCAGGACTAAAGGTAATGTCCAAACTTCCTGTGTGACAACGGAAAGACATAATACAATTTTCACATCTATACAGGTAGAACTGTACCTCCTAACTACTGTAGCAGTAGTGCCTCTCTCAAAGTCCCAGTAGCAATGAAGGGAGAAATTCCATTCTAAGATTCATTCAGGAATGTATGGCATCGAACAAAACTGCGAAAACTTCAAACTGTTTTGTTTCAAGTTGTATTAAGCTGAAAACATTTTTAGCCTTAATTACCCTCAAGGACCTTATGCATACACTTTGACACTCAAAAGTTTATGGCAATTACAGGTATTAAGTGACACCCCCCTCCCCAAACACACATGCTCCATCTTCTACTTTTAAACTTTGGATTTAGCTTTTTGTATGTCACTCAGTGTATAGCATAGAAAAAAAAGTTTTGCATTTAGTAGCCATTTCCCTAATAGTGAAATGAAGATCGTCAGATAAACTCCATTAAAAACAAAGCTACTTAGAAGTAAAGTGGGCTTCCGTTTTCATCACAGTTTTCCAGAGGACAAATACAATATCACCAACAAATACAGAAACCAGACCTGATTTGATACTGAGTCACTTGACTAACAGAACATGATACACTTTTTTATACATAAAACTTAGATGAAGAATTTAAACACACATTGAAAAATAGTTTTTGAGTTACCAATAGTTTCCCGAATTGATGTGGTATTTTAATACCTGAGGCTTAACACCACTATAATGCATATGTGGGTTTCCCTCCATTGCCCTCACACTAAGAGTATATCTACCTCAGTGTTCTTTAACTCTCTCAGCTTCTAACTGCGACAGTCTCTGTGCACTGTACTCTATGCACTCTTCACACTTGGGTGTCACAGATGCAGCCATTATTTAATTTTTTTTCCAACTCAATTCAGATGATTTTTAACAACTAATTTACTATAAGAGAGTAAGCATTTTAGAAGTTTTAAAGGCTATTTTATTAGTTTCGGATTCAAGTGAAAATGGTGCACAAGGGAAATAAAAGCACAAAGTTGTGCTCCACATTTCTGGATAAAAACAATTCAAATTACTGCTAGAAATATTTTGTTAGTTATTTAAAAGCCAATGGAAAGTTCTTGTTTGTTTGTTTTCTTTGGTTTATATTTTTAATTCCCACTTAATAGATAAAGCCCTGGCTACTTCTCTAGAGGACCTAGGTTTGATTCCCAGCGCCCAGCACCCACACACACGACGGCTCACAGTTCCATGGAGATGTGATGCTGCCTATGCATATAAAATAATGAAATAAAGTAAAATATTCAAGTTCATGTTTGGCAATTTAAATCAAAGAGATGATGACCTGTTTCTACTCTAAACAACGTAGTTATTACTCTGCATAGATACAGAACCTGTGTTTTAACATGTAAATTGTTCTTTGACTTTAAAAACTATATTTAATGCATTCTGTATGACGTAATTATATTTTGTATTAAATTTTTATCCAAAAGTGAGGGTTTCTGCATCTCCCTACCCGCAAGTTCTTTCTGAGACAAAACCCAACCTTCTGCCTCAGCCTCCTACAAATTCAAGCCTGGCTAAATTTAAAAAATCTAAAGCATAAAACTTTTCAGTCTATTTTTCTGGTGGAAAACCTCATGAATAGAATTCAGTGTCTATTTCAGAGCTTAAATAGTATTGTATTATATTCTGTGGCATTTATTAATATACTCTTTTTTTTTTTTTAAGGAAAAAGCATCTCATATAAAAATCAAATGGGCATTCGTTCAAACTTGCAATCTTCCTGCCTCAGCCACTTCAATACATATGTGAACCTCTGAATCTGGTTATAAGGAACGTTTGTCACAATGGAAGTTCACTTCGAAAGAGAAGACACAGCCAGGCTTGGTGGCTCACACCTGTAATCCCAATATGCTGGAGGCTTCAGGTAGAAGCACTGGTTTCAGGCTTAGCCAGTTCTACAGAGGGACCTTAATCTCAAAGAAACAAAGAAACAAAAACCCAACCAGTCAAGCAAAGAGAAGACCCCAGAAAGACGAAGACTTGCCTCAGTTCACTACATGCCAAGATGTGCTGCAAGGCAAGCCCTCCAGCCTCCTCATCCAACTGCATTCCACCATCTAAGACACATGCTTGAGCTCTCAGACCAATCACGACACCAGATGGCCACAGTCCTTCCTTATCAGCACTTCCTGTACACCTCTATCGACACACCCACAGCGCTTTGTGTGCTATGCAAGGACCGTTTTTACAGTATGGCACAGGGTTAAAATCATTAGAGAGAAAAGGTTCAAAGGGTTCTCATTTTTAAGTATATTTGAAAATTAATCTTTCTTAATAAAAATAAACATTGATAAAATAGATGAGAGAAAAAAATCTAATTTTTTTTCAAAGACTCACCAAGTTCAAAGACTCACAAGCTTAAAGAAGATTTTACCTCCTAAAATTATACTACTATTTCTAAACTTAACACTCTGAAGTTCTGTAAGAAATGTTTTTAGGATGAAATAATAGGAGGTATGTTTTGGAAAGTATAATTCCTAGCGACCATACAAAGAATGGTCATGCCCCTAAACACTCTTCCAGCAAAGCCTTCTGTGTTTCTATTAAAAAACAAAAAGCAAAAAACTGCAAATAATCTCTCCGATCCCCAATTTTTAAGGATAGTTATCTACTCACTTTTTTTTTATGTGATCTTTATTAGCTTTCTCAGCAATAAAATAGATGCTGGGAGAGATTTCACAAGAACTCAGCTGCTAACTTCTCATGCTAAGCGGTGCTTCATGGCACCCCCACTTTGCACCTCCCGGATGGCAGCACCAGCAGTGGGTTAAATATTCTATATGATGCACCAAACGGCAACATCGAAGGAAATGTTCGTAAAGACTCTTCTATAGGATTGGTTTTGGCTGCAGGATCCTAACTCGATGCTGACTGCTGGCTAAATAGGATTTGTTTTGTTTGTTTGCTTTTTTAAAAAGAAGAGTATAATCTTAAATTAATACTTCCTGTTGTTTTAAAATGTACTATCATGTAAATATATTCTAACTTGCAACAATAAGAAAAATCTGATTAAAAACCTTAAACAATTTCACAGACCTAAATTATACCCTAGGTATTTTTTTTTTTTTGCCCTTAAACCTACAAATACGAAAGATTAAATAATTCAGAAACAATATCAAGAACAAAAGCAGTAGCCCACGAAGTAGGTAAACTTAGTCAAATATCAAAAGAGTAAGACATGTTTTTTGGTTTGTTTTTTTGATTTGTTTTGTTTTGTTTTTACTTACAAGTTAGTAACTGGCTCTCCTTTCAGTGGAGGTAGAAGGTTCCCTGAACCAATCAAGCAGTTGTGTACTATAGTCAGACTCTGTAGAATATCATCTCTAGACAATACAAGAAATAGTCATATTTTAGAAGATATCTAATATATTTTATCAAGTTTATCACTTACACAAACATATTTATTGCTAATATTAGGCCTACTTACACTTAATCAGGCTTTAAAGAATCACAAATAATAACTAACTAAACTCTGAGGCTAGTTTAGTTTAATTAATACAAAGATCTTTACCACTAATAAGTAACAGGAGAAAGCATGTCTACCTTATTTCAACTCTTAAACATAGAATTGGGGGAAAAAAAATCTAGCTACAAAAGAATTGGAAAAAAAAAAAAAAGATAAAAGATAAAAAAAACTTTACATATGTGCTTCCAAAAAGCAGTTCAGCATATTGTATAAGTAGGTGCTAGTCAATGAAACTTCTTCCACCTTATGTCTATCAAAGATTTCTGGCATTTGATAAACACTAAATTTCATCTTCTTATTATTTCTGGAACTTTCAAAAATTTAAACTATAAAGGCCCAAAGGATTAAAAAATAGCTATTTCTTGTTAAATTCTTATGGAAAATAAAAATCTCAGTTAAGTAACTTCAATGTCAACAATGAGAACTACTAAAAAGTATCAATGAATTTCTATATTCAGTAGAGATAAAGGTATTTCCTTTGAAAGGGATATACCTCACCTAAACTTTCTAATACAAGCAAAGGAAACTGCTCAGTAGAAAAGTGTTTCTGCCAAAAAAACCAAAAAAACAAACAAACAAACAAAAAAACCTGGGATGGTAATGTGGGGTTAGTTTTCTATTTAAGGTGTTTCGGTTTTATCAGTGTGGTGGGTACAGGCCTTTGCTCCTAGCACTTAGGAAACAGAGACAGACAGATCTCTTAAGTTCCTGGACTATATGGTAAGAACCTGTCTCAAAATAAAACAAAAACAGAAAAAGAAGATATAAACAAACAATACAAAAACCTTAAAATGTTTAGATGGGACCGGAATTATTAGCACAATGTCTATCTAGCACGCATGATGTCTTGGGTTTGACCCAGCCTTGCATAACCTAGGTATGACGGGACGATTATGCTACTAGCATTTGGGAAGTGGAGGCAAGAGAATCAGAAGTTCAGGGTCTTCAAAAACCCAAACTAAACCACACGTCCAAAACAACAGTTGAAACATTGGTGAATTTTGTTATATAGTGTTCAATGTTTTTCTTAGTACATTTAATGCACATTTTAAAAACAAACATTGGATATGTTTATGTATCATGTGGCTACAGATGAAATAGAGGTTAAGAGTACTTGTTTCTCTTGCAGAGGACCTGGGTTCAGTTTGAGCAACCACATGGTGGCTCACAACCAGCAACTCTAAGTTCCAGGGAATCCAAAGCCTTCTATTATATGCACATAGTATAAACATGCAGGGGAAACACTCATACACATAAAAATCAAATAAACCTTAAAAAGAAGATTTAAAAGAAAAAGGAAATATATGCATATAACAAAGGTTGGGGCAGGCACTGAGGTTTTAAAAATACAAATTGATAATAGAAGAAAACTAACCTAGACATTTCAAGTTCTCCATCTCCACAACGCTGGAGTTTGATAAGCTCAGGCTGAAGAAAGGAGTGTAACAAATAGAAGGCAAAAGAGACCTCCTCTGAAGAAGGAACATGCCACTGTATCCCCAGATTCCACAGATCTCCAGGCTTTCCCCAGTCCTAGAAGACAGAAGCTTTTCACTACGTTGTTGAGTCCAAGAAAAACATGTACATATTTCTAAATACTTCTAAAGTTTAAAGGCAGACATATAAGTAATATGAGGTAATATATACAAAAGAGACTTATAAAATTTCATTTTTAATTACTCCTGAATGTCTCCATAAAAGGTACTTAATAAGCATTTACTATAGGAGAGAAAACAGGTTTATATGAAGCCAGCTAGTTCAGGACTAAAATTATATATAACTCTTGAAGTTAGATATGGCACACACAGCTACTGCAAAAAGGTAGAAGACTACCCAGGCACCAGCTATCACAGCACAGGAGTAGATGACACAGGAAGATCACAACTTCAAGGCAAACCTACGCTACATAGCAGGAAGGAAGGGTAGAGTTTTAGCTCTGTGACAAGTTAAAAAGCACAAGGTTACTACATTCCAGTAACAACTTTTTCTGGAAAGTTTTTTCATTTTGTTTGTTTATTCATTTATTTATTATAAGTACACTGTAGCTGTCTTCAGACACACCAGAAGAAGACATCAGATCTCATTACAGATGGTTGTAAGCTACCAAGCAAGTGGTTGCTGGGATTTGAACTCAGGACTTCTGGAAGAGCAGTCAGTGCTCCTAACTGCTGAGCCATCTCTCCAGCTCTCTAGTTACAGCTTTAACCAATGTACGAATTGGGACTGGGGAGATGGCTCAACAGTTAAGAGCACTGAATGCTTTCCCAGAGGATAGGGGTTTGGATTCCATCATCCATGTAGTGGCTCAAATTCTCTAACTCCAGCTTCAGATCAAATGCCCTTTTTCTAGCTTTGTGGGCAATAGGCACCTATATGGTTCAAACCTAAACACCCACAATTAATAAATAAAGAAAAAAAATTTTTTTAAAGACTGGGCATTTCTATACTCAGCTAGTTCATGGAAAATCATCAGTGAATTACTTATATATTCTTTAATCCTAAATGATTGAAAATGCTTGCCTTGATAGGGAAGTATTCAGAAGGCGGCTTGTTAAAGCCACCTGGAACACTGCAGTACTCTGTGGGGTAGATTAGTGTCGTAGAACGAAGAAGATGATGCAGAAGGTTGCAAGACAGTGTGTAGCCTTGCTTACAGGTCAGGTGTAAGGTTCGTTGGAGAATCTTTACAAGCTGCTCCCTATATAGAAGTAACTTCTTCCCATCCACACGAGTAATCTGAAAAGACAGGGAGAGAATACTTGAACGCATTTGGTTTTAAGTCTAGAATTAATAATCAGTTCAAGGTTCATTCAAAACTTGACACTACAGTAGCTTAAAAACAATGTTTCTATAAATGGCTTTAACTCATTGTAAAATCATTTTAGAAGTGTCATTTTTAACTATACTTTAGTAGTTAATTTTTTACAAAACAAAACATATTTTCTAACTTTATGCGTTCACATGCCAAGGTAACATACCTTTCAAAAGAATCAATATTTCTTCAAAGGGACAAAATGTCTGTATTTAAATTTCTAAACTATCTCATAAAGAAAACTCAAGTTTGAATGGTGTAAAAGATTTAAGAGTTGGGCATGGTGGCACATACCTTCAGCTTCAGCATTCTAGGGGCAGGGGGCAGGGGCAGGGGCAGGGGCAGGGGCAGGGGCAGGGGCAGGGGCAGGGGCAGGGGCAGGGCAGGGGGGCAGGGGCAGGGCAGGGGCAGGGGCAGGGGCAGGGGCAGGCAGGGGCAGAGTCAGGCACATCTTGGTGAGCGGGAGACCAGCCTGGGTCACAAAGTAACAGTCCTTACCCCACAAAAAACAAAACATAAAATTTAAAAATCCCAATCTGTTAAACTCCCAAATAAGTTATTCATCTTTCATAGAAACATGGACTGGGAACATTTCCATTGTATGTGACAATGATAGACTTTTAAATATTCCATCTTCCTGAAGCTAAAGCCTGGCTTGGTGCTGTGTGTAAGAAAGAGAGATCACCATGAGTTCCTACAGATTGGATATATATGAGAACTTGAGTCATCAAAACAACACCAATAATATTAAATCCCAGTGTCTGACTCTCATATGCTTTACACCAGTATGACAAAAATAAAACTAAACTACAGAAGCAAACAGTGCTTTCTTCCAAATGCTTATAATACCTCAGACAGAAGCTGAAGGTTCCATAGCAACTCCTTGTCTAGCTCTTCTTCATTCAGTACATCATCATCTACAATGGCAAGATAGCATCAGGAAAGAATCATATGAGCCCAATGGATATACTACATTAAAGTATTTCTATTTTCTATTTCTAATAGTTCAGAAAATCTTTCAGGGAGATGTAAGTCTTCATAAAGGTAAAGTCACTTCAGAAAAGTGAAAAACTACTTCTAAGAAAGTCGCCAGGCTGTGATGGCACATACTTTTAATCCAAACACTTAGGAGGCAGAGACAAGCAGATTTCAGAGGTCAAGGTCAGTCTGGTCTACAAAACAAGTTACAGAATAGTCAGGGTTACACAGAAAATTCTGGTTTCGAAAGAAAGAAAGAGAGGGGGGGAGAGAGAGAAAAAGAAGTGGGGTGGGGTGGGGGGAGGAAGAAGGAAAGGGGGAGAAGATGGAGAGAGAAAGACAAAAAAAAAAGAAAGAAAGAAAGAAAGGAAAAAAAATCCACTATATAAACAAAGAAAAAAAATACACATGATGATCTCATTAGATGCTGAGAAAGCATTTGACAAAATTCAACACCCCTACATGATAAAAGTCCTGGAAAGATCAGAAATTCAAAGCCCATACCTAAACATAGTAAAAGCAACATACAGCAAACCAGTAGCCAACATCAAACTACATAAAGAGAAACTTGAAGCAATCCCACTAAAATCAGGGACTAGACAAGGCTGCCCACTCTTTCCCTACTTATTTAATATAGTACTTGAATCAGACAATCAGACAAAAGGAGGTCAAAGGGATATAAGTTGGAAAGGAAGAAAATATCACTATTTGTAGATGATATGATAGTATACTTAAGTTACCCCAAAAGTTCCACCAGAGAACCCCTACAGTTAATAAACAACTTCAGCAAAGTGGCTGGATATAAAATTTACTCAAACAAACCAGAAGCCTTCCTTTACTCAAAGGATAACAGGCTGAGAAATAAATTAGGAAAACAATACCCTTCATAATAGTAGCAAATAATATAAAATACCTTGGTGTAACTCTAACCAAGCAAATTAAAGATCTTTACGACAAGAACGTCAAGTCTCCGGAGAAAGAAATTGAAGAAGATCTCAGAAGATGGAAAGATCTCCCATGCTCATGGATTGGCAGGATCAATATTGTAAAGATGGTCATCTTGCCAAAGCAATCTACAGATTCAACGCAATCCCCATCAAATATCCAACTCAGTTCTTCATAGAGTTAGAAAGAGCAATTTGCAAATTCATTTGGAATAACAAAAAACCCAGGATATCAAAAACTACTCTCAACAATAGAAGAACTTCTAGAGGAAATCACCATTCCTGACCTAAAGCTGTATTACAGAGCAATCAATAATGATAAAAACTGTACAGTATTGGCACAGACACAGGCAGGTAGACCAATGGAATAGAATTGAAGACCCAGAAATGAAACCCACACACCTATGGTCAACTTGATTTTTGACAAAGGAGCTAAACCCATCCAATGGAAAGAGGATAGCATTTTCAACAAATGGTGCTGGTTCAACTGGAGGTCAGCATGTAGAAGAATGCAAATCAATCCATTCTTATTTCCCTGTACAAAGTTTAAATCCAAGTGGATCTAGGACCTCCACATAAAACCAGATACACCCAAATTAACAGAACACATGGGCACTGGAGGAAATTTCCTGAACAGAAGAACACCAATGGCTCATGCTCTAAGATCAAGAATTGACAAATGGGACCTCATAAAAGTGTGAAGCTTTGGTAAGGCAAAGGACACTGTCATTAGGACAAAATGGCAGATTGGGAAAAGATCTTTCCCAATCCTACATCCAATAGAGGGCTAATATTCAAAATATACAAAGAATTCAAGAAGTTAAGACTCCAGAGATCCAAATAACCCTATTTAAAAATAGGATAGAGAGCTAAACAAAGAATTCTCAACTGAAGAATATCATGGCTGAGAAGCACCTCAAGAAATGTTCAACATCCTTAGTCATCAGGGAAATGCACATCAAAATAACCCTGAGACTTCACCTCACACCAGTGAGAATGGCTAAGATTAAAAACTTGGGTGACAGCAGATGCTGGCAAAGATGTGGAGAAAGAGGAACACTCCTCCATTATTGGTGGGATTGCAAGCTGGTACAATCACTCTGGTAATCAGTCTGGAGGTTCCTCAGACAATTGGACATGGCACTACCTGAGTACCCAGCTATACCTCTCCTGGGTATATACCCAAAAGATGCTCCAACATATAAGGACACATGCTCCACTATGTTCATAGCAGCCTTATGTATAATAGCCAGAATCTGGAAAAAACTCAGTTGTCCCTCAGGAGAGGAATGGATACAGAAAATGTGGTACATTTACACAATGGAGTACTATTTAGCTATTAAAAACAATTGTCTTCATGAAATTCTTAGGCAAATGGATTGAGCTAGAAACTGAGTGAGGTAAAAGAATCACAGAAAAACACATGGTATGCACTCTCTGATAAGTGGATATTAGCCCAAAAGCTCGAATTACCCAAGATGCAATCCATAGACCACATGAAGCTCAAGAAAGACAGCCAAAGAGCAGATGCTTCCGTCTTTCTTAAAAGAGGGAACAAAAATATTCATAGGAGGACATACAGAGACAAAGTTTAGATCAGAGACGGAAGGAAAGGCCATCCAGAGCCTGTCCCACCTGGGGTTCCAGCCTATATACATACAGCCACTAAACACAGACAATATTGCTGACGCCAAGAAGAGCATGCTGACAGGAGCCTGACATGGCTGTCTCCTGAGAGGCTCTCCCAGAGCATGACAAATACAGAAGCAGATGCTTACAGCTAGCCATTGAACTGAGAACAGGGTCCCCATTAGAGGAGTTAGAGAAATGACTGAAAGAGCTGAAGGGGTTTACAACCCCATAAGAACAACAATACTAACCAACCAGAGCTCCCAGGGACTAAACCACCATCCAAAGAGTACACATGGACAGACTCATGGCTCCAGATGCATATGTATCAGAGGATGGCCTTGTTGGGCACCAATGGGAGGAGAAGCCCTTGGTCCTGCCAAGGCTGGACCCCTCGCGCCCCCCCCCCCGCTGTAGGGGAATGTATGGGTGGGGAGCTGGGATGGGGTAGGTGTATGGGTGGGGAAACACCCCCATAGAAGAAGGGGAGGAGGGATGGGATAGGGGGAAACGGGGAAAGGGGATAACATTTGAAACGTAAATAAGTAAAAAAAAAAAAAAATTCCTATTAAAAAAAAAGAAAAGAAAGAAAAGATGAAAAAAGGACAGACAGAAAAAATAAAAAAATAAAATCCACAAACCAACCAAGACTTCTGCCAATAGACATCTTACAAAAAGACTGACATTTTCAAAGTAGTTCCTGACAGCTGTTTCATGAAAATATTAATTCAATCTGGCATGACTGCAAAGTTACTTACTAATCTGGATGACATATTATGTGGAAGGGGGACATAGGGGCGGGTACATCTTTAATGCCAGTACTTGAGAGGCAGAGGCAGGTGGATCTGTGTGAGTTCCAGGATAGCCAAGGCTACATAGAAACCCTCTCTCAAAAAACAAACAAACAAAATATAAATGCTACATAGACTAAAGATCTATTGATATTATCAGTGTTCTAGGAACAAAAAAAATTTATTTGATATTACACAGACAGAATGAGGTTTTACTTCTCGAAACTTACTCATTGTAAGCTGAGTTATAACACCATAGCAGTGGGGAACAAAGAGCTTCAGGGATTCTTCTGGGCAACACTGAAAATGCATTATTAATAATAAGGTGTCATTTATTTAAAGTAAACACTTAACAGTCATAAAATATGAAACAGTACTATTTCTATGGCAAGAACAATTTGTCTTAGTAATAAGTATGTATGAAATACCCACACACTCATAAACCAAAGAGGTTGGAGAGGAAGAACGAATATTTGAGCCGACCTGGACTAAAGCAAGATACAGTATCTAAACAAAAAGTAAGATACAACAAAACTTACCTTTACAGCAGCTCGGCACATGTCTGCCACCATGCGACCTGCAACTCTTGTTTCAAATATATGTGAGACAGAAAAGTTAAAGACCTTCTGAAGGGCTACCTGTTGATACAGAAGAAATGAAAACACTTAAGTGTTAGAAAGCAAACATCTTGTGGAACATTAAAGAAAATAACACTATTCCAACAGTAACTAAGAAGTAAAATTTTAACCATTGTTTACATTCAGGTCTAAAACAGTTTCTGTGGATGGTAGCTTAAAACACTTGAAGGGGCTGAGAAGATAGCTGAGCAGGTAAAGGTAACCATCACCTTTGCTTGAGTTTGAGCCTCAAAACTTGCACTGTAGAAAGAGAAAACAGACTGCCAAATGTGGTCTCACATGCACAGTGGCACACACACCCATATACACAGAAGAGGGAGAGAGAGGGAGGTAAGGGAGGAAAAGTTAAAAACAAAAACCATTTTGAGAGCAGGAGTTGTTTTGAAATAGAAATCCTATCTACCATTACAGTAAATAGACGCTAGCAATTTAATCACCTCCAATAATTAATACAATAGAACAGAAAAGTTTTTGGATATCTATTTCTTAAAATTTGTCATTCTGACAAGAATAAACTTTAAATTGCAGTATCTACTTTAGAGAACTGAAACATGCAAGTGTGGGGGCTTACATCTATAATCCTAGTGAGTGGGAAACTGAGACAAGAGGATCACTGCATATTAAGAGCATCCTGGGATACATAGCAAGTTGCTGGACAACCTGAGTACAGATCCAAGATAGTGTCACCAAACCAAACCAAACCAAACAAAACCCAAAGAGACTTGAAGCAGTTTACTTGATTTTACAACAATGTCACAAAAAATTTTAATCTACATGAAGGAATGGATTAAAACAAAAAAGTTAGGCACAAGGTTTTCTGCTAAGAGATGGGTTATGTTCACTTCTTTAGATTCTTTAGTCTTTCTCTTTTGTTGCTGGGTTTTTGTGTCTTGGTTTGCTGTTTGTTTTTCTGTTTGTTTGTTTGTTTGAGATAGTCTCATGCAGCCTGACTGGCTTGAGGATGACCCTGAACTCATGTATTTCCTGCCTCCTCCTCTCAAATGCTAGGTTGAGAGCCTATGTAGCAGCTCCTGCCTTTAATCCCAGCATTGGAGAGGCAGAGGCAGGTAGGCTGTTATGTTCTAGGGCAGCCTGGTCTACATAATGGGCTCCAGGACAGCCAGAGCTACATAGTGAGACCAGGTCTGGAAAAGCAAAACAAACACTGAGACAACAGATGTGTACTACTTACTAAACCTGACTATGCTCATAAACTATTACATGTGGGTGCAGTGTAGCTGAGTTTCTAATCAGGATGAACATATTAAATGTTGATTAATCTTGAAGGAAGGAAGGAAGGAAGGAAGGAAGGAAGGAAGGAAGGAAAGAAGGAAGGAAGGAAATAGAAACATATAAAGATCATATACCTAGAGGAATGAGATGCTCTCAGGTGAATGGATGTTTATGCCTTAGAAGGACATCACTTCTAGTTTATTATAAAATTATCCTGCCAAGAATTTAATTCCTATTATGTGATGCAAATTTTTTTAAAACTTCTCTCAATTAATTACAAATTTACAAAATATGGCCAATATAAGGCAAGGTGATACTCCTCTATATAAGTACTTGAAAAAGGATGTGGGAATCCTCCTTCAACACTCTTCTTCTGTTTAGACAGTTAGTATATTCATTAACATTGACCCCAAAGTCAATAATAACTGAAGCCTGTTCAAGCTTACCTAATGTAGTTATTATTCAGCTAGGACAATTCTCTTATGCCTAGAAACATCAGAACTCATGCATTATGCTTCAGTTTTAAAATGCAAAGTCACCAAAGAAAAGCTTAGAAACGCGAAGTATGTATCACTCTGTGCTCAGTTTAAAGAACATTTGTGTCTGCACATAATCTGTAGCAGAGGGATGCATGACAATTAACAGACTCTTTTTACCCCTTTACATGCACAATGATTTCTGCAAATATATCTGCAGATACTTTTTGCATTGAGGAACAACAAGGTTTTTTAAAACCTTCAGTTGAGCATAAAGGATAAACTGGCTGATACTCAATGCAAAAACATCAGTTAAATAAAAAGATTGAAGTTACTTTTGGTAGTAATTCTCTCTTACCATAAATATGTCTTTGGAACATTGTGTGAGGATTGTACTAAACGTAGAAGACAAGCCTAATTCAACCAAACTCTCCAAATGAGTCATTTTCTCTGTTTCTGTCTCTTCCCTTGTTTGCTCCAATGTGCTACTTTCTATTAGTCCAAAGCATCTGAACAATCCAAACAAAGCAAAGTTTAGGAACAAAAACCTGGTGACAGTCAGGTAAACCTCTATTGTTATTACTACTCAAAGACACATCTATTCAATTTCTTCATAACTCATAAAAAGACTGTCCTTTTTACTACACAGTACCAACTTCAGCTTTGGGTAAAATCTAAATAAAAGATTACAGAACTAAAGAAACCAGTTTCAAGGTAACATGCACCCCCCATCCCCGATCTATCTGAGAAAAGTTAGAACTGAGTTATCAACTTACCTGTCCATAAATTGTAACACAAAATCCTCAAATTCAGCTGTTGCTGAACAAAGTTCTTTTTCAATCTATAACATTGTAATGTGGGAAAAAATTACAAATATGCTTAATTCTCCCCCCCTGAAATAATGAAATTCAATTATAACCAAACAAGCAGATCGGATACAAGTTTTTTTTGCATCGAATACTATCACAAACACCATAACCACATATATCAAGTCAGAACTACTTCACTACTTTATTTGAACGAAGGCAACCAACTTTGTTTTCAACTCTAGTTTTCAAAATGCTTCTAAAGCTGTAAAAGATAACATTGTGCTATTCCATATCCAAATGATACAAGTTTCACATGCTTACAAAAAAGAAAACATTTGACAACTTCAGAACACTGCTCTCACAATGGAGGGTAGGGATAGACTGGTGCTACTACTGTCTAGGATAGCAGAAAAAGTCCATATTTTAATATTTTGTGTGTTTTCCATAAATATTGTACAATGGAAGGACAATCTTCCATAACAAAGAATTACTTGGTTCAAAGGTATCACTGTTAAAAGACACTATGTAAATCTTAGGCTTACAGCCTCCTGCTTGGAACTTTTAAGAATTAGGCTTCTTAACCCTCCCCTATTTACTTGGCACTTTGGTTGTGTGTAATTATAGGCTCTAACTTTAGTTTCAGTAGTATTCAATGTGTGTGTGTGTGTGTGTGTGTGTGCGCGCGCAAGTGTTCTTTCCTTCCATCTTTACAAGGATTCTAGGGCTCTATTTCCTATCACTAGGCTTGCTCACTAAGTACCTTTCTGGCTGAGGTATCTCATTGGTCTCAGAACACAGTTTGTGTCTCTAATTTCTAAGACTATTAGAAATTTCTGGTTTGTAGTGAGAGATTTAAATGGTTTCCTTTTGGTAAAACTTCACTTAACTCTATGCATCTTAACAGCTCCATAACAACCACAGAAATGAAGAAAAAACCCTCTGTATTAAATGCCACTGCTCCTGGAAAGTTATTTACGTAGACAATGGATGGAAAAACAAGGCAACACAGTCTACGCTGAACAAACTTTGCAAACAATGACAACAAACTGAAATATGCCAGCAGTTATTTGGAAAAAAGGCCTGTGCTTCCCGTACCGGGTACTAAAGTTATCTCACTACCAAAGATTACATGGCTCCTAGTCACACAGGTAACTCTAGTCCCAGAATAACAATTGTAGTTTCTATAAAAACAGTTACTTATTTGTAATGGGGACTGACCCTAGATCCTCATGCATAATAGGCAAACACTGTACCACCTTTTATGATTTTTATTATTCAATTTTTGAGCCATGATAAGTGATACAGGTTTCCCTTGAACTAATTAATTCATGACCCTCCTATCTCGGTTGTCTGGGCACTGTGATTGCCAGTGTATGCACCACACCAGCTTCCCTGTCCTTTTAGTAATTGTACTTTCTGGAACCTATCCAAAACCGTGTATTGTTTTGCTTTTTAAAAGAATTAAAGATTACTATACATACAAGGAAATATCACATTTTAGGAAAGCCTCTTATAACCAGAAAGCATCCTTACTTCTGTGAGGTCATCTCTTTCTTGCAGTACAGATGAACAGTCTACTAAAGGCACCAGAGTAGAAAATGTTCCTATAAATTGGAATGTGATCTATGGAAAGAGACAAAAGATTTTTAACATTAATTATGTCACTCTATTTCAGCACAAGTTATGCCAAAAGCTAAGTATAAATATTCAAATTATCATAAGGAAAATCTCATAGTGATCTTTCTGGGTAATTTTCACTTGGAATTATTATTTTTGCCTATTTGGGGGGAGGACAGGAGTGAGGCAAAACTAACTGACACAAACCTGAAACTCATTATACAGCCAAGTGTGAACTCAAAATCATGGTGCCCTTCTTGGTCAACCCCCCCAATTGCTGTGATCATGTGAGTTAACTACTATACCTGACTCTAAATATTTAGAATTCCTAATAATTAGCTAGCTGTTCCTTTAATAATGGTTATAGTAAAATTTACTGCCATTATATATTAAGTTTAAAGACATAGTTCTCCAATCTTCTATCACTAAAAATTTACTTTTCCTTCCACCTGAAAATATAACATTACAGGGAAATGCTAACCTGTCAGAGAATAGGAAGAGAGAGAGAGAGAGAGAGAGAGAGAGAGAGAGAGAGAGAGAGAGAGAGAGAGAGAGAGAGAGAGAACAAAGCAGTAATACTAAGTCAGGAAAAAATATGCAGAAGTAGAAGCTGGAATTTTATATCCTGTAATTTTTTCCATTGTTATTCACAGGGGAAGGAGATTTTGTTATTCTGAGACACAGTCTCACTATGAAGTCCAAGCTAGTCTCAAACATTACTCAGTCTCCCAAATGTTTGGACTATAGGTGTCTGCCACTATGCCCAGCTTCTGTAACCTGTAACTTTTCACCACACTTCCTTGGTTACCCATATAGATAAATAAAAGGGCAAGAGACAACATCCTAAAACTTTTACTGTATCTAAGAAAACCTGCAAATATATAATGAGTTTTAAAAATCAACAATAGACATATATAGGTCAAGGAAAATTTCAAGGGAAGGTACTATGGAAATCAATTGTGCACAAATCTCAACTTAAGCATTTACAAACGTAACACTATCTAAAGGTATCTAACTAAAAAGAAAAGATATTTATTTAAACAATAACAGCCACAAAACATAATCATCAATATGCTTACCATGCATTTACTGAAGTCGTTTGGATCTACCCCAGGCAATGCTCTCATCAACAGAGGTAGCATGTGTGTTGGACCTTCGGGAAACCATTTGCTGCCTGATACCAAACTTCGGGCTACTCCAATTACACAATTTAAAGTAGCTGTGAGCTGGTGAGGTTCTGTTAATGTCTCTAAAGCAGGGTATGTTCTATAGTTTAAAACAGAGTACAGTTTCAAGGTTAAATATACTAAGTTCATAAACTGCATTTTGACCTGCCTAACTGTAGATAGCAGGATGCTGAGTGGAGATTTCCTACTTCCATGAACAACACAGATATAATTGCATCCCTATCTGATCTCCATATAAACTTCAGTGAAAAAGAGCATAAACTTTCACTGTTTCAGTCAACTTAATTAGCAGCATACTGAACTAAGGAAGACCAAGGTACAATTATTCTACTCAGTCCTCTTACAAATATCTTTTAGTCTTTTCATTTTGGAGATAGGGAACCTGCAGCACAGGCTAGGATGACCTTGAGTTTCTGATCCTCTTTCACCATCTTGTCTTAAAGTTCTGGAATTACAAGCTTATTTCTGCCCTGGCAGGTTTTACATGCAGTGAACCCATAGCTTTGGACATGTTAACAAAGGGCTCTACCAACTCAGCCACATCTCCCCACCTTACATCCCTGACACAGGGTCTCACTGACACTTGAGGTCACTGACTGGCTACACGGGCCAGCCAGCAAATCCCAAGGATCTGCCTGCCTTACCTTTCCAGAGTTGCACTTGCAAGCACCTAGCTTTTAAAGTGGACACCTAAGATCTTTACTCAGAACTTCAATTATTTCCCCCTACAAATCTACTTAATACAGAAGAAATATGTAAGCACTGATTTACACAGAAAGGTAAATAATAACAATAGTGTCATTTAATTCTTTTAGATTTAATTATTCTAATTTTATGTGTATAGGTGTTTTGTTCAAATGCTACGCTTATATGGCATGTATGTGCCTTGTGCCCATGGTGCCAGAAAAGAGCATTAAATCCCTTGGACTTGGCAGAGCTGACAGAGCTGAGCTTACCTCGGACCTGCGTGAGTGAGCTGAGCTTACCTTTCAAGCACAGGAGGTATCACTAACTCCGGTCTCATGAGTGCAAGGTTCTGCAGTGCCTGGGCTGCTTCTAGACTACCAGTTTTGCTGAACATAGCCAAGAGGACAGGCTGAATAATGCACTGTACAAAGTCTGTAACATCTTCATCCGTAAGCTTATGGCTTTCAGGCACAGGAGTTAACCAGGAGGGCTTCTTGAATCTTTCACGATGTAATCTTCTAACAACACTATTTGGCAACCGCTGAAGGAGTTTCATTAACTTGTTCTGGGAACACAGAAACAATAGGTTCAAATTTCCTATAGGTTCTACTCAGGTTCAATTTTCCTACACAGATATTTACATTTTTTCTCACACAAAAAAAAAGAAAAACAAACACTCTGAATACAAAGAACTTTATGTTCTTACTACACAGAACAGCATACTATACCAACTAACAGAGTGACTTCTAAATTCAAGGATTTCAATTGTTTTGTTTTCCTTTAGACAGAGTTACACTATGTAGCATAGCCTGGCTCTGTAATCTTCCTGCCATAGTCTTATGGTGCTAAGACTACAGTTATGTGCCTCCCTGCCTTGCCTTAAATTCACATTTTAAAACAGCCAGGCATGGTAGCACACACTAATAACAGTGTTCAGGAGGCAAAGATACAGGGATCTCTGGTAATTTGAGGCCAGCCTAGTCTGCATAGTGGGTTCTGAGCTAACCAGGGATAGACAGTGAGACCCTGTCTTAAAAGAGAAGGGGAGTGAAAGTACCTTGCTACCAAATAAAATTTTCCAGTATTTATTTTTTTAAAGGCACTTAATCAGTCAATTAAAAGATAAAACAAAGCTAAAATAGCGACAAGATAAACTGAAGTGATGTGTCTTTGCTTTTGTGGCATTATTATTTTGTTGTCATTATTTTGTCACTAATACCCATGTGCATCATGCTAGTGTGTGTGTGTGTGTGTGTGTATGTCAAACACACAGATTTGAGTCTAACCACTTACACATAGCCAAGTCTATACAACAGACAAGAAATATTACACTTCTAAGATAAATAGTAAATATGACTGTATCTTTAAATCTTCAAATACTACAACACAAAATGAACATACTTACCAGCCAACGCCCATTATTTGAAGGATGATAAAAAGATGTGATGCTGTTAAACAGACCAGCTAAATGTTTTTGTACTAATTTACTTGGTCCACCCTGTCCAGACACCGCCCCCAAAAAGGAGAAAGAGAAACAGAGAGAGAAACATTAGTATCGGTAATATACTATATATAAAGCGATCAATAAATCAAATCCTAGATATAAATGTCTAATGTGGATCCCCTTTTCATACAGTTGTACCTGTAAATCCATAATCAAAATGTAACTCCCTAGTGATCTTTAGACAAATCAGTTTAAAAACATTCCAATAAACACAAAAATATTTACTTAATTCTAAATAAAGCTGAAAAGGTGTCATCTTTGAACGTAGGGGAACAGTAGATTTTACTGTTCTTAAGTAAAAAACAAGGATACTATAAATTAACATAAAGACTGTCATCTTTGTATAATCAAGAATAGGGGCTGGTGAAATGACTCCTGAGAGAAAACAATGGCCTCAAGCCTGACAGCATTTGAACCAGGACCCACATGGTAGAAAGAGACAACAGACTCCCTATGCTGTTTTCTGACTGTCCCATGGATAAAGTGGCTCCCATGTACGAGTACACAATTAAAGAAAAAATAAAGGATGACAACATAAGCCATACAAAGCACTCCTTAAATAAGCCATTAGAAAAGTTGCTTAATTGTATGAAACAAAATAATTTACACAATACACTCATATACATTTTATGAGGCCCATTTTGATTAAAAAACATATTTTTATTTATTAATCTATTATTAAAACAATTAAAGAAAAAAGATAAAAGGAAAAATAAGCATTCATTGAAAGGGCTATAACATGGGCTCATACCCTCCACTTTGACTCAAAATGATCTTTTAACAACAGCAAGGAAGACAAAATGTCAAATTATATTAAGAAAGGGTATACTGGTTCATACTTATAATTTCAGGCAGGGGCAAGAAAATCTCTCCAAGTTAAGAGGCCAGGCTGATCTACATATTAAGTCCTAGGTTAATCAAGGCTACATAACTAGACCCTGTCTTGACCTCCCTCTCAAATCTCAAAAAAAAAAAAAAAGCCTGTTATTATTAACGTGCCTTCCCATTCAAATGTGGGCATAAATGAAGCCTATGTCTGTGCTTCTCAACATAGAAACCAGAAGAAGCCAAACTACTCAAGAAACCAAAATGATTCCACAACAACTCAGTATCACGGTTTTCAAATTTTCAATAAAATAATTAGCATAACTGTTTTTAAAATTATACTTCCACATCACAAAAAGTGGCAACTAGGAACGAAGATGTGTGTGGGAAAATGAGAGCAAAATTAACTCAAGGCTGACACTGCCCAATTTAGTGAGACCTTCATATTATGCATTAAAATACCCTTTTCTCCTTGAATACAAGAAAAAAACTAAAGTTCTATATAGCAATGGGAGAAGTTTCAACTCTAACTGTAATTCTGTATGAACATTCTATCTTTTCCACAAAAACATTATCAAATATAGACTAATAATTCAAAGAGGTAAGAAATATTAAAATAAATCCTCTAATTTTAATATAAAGTTTCTTTAATAGTATATTTATATTTTAAAAGTAACACTGAAAACCATATGGAAATTAACAAGTAAAGGATTATTACATATCTGAGATATGGATACACAACATTAGAAAATAGCTGAATCTTGTCATATACAAGGCCCTAAGTTCAATTCCCAGCAAAATTGTAGGTAAAATGAAAGGGGAAAAAAGAGGGGGAGGAACAAAGAAAGAAAAGAGAGAGGTAAAGTGAAGGAAAGAGAGAGATATAAAAAGTAAAGAAAAAAAGAACGAAAACTATTTAATAATCAAGTGACTATTAAAACTATTTAATAACCAAGCAATTAACATGGGCTTGGATCAAAAGGTTAAAGAAAATTTAGATGTATTTTATAAAACACATAATTAACTACAAACCATCATTGCGGTGATCCATATTACGGCATGTCCTATATCATAAGCATTTGTTAAAAATCTTGGGACTAACACTTGACTACTTCCCACTGGGAGGTTCAGGCTTCTCAGAATTCTTGTAAATATCTTTTAAAGCAAAACAAAATAAATATAGGAATAAAAAGGTTCATAAGTATCACAGTAAGTCCTTAAATAGCTAAGTGAATGTTAGGTATTAGTCTTAAATACACCTTCATCCTCCACACCCCCATGTAATTCTGAGCAAAATCATCGGTGACTAGTAATTTGCTTTATTCTTTAGAAAGTACATATAACAGATTTATTGTATGACACTCTGAGGTTAGTGGCAACAGATATGAAGCAGCTGAGTCAATGTACTCAAACAATGAGATATTTATAGTTAAACATAAAGGGAAAAAACGAAGCTTGTGCAGTTAAACATGAGCCTTTTCCTCTTTCACCTTCTGAGTGCACACATTACTTTCCTATGCTCGCATTCTATGCCAGTGATGCTGGACAGAAGCAGCTCTAATACCAGCAGCTGGCAGACCACTCTCCTTTCAAACTTTAAAGCTCACTTGAAGTCTTCCCTAAGTCTTTGCATGTTAGACATGTAATAACTGTATTTTAATTTAATTAAATTTATACTTTAAAGCTATCATTACTGATAGGGTACCAAATGAGGGGGAGGAGCTCCTTCTGTTCCTTAGTTTTTAAAAGCTAACTACAGTGGAAAAGAACAAAACCAAAGACAGCAAGGACCTTTCTGTTGATTACCAATGCTGTTCTAATGTCAATTTCCACCTTCTGAAAGATTTTCCAAGAGGTTTCTAATACAGATGAAATGATACTCCTCTGGAGATATTCTAGCTTTAAGTACTAAGGGGTAGGGGAAGCTGGTAACACTCTAGAATGCAATCAAATTTAATACAGAAAACTCTTTGGAAGGAATGAACTTATGATATTCCTCTTTTTTTTTTTAAATCTTCATTAACTTGGGTATTTCTTATTTACATTTCGATTGTTATTCCGTTTCCCGGTTTCCAGGCCAACATCCCCCTAACCCCTCCCCTTCTTTATAGGTGTTCCAATCCCCATCTTCTCCCCATTACCACCCTCCCCCCAACAATCACGTTCACTAGGGGTTCAGTCTTGGCAGGACCAAGGGCTTCCCCTTCCACTGGTGCTCTTACTAGGCTATTCATTGCTACCTATGAGGTTGGAGCCCAGAGTCAGTCCATAATAATTTACTTACTACTTTCTAAATTATTCAGTCAAAATTATACTTCATGTCCTCCAATGCAAGACATGTATAACATTTGATACTAGAGTTAAAAAACCCTTTACCAAATAATGTTAGTTATCAATACTATGATATGCACATATTCAAATGTTCTAATTACCTTTGGTACATATGGATCCCAATCTATGTATCCTATATTATCTGTAGCCAATCGAGCAAAGAGATTTACTAATTGCTGAAAGTAAACAAAAACAAAATAATGTTAAGCTGATGCTGTTGTTTTAAAATGTTAATTATAATCCTTATTCTGTTGTTTATTTTCTTGAGGTGATTCTCACTATATAGTGAGAATGGTCTTGAACTTATGATACTCTTGCCTCAGTATTGGGATTAGAGTAGGTGCAATCATACCCAGCTCCTCATTTGTCCCTTTCAGCAATCATTAGAACAATGGATATAGTTTATGACTTTTAAAACTTCAAAATTTAAGATCTGGTTCATGCTATGCGTTTGAAATCAATTGTAACCAAAATACTCCTCAAAGGGGAAAAAAGTCACAAAGCATTAGGCACAACGAAAGGTGAAAGGAATACGTATTTATCTCCATCAACTGTCCAGTAGCACCTATAATGACTACAACTAAAACAAACAGCAATCATGTACTTTATACATGTGTACTTGTTAGAAAATAGTAAGTTGAAAGAAATTAACTGGACCTGGAGAGATGGCTACATGGTTAGGAACGCACAATGTGCTTGCAGAGAACCCAACTCAACTATCACCCACATCTGGTGGCTCAAAAAATACCTGTACCAAAAAGCCCCACCGCTGTTCTACCTGTGACAAGGGCTATGTTTATCCTCAAAGCTTCAAGTGATCAGTTCAGCCACCAGCCTAAGTCTTCCTCCAGTTCTTCAATGCCTACTGATGTTTCTGAAACCATCATGATGTTCCTATAGATGGAGCCAGAACTGCTGGACACAGTAGCCACCAGGAAGTGCCCTAGGTGGGGGTGTTTTAGAGATCACCATTTCCAAGGCTCAGGATAAGTACTTTGTGGTGCTGAAAAAGTCAGGCCCTACCCACAGCCTGGTGCTGAACCAAAAGGACATGGTCTTTGGTGGTTGAGCAGAGGTAGAAACAAGTACCTGATACCTGCACTCCACCCTCAACACACTAAGCACTGCAAAAACAAAACACCACACATGGCAAATCCCAGCTCTAGGGAACATGATGACTCTCACCTCCTCAGGCACCAGTACCCACCCACCTGGCCACCAACAGAAAGACCCACAGGTGTGAGCATATGTGCATGTATACGCACTTATAAAACTCTTTCTAAAAAAGGAATTAACTGTAATGTTACTATTAGAAATTCTAAAAAACAGGAGTTAGCTATTAAATGATCTACATATTTAACTCCAAATATAAAATTAAAGAAGTGGGGGGACAGAATACTTACCCCCTCCCACTGTGGGAGATTTTGCACTGAAACCCAAAGGCCAATTAATTCATCAAACCAAAGTCTGAAGAAGAAAATGTTGTTATGAATATCAAGTGATTACAGAAAGTGTTTCAAAGCCAGGTAGTCTTTGTACTTCTAAATCTATTATTCTTACTGCTAACTACCCAACCTAGAAAAAATAATACTGAAAGTTTCAAACTTATTGGATCAAAGGAATACTTTTTGTCTGAGTGTTACCTTTCTTGTTTATTTGTACTATTAAATGTAATCTCATTTACTGTTCTGAATTGTTACATAGCTACATTGTTACATTGTCCACTGTTACTCAACAACTGTAACAACTTTCTCCCTTATATCCTTTGCAACTTTCTGCTTTTCTGGCATTTTTCCATTATAGTTGTTCTATTTCTTTTCTCTTCTGATATCTTAAAACCATCATTTCATTGGGCTTGTCATATAAGGATTACTCTCTTTAAAATCATATGCTCAGCTCTTAACCTTCACACTTGAATCATAATTATAAAGAAGCTTCTAGCTATAGTTACTGGTATTGCTATATTTCTTGCTGTATCCTAGAGTATGTCGAATATGCACACTTACTTAAAACCTTTATGATGCAGTTCTGGAGGAAGGGAGGTAGGAAGAAATATTTCAAAATAACTGACGGCCTTTTGCATTGTTACATCAAAAGGACACATTAAAGGCCTCCATTCTTCTAACATTTCTGCTGTTGCATCTGCTGGAAAATATCTAGTAAAAAAAAGAAAAGGTTTTCATATATCTGACTACTGAATTAAAAACCCTACAATACTTATATATGATTGACAAAAGTGAAAAGAAAATTAGCACCACGTGCCTAGTACACATAGGACCTGGGTTTGTTCCCCAACAGCAAAAGAAAACGAGCCTCATGAAAGAAGGGAATATATGTCATAGGATATCAATCACACTAGAAACATCAAGGTTTCCATAATAAAACATACTTTTACAAAGATACAATAAATGACCTCCCACACTCACTTAGAAGAAAGTAAACTTTTTTTTTTAATCTAGCAGACATTCAGAAGATGCTTTGGGGTTGAAAAAACACTGTTACTTAAGTTGCCTACAAAGTTCAGCAACTGAAAAACTCAATAAAACTCGTCCCCATAGAAGATAAATAATCAGTAAAAATAAAAAAGCATTGTCCCAGGAATTTCTAGAATGAGTCCATGGGACCCTCAAGAAACCACAGGTACTTCTTTATACCTGAGAGGATTGAGAAGACCTGTTCTAAAGCTCTGATATTCTACACCTATAATCCTAATACTGCAAGGTGTAGGTAGTAGTTCAAAGCTTACATGGCAACTTGAGATCCTGTTTCAACCTCTCAATCAATCAATATGAGGTATAAAGTACTGTATCTGAGAATTCTGTATTCTTCCCAAAGAAATCAACTTTTAGGTTTGACCTAACAGCATATTGTTAACCTATCATACTTTTAAAAACCTGTTAGCTTAAAAGCATATTTTATTACTTTATATGAAAATTAAAACTACATTGCTAAGAACGCTTCTATTAAGTTCACCACACATTTTCTGTCAGGTACTAATGTAGCAAATTGCAAATTAAAACAGAACTACCACCAGTAAATTACGTTCTATCTTCAAGAATCGTATATCAATTCCCCTTCCCAATATTTCTGAGTCAGTTCATAGCAAAGTAATAAAAATTAAAAACTCCATCCTCTGCTTTCTACATATGTACCCTGGTACAGATCCCTCCCCGCCTCCCCATACACAGGCACCTACACATACAGACAATATTAATGAATTAATTAATTAACTTTTTTAAAAAGTAAATTTTTACTCAAGTAAAATTTTAGTTAAGAACTGGGAACACTGTTGTACTCAATGACTAGTACTAAAATATCAGAAACCATTTATAACTTTAATTTCCTTTTCAAAGTACACTAAAGATGGGGGAAGGCCTACAGGTAAAACAAGAGGTTTTATAGATTGAGTGCTACTTACGGTCGGCAGCTTTTCACGAGGGTTTTGAGAACATTTTCTATAGAACTAGAGGAGAAAAAGCCATTTGATATATTAGCTTGGGGTATTTAAAGAACACAGTTAATTCTGCAACCTGTACATCAAAGATAAACACACAGGTTCATATTATCTGTTTATATATAATTGCTAAATCTTCTCTGCTATATTCAGAATTACAAGGATTATCTACCTAGACCTCTTAGTCTGCTTTTTTCCTTAACCCTCGTTTTGTTCTCTCTCTCTCTCTCTCTCTCTCTTTCTCTCTCTCTCTCTCTCTCTCTCTCTCTCTCTCTCTCTCTGTGGGTGTGAGTGTGTGTGTGGTGTGGTGTGTGTGTGTGTGTGTGTGTGTGTGTGTGTGTATGTGTGTGTGTGATAAAGAAGACAAGTAGTTAACAATGCCATAGTACACATACAGAAAGTAAGCCCAATGGCTGAAAATTCTAAAGAATAATTTTTATTATAGTGCTTCTGCATCAAAATATGAACTGTGGTATAATGAAATATGGAATATGGTGTGCTTCTTTCTGCCAGCAGTGGCAGAAGTCTTGATAATCAACTAATCAAGTTGTTTATCTTAACTCATCTTTAATACTCCAAGGTACTTCACTGTAGTAACAATTATCAAAATCAATGGCTGTTCTATTTAAACAGCTCCTCAAAAAGTTAATTGAAAAAAAAAAAAAGAACTCACACAAACTTTAATGAAAAGGCCATGGATACTGGTTTAAATACATGACCAAAATAGAATATTTAGGATATCAATTAGACCATAGTCAAAACTGGTCAGATGCAACAAAACAAAGTGGTATCATGAAGTGAAACTTAAAATGAATCTGTGACTACTTACAGCATGATAAATACAAATAGAAACACCAGAGGTGTATACAGTTTTTCTGAAAGCTTATGAACTAAACTATAAGAACATTCCAAGGGACAAGCACCTAATATATTATGTTAACATTAACCTAGAAAACAAACCAAAACTGCAGCCTCATTACTAACTACTTTAGACATCATCTTTCACTTTCAAACCGGGAGGCTTGGGGGAGAGGCTGAGGGTAAGTAATTTACTCACACACACACACACACAAACACACACACATACAATTAAGAAATATAGTATACTGAGCATAAACTTTTCTCTACATTTGAAGCTTCCTGAAGCCTATGGCTGTACTTATTAGTCTGGATACCTAATGTGCTTCTAGTAAGGCTATTCAAATCTGCAGGGACAGTTAAATTATTTCTGCGTGCTTACAATAAATAAACACTTTTTATCAGGGGACAAATAGCACAGATCTTGGATCTTCTTTCAGTTTGAAGAGCCAGTTAGTAACAAATTATAGAATCAACATGTGGAAAGCCGTCTGGTTAATTTAAGTTTAGAATTTAAAAGTGAATTCTGAAACATAAACCGTCTTTCTAAGGAAAAGAAAAGATAAATGACCCCGTGACTTCCTAATGTCTGTGCTTACATTATCTTTCTATTTTACTAGTTTGGTAGCAATTGATTTCAGATTTAAATGTTGCAGAAATACTGCTATTTCTCCCAAGTAACGTCACGACACCAAGAAAGAAACCATTCTAACATTAGAAACTGTTCCAAAAAGTAAGTCATTAAAGACTGCACAGCTAAGTGTTGTCTTCATTCTAGAAGCAAGCACAGGAAGTTAATGATAACATTCCTGTAACTTGTTACCAACTCAAGGGGTGAGTTTTAGAGTGTGTGATTTCATTCACATAAAAGTCAATTCCAACCGATCTTCCACATAAGGCCTGCACCATGGAATTTATGCTCTTTATTCAGAAAAGGGTACAATCTCTCTAACCTGTGATATCTGTATAGTGACCTTTTGTGATTCTTGTAATCTCTCAAGATGAAGGGAACAATGTTTCTGTTTAAAAATAAAATAAAAGGTTAAGGCTAGATGCTACTAATTTTTAGAGGGAGTGAATAATCACTACATAAATTCCAAATGTTGGAAATTTATAGTACTCAACTAGTAACTCAAACTGCTAATGTTTAAAAGTGACTAAACTTTAGATGGAGTTTCTCACACCCCATTTTCTCTTAGAAATGAGAGTTCATTTACAAAAGAAGGCCATGGAGAACACAATGCTTCAGTTTGAACCTAAGAGTCAGACAAATCTGAATTTGAAAACCAAGTCCACTGTTCCTAGGAGTATACTATTACAGTTTAGTACTTTTCATCATGACAGATAATACCTACCCTCTCATAAAGCTATTTTAAAATTAACTGAGATAATATATTGAAAACTGTTGGGTAGCTCAAAATCATTTATTAGGCATCACAGCAAATATTAGCAACTATTAATTCATACTTTGCAAAAACTATTGCACGTGCAACTTCCCAGAAACAAAAAATTGTGCACCTTTTACTGTTACAGCAATTCTCTTGCTATCAATCATGAATCTATGATTCAGAACATAACACCCCAATGAGAAATTTCTTTTCATCACCTTACTATTCTGTACAAAAAGTGAATTCCTAAGCTCTTGTCCCAGTTTGAGCCTCATGTGAATTTTTCTCTGCACTTCAATTTCAACTAATGTTCTCTGATTGTACCAAGACAGGACAAGGAAGAGTCAACTATTTCTGTTCCCAGTTACTAAAAGGTGAACTTCAAGGTCATGGAGGTTGTAGACTGACTCTCCTAGTTCTTTGTATCTATCAAGATAAGATGAGCTTTTATTTTTAAAAAATTAAAGAATCATTTATTTTATGTGTATGATTGTTTTGTCTGCATGTATGTCTCTGCATCACTGCATGCCTGGTCACCATGGAAGACAAAAGCTGAAGTTGCATATAGACGGTTGTTAAGTTACCATGTAGGTACAAGGAATCAAATTCATGTCCTCTGGAAGAAAACACTTAACCACTGAGTCATGCCCAAGATTTACTTATAAACCCCCCCCCAAACACATGACACATGACATATTCAAAATAAAAATAAGCCCAGAAGTATTCATAGATTCAACTGAACTAAAATTTCTGTCAGACTAATTCTATTTGCTCTTTTTACATATGAATTGGGAAACAATAATAATGGTATATTCCTTCTTTCCCTGTCTTGAACTCATAATTAAGTAGTATTTTTCCCCCTTAGTGAGACTTCCAGGTCATAGAAGAAGAGAAGGAAAACAAAGAAAAAGGGATTCAGATCAGGCTTTGGAGCAAAGAGGATGCTACAGACATGTAGGTCTTGGGGCCCCTAGAGTTTGTAGTCTCTGCCCTGAGTGGGGGCGGAGGAGGACAGAGGGGAGCTAGTTGATAAGATTAGGACAGGAAATTCTTCCATCAGTCATTGCATTATCTGGCTAGTTTTAAAATAATAAAACTGTCTACTGTTTTCTATCCACTGGGCAGTTGTTGGCGGCTTAGCAAAGCCCTTGCCTGCTGAGTGAAACCAGCGCTGACTGATCTTGGAGCCTAGCCAAGAGCACAGGCAGAGTTCCTGGAAAGGCGGAAACTGATTTTTTAAAAATTTGCATGAATAAATGTGTCTCAAAAAACAAAACCAAGACAACAAAAGCAAATGAACCTTTGTTGAATGACTAGAGAAAGCCAGATGAGGGTAGATCTCAGTGGTACAACACTTGACTAGCAAGTCAAGGCCCTGGGCTCAATTGCTAACAACCGCAAATGGGAATGGGATAGAGATACACAGGTAATTAAAAACTGAGTACCAGGTCAGGTGTGGTGGCAGGACTGTTGGGAGCTGGAGGCCAGCCTAGGCTACACAGCATGGCCCTAGTACCTGCCCTTCAAAAAAGAGAGCGAGCGAGAGAGAGAGAGAGAGAGAGAGAGAGAGAGAGAGAGAGAAAGTAAGTAAGTTAGCTAAGCAAATTTTTCCTACAGGCATATTACTATGCAAAATAGTATACATGGTAGCCTTAAAATATATAAGGGAAAAACACTTACAAAGGAAAAATACTAAAATCTGTTTTCACAAGAACATTAAGTTGTGACAGGACATGGATAGAAAACAGGAATCAGAAATACAATTTTGTATTTTGTAATGAATTAAAAACCCTACCAAGTCAGGTAAGGTGGTACATTCCTTTGTCCCAGGACCCAGGAGACAGAGACAGACAGTTCTCTGTGAGTTCAAAGCCAGCCTGATTTACATAGTGAGTTCTAGAGCAGACAGGGCAACATGGAGGCCTTGTTTTAAAACAACAAAAACTCTAAAAACTTCTTTCAATTACCAACAATCTCAGTACTTGGAAGTCTGAGATAGAAGGGAAGGGAAGAGAAGGAAAGAGAGAGAAATGTTTTGATTATCTTTGCTCTAAGCACGACCAATTTTTAAAACAGAATGAAATACATGGCACTCTAAGCAGTGGTTTCCATAAGAACAAAACACACCAGGTACACACAGAGCTGAAGAGCTGAAAGACCAACACTTAACAAATGAAGCCCTTCTATTTTTAAAAGTCATCTAAAAATAGTACAACAAGCTGTCAAATGACAAAGCTGTTTCAAATATGTCAAAATACATCTAAGAAATATAGAAAGCAAAATGTCAAATCTAAGAAAGCAAGTCAAATAAAATGGTTCCTTATAAGTTAAAGGATGTTAAGAAATAGTGTTGGTAAAAACTAACAACCTTATTCTAGACTATAAAAGCTTGCAACATTACTATACCAAAACAATGTTAAGCAGAAAAACAATAACTATCCAAACAGTTCCCTTATTGAAATTCAGCAGAACAATGAAGTGCTGGGAAGAACAAGCATTGCCGTGTGACTCACTGGTTACTCTGGCATTTCTTTCTTTTTTTTTTTTTTTTTTTTTTTTTTTTTTTATTATTATTTTACTTTTTTTTTTTTTTTTTTTTTTTTTTTTTTTTTTTAACTTGAGTATTTCTTATTTACATTTGAGTGTTTATTCCCTTTCCCGGTTTCAGGCAAACATCCCCTAATCCTCCCCTCCCCTTCTTTATGGGTGTTCCCTCCCCACCCTCCCCCATTACCGCCCTCCCCCCAACAATCACGTTCACTGGGGGTTCAGTCTTGGCAGGACCCAGGGCTTCCCCTTACACTGGTGCTCTTACTAGGATATTCATTGCTACCTATGAGGTCAGAGTCCAGGGTCAGTCCATGTATAGTCTTTAGGTAGTGGCTTAGTCCCTGGGAGCTCTGGTTGCTTGGCATTGTTGTACATATGGGGTCTTGAGCCCCTTCAAGCTCTTCCAGTTCTTTCTCTGATTCCTTCAACGGGGGTCCTGTTCTCAGTTCAGTGGTTTGCTGCTGGCATTAGCCTCTGTATTTGCTGTATTCTGGGTGTGTCTCTCAGGAGAGATCTACATCCGGCTCCTGTCGGCCTGCACTTCTTTGCTTCATCCATCTTGTCTAATTGGATGGCTGTATATGTATGGGCCACATGTGGGGCAGGCTCTGAATGGGTGTTCCTTCTGCCTCTGTTCTAAACTTTGCCTCTCTATTCCCTGCCAAGGGTATTCTTGTTCCCCTTTTAAAGAAGGAGTGAAGCATTCACATTTTGATCATCCGTCTTGAGTTTCATGTGTTCTGTGCATCTAGGGTAATTCAAGCATTTGGGCTAATAGCCACTTATCAATGAGTGCATACCATGTGTGTTTTTCTGTGATTGGGTTACCTCACTCAGGATGATATTTTCCAGTTCCAACCACTTGCCTATGAATTTCATAAAGTCGTTGTTTTTGATAGCTGAGTAATATTCCATTGTGTAGATGTACCACATTTTCTGTATCCATTCCTCTGTTGAAGGGCATCTGGGTTCTTTCCAGCTTCTGGCTATTGTAAATAAGGCTGCGATGAACATAGTAGAGCACATGTCTTTTTTATATGTTGGGGCATCTTGTGGGTATATGCCCAAGAGAGGTATAGCTGGATCCTCAGGCAGCTCAATGTCCAATTTTCTGAGGAACCTCCAGACTGATTTCCAGAATGGTTGTACCAGTCTGCAATCCCACCAACAATGGAGGAGTGTTCCTTTTTCTCCGCATCCTCACCAGCATCTGCTGTCACCTGAGTTTTTAATCTTAGCCATTCTCACTGGTGTGAGAAATCTCAGGGTTGTTTTGATTTGCATTTCCCTTATGACTAAAGATGTTGAACATTTCTTTTACTCTGGCATTTCTGCTTAAGAGCCTATAACAGTAGTCTTCAATTCAAGGGAAGCAGAAAGGAGGTAGGTCAAGAAATAAAAAAGTATTTCAAAACTGAATTCATAAATTTAATATTATTCCTTTGTTTAGGAGACAGCTGTCTCCCCAGTGCTGATATAAAAGCTGTGTAATGTAATTAATGTACACCCAGACTTTTCAAAACTGAATTTCTTAAAGAGAGACAAAGTAACAAATCAACAGGACACTTTACAATGTAGTCCCTGAAAGGTAGTTACACAATACTATGTGTCAATCACTGTAGGTCAGGGTCTCAATATAGTTAGACTTTCTAAGAGCACCAATTTTAGTCTGAGGCATATATGAAGAAAAAACCTAGTACAGATAGGAATATATAAAACAAAACACTTTATAAACGTCCACAAAATACCTCACATACTTTATCTCAGAGCCCTGGGAACATGGAAGGGTGTATTAAGTGAAAAGAAGACCAGACACAGAAAAAAGGCTCACATCTTAGAAAGACCTGTTCTTACAAAATCAAAAAACAGGAAAAAGGGCATGATTAATCAAAGCAAAAGACTGCTGGGATGGTGGCATGTGCCTTCAATTCTGGGGAAGCAGAGGCAGGTGGAATACTGTTGAGTCTTTGAGCCACATATGGGAAACAGGATGGGCTGAAAGGTGGGCATACGTGTGTGTCAGCGTTGGCAGGGCAGGATATTTGAACCTAGTATTTCACACATGCTAAGCATGTGCTCCACCAGAATAAACCCCAATCTCACAGGGTATTTTAATGACTTTTTAAAAAGATTTATTTTTATTACTTTTCAATTATGTGCATGTGTGGGTGTGGGAATAGGCACACAAACGTAAGAGCAGGTACCTATAGAAGACAGACACATCCAATCTCCCTGGAGATGGAGTTACAGTAGATCACTGTGAGTGACCCAAAAAGGCAATGGGAACTGGGGAACCAAATTTAGGTTCTCTGCAAAGAGCAAGATACTGAGCTCTGTAGTACACCATAGGGCACTTTTAAAGGATAGTGACTGAGGAGAACCTAAACAACCTTTAGTGGCCAAAAGCTAGATACATAAAATACCCTATAATTTGTGATCTATCCCAAAATAATAACAACAACGAAATGTATGAAGCTAGGTATGGTGGCATACTTCTATAATTCCAGCACTGAGAAATATGTTTAAAGCAACTATATTTTGTTGCTTTTTTTTTTTTTTTTTAAATCTGAATATCTAGTGGAACATCTGATAGTCTTAATACAATGTGTTGTTTTTAAAGACCGGTTTTCACTTTGTATCCCTAGATAGTTTTCTACTTACTGTGTAACCCAAGCTGGCCTCAAATTCATGGCAAACCTCTTGCTTCAACCTCTTGATGTTGGAGTTTGATGCATGAAGGATCATCAAATCATTAAACTGGCAGTTGGTAGAGACACAGAATCATGCCAGGCTGAAGACAGTTTAGTTGGTATGAGCACCTGACCAGCAGGCACAAGGCCCTAGGTTCAGTCTCCAGCAATTCTCACACACCCTAGTACACATGAGTTTCATGTTGCTGGCATTCTTCTACAACATAGTATGAAACACAGCAACACAGACCAGCTCTAGCAAAACGGGGATAAATGATCTAGAGATCAAGGCTAATCGTGGTTCTGGAGTGAATCTGAAACTTTATCTCAAAAAGACAACACTAGACAAGGATGAATTTTCTTGTTTCTTTCTTTTCTTTTTTGCTATTGTTGAGACAGGGTCTCCAGGTAGCCTTGGCTGCCTAGAACTCGTAGACCAGATTGACTTTGATCTAACAGAGATCTGCCTACCACACCTAGCTATGTATTATTCTATAAAGTTGTAGTTTTAAACCCTACTAGGAAATGACAAAAACCAAGGACTGGCAAAGTTTATAACTGGCATAGTAACACTGATACTTGTTCAGGCATGTGAAAATCCAGCCCTTGGAGGATGAGCAAGTCTGTTCTGTAGTGGGGGGTGGAAGAACCCGCCATTTCTCTAATTGTATATAGTGAATCCCCCATGAAAGATGTAAGGCCCCTTACTTAAAACATTTACTTAATGAATTAAAATACTTAAATTGCCAGGTTGGGGTGTGGGAACTGGTTTGTAGAAAGATGGCTCAGTGGTTAAGAGCACTTGCACCTCTTACAGATGGCCCAGGTTCAATTCCTAACCCACATAGAGGCTTACAACCACCTGCAGCTCCAATTCCAAGACTCAATGCCCTTTTCTGGCCTCCAAAGTCTGCTAAACACATGTAGTGCACATGCGCTCACACAATCTCACACAAACATGCACAAATGAAAACAAGTAACTTTTTAAGAAAAAAAAAAAAAGAGACTGGCAGATAACAATTGCAACTAATAACAAAAGAATGATGAGAGTGAGTGTCTGAAATGTCTCAGTGAAAAAGCTTTGAGAAAAAAAAAATACAGATTCAAGTAGCTTTTAAAGGGAAAAGTCAAGTTACATAGAAATGAACACATTAAAATATGAATTTGCACTGGGCACAGTAGTACACACCGTTAATGGTATTACTAGGGAGGCAAAGGTGGGTGAGTCTTGGTGAATTTAAAGACAACCTGGTCTACATAGGTAGTGGGTTCCAGTTCCAGAACAGCCACAATTATGCAAAGAGAGTTATTTCAGAAAAATAAAAAAATAAAAAAACAAAACAAGGAAAATGCATTTGCTTATTTTAACCCATTTTTCCTCATTGTATTCAATCCCCTAAAAGCACAGGTGGCCAGGCCTCAAAGAAGTACTTTAATACTTACTTAGGAAATGAATTTAATCTCAGGTGCTCTGTCTTGGAATATAATATTCTTTCTACCATGTCATAAAGTGGTCTCCATGGTAACTCTAAATCATCTCTTGAAAGAAGTTCCTTTTTTCTAATTAAGAAGAGAAATATATGCAATCATTTATACAGGTGCATGATTATCAAGTATACTACACAAAAAGGACAGTGTTTTACTACACAAAAAATCACAGTGTTTGTTTTGCCTGTCTCTGCCCAAAGCCACTCACTGGTAGAATGAAGTAAGGAAGCACTTGGTGCTCCTCAACACCAAGCAGTGCCTATTAAAGAGCACATTTAAAATTGTGCCACCATTACTACTACTCTAAAGAGATTTCATAATTTTACATTTTTTTGGAAGATTTATTTTCTGTGTGTGTTTTGCTTGCCTGTGTGTATAACATGCACACCTGGTACTTTCAAAGATTGAAGAAGGCGAGAGATATCCTAGAAATGGAATTATGGATACATGTAGGTTCTGGGTCCTTTGCTAGAGCAGAGAATGCCCTCTTATCTTTCCGGCTCTGAAGTTCCATTTTGGTACACCACATGTGTGGTTTCTACTCTTCACTGGGTACAACAATGGTTTATACCCCATGGAGCAAACAATTAGCATATATAAAATCTAACCACCAATAGCTGAGCATGTACAACTAAAACCTTCACAGAGAAAATAAACTTTTAAATCAAAACATACAATTAAACTTTGGGAAACTGTTCTCTTCTTTTCTCAAAACTGATTCTCATTCATTGAAGTTAAAAAAGCAAAATCTTTCCAGGAATAACAGAAAATAGACTTACTTTAATAAGTTGATCAAGAGACGGGCAAATCCCTGCATCATGCTGATTTCTAGTTTTGGAATTGATACCAGCTCATACAATAACTTAATAAAAAGAACATGATCTTCTTTGCTAAATTTTCTCCCATAAAGTCGAATATAACTGCAAAAGGAAAACAAAGCTGTTAAAAATTAATCTAGACATTCATATTCCTTACTACACTGTCTATACAAAGCTGATGTTCCATGCTATAATAAATGGAAAAATACACAGAAACACATACGCACGCGCACACACACACACACGCACACGTGCATACACACACGATAAAATCTGTTGCTCAGTCTATAAAAAAAGGAAATCAAATAAGTGTAAAAGCTTATAAAGGAAATCCTGTAACGTGCTACAACATGGACAACCTGCCAGGCATGGTGGTGCTTATCTAAAACACCAGCACTTGGGAAGTGATAAAGGAGGATCAGGAATTCAAGGCCAGTTTGGATTACATAAGACCCTTCAAAAAAGAACTCCTGCCTGAGAAATGTTAAGAAATTAAATATATAACGCACAGCTTTAAAAAAAAAAAAAAGAATAAAAAGTCAACCATGAATGTGGACCTTAATTTTAAAAACTACTAAATATTTTATATTTATACAAAACAATTATTCTGTACTTTAATCAACACATTATCAAGCATTTAATAATAAAGCCAATTTAGAACATTGTTGTCTTATCAGATCACATCCCCAGCATTGTAAGTAAATTTAAGGCCTGACACATTCTACCACTAAGCTGTACCTCCATACCCCTACCATTTGTGTACCCACATAATCCCAGCAGTAAAAGGACAGGTAATATCAAAAGTTCATAGTCAGTGATTTACACAGTGGGTTCCAGACCAGTCAAGGCTATATAGTGACACCCACTCTCCAAAAAAACAAAATAAAAATGAACCGACAGTTTATCTTAAAAGTACACATATTCAATTTTTAACTTAGAAAAAGTTTTGGCAATAAGCAAGCTTAAAAATAATGAAGAGTGTTCGTGTCCCTTGCTCTCTTCTAGGCAGGGTCTCACTATATAGCTGGCCTGGAACTCACCATGTAGATCAGGCTGGCTCTGTGAGAGCCAAAGTTATGTTCTAAGTTTTAATAACTACATAAAAGATCCACAAAACGAAAAATGTCTCTCACCTAAAAGCCCCTTGGTCAAGGACAGATACTTAGATGCTGGTAGCTGCTGTTCATGTGAGATAAGGGAGGACCAGACTGCCTCCATCTTAGGTTTCAAAGCTATCTTATAGCAAAGACTATCAAGCCTCATTCCTATTGCCTGTCTCTTGTCTCTATGTCCCAGCTGCAACCTTAACTACAAATGGTTCTGGTAGTGCCAATTCCAGGAAACGGCAAGCATGTCATTGTTTCAAAAAGTTGTTTATAAACATCTTGCAACCTTAGCCTTGTTTCTAAGGGGTTGTTATGGCTATCTTATTAACGCTACCCACCCCTACATACCCTGCCCCATCAATTCCCCCATTTGGAAACCCACTCACATCCAATGTTTACCTCTCAAACCCCACCCTTGGGGTTTGGCGGGTAGCATACGTACACAAATAAAAAACCTTGATCTACATTGATTGCTTTAATTAATTTGTCCATAATGATTTAGATCAGTGGTCTTTCTCTTCCTAGCTTTGGGATTAGCATAACAAGCCACATTTCCATTTCCCTAAACAAGATTGGTTGACCCAAATGCACACAGGACAAGCATCAGGGTATGTGCTTGTCACAACTGGATAAAGGAGGAAGATACAAAGCTTTGTGCTTTTGTCTTTATAAGCAAGCACCTGGCCAACATGGCTCTTTGGCCATTGGAACTGGACTCTCTTTTTAGGAACTCCAGCCCTGCCTCAGTTGTTCTTCATGACTCCTTCATATTTTTAAAGCCAATACCACCTGGGTGACTCTTATATTACAAAGTTTGGTTGCCAGTTTCAAGGTATATTCTTATTTATGAACACATGAAGGTGCAGTTTTAATACACTATTAAGCAAGCATTAATTTTAAATCCTCTTTCATAAACCTTCTTTTCAGGACAGGAATTATCATATAAAAATCCATCCTAGTCCAAAATATCCTGGAGATGTGTTGTTGCCTCCTTCATTGGTTTATACCAGATTACAGTGAGAATTTTGGAGTTTTGGTTTCTTTAAAAACACAATAATAAGAATATGTTTTCATTTTGGGGCTGCTATGGACTAACCACAGCAGCTGACTATATCCTGTGCACTAGAGGACATGGTTTTATCAGCTGCAGATGGTTTCTGGGAGGAGGGGTATGTGTGCTTGCAGTTTGTTAGTAGTCGGCTCAAAAAAGAAAAAAAAGAGAGAGAGAGAGAGAGAGAGAGAGAGAGAGAGAGAGAGAGAGAGAGAGAGAAAGAATGAATATGAATTCAGAGAATTTGTCAAAAAAAAAAAAAAGCGACAAGAAAACAAAATGAGAGACTTCTAACTTCCATTCCTCCATAATATAAGCTGTTCTTGGGATGAGCTTCCAAGCCCCTCCTCTCAAGTAGAGTGAATAGGAGTGGATTTACTTCATCATTATTATTAGATGATGTTTCCAAGCACAAGTTGTCCTTGACTGTATAAAGCCTAAACATGTGACCTTTGCTCATATGACCCTGTTCAATCTTCAAATTAGCCTCAGAATATAAACTGTCTAATGCTCTGGATAAAGTTACTACTGCAGGAGACTTCAGTGAGCCTCAGTTTCAGGCTCCTCTCACTCAGGATCATACCATCAACTAGAGTGGTAACACTGAATACAAAAAGTACTAACCATAAAAAAGAAAAAAATTTGAATTGGTTTTTAGATAAAGTAAATGTAAGTTAGTAAAGTGCTTGTTTAGGAGAAAGAAAAATATCAACCCCAGAACCCAAGTTTGTTTAAAATAGGTATAATAATGACCCCTGCAATCTCAGCACTGAAGAGGCAGAGACAGGCAGAGTTTTAGGACTTGCTGGCAGTCAGCCTGGCCCTCTGTTCTAGGTCAGTAAAAGACCCTATCTCAGGAAACAAATAAGTACATGGTGCTTGAGAAATCATACCGTTAATATTATAGTATTAAAAATTAAAAGTCAAACTTAATAATTGGGATACATATCTGACAAAGAATGTTTTGCAGGTACCTATTGGGGATTGGTTCTAATGCTTTGATTTAATTGGGAATCTGCTCATCCAAAGGCTGAAGGTCCCTGCCCCCAGTTGGTTTTTGATCGATCAATAAAGATGCCAGCAGCCAATGGCTGGGCAAAGGGTAACAGGGTGGGTCCCTTAGATTTGCTCCAGTCAAGACTCAGAAGAGGGGAGAAAAAAATCTCCATGATTCTTAGGGAAACAGATCAAATTTAGAGCTACAGAAGTAAAAATCCTATCCAAAATGTAGGTGAGAAGGAATGTGGTTCCCAAAAGGGCTTACACAGAAGTGTCCTGGGCAGCAAAATTTAGGGGGACACCCAGAAGGAACAGGGCAGCAAAGATTGATCATGGATTTAGGGGGTGTTGAGTCAGGAGTACCGGAGGGAAATCTAAGATAGTCAGATAGAGGATTAGAACTGCCCAGTCTTTGAGCTAGCCAGGGCATTTCAGAAACAAGCTGGTGTGCGTTTGCTTGTGCATGTGCGTGTCACACACACAAGCTCTTTCATTCACATCCAAAGGGTGCCTTTCAGATGACTACCAAGCAGATATTTAACATCATCACCATTATAAATGGTAAAAGCACATTAAAACTGTAACAATTCACAGCTGCAGACCATCTAAAAACATCCAGTTTGGGAAACATCCTAGATCAAGAGGACCTTTGACATGATACTGATGGAAAATGCAATGTCTCCTAAAGGCCTGCATGTTTCAAAGATGCAAGTCTCCAGCTTGGCATAACTGGGATATAGTGAAAAATTTCAAGCAGAAGGGCCTGCTAAGTAAAGTTTTATGCCATTAAGAGCATCCCCTCATAGGAGGTGATATAATCCTTCCCTACCTAGCAAACTGTCAGCAGCATTTGTTGGTGGACAGTTTGCTGTGCCCTAGGCCTCCCAGTTCTACCTCTATTACCAGCAATGGCCTAGGAGGAATGGACCCAGTCATGGACAGGAACCCAGAAAACTATGAACTAAAAGAAATGTTCTTTTTATGTTGATTCAGCTCATTTATCTGTTACACAAATACCCTAGGAAAACTTGCTTAACCCTATCTGGCAAATTAAACACAGGGCCCTCTTCAATGACCCAGAAATTCCACAACAGTGTGCATACAATGAATACATGTACCAAGATGTACATAAATTACACATTACGTTAAGCAAAAGTAGCCGAAACATACTAGGTGTGGAAGCATACTGTGTAACTCTAACACTTATGAAATATAGTAAAAAGGATCAGGAATTCAACGTCATCCACAGCTACTCAACAGATTGGAGGCCAGCCTATGAGATGTGAAGTTACACACCCAGACAAGCAGCTGAGAGGTCTATTTAACATGCCAAAATGGACCTGGCTTCCAGACTCTCCCAGCATCCCTTAGTCCTTACCTGTTACAGAGTGGCTGGCACATCCCAACCTCTACTCTGAACCCTCCAACCCAAGGCCTGGGATGCCATTCTCCCAGATGCTCTTCCCAATATAATCCAGACATTTTGGTTACTTGCTCTGTTTTGTACCTTTGACCTTCTAACTGCTGTGTTTGGTTCCCCTCCTCCTCTCTCCACATGGTTCAGGGAGGGTTATGACCACCCAGGACTCTCCTAGATGTTCTTGCCTCTGGCTATTCCTTATATCTACAATAAACTTTCTCCTCCACCATACCCAGGAACAGTCATATCCTTTTCTTTCCTTTCCTTTTTTTTTTTTTTTTTTAAGATTTATTTATTATATATGAGTACACTGTAGCTGTCTTCAGACACACCAGAAGAGAGCATCAGATCTCATTACAGATGGTTGTGAGCCACCATATGGTTGCTGGGAATTGAACTCAGGACCTCTGGAAGAGCAGTCAGTGCTCTTAACCGCTGAGCCATCTCTCCAGCCCCTTTTCTTTCCTTTTTATTTCTTTTCTTTTCTTTCTTTTTTTTTTTCCATTCATGAGCTATAGAAGACCTTGTCCAAAATACAAAGAACCACTAAACAGCCAAGAATGCCATTTTAAAGAATAAGTGATGTTAATCTATGGTGTCAAAGTGTTATGTTAGGGCTCAATTGGGGGAAGACTTGACTTCTGAGCGCAGTCCAGGATAAAACTAAGACTGTTTCAAAAACAAAGAAAACTAGCAGTAGCTCCTAAGTAACACGGAGACCTGGCATGGTAGCACGAGCTTATGAACACAGCAGTCTTAGCACTTGGAAAGATGAGACAGGAGCATTTGAGCAAGGCTAAACTGGGCTACAGAGCAAAATTGAAAACCTCCCACGAAAAAAAGCCCTCAAACTAACAATAAAAGTTGGTCACAGTAAACAAACTGGTTCTAAAAGACAGCTTCCAAAATACTACTCAGCAAAATTGGCCTTAATGCTACTCTTCTTTTCTAGTTATTTCTCTCTTGAACTATGGATAAAAGAAATCTCTTCTTCCAACCAGGAAGAGTCCTGGGATTACAGACATATACTGTGATGCCCTGTTTTACTTTGCTCTGGAGCAAGAACTAAAATTTTTGTGCGTTCTATGCAAGCACTCTAAAAAATTACAGGAAACAATTTCTTGAAATGTTTTATTGGATGTTATTTATGTGCATCAGGCAATGGAAACATAAGAATAAATAACAAACAGCCTCGAGGCATACTGCATCAAAATTAATCATTTCAGTTTGATGCTCCTGAATATAAATTTTCATATTTATATGGCCCATTTACCCATTCACCCATTTCCCCACATTAAAATCCCCCAAATTAAAAGACATTTCTGAAGTCCACTTTACTCAATTAAAAATCCTACCTTAATCCCACCAGAGCCCATCCACGACATAACCAAGACCTTGAACTTCAACCTCCAGAACAGGAAGAAAGAAATATTTGCTCTAACATCATCCCATTTATGGAACTTACAGCATCCCAAACAGTCTGAGTAAGCCTCATTCTTTCAGGGGCAATATGGAACAACACCAACAAAATAAAATAAAATAAAATAATAAATAAAAAATTAAATTCATGAATAGTCCTAAGGGTGTTTAGGAGAATTAAGGGAAATAGAGACTAAACAGCACTCTGCTGGTTCCTGGCACAGTAAGACCTTTATAGTGTGTAACACAACATCTGTGCCACTCACTCAGCATTCTACCAATACTCTCTTCTAAGACGTTTCATGTTACAGATATTAAATTGTAACTTTTTATTTTTATTTCTTGTATTCTTGTAACTCAATCAGTAATTGATGACTATATGAGCTAAGAACAGAAAAAACAAAACTGTCGTGCCAGTAGCAAAGAGGCTGTGAGCTGGGGACTGATTAGTGCCCTGTCAGTTATCACTGTCTACAGCATTCCAAGACAGCACTTGCCCCACCACAAAAAACAACAGGCCCGTGCTGCAGGGAAAGATCTGAGGCTCACCACTGTAGGCTGATGTGCACAGCAGCATTATGGAAGAAGTCCTTCGTGTTCCATGTGCTGTAGCAGTCCTGGCCCCAGAGTCAAACCTCACAGCCCATGTTTGCTTGTTTGGTGGGTTCTTAATTATCAAAATTCCCCAATTCAATAGCTGAGGCTGGCCTTTGAGTTTCTATACAGCCCAACCTGTTCTCAAACTACCTAAACTACCATACCCAAAGAACTTCTTTCTACTTAACTTCTTTCTCTTTTTCTCTTTCTTCCTTTGGAATTATGGTTTCTTGTGCAGCTCTGACTGTCCTTCCACAGAACAGGCTGACCTTGAACTCAAAGATCCTCCCTGCTTTGCTTTCCAAGTGCTGAGATTAAAGGTGTGTGCCACCATGCCTAATTAATTTATTTTTCTTTCTTCCTTCCTTCCTTCCTTCCTTCCTTTTCTTTTTTACCTTTTAAATCAATTCTTTGGGTGTTTCACATCATGCACCTCAGTCCTACTCATCTCCCTGGCCCCTTGCAACCTCCCTATGAAAATAAAACACGCAGACAACTACAACAAAAACATAGAAAACATTTCACCATGGAAGTTGTGGTCTGTCACTGTGTCCCACAATATATTCCTCTGTTCACACATCTTCACTAGCAAATGTACATTGCAATGAGTCATTGGTCTGGTTAGAGACTCTGGCTTCTATGACACCATCAATACGGGCTTCTAATCAAGACTCCTCTCAGTTATCCTATTATTACCCTGTGCCATGACAATTCTGCCCCTTCCACATCTCAATCATTTGTAGATGATAAAGATTTTGGATGGGTCGATTCAGAGTACTAGATACATGCAGGCCTTGGTGGTAGCTGAGCTGGTCAAAACTGCTGGCTCTCCCTTATCTGCACTACCAGGGCATATATTCTAGCACTGCTCTGGCTAGGCCAGCCAATGTGGACATCTCCTGTTCTCATGTGCTTGGGGCCAGCTCACCTGCACCCACACTTCCAGAGCCAACTCCACTAGGCTGCCTAGTTAAGGAATGGGGCCCACTCTCCCAAGCTCACAGACTGGCTCACCTTCGTCCCCTCCATGAAAGACAGCTCTACTGTGCTACCCAGAGGAGGTATAGAGCCCACACTCCTGTGTGTTACAGACAATGAGGGGGCAGAACTACCTCTCTCAATTTCATGACCCTAGGGTCAGCTCTCCCAACTGCATGGGGTGGGGAGATGGATCACCTCTCCCCTACCAGACCACATCACAGCAGGGGAGTACAGTGCCTAATTTCCTAAATGGGTAGAGAAAGTCCCACATACAGGCCAGCACAGTATCACAATGTGTTCATTTAAAATGAGTTTATAGACCCTAAAGTCTCTAAAATTCCTTTTAGCTCCAAAGTTCACTAAAAGTCGGGGCTGGGAGGGCATTTATTCCACAACGAGAGACACAAGTTGGGAGGGGAGGAGAGGAAAGAAGGGGATTCAGAAGAGGGCATGAGTTCCCTTAGAACCAGAGCTATGGATGGTTGTGATCCAACCGATGGGGGTGCTGGGAACTATACTCAATCACTGAGCCACTTCTTCAGTCCCTTGTTTCACTGTCTGGATATTTTGTTGTTGTTGTTTTCTTTTGTATGTTTTTTGTTGTTGAGACAGGGTTTTATTATACAGTCTTGGCTGGCCTAGAACTCAGGTAGATCAGATAGCTTCAAACTCATTGAGATCTACTTGCCTCTGCCTTCAAGTGCTAGGCTTTAATACCAATACACCTGTCTCTTATTTATTTACTTATTTATTTTTAAGATATGGTCTCAATGTTAGCCTAGGCTGTGCTCAAACAAACCTCCAACCAGAGCAGCTAAGATAGGCAACAATACCAGGAGAAAACACACAGGAATTTGGTTCAGATTCCTGGTTTATCAAATAACTGATGGATCTGATCAAGTTTAAGTCACATTTAAATAAAGGATTAACTTTTGTCTATGAATAGACACCATGACCAAGCCAACTCTTTTTTTTTTTTTTTTTTAATTAACTTGAGTATTTCTTATATACATTTCAAGTTTTATTCCCTTTCCAGGTTTACGGGCCAACATCCCCCTAACTCCTCCCCCTCCCCTTCCGTATGGGTGTTCCCCTCCCATCCTCCCCCCAATGCCGCCCTCCCCCCAACAATCTAGTTCACTGGGGGTTCAGTCTTAGCAGGACCCAGGGCTTCCCCTTCCACTGGTGCTCTTACTAGGATATTCAGTGCTACCTATGAGGTCAGAGTCCAGGGTCAGTCCATGTATAGTCTTTAGGTAGTCCAAGCCAACTCTTATAAAGGACAACATTTAATTGGAGCTGGCTTACTGGTTCTGAGGTTCAGTCCATTATCTTCATACCGGAGAGGCATGGCACTTCAGGAGCTGAGAGTTCTACATCTTGTTCCAAAGGCAAACAGAAGACTGACTCTTCCACAATGGGCAGAACTTCAAAGCCCACCCCCACAGTGACACACTTCCTCCAACAAGGACATACCTCCTAATAGTACCACACCCTATGGGCCAAACATCTTCAAACCACAACTCTCCAATTCACTGGAAGGTGAAAAGCAATGAACACTAAATTGAGTCATACAGAACAGATTTCTGAAGCAGGGCCTCCACAAGGCTGTATGTAAACCTGAGAGCTGAGGAAGACGGACTTCAAGGTCAAGACTAGACAGAACTGTAGAATAAGTACAATGAAAGTCTGGCAGTTCAGTGAGATGCTGGCTCAAAATACAAATAAAAAGGAGTCTGGAGAGATGGCTCAGTGGTTAAGAGCACTAGCTGCTCTTGCAAAAGACCCGGGTTCAGTTCCCAGCACCCACACAGTAATTCACAGTTGCTAACAACTACAGTTCTAGGAGATCTGACACTTTTTGTGGTTACCAGGAACTCATTCATACAGGAAAACATTTATACAAATAAAATAAATCTTTTTAGAACATTTAAGAAAAGCTGGGTAGGGACACTTGCCTAACATGCATGATGTTCTAGGTTTAAATCCAGAGGAAAAACAAAGATAAGTGGGATAGCAAAGGGGCACAGTGGGGTCCACCTGTAATCTTAGGGGGACAGACCAAAAGAATCAAGAGTTCAAGGACTGCGTCACCTATGCAGGCCAGTGAGAGATTCCAGAGATCTTATCTAAAAAAGAGATTTAGCATGAATATATAGCGAGTTCAAGGATAGCCTGAGCTGTATATTAGGACCCTGTCTCAAATAGCACCACCAACAAAAACCTATTAGATACCACCAAATGTATCATAATATAGAATACATCTATATAAAATTTAGTCATTAACAGTCCATCTTGAGTTACTAACGTGCCTTAATGATTATTTTCTCATCTTTTCATCCTATTATTTGGAAGTTAGATGATGCAATGAAAGTTCCAACTAGCCCCCATTTTAAAAAGAGTGGGCCAGGGGTTGGGGATTTAGCTCAGTGGTAAGGCTCTGGGTTCGGTCCCCAGCTCCGAAAAAAAGAAAGAAAGGAAAAAAAAAAAAAAAAGAGTGGGCCAGGGAGATAACTCAGTAGATAAAGGAGGTGGGATACCAAGCCTGATGGGCTAGCTGAGTTTGATCTCTGGAGCTTACGAGGAAGAGCTGAAAATAGACCTTTGACCTCCGACCTCTTGGGGAGCCACCCTCATCTCAACACAAACACAAAAGTAAAAGGGCCTTAAAATAGTTTTCGGGTTGAAGATATGGATTAATAACAGAGCACACAAAACCCTCAAGGGGCTGAAGCAGAAGGATGGCTGTTAAAGGATGAGTTCCTGTACAGCTAAGGAATAAAACTTGACTTTATTGTAAGGAATACAATGAAAAATAAAATGGAACATTTAAGAAACACCCTGCATAAGGGACCGCTGTAAGTATGTGTGTGTGAGCTCGATAAGAATGTGCCCTGAGGGAGAAATGTATACGCCCCAAATAAGCTTGGCCAAAAGTAGCTGAAAAACCCAGGTCTGGCCACCGCAAAGCATTTGCTCCCGGAGTCCTAAAGAGATGCGGTCACTCTGAGAAACGACCTATTTTCCCAGAGTCATTGAGTCCACCGACCCAGAGGAGTTCATGCAGCAGACCGAGTTCCAGCAAGCAGAAGGACATGTTGTCCTTATCTGACGCGCCCACAGGACTATGGGCCAGGCCGGAGGCTAGTGAGAACTGACTGTTCTGGGAATGCGATCCTATGTCGCCATCTACTGGGCAAATAAAGAACTACAGCGGGGCTGGGGATTTAGCTCAGTGGTAGAGCGCTTACCTTGGAAGCGCAAGGCTCTGGGTTCGGTCCCCAGCTCCAAAAAAAAAAGAACTACAGCCTTTTACCTTACTTCCGAGTCCTAGGCTTCTGCTTCTCCTGAGCCTCTGTTCACTACAATTGTGTATCAAAAAAAGTAACCTATCCAGCTTCTGCTTCTTTTACAAGGTAACTTTTCCCTGCTTACATCTGGGAACTCCATCTGCTACATGCTAACAAGAAGTTGTCATTGTTTGCTGGCACCTCTGCAAGTATTCAATTTGCCTTCAGAACACAAACTATACAAAGCTCTTTCAGAGATTTAGAGGTGTAACTCAGTGATACTTGCCTACCAGGCTCCATTTACTCACTGCAAAAGTAAATCAATCCACTCTAAATCTTCCAAAACAGGGCTAGAGAGGTGGGTCAGAAGTTAAGAACACTGGCTGCGTTTTCAGAAGATCAGGGTTCAATTCCCAGAACCACATGGCAACTAACGAATGTCTGTAACTTCAGTTCCAGGGCATCTGACATCTTCATACAGACGAACATGTAGGAAAACCACCAATGCAGATAAAATAAAAATAAATTATTTTTTAAAATGAATTTTCCAAAACTCATGAAATCCATTCAAGTGGAGAAATAAGAAAAAATATGTACCTATGTTTATGTTTCTAAAATGTCTTGCTGTAGAAAATGTCTACACTTCATTGTTGACATGACAAAACAAAACAAAACAAAACCACTAAACACCTATTGAAATCAGTCCAGATTGCTAACATAGTCATGCCTTTGGATGGTCAACAAGGGGAGATGGTGAAACATTTGCAACAAATCTTGTTTATAGAATACTATTCTCACACCCATTTCACAGCAGCAACGGCAATCCACAAGTGACACAAAGGACAATGAGCTCCTGCTTCCTCTCCTTTCCTGCCATGAAACCCTAAAATCTCTATGAAACTGTAAGACAAAATAAATCTTTACTTCCCAAAAGGATTTTTTTCTTTTTTAAGTATATATCTAGGCTGGAAAGATGGCTCAGTGTTTAAGAGCACTGACTGCTCTTCCAGAGATTGACTTCAATTCCCCGCAACCACATAGTGGACCACAACCATCTGTAATGCGATCTAATCCCCTCTTCTGGTGTGTCTAAAAACAGCTATAGTATACAGCTAAGTTAACAATTTTAGTGATACTAATATAACTTTTTTAATAACTAAACTTTAAATACAAGTAAAAAAACTATGATAGATTAATTTTAAAACAAAAGTCTTAGGATCTGTAGTTGAGTAAAAGAAAGCCCAAATAGCATGTATGTAGAAGGCCCTGGGCCCAATCTCCAATTTTTGGTTAAAGATATACTTTCTTGTGAGCTCAATATTAAATGGATCTAAACTACCATTCACTTTTTAAATTTTAAACATAACATTAAGAATATTTTTGTTTTGCTAATGCTTTAGGTTACAAAAAACAAAAGACTAATTCTAGTACTAATGAGTACCTCTCTCCTAAATACTGGGCATAGAAGGCTGCAGGGTAAAAATAAATCTCAAAGTAGACGAGGGGAAGATAAGCACAGAAAAGCATAAGAAGGAGATCAAAAGAAAAAGGCTGGGGATAGATGAAATATGGAAATAAGCCAAACCAAGACTCCAAAAGGGAATCCACACGCTATGTGTTTCTTTAATATCCCATTCCAGTGCTAAACCATACAGGGGCTTTGTTTGCTACTGCTGCTTGTGCAAAATAAGGCCTTAACTGGCTTCCTATAAGTTTCAGTGAAGAAAATATAGTAAAATTTTTTATTAACAAGAGTCACTACAAATGAATCTCACATAACAGAAAGTTGACAATTAGAAAAATGGTGTCTGAGGTTGAGTTTATTGAAAAGCACCTCTCAGTATTTATTCATTCGTTCATTTGTTTATTCACAGTAGGGTAATGTGTCTCACACTCTGTTAGACTATGGACGGAAGACCACTACTCAGCATGTACTTCAGGGTGGAGGTACCTGCTTAGTTTGTGTATGAGAGTCTCAGAACCAGCACAATGTGTGTGTGGGCGGGGGGACCACAACTGGGTGTGCATCTCACATACAATGATATTCTAAGATCCTGCACAAAAACAGACAGTATGTCTCGCACAAGTGACATCCAGGCTTCAGGCCATCTCATGGCACTATCTGTGCTTGACTGACTGCCTTTCTTGATGCCTCAATACAGGTGTTAAATACATATATTTAAAACGCTACATTTAGAAATCATATTTTCTCACCAAATTTTTTGGTAGAAAAAATTTCCTTTACTGGTGTGTCCTGAACAACAGAAACAACAAAAAACTGGGACACTAAGAGAAACAGCATATTGGAACATCCTAAAGACAAATCTTTCACTGATAAGTCTCACAAACCAAAGACGCTTATGTCTCTCAAACCAAAGACACTTCCTAATCCTTTAAAAGAACCAAAAAAAAAAAAAAAAAAAAATTGGAAAAAGATTGGATGCTACTTTTACTATATTGTGTTAACCTATCTGTCTCAATGTTTTCATTTTTTAAAACAGAAGTAATACCATGCCATACTTGTTGTCTTTGAACTATGTCTAATCTCTAAAAGGATAAAAGTTTCAGCATGAAAAATCATTAATAAACCCTTTTTAGACTTGTGAGACATTTGCTACCCAGCCTGATACCCTGACTTCAAGCCCTAAAGTCCATATGGTATATCTTCACTTACTGACTTATTCCAGCAAGTAAATGGCACAAGTGCACATGTAGCAAGACAAACACACTAATCAACCTTTAAAAGTATTCTGCCCATGAGGTCTGACTATAGTAAACCTTAGACAAAGTAATGCAGATAGAGGGAGAACTCAGAAGTAAAATCAGTCACAAATTTTGCAACTCACTATAGGTGATAAGTGATGTTCATTATATTACTGTTCTCTTCTCCATGTTTGATATTTTCCATAATAAAAATGGTTAGCATCAACAAGTTTGTTCCGCAGGCAAAAGCCATTTGGCAAGCAATTCTAAAGACCTGACTTTGATCCCTGAAAGCCACAGTAAAAGAGCAGGAGAGAACTGTTCCTTACAGTTGCACTCTGACTACCCCTACATATACACAATAATAATAGAGCAAAAAAAAATATTGAAAATGTGTAAAGCAAAAGGTTTTGCATTTAAAAAACTGAGAACCAAAAGTGAGGTTCTGGCACAAAGAACCAGTTAAAAGGAAAATTTGCTATTTCTAAATGATTAACTGCTGGCTGGCTTTTGGGAGGTGAAGGCAGGAGTCAGAAGTTAAGACCAGCAAGTTTGAAACAGGTCTGAGGCAACTAGAGATCCTGTCTCAAAAATAAAAGTAAGTCAACCATGGTGTCTCATGCTGGTAAGTCCATAATCTGCAGCCTAGCCTACCTAAAACCTTGGGGGAGGGGGTGTCATAACTCCTTTACACGAAGCCCATTTTTAATCTTTAATAAATATTAAAATAATATCAGAGAAAAAATAGTTCCCAGGAAACATTCCCATTTTCATTCACAAGCAAACAGAAGGACATGATAAATAACCTTCTCACTTCTTCAGAATTGTTGGCAAAAAATGAAATCTACTACTACATTTCTTCTAGGTCATAGCAAATATGATCACTTGAGGATTTTGTAGATGTTAAGCAAAACACTAGGCTTTTAAAAATGGGGAAGAGGGTGACACAACTATAAACAAACAGGTCACCTTAATAGTCTCAGAGAAGAAACACACCCAAGATCACAGTGTGCCCTATCAAATTCAAAATGTCACATGGCAATGCAATTCCAAGAATGAGTTTTCAGTATTTAACTATTCCAAAATTAAATTCTACATGATAGCACTTCTTGCTGGTTATCTACATAAAACGAGTCATCACCCTTAAGCCATCTAAACAGCAACAAAGCCTAGTGCTAATTTACCAAATTCATTAACCAGAAATTAAAAAGTAAACATTTAACTCTACTCACAAATCCAGGCTGGATGTCTTCACACATTGACATAAACATATATTGTACACCAAAAAAAGGTTGCATATATTCCATGAAAACAATATTCTTTGGCAAGGCTATCAAACTAACAAATTTTATTTTTACTGTGCCCAAGATACACAAACACCTACGGAGAACACACAAAAAAGTATCTCAATTTTAGTCCTTTAAAAAGTGGGTTTTCTTTGATTACACTGTACTACACTTTTATGGATCCTTAATATCACAAACTTCTTTATAATCCAGTCAAAAGAGCGGCTAATCTTGACATTTTATGGTCACTATAAGAAAGACAAATTAAATGCTTTAATTTTGCATCTTTTAAGTAAAAGAGCTATTTTCACCCTTTCCGTTGGAGAGTTCAAAAAACTTGTCAAAGGCGCCGCAATAATTAGCACATAAGAATTGTCCCATAAAGAGATACAGCCGACTATTGCATTATAAAACCCTGAGTCATCACCCAGTTCACTCAGCAGATCCTGGTAAACACAAATGACATGTCCTGTGCAATCACTCATCGGTAACCATATGCATAAACATAGCCTTACCAAATTATATGTAACGCACCAAACAAAACAGCAAAAATCTTATATAAAAAATTCTGCCAAAGTAAAGGTGCACATAGAGCAAATACCTCTCCAAACTTTTTGCTCCAGCATTACTTTTCCCCAGCTCTAATTCCACTGACACAGTAATTTGCCGCTAGTGTGTGCAGAAAACAAAAGAACCCCTAAAGTTGAGGTTAATGTCGTTAACATTCATCTAACCAACTCAAAACTGCACAGTTTGGCCAACAAAGCCCGGGACAATCTAACAGCACTCTTCACTATTTGCCTTAGAATCAGCTAGGTCTTGGCCAAGGAAATGTCACAACAGGAACATATACTTTCCTAGAATTCTAAGACAACATTCTCAACATCAACGTCTACTCAATCCGAGAATGCGCTGACTGCCCATTTAAAACTAATCGTTTCAATTAAATCCAGGAAGCCAGAAGAGCAACCCCAGTCCCACAAGAAACATAGTAACACAGAAAAACACACACACAATCTCTTACTGTCCCTACATCCTCCTTCCTACGGTGAGAAGCGAAAAGGCGTGGATCAACGAGGAAGAAAAATCCAGAGGAAGCACAGAAGCGAGGACAGGATTCGCTTCCCCAAAGACCGGACCTCTCTATCCCGCAGCTCCACGCGCAAGAACCCCAGGGAGGACCAATGGAAGCCACTCGTCCCTGTACCCGGGGACGCCGGTGGCTCCCCAGAGCCTGGCAGGTGAAGAGAAAAAGGACCGGAACACTGATCGTGAGAGGCGAACAGCAGGACCCGGAGGTCCCACAGAAACCAACCAGGAGACTGAGCCCCCCCCCCCATCCCCCGGCTTGGCCGCGCCCCTGGAACCCTGCACCAGGCCAGCGCAGCCTGGACAGGACAAAGTTGAGCAGCGGCAGCGCAGACAAAGAGCCCGGCCCACCGACAGCTTCAGCCCACTTACGTGGAGAGTTTCCGCGTCCAGAAGAGGCCGCCGGGCCACAGCTCCTGGAGCTGCACTGCTCGGCCCAGGTTGCTCTTGATCTGCGCCAGCTGCAAGTCGGACTCGGCGTCCAGCCGCTCGGCGTAGGGCAGAAGCTTGTTGTACACGATCTCTTTCTGCGGGACGAAGGCCCGCGGGCCCAGTACCGGCCGCCCGCCAGGCTCGGGGGGCTCCCCGCCACCCGCCCGCTCCGGAGCCTCCATTAGCCCGGGGCCACCCCCGGCCCGCCCCCTCGGCCCCCGCCCCGCTGCGGGCTCAGCCTCCTCTGCGTCGCCTCGCCCTCGGCCCGACCGCTGGGGCCCCCCACCCCCCGCCCCGGCTGCCCGGCGCGCTGCTGGACCCCGCGCGGCACCCGGTTCGTTGGCGGTGGCAGCGGCTGCTCTGCCGGGACCGCTCCGGCTCGTCTGGTGACGCTGCAGCCGCTGGGCCGGGAGGTTCCGGACGGGCCTCAAGTCACTTCCGGGGCGGGGCGGGGCGGAACCAGGAAAGAGGCGAGGAGGTGACCCAGCGGCTTTCTCTCCGACAGCTGAGTTTGGTGTCAGCGGCTGTGGTTTCCACGCGAGGCTGCCCGCGAGGAACCAGAGACACTCCCCACACGCTTCTCCTGCAGGATCTAGCAAGATACCCGTTCACGCTGGAGGAGGGGGTGCGGGGGTGTGGACAGCGAGGCAGTATGAGCAAAAAGAGTTCTAGGCCAACCTCCGCTTGGTACTGAGTTTCAGAAGATCTGGCAACATAAGACACTATCTTAAAAAAAAAAGTTTATGGAATAGGTAAATACTGGATAAGTACCAAGATATCTGGGAATTCTAAATGAAGGTATATCACTTCCCTAGAAGTTATTTTTAAATTAATCTGTAAGGTTGAGTGCAATGCTATTTCGATTAAGAAAGGAAGAAGATATGTCTGTCAGCTGACAGATAAGACTGAGGCTGCCAGCTTGTTTTCTGGTAATTCAAGATTCAGGCTAGTTAAAGATTGCTTGTCAGAAGGGAGTGAATATATTTATTGAGACTATTCAGTAAATGCTGGAGAGTCGAGATTGATCTTAAAAGTAACAAGAGAGGACATGACATGGCTCTGTCATCCCATCATTTGGGAACTCAAAATCAGGAGGGTTGTGAGTTTAAAGCCAAAGTGAGCTAAAAAGAAAGAAAGAAAGAAAGAAAAGAAAGAAAGAAAAGAAAAGAAAGAAAGAAAGAAAGAAAGAAAGAAAGAAAGAAAGAAAGAAAAAGAAAAGAAAGAAAAAAGAAAAGAAAAAAAGGATCGAAAGGATTGCCAGCTGGTCTATGAGTTTCACTAGTGGTAGCCCACTTTCCTAAGCTGAGTCACAACCCTAGGACTTCAAGAAAATATTTTACAAAAAGAGTCACCATCTCAAAAGAGAATGTCTAAACCATAAGCCTAAGAGCTGCAAATACTATGTAAACCAAACTGACCTTGAACCTTGGGCAACCCTGCCATTTCTGGTATGTACCACACCTGACAAATTTTCACTTTAAAATGTTTTATACTACATTTATTTCTTTCTATGTGCACATGCTGAATGACTTACAGGAATTTGTAGTGGGTTGGCCTGATGTCGTTTATATTTTAGTGCTAATTTAGGTCCCCTAAAACTGTTTGCCCCAAAGACAAGCCAGTCTGCAGGTAAGACTCTGAGGGACACTGCCCCTAGTTAGTTCTGATTGGTAAGTAAAGTTGCCAGCAGACAGTAGCTGGGGGAAGAGATGTGGGTGGGGTTTAGGTTTTCTGGGCTTGGTGCCTGGAGGAAGAGGAAGGAGGAGCAGCAGAAAGGAACCTCTGTGGAAGAAGAAGCACACAGGAGCGGGAAGGAGAGTCGCAACAGAATAGCTGAGCCATAAAAAATGTTGCCATGTGGGCTGGCCAACTGGAGTTAAGAGCAGCCCAGACAGAAGTTAGCAAGAAGTAACTTGAAGTTATCAGTAGAAAGGTAAGATTCTAACAGCATGGAGGGTAGGCAGTTGTCCAGCTATTGTACAGCCTAAGGCATATTTAAAAATGTAAGGCTATATATGTCTTTCATCCAGGAACTTAAATGGTCTAAGTCAGAAAAAAAACTCATGCCAGGATTTTTTTTTTAAATATTTTTTTACAACAATTATTTCCTTTACTTTGTGGTGCCTGGAAGTTGAACTCAGATCCTCAGGCTTGGCTGCGGGTGCCTTTACTAACTGAGCCCAACATTTCCATTTTTAAAGAACCTCTCTGGCTTTGTGTGAAAACTGCATTTGTACAGATAAGATTGAAAACTGGAGGACCCTTTTAAAAGATGACATATTAGGCCAGGTGTCATGCATAACAGTAACCCTAGCACTGGAAAGGCAGAGATGTGTAACCACAGTTTCAAGGTCACCCTGGTCTATATAGATGCCACCCACAAAAAGGATAATAAAGAACCGATGTTCAGTGAAATCGAGAGGTATTTCAGCAGAGTGGTCTGGGCTTAGTATTTGAAAGTGGAGAGTAAAAGAGAAAAACAAGATAGCATGATGCCGTAAGTGTAGCTTGGGAAGATAGGTTATAAAAGTATCTCTTTTCACCTGATAAAATTGTCTCCAAAACTTACTGCCTCAGTCTGCGAACCTAGGCCTAGTCCTGGAAGCTTCTAGCCTCCATACAATCTACTCTAGGCCTAGAATGTTTTCTGCCTCTGAGATTTATTGCTGAATAAGTTTGCCTTTTCTAGTTCTTTCCCAATTCTGGCCGGCTGGTTCAATTCAGCTTTTCTGGTTCAAACTCCCCTCCAAACTGATTGATTCAATCTGACTTCTCTCTCAGCTTCTCCTGAATCCCTCTGTTTGGACTTAAACTAACTCTTCCAATCTGTTCTAATCTCCCGGCTCTCTCTCATTCTCTGGCTTGTTCTGTCTTCAACTGTGTCTAGCTTGTTCACTCCTTGTAATCTATCTTTGTAAAACTGTCCCAGCAAAGCTGCCTCCTTCCTTCTATTTATACAAAAATAAAATAAAGGACTGGGACTGCAAAGTGTTTTCCTTAGGGGGAAAAAAAAGGGAAATAATACAATCTCAGGATTCACAGTGTGACCAAATATCCTACAATAGTGAGTAGATAATAAAAACCCTTCACAAGAAAGACAAGCAGGAATAGCTTTGGGCAAAGGAAGTATATTGAGTATGTGAATATACATGCGTTGAGGAGGGACTCTAAGCTGGTATATAAATGAGTGTATAAGTATATAGGAATGAGAAAAGTATGAAAATAACAGACCTCTAAGGCAGCCCACATTTAAAAATGGGCAATAAAGAGGAGGTGGACTACAAGGCATATTCATTCCCAAGAAGCAATAAGGAGCAGAAGAGATGGCTCATGACTTTAAAACATGCACTGTTCTTGTAAGGATTAGTTTGGTTTTCAGTACCCAAAGCAGGCTGCTTACAAACATTTGCAACTCCGTCTCCAGCTGATCCAGGGCCTCTAGTCTCTAGGCACCTGTAGTGACAAGTTCACAGACCCACACCCACACTCACATACATGCGCATAATTAAAAAAACTTTCAAAAAACAAAGATACGAAATATTTAGGAAGAGTGAGTAGGGATTATTAAGACTGCAGTATTTCAGAGGGAAGAAGTGATAAGTCTGTCGTGTGTTTGAAATGTAATATGGTTGGAGTGTAAGTGAAGAGAGAGTAAAGGACTGATAAGGAGAAAACAGAAAAATTAATGAGCCAAAATCCCAGCCCTCAAAGTCTCAGTAAACTTGGTCTGACACACACACACACACCAGTGTGAGAGCAACTGCACTAAGAATGGTGACAAAGCAATGAAAAGAAACTGGAGAGATGATGCTGATCCCACCAGGCCAGATCAAGACCACTACCACTATTTTTGAGCCAAATTTGAAGCAAGCTTTATTAAATACTGTGGGGTGGTGGGCAGTGAAAGGACCCTGATTCCTGATTGAGATAAGTCGAATCCCCAGGGATTCTAAAAGGGACTGCAGATGCATTCCCAGTCTCCCAGAATATCAGGGCCTCACTTAGCTGTGCCCACAAAAGACCCCTGTAGAGAGGTTTGAGACAGACCAGTCACTTAGGGCAATGCCCTAAGCCCCTCCTCCTCAGGTGAGGATGTGACCACAGGTTACATAGGCTCAAGACAGAACAGTCACAGAAAACAACATCCCAAACCCCTCCTCCACAGGTGAGGACGTGAGGCTCAGGACAGAACAATCCTAGAAGCAGGACCACACCTCCAAATATGTAGATGAGGTCTTCCCAAGCTCTCCGGCCAAACCTGCTGTCAGACACTGACCCGTCCAAAAACTGTAAGAGTCGCGTTCAAAATTAAAGGTGTGCAGGAATTACTCCATCTTCTGAGAGCTTCTGTCATAAGAGCTGTGCGGCTTGGGGAAGAGATCTGCTCTCCTGAAATCGTCCTCGCCCGCTAGTTAGTCAGTCCCGCTTCGAGCTTAGCCTGGCCCGGGCAACCTAAGTGGCTGGCAGCAGCTGAAAGGAGCAGAACCCGCAGCGGTGGCGGTGGAAGCTGTTCTCCCTCCCTGCCTGAGTTCTCTCCCCGTCGCCCTAACCTAGCCGGGCAAGAGATCGCTGTGAAGAGCACCCAGGCGCCTGAACCCTACAAAACACTGGACAGAATGACAGCAGGTCTATACCCAGCAGTCCCAGAGAATAGCCTAGAAATACATTAGTCCAGTGCTTATAACGGTCAAATCCACAGGGATATAGCTCACTTTCATCCAATCAGGTGCAATCATAAAATCTGATGTATGTATTTCCTGCCTACATACCCCCGTCTGTGTGTGATCAATCACATCTTACAGAATGGGGCAACCAAGCTTGTTTACAGAAGCAAAAATACCACAGCTTATTATGTTACATGACCAACACACCCAACATTCCTGGAACTTGTCTGTCCTTGGGCAAGTGGGACTTACAGGATAGAGGCATTTTTGTTTATAGATCTCTTAAGCACAGTAACTTAAACTTAAAACATAATTTTAGCTCTCACAATGGCTCAGCACATGTTGCTTTTTCTTTGTTTTTTTGTTGTTTGTGTTTTTGGTTTGTTTTTTGTTTCTTTTTTTTCTTTTTCCTTTTCTTTTTTTTTTTTTTTTTTTTTGCATTTGTTGAAGTCTGTTTTGTCTTTCCCACCATGTGGGTCGCAGGGATCATGTTTAGTGTCAAGTGCCTTTACCCAGTAAGTCATCTTACCAGCTAATAATTTTTGTTTGTTTCTTTTTCAACACAAGGGTTTTCTGTGTAGTTCTGGATATCCTGGAACTCACTCAGAAGACCAGAGGCAGAGATCTTTCTGCCTCTGTCTGAGTATGCCGCAATTATTTGGGAACAAATCTTTTTAAAAAGAATAGTATTGAACCACTGTATTATTACTGCTGTATAACCTGACTCAACTTAGCAGGGTCTTGTTTTTACCATTGTTCCACCCTCTTTTAAAGACACTATTTCACTTAACTCAGAATGACCATAGGCTGATCTTTAATTCCTGATCCTCTTGTCTCTGTTTCCTCAAATGTGCTGAGCTTTCAAGCATGTACTACCACAACAGGCTCTCATTCTATTCTTTTTTTTTTTTTCTTATAAGAACAACATTTAATTGGAGCTGGCCTACAGGTTCAGATGTTCAGTCCATTATCATCAAGGCAGAAACATGACAGCATCCAGGCAGGCACGGTACAGGTGGAGCTGAGAGCTATATCATCGTCTAAAGGCCGCTATGAGGAGACTGTCTCATTCTATTCTTGCCTAATTGGTACTGTTAAGTACTGACAAAATTTTAATTAGGTTTAAATTCCCCTATTGGTTCTGATTTGATAAGGACTTAGCATAAGTGACTCCATGCTTTTTATACATTCATTCTACATCAGTCAAGAAAGTAGGGTGTTTTGGGGCATAGCGACCCACACCTTTAATCCTAGCACTCCATAGGCAGAGGCATAAATATCTCTGTGAGTTTGAGGCCAGCCTGGTCTACATACTCCTGGGCCAGCAGTAACTACAGAGTGAGATTCTGTCTTAAAACAAACAGAAACAGCAACAATAAAAGATGGTATGTCTAAAAATGAGGCAGACTAAAGTCTTGGGCACTAGTCAAGTTTATTCAGAGCATCAGACAATTTATACCTTGAAGGTTAAGAAATCACCTGAGTGATGTGTACAGTCACAACAACAAGCCACATGTGGCAAAACCATGTTTTTTCCCATAGGGCACATGAATAACAACAGCTGAGGTAAATCCACTCCTATGCACTACACCTCAGAAGAGCATGGAAACATATTTCAAGAACAATTCCATTTTTAAAACACTGAGGTCGCAAGACTTTTGTCTTGATCTCTTAGAGTTTTCTCACAAGTACTCAGAATTCTCTATGACTCCATTCTTGAACTGTGTCCTGACAGTATGTGCTTTGTTGTTTCCTGTGTGTGTGTGACACTGAGGACTGAGTGAGTTGGGTGGGTGAGTATGTGCTTCACCACCCCACTACGAGTCTGTATCTCCAGACATTTTTACTGTCTATAAAACAGCTTCACCAAGTTGGCCAGGCTGGGCTTGAACCTACTCTGTAGCCCAGGTAGATTTTTGTTCTTTTTTTTCTTACTTTCTTACACATATGCTATGTATCTGTTATGGTGTTCATGACATGGTGTTCAAATAAAAGTGAGAAAACAACTTTTGGGGAGTTGGTTCTATCCTTTTACCCTTACACCAATTCCAGGGATCCAACTTCGGTTTCCGGACTTGCATAGCAAAATGCACACAAATATTAGGTTTCATTGATGCATTTTCAAACACAATTTATGTTACCTACCTCGTTTCAATACCTTTGCCCTTAAAGGACTCAACTCCCTGCCCCTTTAAACCCATCCCCCTTTCCGCTTTCGTGTCACATGTGTTCTATTGCCCTTCCACGCCTCTTTAAAACCTCTTTTCTCTATGTCATGGTTTCCTTCCTAGGAATATTTAACAGATTATAACAATAGCAACAAAATGGAATATTTCATTTCTTCCTGTTCCACTAGTCAGTGAACTTGATAAATCAACAACCATACAGAAATGATATATATTTACATACTATATTTTTATATATTATATATTATGTACATTAAAATTTATACATATATAAAAATGTATAAGGGCTGCAGTTATGACTCAATGGTTAATCTTCTTGTAAACCATACTCATAACCTTGCATGAACATATAAACACATATGTGCACACATATACACACACATGAAGAGCTAGGCCCTACTTGTAAAAAGAAACATGCATTATTTGACTAAGTCTGAATCTATAGTGCTTGTCTTTAAGAATATTGTCCAGATCCATCCATTTTCAGAATTTCAAAATATCATAATTTATCTTTTTTTATATTTGGGTAAAATCCCATCCATGCATATGTATGTCACATAAAAGATGATATGTATGTACCACACTTTGTTATCCATTCATCTGTTAATAATATCTAGGCTAATTTCAATTCCTTGAAATTGTGAATATAGAAGAAATAAATGTGGATGTGCAAATATCTTTGTGATAGTCACTTTAGTATATGGCCCAAAGTGATATAGAGGGGTTATACGATAGTTTTCTAGTTGGATATTTCTAGTCATTTCTCTTCTCAAGTCATCATTCACAAAACCAGTCTAGGCCAATTCTTTTGTTTTACCTAACTAGAGCATATTTTAGAATATTTAACAGATTATAACAATAGCAACAAAATGGAATATTTCATTTCTTCCTGTCCCACTAGTCAGTGAACTTGATAAATCAACAACCATACAGAAATGATATATATTTACATATTATATATTTATATATTATATACATTAAAATTTATATGTATATAAAAACATATAAGGGCTGTAGATATGACTCAATGGTTAATCTTTTTGTAAAAGACTCAAGTTCAAATCTTAGGCTTCTCAAAACATACTATAATTCCAGTTCCAAGATATCTGATGCCCTCATACCCTCTGAGATCCCCTGTATATATGTAGTGTACATAAACTCATGCAGGTACACACACATAAATTTTTTTTAATATTGTATGCTGAATTTTAATATATTTAGATTTCTAGGATACAGATATATTTATATTTTATTCATAACATATGTAAGTTTTGCTTTGTTTACTTGAAATTAAGGGGGAAAACCAAGTTCTCTGTTAATGTTGAAATGGACAGGAACAGAGACTCTAGAAACTTCATGATAAAATAATCACTTGGTCATGTGATTGTGGTGCAATCCTTTAATCCCAGCACTTGAAAGGCAGAAGCAGGCAAGACCAACCTGATCTACAGAGCAAGTTCCATGGTAGCCAGGGCTACTCAAAGAAACCCAGTCTTGAAAGACCAAAACAAAAATGATAAAATAATAATCATTTAAAAGACTAGTATGGCAGGCCTGGGCATGGTAGTACTCCCATCTCTCAGGAGGCAGAGGCAGAGGCAAGAGATTTCTCTACCTCTGCATCAAGCCATCCTGGTCTACATAGCCAGCAATGATCACCTAATTAAATTCTATGGTAGGAGTAGAGGGGGGGAAATAATTCAACAGAAGTCAAAGTACAGAACTAGAAGTACCTGTAAAAGTGTTAATCCCTCTGAGTCCGTGTGTGTGTGTGTGTGTGTGTGTGTGTGTGTGTGTGTGTGTGTGTGTGTGTGTGTATACTGGAGAGATGGCTCAGCCAGTAAGGGGACCTGAGTTCAATTTCCAGCATGCAATTTAAAGACCTCACAGCTGTCTGTAACTCCAGCTTTAGGAAGATCTGACTTCTTTTTCTGGCCTTTAAGGCACCACACATGCACATAGCACATATAAATACATGTAGGCACTTACATGTACACATATATCTATTCTTTTAAAGCTTTATTTTTAATTATGTATTAAGTGTTATGTGTGTTTATGCATGCTTGCATGTGGATACGAATACCGTGCTCAAGGAGGTGAGAGAAAGGTGTTGGGAGTTCCTGGAATAGGAATTCCAGGCAGATTTGAGCTACCTGGTGTGAGTGCTGGGACTGAACTTGAAACCTGTACAAGTGAATGTGCTCTCAGTTACTGAGTCATCTCTCCAGTCCTAGAAGTGAATTGTTGAGGACAAATGCTGTGTCGTTGACTTGAAAATCCTAAACCTGGCAGTCAGAAAACAATAAATATTTGTTGAATTAATGAATATATAATTCACACTATAACATCAAGATTTTGATATATTTCCCTCTAACAAATCTGTAATTTTTTGCTTAATACAAAGAATCAAATTATAAACAGTAGCATTTCAATTGTCATATGTGATTGTAAGAGTCTCTGTAGAATTGTTCATGTAGACAATTCCATTCTTTGTATATGATCAAAGTCATGTGTGGACTGGACATGTTAAAAAAAGTGGATCATCTCTTTGTACATTAGTTATTACCTCTCCACTGACAACCATTAAAAAATATTACATCTCAGTCAGTTGTCCATACAAATCTTCATTGTCCAGTCATTTCCCCACCCATCTTTATCAGACCTGTTGATCTGGAACTGTACAAGTTAAATTCTCTTCCTACACACATTTCCCCACCTGCCAAGTCCTCTGAGGGCTTGGCAGCTGGCCTGATTGTCATGATGCTCCCCAGACCTCCATTCTCTGGCCACATCTCTGCCTGTCTTCCCCCAATCCTTTTGCTACTCTGTCACCACAGGTATATTCAACTGCTAGGAAACTTTCACAGTACCCTAAGTTTCATCGTTCAGTCCAAGGATACCCAACAGAGTCCTGCAAAACATCAGATCATCAAGATTAGACCCCCTCCCAATACCAGCTACAACAGGAACAGCTATCCTACTAGTGAAAGCCCTGGATATCCTATCACAGAAACTCAAAAGCAAGTGAACTTAAATCCAATCTTATAAAGATGATAGAGGCCTTTAAAAAGGAAATGAATAAATCCCTTAAAGAAATACAGAAAAATACAACCAAACAGGTAGAGGCCTTTAAAGAGGATAAAAATAAATCCTTTAAAGAAATAACAGAAAAATACAATTAAACAAGTGAAAGAAATAAATAAAACTGCTCAAGACCTGAAAAAGAAAATAGAAGGAATACAGAAAACACAAACTGAGGGAATCCTAGAGGTGGAAAACCTAGAGAAGAAAACAGAAACAACAGATGCAAGTATCACCAACAGAATACAAGAGAAAAAAAAAGAACCTCAGGTGTAGACAATACAATAGAAGAAACTGATACATCCATTGCATTAGTCAAGGTTCTCTAGAGTCACAGAACTTTTGGGTAGTCTCTATATAGTAAGGGAATTTATTGATGACTTCAGGCTGTAGTCCAACTCTCCGACAATGGTCAGCAGCAGCTGAGAACGGAAGTTCAAGGATCTAGCAATGGCTCAGTCCTGTAAGGCAGGCAGGCAAAAAAGAGAGAATCTTCCTTCTTCCAATGTTCTCATATAGGTCTCCAACAGAAGGTGTGCCCCAGATTAAAGGTGTGTGCCACCATGCCTGGGTCCCAGATGACCTTGAACTCAGAGATCTCCTTGCCTTAGACTCAATGCCTCAAGATTTCCATACCAAGACCCAAGTTAGAAACTTGTGTCTCCCAGCCTCAAGATCAGGATCAAAGGTGAGCCTTCCAATTCTGGATTGTAGTTCATTCCAGATATAGTCAAGTTGACAACTAGGAATAGCCACTACAGCAGTCAAAGAAAATGTTAAATCTAAAAAAATTCCTGACACAAAATATACAGGAAATCTGGGATACCATGAAAAGACCTAACCTAAAATAATAGGAATAGAAAAAGTTGAAGAAACCCGGCTCCAAGGACCAGAAAATATTTTCAACAAAATCATAGAATAACATGTTCCCAACCTAAAGAAAGATGCTCATAAACCTACAAAAGCTTATAGAATACCAATTAGACTATATCAGAAAAGAAAGTCTTCCTGTCACACAATACTAAAATATAATATAAAACATTAAATCTACATAACAAAGAATATTAAAAGCTGCCAGGAAAAAAGGTCAGGTAACATACAAAGGGAGGCCTATCAGAATTATGCCCAACTTCTAAACAGAGATTTTAAAAGCTAGAAGGACAGATATCTTGCACCCTTTAGAAAACCACAGATGGGGTTGGGGATTTAGCTCAGTGGTAGAGCACTTGCCTAGCAAGCACAAGGCCCTGGGTTCGGTCGCCAGCTCCAAAAAAAAGAGAAAAACAAACAAACAAACAAACAAAAAAAACCACAGATACCAATCTAGACATATCCAGCAAAACTCTCAATCACTATAGATGGAGAAAGCAAGATATTTCAAGACAAAAATAAATTTAGACAATATCTATCCACAAATCCACCCCTACAGAAAATACTGGAAAGAAAGCTTCAACCCAAGGAAAATAACTACACCCAAGAAAACACAGGAAATAAATAAATCTACATGAGAAAAACAAAACAAAAGAGGAGAAACACACACACACACACACACACACACACACACACACACACACACACACACACTAATAAAACCAATATCAAAATAACAGGAATTAAAAGTCACTGGTCTTTAACATCTCTGAACATCAATGGACCCAATCCCCAGTAAAAAGACACAAGTGAACAGAGTGGATGTGTTCTGCTGCATACCAGAAACACACCTCAGCAATAAAGACAAACACTACCTCAGAATAAAGAGCTGGAAAAACAGGTTTTCCAAGCAAATGGACCCAAGAAGCAAGCTAGAGTTGCCATTCTAATATCTAATAAAATAGACTTTCAACCAAAATTAATCAAAAGAGATGAGGAAGGACACTTCATAGTCACTAAAGGAGAAATTTACCAAATGACATCTCTGTTGAAGTTGGGCCTGCCTGGTTCTACCTCCCAGCCTCATGCTCCCAGAGATGAGATTCAGATTCAAAATATATTTGCAAATACCTTGGCCATATAGCTTGGCCATTTGCTCTACTCTGACTAGATCATAACTAAAGGTATCCCATTTATTCTTAGCTAGTTACTATCTGAATTTTATTGTAATTAATTAAACTAGTATCTAATATGACCATGAGTTTGACTATCTGGCTATTAATTCGGACTTTTTAACCATCCCTAATAGTTTGTAATTTGTATTTTTATCATCCCTAACAGTTTGTAATAGCAGCTTTTAAGAGGACTAGAACTTTACATTGCATCTTTAAGAATTGTTTAAGTACAAAACCTCAAATAAACATTAAAACATATATATTATGTGAATCAAAATAACTTAAATTTGTATAAATATACAAGAACCTATACCAATGTGTCAAAAATAACCTTATTTCTATATAAATATACAAAATTCTGTACCAGTGTAACAAAATATAATCTCAATTTTGCATCAAAATATAAAGATCTTTACCAATGTAAGATTATGGCTATAAAATATTTTTGGTTTAAGAGTATATTCAATAATCCAGCCATATTTTTCTAATATTCTTATTATATTTCTATATCTTTCCCCTTTTTTAACTACCTTCCCTTTATCTAAGAGAGAAAGGGCGATGGAGAAAAGAAAGATAGAAATCCCTGTTTCATTTCCTCCAAAGTCAAGACCATAATTATTTGTAAATCATCTCCTAAAATGACCACATATCTATCATTCATAAAATAAACGACCAGAACCAAATCTTTGTTGGGATTTCCGTTGCTGTGAGGAGACCCTCTGACCAAAGCAACTCTTATCAAGGACAGCATTTAATTGGGGTTGGCATGCTGGTTGTGAGGTTCAGTCTATTATCATTATGGTGGGAAGCATAGGAGCATCTAGGCAGGCATGTTGCTGGAGGATCTAAGAATTCTACATCTTGTTCTGAAGGCAAACAGGAGAAGACTATCTTCCACGTGGTTAGATGGAGGGTCTCAAAGCCCACCTCCACAGTGTCGCACTTCCTCCAACAAGGCCACACCTCCTAACAGTGCTACTCCCTATAGGCCAAGCATATTCAAACCACCACATTCCACTCCCTGACCCCCATAGGCTTATTAAAACACATGAGTCTATGGGGGCCACACTTAAACATAGCATAATGCAAAATACATTTAGTTCAACTTCAAAGGGCTCCATAGTCTATAGCAGTCTCAACAATGTCAAAAATCCAAAATTCAAAGTCTTTTCTGAGATTCGTTTAATCATGTAACTGCAATCCCCTATAAAGTAAAAATCAAAAGGCAAATTGCACATTGTAAACATCATAAATTATACATTACCATCCCCAAACATCATAGTGAGGAAATACTGGACAAAACCAAGATGAAAAACCAGCTGGACCAACTCCAAACTCAGCATCTTCATGCCAAGTTTGGGAGAACCTGAAAGGGCTTAGCCTGTAGCCATGGTCTTCAGGAAGATTCTGTGCATTTTGCCATCTCCCTATTGTATAGGCAGGACTCCGTGAAAACAGGAGCCAAAATACATGGCTTGAAACTAAAAATAGATCCCCAGACAGAGTCATTAATTTAACAGGCTGGCAGTCAATGATGGATAAGATTTTGCACAGAGACTTGCCAACTTTGACAGAAATGCATTACTATAGATAATACATATTCCACAATGGATAAGGAAGGCATTCTTGTCAGAACAACTTAAGACAGAGGCAGTCTTGCTTATGAAATTAAAAAAAAGGGGGGGGGATGTGGAGAGCTCTTGGTTCTACTTCAAGGATATTGTCAAGAATTTGATGTTGGGTTAGGACAAGAAGGTAGGTTCAAGATCTTAATCATCTTGATGAATCCCTGAATACCACAGGACTTTGTTTATTGCCTTGTTCGTTCCTTAACTACTGTGTTTATGCTTTGTTCCTTAACTACTTTGTTTATACCTTAGGTCTGACCACTGACCATACATATTCTTTGTATGTGCAGACTGGAAAAAAAAATAAACCCACTTCAGACTCAGAACTGGCTGGAGTCATGTTATAATGTTGTCTAATTGTCTTTTTCTTTTCAATCCTCACTCCGTCCCTTGAGACCATGACTGACTGAGTTAGCTTGCTCAATATCTTAAACTGACCTCAAATATACAGCAATTCTCCTATCTCTGCCTTCCAAGCACTGACATTAGAGGTGTGCATTACCACTCCCAACTAAGTTTGGTACTTTGAACTTTCAATTTCTCAGGGACAACCCTCTCTGTTCTTATCATGTTCTCTCAGAGAATGGTATTTGTGATACTGCTGTCTTCCTTTGAGACCTAGAGACATGCAAAAATTAAAGACTATCAATCAGGATAATATGGGTTATGCCATAACTCTTCCAAAATATTCTGCTTGAAATAGTAACTTGTTCTTTACTTGTATACATGTCTGCTGATCCCAAAAAGTTCTCATCACAATGTATTCCCTGAAGGAACTAGTGATGAGATATGAACAGAGGTTTCAATAATTGTACTAGCAAGAACAAAGAAATACGACAAGCATGCATTCTAGCATTTAAAATGTCTGCCCAGAAATAGAACAAATCTCTTCTAGTCATATTCCCTTGTCTAGAACATGTCATATAGCCTTCAAACAGTGAGGGAACATGAAGAAGCAATCTTGCTTTAAGCTCCACATTCTTTTTTTTTTTTTTAAAGGGGAACAAGAATACCCTTGGGAGGGGATAGGGAGGCAAAGTTTAGAACAGAGGCAGAAGGAACACCCATTCAGAGCCTGCCCCACATATGGCCCATACATATACAGCCACCCAATTAGACAAGATGGATGAAGCAAAGAAGTGCAGGCCAACAGGAACCAGATGTAGATCTCTCCTGAGAGACACAGCCAGAATACAGCAAATACATAGGTGAATGCCAGCAGCAAACCACTGAACTGAAAACGGGACCCCCGTTGAAGGAATCAGAGAAAAGACTAGAAGAGCTTGAAGGGGCTCAAGACCCCATATGAACAACAATGCCAAGCAACCAGAGCTTCCAGGGACTAAGCCACTACCCAAAGACTATACATGGACTGACCCTGGGCTCCAACCTCATAGGTAGCAATGAATAGTCTAGTAAGAGCACCAGTGGAAGGGGAAGTCCTTGGTCCTGCCAAGACTGAATCCCCAGTGAATGTGATTGTTGGGGGGAGGGTGGTAACGGGGGGAGGGTGGGAAGGGGAACACCCATATAGGAGGGGAGCGGGAGGAGTTTGGGGGATGTAGGCCCAGAAACCGGGAAAGGGAATAACAATCGAAATGTAAATAAGAAATACCCAAGTTAATAAAGATGAAAAAATGGCATACAAATAGCCAGATCACATGTTCCAATCTCAGTTTGTTCAGAGCATTTATTCAGCATAGACACTGATTTTATTAGGATGCTCATAAATCAACAGAATCTTAAACACTAAAGTTTGATTTTGTGCTGGTTAGTATGTCAACTTGACACAAGCTAGAGTATCTAAAAGGAGACAGAACCTTGATTTACAAATTGCCTCCTACTTCAATCCTATAGGATATTTTCTTAATTAGTGATTGATGGGGTGTTATGATCTGACCCACCTTTCCCACACAATAGCTGTAGCCATTTTGTTCTTGCCTGCCAGCTAATTTATATTGTTGCTGTAACATGCCTGCCAGTCATTGACACAGAGAAATGACTTGACTCAAGAACATGCTGACCACATAGCCTGTTTTGTTCTGTCTGTTCTGAATGTTCTGTATTAGGTTTGCTAATCTTAAGAAATTCCACAAAACTTTACATAGGACCCATCAAATCAAAGGTTAATATGAATGTTTAAGATGGCTTGAGTCAAACCTGACTACTGGGCAGGCAACCCTTCCTGCACCTATGTATGAGCTCACTGTGTTGTTTGTTGTTGTTGTTTTTTTGTTTTTTGTTTTTGGCTGATATCGAAGAATGCTACTAATAAACCAAAAAATTATGAAAACTCATGGAATGTTATCTTAATGTTCTGAAATTCCCCTGTTCACTACCCATCCACCACCTGCCCCAGTATCTTACTCAGGACCATTATTCAACCTAAGTAAGCCAACTGTTTCCCTCCTTGTTTAAACATTTGAACCTGTTTTTTTTTTTTTTTCCCAATAAAAATCCTACACTGAGAGCAGATTGCAGTTGTTTTTGCAGTCCTGAATCTCCATTATGGTGTGTGTTCAATAAACTATTCTTGCTTAACTGAAATCAGTTTTTGTTTGGTTTGAACTCCAACCTGGAGGACAGCACAGCCTATTGTGAGCTGTGCCACATCAGGGCTGGGGATCCTGAGTTCCATAAGAAAGCAGACTGAGCAAACCAGTAAGAGAACTCTCCTGGGCTTCTATATCAGTGCCTGCCTCCAGATTCCTGCCCTGGTTTCCCTCAATGGACAGTGACTTCAGATATGTAAGCCAAATGAATCCTTTTTTACCCAGGTGTTTTATCATAGCACTAGTACCCCAATTAATGCTTAATACTGGAGCTGGAGAGATGGCTCAGTGGTTAAGAGCACTGTCTGCTCTTCTGAGGTCCTGAGTTCAATTCCCAGCAACCACGTGGTGGCTCACAACCATCTGCAATGAGATCTGATGCCCTCTTCTGGTGTCATGAAGACAGCTACAGTGTATGTACATACATAAAATAAATAAATTATTCCTAAAAAACAGGCTCAACACTGATGTGATGGTTTGTATAAGCTCAGCCCAGTGAGTGGCAGTATTAGAAGGTGTAGCCTTTTTGGAGTAGGTGTGTCACTTTGGGTATGGGCTTTAAGACCCTCATCCTAGCTTCCTGGAAGCCAGTATTCTGGTAACAGTATTCTGTTACCAGCCTTCAGATGAAGAGGTAGAACTCTGAGCTCCTCCTGTACCATGCCTCCCTGGATGCTGCCATGCTCCTGCCTTGATGATAATGGACTGAACCTCTGAACCTGTAAGCGAGCTCCAACTAAATGTTGTCCTTATAAGAGTTGCCTTGGTCATGGTTTCCATTCATAGCAGTAAAACCCTAACTAAAACAACTGGTAGGTACCACTGTTGAAATAAACAATTTTCTGTGCCTGGGCTACCTTCCTTCAAAACAGATCCCAAATAAAATTTCTACATGACTCCAAAACCAGGTTCATAAATAAATTGGGAACTATTTAAAATCAGAGTTCAAAAGTTGTTTGAGAGTCTTGTATTTTACAACTAGAGAGTTACTGGAGTTAAACACATAATCCTAAATTTAACCATCTCAGAATCTCTTAATAAACACCGAGAACAGATTGTTCCATGAATACAGCCACAGTGAAAGTGCTCGGACAACATAAATAAGCAGCCTTGTGCCAGTGAGTAATGTAAAATATAAAAACTTAACCTCTACAGAAATCCCTGTCCCTAAATCCAAAGTATTTCTGAACTTGCTTTCTGTCACATTTTCCTATTCTGAATGTGTTCAGTTGCAAGAATAACATATCTCATGTGCTGTTCTCCCCCACTCACCAGCTCTGGACATCTTGTCACATTTACTCCTCCCTACGTCCTTCTCTTCCTCCCCCTGTCACTTTCTTTCCTTGGATCACACAAGAAGTTGCAGACATCATTACATCTGACCCAACAGTGTTTAAGACATAGTACCTCGAAATGTGGTCCTTAATATTTTAAATGAAGGGATTTGAGATAATGGCAGGATTCTTCGGGAAGGACTCTTCAGTCTTACTTAGAAGCTGGCTATAAAATCCTTATGGGAGAGCTGTTCGTATAATACCACGGGAAAGGAGCATGCTTGATTCTGGAGATGGATGAAGCCAGCCAAGAGAAATCACAATGAATAGTCCTGCAAAGTACCCTTCTTACCTCTCTTTCTACTCTTAGCTTATATGTTGTTTGTTTTGGCAGACTTTCCCAAAACTTTTCTGCCAAGGACCAGACTCAGCTAGGTCTCTGTTGGTGAAAACAAACCATTCAAATCAAACTGTGGGTTCAAGCTGGCAGTCTATGTTCTGCTTGAGATAGCTCCCAAGTTAACTCTCTGTAGGTAGCTCTTGGCACTGTAGTCTGCTGGAGACAACTTTTCAGACTCTCTCTCTCTCTCTCTCTCTCTCTCTCTCTCTCTCTCTCTCTCTCTCTCTCTCTGTGTGTGTGTGTGTGTGTGCGCGCGCATGCGCACATTCTGCTCACTCTGAATAGCTTGCTTATTCTTGCTATTCTCAAAACTCCTCTGGTTGAGACAGCTAACTTTTTGCTCAAGATAGCGCTCTCTGGTTGAGACAACTCAACATTGTAGCTAAATGTTGAGCCGAGCTACAAAAAGGAGGTGAAGGACCATGAATATCTTAAAGGCAAAGTCTAGGACTGGATCCAAACAGATTCGTAGGTGGACAAATGGATAGCATTCCTGAACAAATAAATGAGTAGACGGACAACAATCAAGTAGCCCACACCAGTAATAAAGACTGAGTTGAGCTAAGCCTTTGGTGTAGCTGGGAGTTGCCTGTTGATCCCTTAAGGTAACAGGTTAGTAGTGGCCATAGCCATTTAAGTATTAAGTTATCCTCATTTGAATGGGTCCAGATGAAGGTGCCTTCCTTGGTCTTGTGTATTTGGTAAGTTCTTGGGCCTGGCTTTTCTGTTTGTTTGTTTGTTTTGTTTTGTTTTGGTGTGATTTTAATATGCCCAGATGGTCACATGGTCTAAATTTACTTGGATTAAATTTAGAGGGTGATACGTTCCCTGTTTATAGGAGTAAATTATTTATCAACATGAGACTTATGGGTGGTACTGGACACATAGAGCTCTATGCCCACTTAAGTGCGGAGTAGGTCTGTATCTGTGTTTGAATTAAAAATGGAGTCCAAACTGGAGGTAAAGTGGAATCCCTTAAGGCAAATCACAGCTTGTTATGTACCATTTTACATAAAATGGAATGACTCAGGACAAGATATATAGCTGGGTCTCAAGATAATCCTTCTGCCTTAGCCTTCCAAATTCTAGGATTGCACCTAGTCCTATGACAAAAGATACATCATTCAGATTTTTGTTTGACTTGAAACAGGGCCTTATCAGCTGTGAAGGGGCAGGGGCATGGCTCCATGTTGTCACTCTCTCTAGCCTGAAGTGTTTGGTTAATTTTTTTTAGAGATTTTGATTAGTTTAACTGTCCACAATTCACCAAAGAACGATACCCCAGACTCATAGTATGCATAAGCAAAGAGCATTTTATTCTGCAGAAGACCAACATGCAGGGGTCTACCATTTATCAAGATGGAAATGCCCAGGTGTGCTCACAGGCCCAATTTAAAGCACATTAGGGGAATTCTGGGGAGGGAGTAGGTGACCTTTATCTTAATTGGTTGGCTTGATTCATAGGAATTTGGGATTTGCCTAGGGCTCTCAGTACATTCCAGAATCTTTGCTGGGGATTGGGGGGCTGGAAGCTATAGCTGGGGAAGCATGGAAACTGTTGCTGACCCATTGCCCTTGCCTCAGGCCAAGTGGCAGGGCAGCTTCTGATGGTGGAACAGTTTCTGTTTGGCTGCTCAAGGCCTGGGGTTCTTCCAGTAACTGACTTGCCTGGACTTGTCCAGTTCTGGGAAATAGAGATCTATGCCTAGCTTCCTGAGCTGCCAGTTTGAAGCCTGTCATGGAGTAAGCTTGTCTCTCAGTCCCCTCACTAGGGTCAAACTAGCATCCATGGCTTTGACAGAAGTGAGATTTTCAGAACTAACAATATGAAACAGAGTTAAAAATAGAAAGAACAACACTCAAGCAAAGAGTAAAAGCAGATAAGAACATGGGTATGAGCTTCTCAAATATGCAAGAAGACCAAGGGGAAAGAAAAGGCACTTGGAAAGAATTAGAAGTACCCATGTGTGAGGATGGCCTCCTCAAAGGAGAGCCAAGATGACACTTTGATGGCTCTCCATAGGTTGCTAGGAGAATCTTGTACGAGATTGTAATTTGACAAAGTAAAACTAGGAGCCACAATTATTATACAAGTAATAATAATAATAATAATAATAATAATAATAATAATACAAGTAATCTGGTAAGATTCCTACAAATTTGCAGGGGTTTTTATTTTTGTATTTTTAGTATAGTAAAAGAAATAATCAAGACCAGCTTAATCTATATAGAGAGTTCTGGAACAACCTAGACAGACCTTCTATCAATTGTGTGTGTGTGTGTGTGTGTGTGTGTGTGTGTGTGTATGTGTGTGCTAATATAGGGATGTGGAGCTCCAGTTATTTTGTAACATGTCCCTCAAGTGTGATTTATTTTTCTTATGACTTGACTACATGTTGTGTGCTTTGGAGAAAAAAATTTCAGAGTTAATATCCTACTTTTAATCCAGGGGTATATGTTACCTACATGACTTATAGCTGTAATTTACTCTGGTGAGGTAATGCTTATCCAGTTTTTCACTGTTTATTATCTTCAAAACATGTTCAGTATTCTTTTCATTATTCTACATTTTCAAAATTATATGCTTATTGAAAATTAACAAAAAGGATGGCTCAGTGTTTAAGGGTACTGCCTGCTCTTTCAGAAGATGCAGGTTTAATTCCAGGCACCCACATGGTGGCTCAGAATTGTCTGTAATTTTAGTTCTAGGAGATTCAACAACCTCTTCTGGCCCATGGCCACACCTGCATACAAGAGGCATGCATTCAGTTCATACAGTTAAACATACGTAAGTAATAAAAACTTTGGGAAAATATTCTCTTGCTTTCACCTTCATTATTTCCTTCCCCAAAATGCTTCTAAGTAGCAATCCTTAGAACTCTGTAATTTCCTGTTCCTTTAACAAGTCATCATGAAAGCAATTCTTTGCTGGTCATTATGAAATGTAACAGGGACCATAGCACAGTCTTGGTCTTTAAGAACTCATTGTTCTGGATAAACCCTTAGCCAGACTAAGCAGAAGGCACAGAGACTGTATTAACAAATCAGAAATTAACAAAATCAGAAATGAAAAGGGAGACATAACAACAGAATCTGAGGAAATTCAAATATCATCAGATCCTACTACAAAAGCCTATATTCAACAAAACTGGAAAATCTGGAAGAAATGGACAATTTTCTAGACAGATACTGGGTACCAAAGTTAAATCAGGATCAGATAAACCATCTAAACAGAACCATAACTCTTAAAGAAATAGAAGTAGTTATTAAAAGTCTCTCAACAACCACAACAACAACAAAAGCCCAGGACCAGCTAGGTTTAGTGGAGAATTCTATCAGATCTTCATAGAAGACCTAATAATTAGACTGTTGAAACTATTCCACAAAATAGAAACAGAAAGAACAGAACCTAATTCCTTCCATGAAGCCATAGTTATGCTTATACCTAAACCACACAAAGACCCAAAAAAGAGTGATTCAGAACAATTCCCCTTATGAATATCAAAACAAAAAATACTCAAAATTCCTGTAAACCGAATCCAACAACACTTCAAAAGGATCATCCATCATGATCAAGTGGGCTTCTTCCCACGGATGCAGGGAATGGTTCAATATACAGAAATCCATCAACATATTCCACTATATAAACAGACTCAAAGCAAAAACACACATGATCATCTCATTAGATGCTGAGAAAGCATTTGACAAAATTCAATACCACTTCATGTAAAAAGCCCTGGAAAGATCAGGAATTCAAGGCCCATGCCTAAACATAGCAAAAGCCATATCCAGCAAACCAGTCGCCAACATCAAACTAAATGAAGAAAAACCTGAAGCATTCCCACTAAAATCAGGGACTAGACAAGGCTGCCCACTCTCTCCCTACTCATTCAATATAGTACTCAAAGTCCTAGCCAGAGCAATCAGACAATGAAAGGAGGTCAAAGGGATACAAATTGGGAAGGAAGAAGTCAAAATATCACTATTTGCAGATGATATGACAGTGTACTTCAGTGACTCCAAAAGTTCCACCAGAGAACTACTAAGCCTAATAAACAACTTCAGCAAACTGGCTGGGTATAAAATTATCTCAAACAAATCAGTACTTCCTCTACTCAAAGGCTAAACAGACTGAGAAAGAAATTAGGGAAATGACACCCTTTACAATAGTCACAAAGAACATAAAATACCTCACTGTGACTTTAACCAAGCAAGTGAAAAACCTGTATGACAAGAACTTTAAGTCTCTGAAGAAAGAAATTGAAGATTTCAGAAGATAGAAACACCTCCCATGCTCATGGATTGGCAGAATTAATATAGTAAAAATGACCATTATGCCAAAAGCAATCTATAGATTCAATGCAATCCCTATCAAAATTCCAACTCAATTCTTCATAGAGTTAGAAAGAACAATTTGCAAATTCATTTAGAATAACAAAAAACTCAGGATAGCAAAAACTATCCTCAACAATAAAAGAACTTCTGGGGAATCACCATCCCTGATCTCAAGCTGTATTACAGAGTAATGGTGATACAAACTATATGGTATTGCCACAGAGACAGGCAGGTAGACCAGTGTAATAGAATTGAAGATCCAGAAATGAACACACACACCTATGGTCACTTGATCTTTGACAAAGGAGATAAAAACATTCCAGTGGAAAAAAGACGGCATTTTCAACAAATGGTACTGGTTCAACTGGACATCAGCATCTAGAAGAATGCAAATTGGTCCACTCTTATTGCCCTTTAGAAAGCTCAAGTCCAAGTGGATCAAGCACCTTTACATAAAACCAGATACATTCAGACTAATAGAAGAAAAAGCAGGGAAGAACCTTGAACACATTGGGCACCAGGTAAAATTTCCTGAGCAGAACACTAATGGTCTATGCTCTAAGATCAAGAATTTACAAATGGGATCTCATAAAACTGCAAAGCTTCTGTAAGGCCAAGGGCACTGTCATTAGGACAAAACAACAACCAACAAATTGGGAAAAGATCTTTACCAATCCTACATCTGATAGAAGGCCAATACACAAAATATACAAAGAACTCAAGTTAGACTCCAGAGAGCCAAATAACCCTATTTAAAATGGGGTACAGAGCTAAACAAAGAACTCTCAGCTGAGGAATATCAAATGGCTGAAAAGTACCTAAAGAAGTGTTCAGTATTCTTAGTCATCAGGGAAATGCAAATCAAAACAACTCCGAGAGTCCACCTCACATCAATGAGAAGGGCTAAGATCAAAACTCAGGTGACAACAGATGCTAGTGAGGATGTGGAGAAAGAACAACACTCCTCCATTGTTGGTGGGATTGCAAGCTAGTACAACCACCGTGGTCATTAGTCTGGAGGTTTCTCAGAAAACTGGACATATTGGATACTACCTGAGGACCCAGCTGTATCACTCCTGGGCATACACCCAGAAGTTGCTCCAACATATAACAAGGACTCATATGTTCATAGCAGCCTTCTTTATAATAGCCAGAAGCTGAAAAGAACCCAGATTTCCTTCAACAGAGGAATGGATACAGCAAATGTGGTACATCTACACAATGGAGTACTACTCAGCTACTAAAAACAATGACTTCATGAAATTCATAGGCAAATGGATGGAACTGGAAAATGTCATCCTGAGTGTATAGTAACTGAATCTCTGTCTCTCTCTGTCTCTCTCTGTCTCTCTCTGTCTCTCTCTCTCTCTCTCTCTCTCTCTCTCTCTCTCTCTCTCTCACACACACACACACACACACACACACACACATACGGTATGGACTCACTGATAAGTGGATATTAGCCCAAAAGCTCAGATTACCCAAGATACAATCCACAGACCACATAAAGTTCAAGAAGAAGGATGACCAAAGTGAGGATGCCTCAGTCCTTCTTAAAAGGGGGAATAAAAAATATTCATAGGAGGAGATATGGAGACACATTTTGTAGCAGAGACTGAAGGAATGGCCATTCAGAGCCTGACACCCCTGGGGATCCAGCCCACATACATATAGCCACCAAACCTAGACTATATCGCTGATGTCAAGAAGTGCATGCTGACAGGAGTCTGGTGTCGCTGTCTCTTGAGAGGCTCTGCTAGAGCCTGACAAATTCAGAGGCAAATGCTAGCATCCACCCATTAAAATGAAAATTCAGTCCCCATTGGAGGAGTTAGAGAAAGGATTGAAGGAGCTGAAGGGGTTTGCAACCCCATAAGAACAATAATACCAACCAACCAGAGCTCCCAGGGACTAAACCACCATCTATAAGTACACATGGATAGAGCCATGGCTCCAGCTGCATATGTAGCAGAGGATGGCCTTGGTGGGCACCAAAGGGAGGAGAAGCACTTGGTCCTTCCAATGCTGGACCCTCCAGTGTCAGGACGGGGAGGCAGGAAGGAGTGTGTGGTGGGGGGGGGATAACATTTGAAATGTAAATTTAAAAAAATCCATAAAAAGTAAAAAAAAATAAAAAAAAACCCTCCCCAAAACACGTTCTCACTATGTAGCTTGGACTGGTCTTGAACTTGCTAGAGATCCTGGCTGCCTTGAAATCATAATCCTGCCACTGTCTCCCTAGGATTACAGGCATGTGCTACCACGCCAAGTTGTCCCTATATATTTTTTAATGTAGAAAAAAAATCTATAGATTTTTAGTGAAGTTAGGTAGATGTGGGGAGCGGGTGTGGTGGCAGTCCCAAGATGGCGCCCGGGACTGCAGCTACCCCCCCCCCCCCCCCCCCCTCCCCCCCCCCCCCCCCCCCCCCTCCCCTCCCCCTCCCCCCCCCTCCCCCCTCTCCCTCTATTTCCCTCTCTCCTTTTCTCCCTCCCTCCCCTACTCCTCCCTCTCTCAGTCTCTCTCACAAAGGCAATTTATCAGAATTCCAGTCTATAGTCTAGCTGATCAAACAATGGCTAGCTGTGAATGGAAAGTCCAAGAATCTAGTAGTTTACTCAGTCCACAAGACTGGATGTCTCAGCTGGTCTGTATATGCTGAAATTCTGAAGAAGTAAGGCTCCAATTCCAGTGAAGGGATGGACTTTCCAGCAAGGTGAATGCAAGTAGGTAAAGAGCAAAACCTTCTTTCGTTCATGTCCAACAGAAGGTGACCCATATTAGAGGTCATTTCGCCTCAAGATCCAGATCAAATGTGTGTTGTCTTCCTTTTTCAAGGTCTTGAATCAGAGGTGTGCCTTCCTACTTCAAAGTTCTTGATTAAATGTGGATTTACCCACTTCAAATCAAGCAAAAGAATAGTTCACAGGTGTCCCCTCCAGTTCTGGATTATAATTCATTCCAGAAATACTCAAGTTGACAACCAAAAGTAGTCTTCACACTGAGTACAGTGGCATACACTGGTAATCTTAGCATTTGGAAGGTGGAGGCAGAAGGATCAGAAGGTTTATTAAATACTGAATAAAATACTGTAGCCTGAGCTACATACTCTACCTTCGAAAAAGCTTTATGACTATTAGGGTTGAACTTCTTTCCTCAAAAAAAAAATTACTGGGTTGGGGATTTAGCTCAGTGGTAGAGCGCTTGCCTAGCAAACGCAAGGCCCTGGGTTCGGTCCCCAGCTCCGAAAAAAAGAAAAGGAAAAAAAAAATTACTATGAGTTCATATTTCTGGTAATATGACCACTTTTTTTTTTCAGGCACTATGGTTCATGTTTTTAATCTAAGCATTTGAAAGGATAAGAATTCGAGGGCAGCTTGAGCTATACTGAAAAACTTTGTCTCAAAGAACAAAACAAACAAAAATCCCATGATTTAATTAATTATATTTTATTTATCTATGATGCAAGGGATAAAACAGGCTGTATCTCCAGCCTTTTGTTTACTTTTGGGGGGCAGAGTCTTTTGACGTTGCTTAGGCCAGTTTCTCAAGTAGCTGGAATTATATGACTACACATGCAAACCTAACTAAAACATACACTTTTATTTTTCTTCCCCACTGGAGATCTTACCCAGGGTCTCATGCATTCTAAGTAACTTCTCTATCACTGAGCACTAGCAGACAGGTCAAATGCATGCTATTCATTAATTAACAAACTAAGTTCGTGAAGTACATGACAGAATGAAACCAGAGCTTTAAAAAAGTGTTTAGATAGGTTTTATTTGGCCAGATTGGTCTCAAACCCATGCATTCAAGAGTATGAAACTTCTACATCAGCCTCTGAATACTATGTGGCATTACAAATGTGCACCACTGTGCCCAGTTTAGGGATGTGTGGGGGAGGGGCTAGGATTTGAATATAAGCCCTTGAGCAAGTTAGCTAAAGCTCTCTACCATTGAGCAACAAACCTCAGAAAAGCTCTTTAGACAAATGAAATTTAATGTAACTCATTATATTAGACCACTGTCAGTGGTTATCCCAGAAGATTGGAATTATGAATGGCATTTAATAACCTCAAATTTCCTTTGGGAATATCGGATTGCTTAGAGCACAGCAAGTTCTTTACACCAAGAGGATCACGGGAGTTGAAATAAACATGTTCTCAGGGTGTAAAAATTTTCAAAAGTTTCTCTCCTACACAGTGAAATAGCTACAATTTAATATTCAGTATCACCAGTGCCTTTCTTCTATAATAAAGAAGTTAAGTGAAGCAGCAAAATAAACAAGTTGATTTTATTGGCAGTGCTTTGGATCCTCACTTCCTGGAATGTGGGAGCACAGATTTATTCTTATCTCTGAGTCTCCTGATTCAAGCTTTTGTTCTGTATCCCTCTGCCTGGGATGTTGTCCTTGGTGGCCTCCTTATTTCCCAAGGTTATTGAGATACCAGCTACTCTGAGTGAACTTGTTTCAACCTGAGAAAATCATCCTCTCTGCTATCAAAGAACACTCTGTACTTTCTCACAGGTATGTTTTATTAGTCTTTTCACTGTCTGGAATTTCTTGGAGCAAGGATTTTTAAAAATCATAATGGCTCGAGATTTATTAAATCAACATGCCACTCTTCTTACAAAATTACTGTTGATAGGGGAAGACAGTGGCAATGGGTCAGCCAGTGGGGCTGTGGTGCCTGAGGAGACTCTGCTAAGGGGAGTTTGGGATATCTCAGCTCCTGCCTAGGAGGATAGGAAGTTAAATATGCATACCTTAGTATCTATAAATATAAGTATTTTATTTACTTATATATTAGTAAATGATGAATACTGTCCCAGGCATTATACAAATGTTCAGTCATTTAACACTCAGAAAGGTTCTGTGGGGATTACTATCACATTTATGCATTTGTGTATTTATGTTTGAGATAGGGTCTTACTAAATAGCCCAGGTTGGCCTCAGACTCAAGATTCTCCCATGTCACTCTTCTAATTCTTAGAATTTTAAGCGCGTCAAAACTTACCCCTTGGGGTTGGGGATTTAGCTCAGTGGTAGAGTGCTTGCCTAGCAAGCGCAAGGCCCTGGGTTTGGTCCCCAGCTCCGAAAAAAAACAAAAACAAAAACAAAACTTACTCCTTAAATTATTTAACTTAGATTTGGTTTTAATTTGTTTTTGTTTCTTTAGGACAGGGTTTCATATATCTGTGGGTAGCCTCAAATGTAGTAGTGTGCAGTTGAAGATTGCATTGAATTTCTGATCCTACTGCCTTTCTCTGTGAGTGCTAAGGATACAGGCGTGTAATCCAGTTAACTTATATGTTGTTGGGAATCAAACTCAGGGCTTCATCTGTGTTGGGCAGTAACTCTACCAACTGAGCACCATTCCAGTCTCTTATGCCCCAGTATTATAGATAAGGAATCTACAGAGCAGAGTAGTCCTAAGTTTTAATGTCAACTCAAGCTGATGTTTGACGTACAGTAGGTGTTTATCCATTTAATAAATATATTTCTATCGTTTTGAGACAGGATCACACACAGTTCAGGATGGTATTGAAACTTAATCTTCTTGAATGCTTGCCCTGTTGACTGAGAGTACAGGTATGTGACATCATGCTGACTTTGCTCTGATCAGTAAATATTTTTTGAATGCTTTATATGTGTACACTCTTCTGGGTTCTTCAATTGAGCAGTGGAGTAAAGCGAAAAACATATCTATTGTGGTTGCCAGATAGTGCCCAGAAGATGAAGGAAATGGAGAAGGGGGGGCGATGAAAAACAGAGTAGTGGAGAAAGAAGGAAAAAGAAACAAGAGGTGTTAAAGAAATAGTTGTGGGGCCAAAGAGATGGCTTAGAGAGAACTACAAGGGGATGTATCCTTAACAAGGCCTTGGGACCTGGTACAATAGACTGCTGTGCTGACACAGGGCCTATCATCTAATCAAGGGAGTATTTCAAATTATTCGAGGAGACAAGGGAGTTGAGGGCCTTAGTTTTGTGATATAAGTTAGTTTAAGTGGGTCTGTGCTATGATTCTCGTATGAAGTGTCTCTTTAAAAGGCTCTTGGTCTCCAACTTGTGTGCAGTTATTGAGAGGTGAATAGATCATAATGACTCTGATGAAATTAACTGATCAATCCAGTGATTGGGAGGTGGGACTTCATTGAAAGGAGCAGGTGCTTGAGGGTTATGTCTTGTACTGGCCACAGAGTGAGCAGCTATTTTCTCTTGTGTATTCCTGCCATGAAGAGTCTGCATGAGGACCCAAAGCAATGGAACCAGCCCACCCTGAAATGAAACCCCAACCTTGACACATCTACCACAAGTTTTTGATTCTAGCATTTGGGAATAGGAAAGAGGGAAATCAGAAGATCAAGATCATTCTTACATATGATCTTATGTAACAAGTTTGGCCAACCTGGGCTATGCAGGACTCAGTATAGTATTAAATGAATGCATATTTACACAAATGTATGTTTTCCCATTTGCAGTGAATTTTTCCTCCTTGTCCACTGATTCAAATCTACCTTATAAGTGTCTTCATCATCATTATTATTTTGATCTCACAGAACTAGGAATCGAACCCAGGGTCTTGTATGTACTGTGTCTCTAGGGCTTACTTCATTAGTTTTTGGATTATTGTTAGTTTTTTTTGTTTGTTTGTTTTTCACTTTTTATTCATTTTGAGACAGAGTCTCATGATCCAACACAGACTAGATTCAAACTTATGATCCTCTTTGCTTCAGTTTCCCATGCCCTAGGACACCTTTAACTCTTAGAGGAACTGATCACCCAGGAGCAAGCTTGGTGTTAAGCTACTAAGTATTGTTCTTGGATGAGAATAATTTAAAAAGGACAAATGTTCTATCATAAATCATAGTTTATGGATCAAGCTGTTTACATTTTCCCCTAGAGTATTTAGAATTCTTGTATTCAAATGTGGCAATGAAGCAGATTGAACTCTGGTAAATGCTTGAGGGTGACTTACCAAAGTTTCTACAAACAAATAATTTTTCACTTCTTTTTTAATTTTACTTTTGTCTAGTGAATGATATTGAGCAGATTATAACTGGGGTGGTATGATGTCTATTCTTTGTTTGTCAGCTTAACTCCATTTGGAATTAACTCAAACTCCCAAACACAGGGGCATCCCCTGAGAGACTTTTACTTAATTTGAAGTGGGAAGATCTATCTCTTATACACATCTATGAGGTAGGAAGACACAGCCTTAATCCAGATCTTTTGTTCTTGTTGAGGATGGATTCAATTCCCAGCACTCGAATGGTGGCTCACAACCACCCTAACTCCAATTTTAGAGAATCTGACACCTTCATCTGTACTTTATGGCGCCAGACACATACATGGTACATACAAAGGCATGAAGGGCAAAACACTCATACACATAAAATAAATAAACATAAAAGTTATTTTAAAAAGGAGTACCTTAAAAAAAAAAAAGAGGTATGATAGCATTGGCAAGCGGTTACACAAGGTTGTAATTCCAACAGATGGAAGGCTGAAGCAGGAAGATTATCATGAGTTCAAGTGTGGTCAGTCTTGGCTACATAAAGAACACACACACACACACACACACACACACACACACACACACACATGACAACAACAACAACAACGACGACGACGACGACAACAACAAAATAACCAGGGCTGGAACTATAGTCCAGTTGGCCAAAATACTTGCCTAGCATGCACAAAACTCGGGATGGGATCCCCAGCATTGAACAAGGGCATAGTGGTGCACCCCTGTAACCCCAGCACTTGGGAGATAAAGTATTACTGGTGGTCAGGGTCAGGTGTTTCCAGGTTCTTGGCCTCTTATTTAGAGCTCACAGAGATTTTCAAAAGTAGAAAAGATATTTTATTTGAAACACACCAATAAAAATTTACCAGAAAGCACTACAAGAGAGCAGTAGGCTACACACGTGAAGATACTCAAGAATCCCAATTGTTTAGGATTTCCTTTTACAGGGTTCCCAAAAAAGCAGTAATTTGGTTACTAAGATGCTTAATGAAGGTGGTTATTTGCTTTGATTGATAGATTCAGTTATATAATAGTTTTCTTCTACTGCTTATGTCTCTTTTTTTTAAAACGCATGATTTTACTCAGATGCACAGCCTTTGATACGTAGGCCAGCTTAGCTAAGATGATAAATAGATGGTTCTTTCTTAAAGCTTACATGTTATTAAGGTTTTGCTTTATTGGGCATGTACTTAAAACCAGTTCAGGCTGGATCAGCACTCTCTTTTCTGTACCTAGACATAACTAAGGATATGTTTGAATTTAAGCTGTCCAAGTTTGATGGTTGTTAGGGGAGCATAAGCATATCCAATTGTTCAGAGAGGAGTTTGCATTCAGTTCAATGTGCGGATGCTGCCTTAAGTTGTAGCATGAATTATTGGGAGAGGTATATATGTGTATGTTACATGCAGGTAAACAAACTTGGCTACCAAATGCATCATCAGTGCAGGAGGGTGTGCATAACCCAAACTAAATAGAGTCCCAGGTTACTAAACTATTCCCTATGCTTGCCAGCACAAGAGGATAAGGAACTCAAAACCATCTTCAGTTACAGAGAGTTTGAATCCATTTGACCTACATGAGACCCTGTCTCAAAAGAAATAAATACCAAAACTCAAGCAAATAAAAGAGGTATGGCAGTGGTGTGATTCTTACTCCTTTAAGGATCATTGTTTGACTTCAGTTTTGTATTCAGCAAGCAGAAAAAAGGCAGATAATATTACCTGTCTTTGGTCCAGGGAAACATATTTATTCGACACTTGACTTCAGCTAATCTCATGCTGGAGACCAGAGAGAACCAAGAAACAGAGCACAAGATCAGTAGCTAATCTTTCTACAGCAGCACACTCACCAGTTCTACCTTTCTAAAACTTAAATAAAGCAGAAAATCAATGTTTCTCTACCTCACCCCCCCATCAATCCTTGCACATTATGACCACTCCCTGACCAAAGTGTCATTCTATGTGGTAGTGAAAACAGAGTGTGTATATATTTGTGTGTGCTATTTTAAAACTAGTGACCTAAAAATCAATGTGTACAAATAGAAAATACAAGACTGCTGAGTTCAGACTTGCCAAGTCTTAAGCTCAGCCCAAGAAGATGATAAGTCTATTTTATCCTAACACTGGGTAAGATGGCCCAACAGAGAATCAAAAGGAACTCAGTGTTCAGGCAGACACGTCTATTCAGACCTGTGGTCATCAACAGGAGTTGTGACCCTTTTAATGATGTTGTTTGGGATTGCTGGGTGTATTTTCAGTTATCAAAGTGATTGAGTGAATTTGGACTGTCATTTGGTAGAGGAGAGCCAGGACTGACAGATGAGTAGAACACTATGCAGAACAAAGATCTCCTGCCTGACTTTCAAATGCTCTGCAGGGTATAGGAATAGAAGAAAGTCTGCAATTAGTTAAACATAAACCCCAATTCTGTTTTTCTTCTCCTACATATTACACTGAGGGCATTATGTTATTTTTTATTGTCCTGTGTACAGACAGATCATATTAATTCCAGGATAGTGAAGGGTATTTATTTTAAAACTTTATTTAAAAACTGGGTCTGATAGGATTGAGAAATATCATCCTGGATATTTGCATAGGTGGTATCCAGTGCATGAAAAATGTGCAAGTCCTGTGTAACTTCATCTAATCTTAGCCATATGAGGTATAGTGCCATAATTTCCAGAAGTTGTCTACATTTAAATCTGAATGTGTAAAGAGTCTCAATTCTGTGCCGACTGTGATTCCTTCTTAACCCATAGTAGGAGGAGCAAACTAAAAATAGGAACCACCAAGCTGCTTATGAAAAAAAAGAAACCATGGTGGGGGAGGGGGAGGGGATTCAAATGGAAAAATAGGTCATGGAGAGAGGAAAGGGGAAGAAGAACCTGAGTTAGTATCAGGTTAGGCAGGAAGCTGATCAAGACACAGACAGATCTGTTTGCACTACAGAACTTCACCACCACAGATGTTTATACAGAACCTGTTCTTGTCTCTAGAATGTAAACTTCATGTCACAATTACTCTCCATATATCACAAACAGCCTGCCTTTGTTCTCAGAATACATGTTGGGTAGTAAAAGGTCTAGAATAGGATATGGCATTGCTTAAGCTCAGCTTTTCCACTCTCTAAAGGGTCAAGTGAAAAGCTTGGGAGGATCTCTGTAAGAAAATGCATAAAAGCTGTGATTCCCTAATCAGAGGCTTGCAATTCCAAGGATCTGATATCCTTTCCCATCCTCAGGGTAAAACAGCTCAAATAGTCCCAGGAAGGAGCAGTGTACAGCAGATGCTTCAACTGCACTGGGAAAATAGCTGAAGTTCATTGTTGATTTTGTAAGACAGTGTTTCTGTCTTCAGCTTAAGCTAGCCTCCAACATAATGCAAACCCTTTGCCTCAGCTTCCTCAGTGATGGGATTGTCGTTGTGGATCATCACGCCAGGTTTGTTGTTTGTTTTAAAAAAGAAGTGAGCTAAGAGCAGAGAAGGCTTGATATTCAGACTTTATTTAAAATTGTGGAAATATTCTGATACAGAGTACAATAGCAAAGTGTTTACTTGGTGATTTCAAGGATTAGCTGAGATATATATGTTTGTTTCTAGGCTGGAGCTACACAGGACACATAAGTAGAATTATGGCTTGAACAAAATACTGAATTAGTTTGAAACATGAGGGTAAGGACCTGATAAGAGAATCAAACTGGGGGTTGGGGATTTAGCTCAGTGGTAGAGCGTTTGCCTAGCAAGCGCAAGGCCCTGGGTTCGGTCCCCAGCTCCGGAAGAAAAAAAAAAAAAAGAATCAAACTGGTATCAACACAAAATAAAAATTCATAAGAAAATACTGTTTTGAGTCAAACAAATGACCATGTCCTAAGAACACACAAATTCATGTTGGCTTGAACAATATTTCTAGTATGCATAAGGCTGTGTTCAAAAGCAAACAAACAAAAATAAAATAAAATAAGCAAGAAATCAGATTGGGGAAGATACAGAGGTGAGGAAGTTTCCTCTCTGGAAGTCAGATGTTTTTTTAAACAAGGAAAGAGGATTTTTTTTTTAATCCTTTTTTGAGATACTGTCTCACTATATATTTCTGGCTGTCCTGGAACTCACTACATAAACAAAGCTGGCCTTAAACTCACTGAACTTCGTATCTTTGGTAGATAATCTTTTATCTACCTCCCACTTCTTCTATGAGGGTGGTTCCCCCCCTAACACCCACCCCTTCCTGCCTCCCCATCCTGAAATTCTCCTATACTGGGAGGTCCAGCTTTGGCAGGACCAGGGGCTTCTCCTCTCATCTGTTTCCATGATCTGTCCATCTCTGAGAGTGTGGTGTTGAAGTCTCCTACTATTATTGTGTGAGGTACAATGTGTGCTTTGAGCTTTTAGTATGGTTTCTTTTATGAATGTAGGTGCCCCTGCATTTGGAGCATAGATATTCAGGATTGACAGTTTATCTTGGTGGATCTTTCATTTGATGAAGATGAAGTGTCCTTATCTTTTTTGATAATTTTTTGGTTGAAAGTTGATTTTATTCAATATTAGAATGGGTACTCTAGATAGTTTCTTAGGACCATTTGCTTGGAAAGTTGTTTTTCAGCCTTTTACTCTGAGGTAGTATCTGTCTCTGTCATTGACTTCTGTTTCAGGCATGCAGCAAAATGTTGGGTCCTCTTTCCATTATCCAGTCTGTTAGTCTATGTCTTTTTATTGGAGAATTGAGTCCACTGATGTTAAGAGATGTTAAGGAATTGTGATTGATGTTTCCTGTTATTTTTGTTGTTAGAGATGGAATTATGTTTGTGTGTCTCTCTTCTTTTGGTTTCGTTGCAAGATTACTTTTCTTGCTTTTTCTAGGGTGTAGTTTCCCTCCTTATTTTGGAGTCTTCCATCTTTATCCTTTGTAGGGCTGGATTTGTGGAAAGATATTGTGTAAATTTGGTTTTGTCATGGGATATCTTGGTTTCTTCATCTATGTTAATTGAGAGTTTTGCTGGATATAGTAGCCTGGGCTGGCATTTGTGTTCTCTTAGGGTCTGTATGACATCTTGCCAGGATCTTCTGGCTTTCATAGTCTCTGGTGAGAAGTCTGGTGTAATTCTGATAGGTCTGCCTTTATATGTTTCTTGACTTTTCCTTCTACTGCTTTTTATATTCTTTCTTTGTTTTGTGCTTTTGGTATTTTGACAATTATGTGACAGGAGGAATTTCTTTTCTGGTCCAATCTATTTGGAGTTCTGTATGTTTGGATTTCTTGGCTGTTTTGGGTTAGTAGCTCTTTGCGTTTTTCATTTTCTTTGATGGTTGTTTCATTGTTCTCTGCTATCTTCTGCTATGAGATTCTTTCTTTAATCACTTGCATTCTGTTGGTGATGCTTGTGTTTATGACTCCTGATCTCTTTCCTAGGTTTCTTATCTTGAGGGTTGTCTCCCTTTGTGATTTCTTTATTGTTTCTATTTCCATTTTTAAATCCTGGATGGTTTTGTTCAATTCCTTCACCTGTTTGGTTGTGTTTTCCAGTAATTCTTTAAGGGATTTTTGTGTTTCCTCTTTAAGGACTTCTACTTGTCTACCTGTGTTGCCCTGTATTTCTTTAAGGGAATTATTCATGTCCTTCTTAAAGACCTCTACCATCATCATGAGGTGTGATTTTTAATCTAAATCTTGCTTTTCAGGTGTGTTGGGATATCCAGTATTTGCTTTGGTGGGAGAACTGGGCTCTGATGCTGCCAAGTACTTTTGGTTTCTGTTGCTTAGGTTCCTGTGCTTGCCTCTTGCCCTCTGGTTGTCTCTGGTGTTAGCTGGTCTTGCTGGCTCTCACAGTGGCTTGAACCTCTTGTAAGCCTTGTCAGCACTCTTGAAGACTGGCTTTCTCCCAGTGCGATCTGGGTACAGAGAGCTTTGTCATAGGGTCAACTCCAGGCCCAGGCAGAAACTGGGAGAAACTTGTCCCAGACTGCTCCTGGGTTCATGTGTTCTGAGGGCTCCAGGAAGGTCCCTCAAAGCAGAAGTGGTGGTCTTAACCTCTGCTCTCAGGTGTGTCAGTGCTCCTGGCGACTGGCCTTCAGCTCTGGGTGTAGTCAGAGACTGGAAGGATCCTCTCCCTGACTGCTCATAGGTTCCTGTGTCCAGAGGGCTCTAGGCAGGTTCCTCTTGGACCAGGAATGGGAGTAGAAGTGGTGTTTTCCCATGAGCTCTCATGATTGTCTATTCTTCTGAGGGTCTACCATTCTCCCCCACAGGATTTGAGTACAGAGATTTGTAGGACCAGGTCAGCTCCAGGCCCAGGCAGAAATAGGAAGGGTCCTTGGTAGTTAATCTTTTATAAAACTTTTTACAATGGAATTTGGATTCTATTTTTTTTTCATCTTTAGGGTTGGCATAGGCTGAAGCTCTATGAGATTTAAATGGTAAAGTGTCTATTAATCACAAAGTTCTATTTCAGGTGCAGAAATTTCTAGCACATGGCTAATAAAAGAGACCAAAGAATCCAGAGGGTTAGTATATTCCTGTATTCCTAGTACATGTCTTGGTGATGCAAGAGAATGGAGATTAGAGACTATTCTGGACTATACCAAAGGGCAATGGGTCAAAGAAGGTGAAGGCACCCCAAAATAACTGACTTCTTTTCATAAATATTTTATTTTATTATATATGTATATGTGAATGCCTGAGTATGTGTATATGCACCAGATGCAGGCAGGAGCCTATGGAGATTAGAAGAAGATTTGGAATTGGAGTTAAACTCATCATGTGGATGCTGGGAATCAATCTCAGGGCCTCTCAAGACAATTAAGTGTTCTTAATCACTGAGTCTTCTCTCCAGCTCCAATTTTGACCTCTTTACCTGCAACATACCATTTTTCTACAGTCCTGAGCTCCCAATTAGTCTGCAGGCTCTTGAGTATGTACTTGTGGCTTCTTAGGAGAACTTGATTCAGTTCACTCTGCTTATAGAATATATAACATATAACTCTTCTGAGAAAGACCCCATACCCTCTGCTTTAGTGTTTTGCTGTTGCTTTCTTGATGTTATTAATTAGTATTTGTCATGTTGGGGATCTAACCCACATTATGCAGACTAGGTAAGAATTCTACCAATAATCCACATAGTCCAGCCTTGAAATCATTAGCAAAGTTTTGAACAATAGGTCTTGAGCTTTTGCATTACACTAGATCCTTCAATTATGTAACCAGTCCTGGTGTAGGGAATGACCCTGAATATTTGAGACCTTGTTCTGATTCAAACTCCATCATTAGCCAGCTGTATTATCTTAGGAAATTTATTTCAACTACCTTCATCTGTAAAAGAGGAGCCATAAACAGACAGAAACAAGCTTTGTAGCAGTTTTCAGTAGGTATTATTAGTCTTGTCATTTATAACAATAGATGAATTTGCAAAGGCTCCATAGCAGTCCTAGAACAGATCTGTTTTTGGAATTCATTTTTGCTAACACATTTCTTATCTGGATGTGTAGATTGACATCATCATCCTGTGGTAAGACAGGACAAGATAATTTTCCTAGTTGCAGGCTTCACTGACACATTTTGTGCCAGAATCAAAGGAGAGTAGGTGTAATTTCAAATCTGATTCATCACCAAACACACCCTGCATAGCGTACTTCTTATATATTTAAAAGAGCTGAACTGTAATCAAAATAATGGAGACATTACTTTAGAATGTAAAAATATGCCCATATAAAAGCATTTTGTTATTAAAATTCTTCTGCTGTGAGGACCAGTCATGTTTTTTTGCCACATAATTATTGAATACAATATTCTTAACCAGAAGGTTCAAATCAAAAAATATTGCTAGACCCATTTTGCTAAGAGTGTATGCTAATGATTACCTTGCTGTGAATAAAATGATGGTTGTTGTATTAGATTATGGTTTGGTCTAAGTTAGGAATGAAATGTGGAGGGGAAGCCAAGTGGGATAATTTTCTTCTATTTTTACTGAATTCCCTCTGTTAGCTCCTTGACTATTACTATAATTAAAAACTGTCTTGGAAGGTACTTGTCCTTTTAAACTTTTTCTAATGTTGAGAACAAGTTTTTAAATGTGAAATGAATATTTAAAAAACTGTGCTCAGCAGCTCATACTGATCCTGCAGAAGAGAGTTTGGTCCTAGCACCCACATCAGGTGAATCACAGGTTTCTGTAATTCAGGCTCCAAATGATCTGACATTGTCTTCTGCCTTCCTTAGGCACATGGTGCGCACACACACACACACACACACACACACACACACACACACACACACACACACACACTTAAGGGAAAAAAAGAAATCATTTAACAATGAGCATGTTGGCATTATTTTTCCGACTTGGGTTCCTCCCACTCCTTGCAATATCCTAGGACTAGGAAGGCTGAGGCAGAAGATTGCTGTAAGTTTCACCCAGCCTGGGTTACTAAAAAGATGCTATCTAAATGCTATCTAAATTTGTGGTGGTTTGAATATGTTTGGACCAGGGAGTAGTTCTATTAGGAAGGGTGACTTTGTTGGAGTAGGTGTGGCCTTGTTAAAGAAAGTGCATCACTATGGGGGTGGGCAAAGAGAGTCTTCTCCTAGAGGGCTCCAGATGAATATGTAGAACTTTCAGCTTTTCCAGTGCCATGTCTGCCTGGACACTGCCAGGCTTCCTGCCATGATGATAATGGACTGAACCTCAGAACCAGTAAGCCAGTCCCAATTAAATATCTTTTATAAGAGTTCCCTTGGTCATGGTGTCTTCTTTACAGCAATGGAAATCCTAAGACACCATTTAAAAAACAGTAATATTGTTGTAGGTTTTGTTGTTGTTGTTATTGTTCTTGCTGCTCCTGCTGTTTCCTCTTGACCAAAAGGAACTTAGGAAGAAAGGGTTTATTTGACTTGTATCTTCAGGATACAGTCTATCACTGAAGGAAGTCAGGGCAAGAGCTCACAGCCAGAGTTTGAAACAGAAACCATAGAGGAATGCTGCCTGCTGGCTTACTCTCTGCTTAGCTAGCTTTTTGTTTGTTTGTTTGTTTCTTTCTTTCTTAAACACTCTAGGACTACTTGCTTGAAGAATGGTGACATTCATAATGGGTCAGGCCATCCTACATCAGTTAGTAAGACAATACCTTAATAGAGAAGCTCACAAACCAATCTGAATTGCCAATAGGAAATCTGGTTTGCCAATAGGCAATTTCTTTTTTTTTTTTTGGTTCTTTTTTTTCGGAGCTGGGGACCGAACCCAGGGCCTTGCGCTTCCTAGGCAAGCGCTCTACCACTGAGCTAAATCCCCAACTCCCAATAGGCAATTTCTTAATTGAGATTTCTCTCAGGTGACTCTAGACTGGGTCAAGTTGACAATTAAAGGCTAAGCAGGAAACGTATGTTTAAGATATCATGACTGTTAGTAGAAATAGCTTGACTGTAATATTATGGTAAGAAAACCCTCTCATAGTTATGGAAGAAAACGCTTCAGTGGTTTTAGAGGCAAAGATACTCCGTGTTGTTACAATGTGAGTCCAAGGCTGATTCCCTGGGATGCTCCATTGTGTTCTAACTTTGGTGGGCTGAGGATATAGATCAATGGTACAGCACAGGCTTCCTAAGCCCAAAGTCCCAAGTGTTATTTCCTAGTAACACACACACACACACACACACACACACACACACACACACACACACAATAAGTAAAGTCTTTCATTAATTAAAATTCACCTTGAGCCCCACACATCACTTTTTCTCAATCCCAGTTCATAACTGGAGCAATTTTTTGTTTTGAAGAAACTGATGTCACAATAGTCCTGTCTTGTTTTCTTGGAGTGTTCTCACAACCAACAACTCAAACCAGAATTCTCCTTACACAACTCCATCCCTGGACTATGTTCCCATATCTCCTCCTGCCCTATGCCTGACTTTTTTTTTTTTTTTTAAACACAAGTGTTGCCTTAAATAATAAAAAAGGATGCACCATCCCACACTCTTGCTGGCTACTCTCTGACTCTAGCAGTCTCGGTCTCACAGTCTCGCCACCTCCGTGGCTAGCCCCATGCAGCAACTGCTCATCTCGCAGTTGTCACAAATCTCTGTAACCCAGCAAATCAAAACTCTAGAGGCTTGTAATTTATCAGGCAGATTTATATCAGTAAATTCTCAACCTACAAAATGCCCAAACAAAAAACACAGCCAATTGATATTGATATAAGCTGCCCACTTGGTTTGGACAAATTGTCCTGTAATAATCCATCCTTTATATGATATTCACAGCTACCTGTGGCTATTTAAAGTCACACAGATCTGAGTTGTCCTTCTCTTCCTCCATCTTCCTTCTTCTCTCTTTCTCCTATCTCTCTCACTTCTCAAAAACTCCCAGCCCACCCTCATTTTCTACTGTCCAATCACAGACTCTATCTATCCTTGTCTCTCACCTACTCTCATCTGCTTACAGACAGCAATCTACTTCAGAATGGTTTTGATTTGAGATGTTGTAGATAAATCTGTTTTCTTTTGATGAAATATTCCATCAGCAAGTGAAATTATAAACACAATGAATAATACAACAGTGAAGGTGTTGTGTGTAATACTCTGCTACTGAGAATAGGGATACAAACTATGTTAAGTATTATTGGTTATGTTATTAAACTGATCAGAAAAATATAGATAATAGCTTGAAAATAGACTCGTATGAACTAATGCTCCTATATCATGTAGAATGTAAGCACATATTTGCCTTTAATAGGAATACAAATGTTATAATAACCCATGTAAATAGTAAGTGATCTAAATACCAAAGAAAAATCAAACACAGTCCCTTCTCCAGATCAGTGAATGAGTCTATTGTTGTCCCAAGATGCAGTCATAAGCATGGTCATCAATAAAGATAAAAGCAACAGGATCCAACCAATCTACAAGTAGAAGCAAAGGAACATGAGGAACATGTCCTCAGAGGCACTCACCAAAGAGGCACAGGTCAACTGAAAATCACCAGGAGATTTTCAGGTGACATCAGGTTCTGTGTATTTCATAGACTAATTTACCCCTTGGTGCACAGAGCATTAACTTGGCATCAGGTAGGAAGATTTGACTTCTGATGATATAATCAATATCTCCTTTTGCCCTCTGTGACTTCTATCATTGTCTTTGATGGCCAGGGGCCAGAGGAATCCAAAATGTTTCAGTGGCTCCATCTGCAGTGACAGACACATACAGCTTCCTAATTTTCTTTAGTCAACTAGGTTTCTAAGTCTCAAATTGTTTAAACCACACAGGCCTGTCTAAAGGCAGTTCAGAGTGTTCTGTAGAGAAATGTTTTTGAGCTCTCAAACATCATATATCGCCCTGAGGCAAATTAGTAGATTAAAAAAAGGGAAATCCCTTGGTGTTCCCCCTTTTGATTTTTTAAAAAAATAATTGTTGTTTTAATATCCTATGTTTTTTTTTTCAATTTTATCCTGGTCTTGAATATTCCAAGGAATGCCTATAATATGATTAATATTCTATTATTTACAGAAGTTCTTAAATATTTTACTATTATAGGCTGGTCCATTTTCAAAGTAGGTACTCCGATAACACCAAAAGTTTGTATAATAGATGGGTATACTGTGAAAGTATTCTCTAAGGATTGAGGTACAGATCAAAGAGATTTAGAATATGTATCTATGCAAACATGCAGGTATGGCATTCAAGGTGCAAGAGCAAAATGAGTAACATCCGGTTGCCATAATTCATTAATAGTTTTACTTCTGGGTAGTTTTACTCCAGCTATGTGACTACGGTCGTGTAAGGGAGCACAAATAGAACATTGCTACACAACTTTTCATGCCTGTCTAAGTGGGATGTACTGTGCATGAAGTCTCCCTCTCTCTCTCTCTCTCTCTCTCTCTCTCTCTCTCTCTCTCTCTCTCTCTGTGTGTGTGTGTGTGTTCCTGTTCTGGAGAAGTAAAAATAGAACAGGTTAATGCATCAGTTTGCTCATTTCCTTCTACAATAAAACCAGAAAGGTTAGGGTGTACATAAATATTTGTAATGAACAAAGGATTGCGAGGGCTTGAACCAGATGTTGTAGTTCCTGTAGTAATGGGAACATAACTGGATGTGAAGAGGGAATTAAAGCAGTTGCTATTGCTGGAAATAATCCAACAACATAAGCAGAATCAAAAATGATATTTAAGGGCTTATGAATGAACTATAATAGATGATTTAAAATTAGTCAAGTCCATTTGTTGGGCTGAGAAAAAAAGAAGCATTTTAGACTGGTGACTATCTGGCTGGACCATGAATCCCTCCTATACCCTCAGATGAACCATCAGTAAAATAAGTATCTGCCTGTGGAATGGGAGAAATATGGAGTATTTTTGTAATCACAAACAAATTCAGTTTGTATGAGAAAATCCCATAGCTTATCATCTGGATAATTATTTCTTATCCTTCCATGGCAATTTGCAAATGAAATTTGAACATCTATAGAGTTCTGTAATGCTCTTAAAAACTGATTATTGTCTAAGGGTAATATGTGCGTGTCTGTGTTTGCACACATGCATACACATAAATATCTATAATACAGTAAGAATCAAATCTGTATGATTGTTGATATCAGGTCCTCCTCTGATTTACTAATTGAGCAAGAAGAGTAAGATAAAGTTAGTATTTTATGACCCTTGTGGTGTAAATAAATCCATCCAAAGATTAATTCTCTTGGGCTATAATACCTGTACAAAACCACTTAACTGAGAAAATAAGGAAGTTTAAAGGCAGTGAAGAATCTACATTAATACACAAATGGCACTTTTGTTTTGGATTCAAATATTTGCAGTTCTTTTCTTGTCTCCTGAGATAATATTGGAGTGCTATCCAATTCTACCTCTCCTTCTTTAAACAGATTGGCTAGGAGATAATAAGTATCCCAAATTTGGTGATAGTTAATATCACCTATTAATTTCAGAAAGTCACTAAGTGCTTTAAAATGGTTTTGTCTAATGTACTTTTTTGAGTTTAAACATTTTGATTTTGTTGAAATTGCACTGGAAATACCAAGCACAGCTCATAGGACCAGGGAGGATGGAATTGGTAAGTGGATTCCTTTTTTCCTGCCATTCCCTAGCTTGCCTAGATTGTAAAGTTAGCTTTTTCTTTTTTTTTTTTTTTTCATAGACTCTCCTAAGTCCTCATCATGATCACATTCGTACAATGGCAAGGAAACCGCCCACCCACCAAACACACACACTTTGCCTTTCTAAAAACAATTTTAAGGTTTGATCATCTGGTTTATATAATCAAGGGATTAGCCATCTCTCCCTCATGAACAATATCCTCATTATCTTCCTTTAGTATTTTAATAGTGGTATGAATTAATGCCCAAATGAACCCAAACTGAATGAGGATTTTTCCCCCTTGTTTATATGCCTTTTCAACATTCTTTCAGATATGTCTCATACTTCACCTAAAGTTTGTTCTAGAAATTGAAGATTGTAATCATAAACAATGTGCAAGAAGTCTAACAGTTCTGATTTGGATACTTGTACTCCTCCTTTCTTTAAAAAATGATGCAAAGTCTTCCCTGGTTTCTGCTCTGCTATTCTCAGTCATTTTCTTCTGTGAAATCACTTCCCACTTTCATCTGCTGACTTCAGGTCCCTGTTCAAGACCACACGTGCTTGCCTAGTACACACAGAGGTCCTTGGTTCAACCACTAGTACTACAAATTAATAACCTAATTAATTAATCATAACTAAATTTTTATAAATGCTTTATTGCCCACAATAATGAGGCTGCTAAGTATGAAGACAACTCTCCTTTTAAATTAGTCTATTCACAAAACACTGACATACGCCGTCCAATTTCATCCCATAAAAAAATCCTTGTAAAGTAGATAGCAGAATGATTTTCCTATTTTACAAATAACCAAATAAAGTCTCATGGTGTTTACTGACCATCTTAAAGTAATATAGAATGTGAAAGCTAGGCAAATTTGAATCCAGGTCTGTATGATAAATCTAGAGGTCTTATCTGACAGAAAAATAAATCTCACAAGTGTCCAGTTGTGTTTCTAAGGTCAGGCAGAGAAGGGTGCAAGCTAAAATCGAGTGGATACTTTATTATGTATAGTGGTATACTCATCTTTATATTACATTATACAATAGTGGCTCAGTAATATACTTTTGTTTTGTTTTTAGACATTGTCTCATCTTGTATCTCAAACTGGTCTCAAACTTGGGAGTTCTGGGTTTACAAGAGCACACTAGATGATTAGGCAGGTACTATTTCTCTTGTTCTACAGACACAGAAACTGAGAAAAGGCAACTACATGTACCCCTCTGATTCCCAAACACATGGCCACTCTTGGTTAATGTAGTCAACTTCACTTGATTCATATCCATGTCAGAAGGTTCTTCAGAGAACAGGAGTTGACCTTCTTGCTACAGCTTGAACACAATGTCCTACTTTTGAAGAGAGGTAGTGAGTGGGACCTGACATGGCAACTGTGGAATTAATCAGGCCTGCCATCTCTGAAGTGTGCTTGAACTTAACTGGTGATGCTTCCAACACCTTTGCCCATTAACAACACAACTCCGGTAAGCCTGAGGCTCTTTCCACAGACTTGCCAATAACAACAGGCACTTCAGGTTTGGCCAGTCCATTAGCCGAGGCACATGCTTGCTGAATTTCAAAGATATACAACCATGTAAGAGATGTGGCTCAGTGGTAAAACGCTTGCTCATTCTATCCCTAGTATCAAATAACAGTAACGTTAACAATAATAATTGTAAAGCACAACAACTTAGGATATATTTCTTATTCTATTATTTTTGTTACTACTGCTGTTAAGAATGTTCACTTGAGGGTTGGGGATTTGGCTCAGTGGAAGAGCGCTTGCCTAGTAAGCGCAAGGCCCTGGGTTCGGTCCCTGGCTCCGAAAAAAAAAGAAAGAAAAAAAAAAAAAAAAGAATGTTCACTTGAAATCTAGGTGGTTGCATATGATCCTAGCTATAAAAGGCCTCAAAACAAATTATCATAGGCACTTTGTAGAGATGTTCGTTCATTTGTTTGTTTGTTTCTTCCTTTCAGTTCGTGGTGTGTGTGTGTGTGTGTGTGTGTGTGTGTGTGTGTGTGTGTGTGTGTGTTGCTAAGGACTGAACCCAGAATATAACAAATATAAGAAGCAGTCCACACACCGCGCTCTGCACAGTCCTCCAATCCTTGCTCGCAGTCTCTCTGCTATCATGCCTATGTTCATTGTGAATACCAATGTTCCTGACGCCTCTCTGTCAGAGGGGTTTCTCTTGAAGCTCACCCAGCAGCTGGTGCAGGCCACTGGCAACCTGGCACAGTACATCGCAGTGACCATGGTCCCGGACCAACTCATGACTTTTTGTGGCACAAATGACCCCTGTGCCCTCTGCAGCCTGCATCAGCAAGATTGGTGGAGCCCAGAACCGCAACTACAGCAAGGTGCTATGCAGCCTGCACATCATCCGGACCGGGTCGACACCAACTGTTACAGCACGAATGCAGCCAATGTAGGATGGAACAGTTCCATCTTTGCTTGAGTCCTGGCTTCACTTACCTGCACCGCTGTTCTTCAAGCCTTGCTTATCCACAGGTAACGATGCCCACCTTCCGGTCGGGAGAAATAAATGGTTTAAGAGGCAAAAAAAGCACTCCATCATTGAGTTGGCTTACAAGTTTGAGACTAGCTTGAGGTACAAGGTGAGACATTGTTTCAAAACAAAGCAAAACAAAAAACAAGCAAAAACCTAAATTACATCCCCGACACAAATTGGAACCTGTAATCTTTAATTGAAAATTATCTCTCCTGTATTTATAATGGTGTGCATAGTATGACATAGTATGACATAGTATGGATTTCTAGAATAGTCTTTTGTTTCTTTTTAACATTTATTCATTTTGCACGTTAGTGTCACATCATGTGTTTCGAGGTAAGAGGATAACTGCGGAGTCAGTTCTCTGTTTCTATCAGAAGGAAATGAACCCAGGTTGTCATTTCTAGTAGCAAGTGCCTTTATCAACTGAGCCATCTTGCTAGCTTGTGTGTGCACATGAGTGCATGTGCGTGTGCTTGTGTGTAAGTTGATGCAGGGTTGTACCATGTATCCTAGGCCAGCCCTATTCACAATCCTCCTACCTTAGCTATTATTTAAACACACATCAAATAGTCTTATGGTGTGTTATGACCAAGTATATGTGTTGGCAGGAAAGGAATATGAATTTTTATTTAAGTGGCAAACTAGACTATGGAGGTTGGTTTCAGCCCAGCCTTTGGATTTCCTGGTGATGATTTTTTTCCCTTGTAGAGAAATGACTAGGGCTACAGAGATGGCTCAGTGTCTAAGAACATTTAATGTTCTTCTGGAAGAACTGAGTTTGATTCCTACAGACTATGTCAGATATCTCACAACCATCTCTAATTCCAGCACTAGGGAGATCCAAGACCTCTGACCTCTGAGGGCACCCATTCACACACACACACACACACACACACACACACACACACACACACACACACAGAGAGAGAGAGAGAGAGAGAGACAGAGACAGAGACAGAGAGACAGAGAGAGACAGAGAGAGACAGAGAGAGAGAGAGAGAGAATTAAAAAATAAAATTAAATAGTTTTAAAATGTCTATTGAATCTATACTTAACTAATTCAAGTCTGGCCCTTTAAGGTGGGAATCTTCACTCTTTTATGCCTATTTTCCTTAGGTTTGCTCTTCTCATTGTGTCCTGTATTTCCTGGATGTTTGGAGTTAGGAGTTTTTTGCATTTTGTATTTTCTTGGACTGCTGTGTCAGTGTTTTCTATGGTATCTTCTGCCCCTGAGATTCTCTCTTCTATCTCTTGTATTTTGTTGGTGATGCTTGAGTCTATGACTCTTGATCTCTTTCCTAGGTTTTCTATGTCCATGGTTGTCTCCCTTTGTGATTTCTTAATTTTTCTATTTCCACTTTTAGATCCTGGATGGTTTTAATTCCTTCACCTGTTTGGTTGTGTTTTCCTGTAATTCTTTAAGGGATTTTTGTGTTTCCTCTTTAAGGGTTTCTACTTGTTTACCTGTGTTGTCCTATATTTCTTTAAGGGAGTTGTGTATGTCCTTCTTAAAGTCCTCTATCATCATCATGAGATGTAATTTTAAATCAGAATCTTGCTTTTCTGGTATGTTGGAGTATCCAGGACTTGCTGCAGTGGGAGAACTGGGTTCTGATGATGCCAAGTAGCCTTGTCTTGCCCTTGCCTCTCATCATCTGGTTAACGCTAGTGTTTGTTCATCGGTCTTGCTGTCTTTGACTGGAGCCTGTCCTTCCTTTGAGTCTGTGATCTTAGGTGTGTTAGCACTCCTGGAAGGTCAGTTTTCTCTGGGTGCAATTTGGGTACAGAGAGCTGTGCCACAGGGTTAACTCTGGGATGCAGATGGAAACTAGAAGGATCCTGTTCAGTTGCTCAACGGTTCTGTGCCCTGTGGTCTCCTGGAGGATCCCTCTTTGTCCAGTTATTGGAGTAAAAGTGTTCGTCTCACCTGTGAACTTAATGAGTGACAGCACTTCTGGGAGACCAGCTCTCTCTGGGCAGGATTTGGGTCCGGAGAGCTATGCTAAGAATTTGATCTCCTAAGCATAGTGCTCCACATTGTACACATCTTCATGAGCTCAAGAAATAACAGTTGAAGTCCTTTTTATTTATGTATACATATATGTATGTGGTGTATGTATATGTTCATATGTGTGCACATACACAGCTACCAGAGGTAGAAGTTGATATCTTCCTCAGTCATTTCTCCAACCCTATTTTTTCAGATACTGATCTCTCATGAAGCCCGGTGCTTCCTGATTTGTCTAAACTCACTGCCCAGGATCCCTAATTCTATGAGGTAAACTGATATTCCTATACCTGCATGGCCAACTGAACCATCTCCATAGCCCATTTTTTCTAATACAAAGTCTCTTGTTTTCTAGGGTGGCTTTGAATTTGATATGTACCTGAAGATGACTTCTGATCTCTCTGACTCCGTCTACTGAGTGATAGGATTATGGTCATGTGTCACTAATCCTCAGAAATGGCACAGAAGACTGAACCCAGGGTATCTATCCTCCAACCCAGGACATCTTTAGCCTTATTAATGTTCTTCTATGTATCAGATATGATGCTGGTTCCTAGAAAAATAAGACTAAGAAATGACAGGTGAATGTTTGACCTCAAGGAGCTTATTTTTACAATCTAGTGGGGAAGGAAGACTAAACTTTAATCACCTTTGACTCTAAAGTTATAAGTAGAAATAAGTACTGTTAAAGAGACAGATCAGTCTAGTTTGTTTCCTGTTTCTGTGATAAATTACCCTTACCAATAGCAATGTAGAGGAAGGAAGAATTTATTCATCTAGTAAATCCCGCTCACAGTTCATCATTGAGAAAAGTTGCAGCAGGAATTTTTAAGGGTGCCTACTTACTTTTCCACACAATATTATCTCTGAACTTACTCTAGTCTAGAAGTACAGCAGAAGTCATGGAGGATGCTGCTGGCGAATTGGCTCAAGGATAGGTTTACTCTTAGATTTATTTACTTACTTATATTTTTTTATCTTTCTTTCTTCTTTTTTTTTTTTTTCCGGAGCTGGGGACTGAACCCAGGGCCTTGCGCTTGCTAGGCAAGCGCTCTACCACTGAGCTAAATCCCCAACCCCATACTTATATTTTTTCAGTCAGCTAGCTTTTTATACATTCAGAACCACCTGCCCAAGAAATAGTGTTACCCTCAGCATGCTAGGCCCTCCTATGTTAATTAATAGTCCAGACAATCCCTTCTAGACATGTCCACAGGCCAATCTGATTCAGGCAAGGCCTCAATTGAGTTTCTAGGCTGTGTCAAGTTAAGGCTAACCAGGTCAGAGATCTACCATAAAACAAAGAACATAGGCTCTTTTATCTAAGCCCCTTCAGATTCACCCTTCATCTTTCTTGACTTTCCCCTGTTCCTGTAGCTTTGGGTTGAGTTTGACTAAAGAAATATTCACCAGGCAGGAGAAGGGAGAGTAGGCAAAGAAGAACCAGGATCCTTTATTTTCTTTCTGACCAAGAATTCCATTGATTTCTTTTCTTTCCAGAAGAGCACATCCCTTTGAGCTCCAGGAGCCATCTTCTTACTCCTCTTAGCTCAGGATGCTTCATAAAGGCTGCTTGGTGCTCACTTCAACAAATAAATATTCCCTCATTGAACTCACCCATGCCTGTGCCATCCTTTTCCAGTAGCCCTCTGATGTTGGCCTAGACTGGAAGTGGCTAGGCTGCTGGTGGTAAAAGGAATATTTTCAGCAGAGGAAAGAGTCTTTCATTTAGGAAAGTGTTTGAAGAAAGGGCAGTTGGAATGTAGAAATGGAGGATGAAACAGAGGTAGAAGCTGACACCCTATCATAGGTCACAGGATAAAGTAAACCATCTTCCTGTTTCCATGATGTCTTCTTTTTGGGAAAGGGTACTGTTCAGGTTTGAAACACCTCCTGTGTTTAGGAAACTCTTCACTTTGAGTCAATTGAAGGTCAGTTGGCCTCTTATTGTAGATGCCCTGTGGGCAAATGGTGAGGTGTGGGCACCTGGCCTGGCCTTAGTCAACTCGGTGTTCCTGACTAATGTTTGGGCCTCAAGACAGAAGCACTCAGTAAGAAGCTTGTTTCTCAACCCTGAAATTTCACCTCACACCAGTGAGAATGGCTAAGATCAAAAACTCAGGTGACAGCAAATGCTGGCGAGGATGTGGAGAAAGAGGAGGAGGAGGAGGGGGGGGAGGATGATAAGTGGCCTGATGAGTTAGCCCTTTGGCTAAGAGTGGTTTTCCCCAAGTTTGATGGCTTTATTTGATCCCTAAGACTCATGTGGCAGAACAGCCACCTGTAAGTCCAGCTCCTGGAGGTCTAATAGATCTGGTAGTTCTGAACACAAGCAAGTCTCAGAGTCAATCCTAGCCCTTCCAGAGCCCAAACAGGAAGAAACCGATTTACTGTTTGGGGAATGGCTTTCCTTCTTTTCTTTTCTTTTTCAGTGCTAAGCATTGAACCTGAGGCCACAAGCCTGCTAGGACAGCACTCTATCACAGGGTTTATACCTCCAAGTAGAATTGATTTTCTCTGGAGGTTAAGTAGTTTGTTATGCAGCCTAGGCTGGCCTCAAATTAGTGAGCTATGTGCCTCAGTGTGCTGAAGGTAAGATTATAGATGTGTGTTACCATACACAACTTGGAATTGATTTTTTATTACTTTTTGGTTGTTCACTGCTAGTGTACAGAAATTTATTTTTGCATGCTGGTTTTGTGTGAATCTTATTAAACTTGTTTAGTTCAGTGGGTTTTTGTGGTTGATTCCTTTCGATTTTCTACATACATGATTAAGCAGTTTATAACTAGAGAGGGTTTTATGCCCTCCTTTTTGGTGTGATCTTTCATTTTTTTTATTGCATAATTGTTTGACTAGGACATGCTGTACAATTTTCAGGAGTTGGTTTTCTCTTTCTACCAGGTAAATTCTGGCCACTGATCTCAGGTCATCAAGATGGTCAGCAAGTGCCTTTACCTGTTTAGGCATCTCAGCAGCTCAAGAACTGTTGTTAATGTGAGCTGGAATACATTTTCTGTTTACTTAGACTTTAAGGTTACAGCCTAGCTTATAAAGTAACTAGGCTTACTATAGGGTCTCTCTGGAATCCAGAGAACTTAATGGTATAGTCTTAATCAATTTGGAAATAGTATAAAACAGATAATCCTGGGATTGAGGATACACAAGAAAGCTAAAAGTGTGGATAGAGCCTTACTTCTAAAAGCACGATATGAAATGGCAAGTATAGCAAGCAGATCTTGTGCTGTATTGGATTTATTGTTAGGAAACCACTTAACCAACGTTTGACTTCTGTTTAAGTTCTTATGAAGGTTTAACTCTAATTGGGATTTTAAAATCCCAATTATAAGACTTATTGTTTGTTTTTTTTTTTTTTTAGTCTTCTTTTTTTTTTTTTTTTTTTTTTTTTATTAACTTGAATATTTCTTATATACATTTTAGTATTATTCCTTTCCGGTTTCGGGCAAACATCCCCTCCCCCCCCCTTCCTTATGGGTGTTCCTCCCCGACCCTCCCCCATTGCCGCCCCCAACAGTCTAGTTCACTGGGGTTCAGTCTTAGCAGGACCCAGGGCTTCCCTTCCACTGGTGCTCTTACTAGGATATTCATTGCTACCTATGAGGTCAGAGTCCAGGGTCAGTCCATGTATAGTCTTTAGGTAGTGGCTTAGTCCCTGGAAGCTCTGGTGGCTTGTCATTGTTGTACATATAGGGTCTCGAGCCCCTTCAAGCTCTTCCAGTTCTTTCTCTGATTCCTTCAACGGGGGTCCTATTCTCAGTTCAGAAGTTTGCTGCTGACATTCGCCTCTGTATTTGCTGTATTCTGGCTGTGTCTCTCAGGAGCGATCTACACTTCTGCACTTCTTTGCTTCATCCATCTTGTCTAATTGGGTGGCTGTATATATATGGGCCACATGTGGGGCAGGCTCTGAATGGATGTTCCTTCAGTCTCTGTTTTAATCTTTGCCTCTCTCTTCCCTGCCAAGGGTATTCTTGTTCCCCTTTTAAAGAAGGAGTGAAGCATTCACATTTTGATCCTCCGTCTTGAGTTTCATTTGTTCTAGACATCTAGGGTAATTCAGGCATTTGGGCTAATAGCCACTTATCAATGAGTGCATACCATGTATGTCTTTCTGTGATTGGGTTAGCTCACTCAGGATGATATTTTCCAGTTCCAACCATTTGCCTACAAATTTCATAAACTCGTTGTTTTTGATAGCTGAGTAATATTCCATTGTGTAGATATACCACATTTTCTGTATCCATTCCTCTGTTGAAGGGCATCTGGGTTCTTTCCAGCTTCTGGCTATTATAAATAAGGCTTTCTGCGATGAACATAGTGGAGCACGTGTCTTTTTTTATATGTTGGGGCATCTTTTGGGTATATGCCCAAGAGAGGGATAGCTGGATCCTCAGGCAGTTTAATGTCCAATTTTCTGAGGAACCTCCAGACTGATTTCCAGAATGGTTGTACCAGTCTGCAATCCCACCAACAATGGAGGAGTGTTCCTCTTTCTCCACATCCTCGCCAGCATTTGCTGTCACCTGAGTTTTTGATCTTAGCCATTCTCACTGGTGTGAGGTGAAATCTCAGGGTTGTTTTGATTTGCATTCCCCTGATGACTAAAGATGTTGAACTTTTCTTTCGGTGTTTCTCAGCCATTCGGCATTCCTCAGCTGTGAATTCTTTGTTTAGCTCTGAACCCCATTTTTAATAGGGTTATTTGTCTCCCTGCGGTCTAACTTTTTGAGTTCTTTGTATATTTTGGATATAAGGCCTCTATCTGTTGTAGGATTGGTAAAGATCTTTTCCCAATCTGTTGGTTGCCGTTTTGTCCTAACCACAGTGTCCTTTGCCTTACAGAAGCTTTGCAGTTTTATGAGATCCCATTTGTCGATTCTTGATCTTAGAGCATAAGCCATTGGTGTTTTGTTCAGGAAATTTTTTCCAGTGCCCATGTGTTCCAGATGCTTCCCTAGTTTTTCTTCTATTAGTTTGAGTGTGTCTGGTTTGATGTGGAGGTCCTTGATCCACTTGGACTTAAGCTTTGTACAGGGTGATAAGCATGGATCGATCTGCATTCTTCTACATGTTGACCTCCAGTTGAACCAGCACCATTTGCTGAAAATGCTATCTTTTTTCCATTGGATGGATTTGGCTCCTTTGTCAAAAATCAAGTGACCATAGGTGTGTGGGTTCATTTCTGGGTCTTCAATTCTGTTCCATTGGTCTATCTGTCTGTCTCTGTACCAATACCATGCAGTTTTTATCACTATTGCTCTGTAATACTGCTTGAGTTCAGGATAGTGATTCCCCTGAAGTCCTTTTTTTTATTGTTGAGGATAGTTTTAGCTATCCTGGTTTTTTGTTATTCCAGATGAATTTGCAAATTGTTCTGTCTAACTCTTTGAAGAATTGGATTGGTATTTTGATGGGGATTGCATTGAATCTGTAGATCGCTTTTTTGGTAAAATGGCCATTTTTACTATATTAATCCTGCCAATCCATGAGCATGGGAGATCTTTCCACCTTCTGAGGTCTTCTTCAATTTCTTTCTTCAGTGTCTTGAAGTTCTTATTGTACAGATCTTTTACTTGCTTGGTTAAAGTCACACCGAGGTATTTTATATTATTTGGGTCTATTATGAAGGGTGTCATTTCCCTAATTTCTTTCTCGGCTTGTTTCTCTTTTGTGTAGAGGAAGGCTACTGATTTATTTGAGTTAATTTTATACCCAGCCACTTTGCTGAAGTTGTTTTTAGGCTTAGTAGTTCTCTGGTGGAACTTTTGGGATCACTTAAATATACTATCATATCATCTGCAAATAGTGATATTTTGACTTCTTCTTTTCCGATCTGTATCCCCTTGATCTCCTTTTGTTGTCTGATTGCTCTGGCTAGAACTTCAAGAACTATATTGAATAAGTAGGGAGAGAGTGGGCAGCCTTGTCTAGTCCCTGATTTTAGTGGGATTGCTTCAAGTTTCTCTCCATTTAGTTTAATGTTAGCAACTGGTTTGCTGTATATGGCTTTTATTATGTTTAGGTATGGGCCTTGTATTCCTATTCTTTCCAGGACTTTTATCATGAAGGGGTGTTGAATTTTGTCAAATGCTTTCTCAGCATCTAATGAAATGATCATGTGGTTTTGTTCTTTCAGTTTGTTTATATAATGGATCACGTTGATGGTTTTCCGTATATTAAACCATCCCTGCATGCCTGGGATGAAGCCTACTTGATCATGGTGGATGATTGCTTTGATGTGCTCTTGGATTCGTTTGCCAGAATTTTGTTGAGTATTTTTTGCCAATGTTCATAAGGGAAATTGGTCTGAAGTTCTCTTTCTTTGTTGGGTCTTTGTGTGGTTTAGGTATAAGAGTAATTGTGGCTTCATAGAAGGAATTCGGTAGTGCTCCATCTGTTTCAATTTTGTGGAATAGTTTGGATAATATTGGTATGAGGTCTTCTATGAAGGTCTGATAGAATTCTGCACTAAACCCGTCTGGACCTGGGCTCTTTTTTGTTGGGAGGCCTTTAATGACTGCTTCTATTTCCTTAGAGTTATGGGGTTGTTTAACTGGTTTATCTGTTCCTGATTTAACTTCGGTACCTGGTATCTGTCTAGGAAATTGTCCATTTCCTGTAGATTTTCAAGTTTTGTTGAATATAGGCTTTTATAGTAAGATCTGATGATTTTTTGAATTTCCTCTGAATCTGTAGTTATGTCTCCCTTTTCATTTCTGATTTTGTTAATTTGGACACACTCTCTGTGTCCTCTCGTTAGTCTGGCTAGGGTTTATCTATCTTGTTGATTTTCTCAAAGAACCAACTTTTTGGTTCTGTTGATTCTTTCTATGGTCCTTTTGTTTCTACTTGGTTGATTTCAGCTCTGAGTTTGATTATTTCCTGCCTTCTACTCTTCCTGGGTGTATTTGCTTCTTTTTGTTCTAGAGCTTTTAGGTGTGCTGTCAAGCTGCTGACATATGCTCTTTCCTGTTTCTTTCTGCAGGCACTCAGCGCTATGAGTTTTCCTCTTAGCACAGCTTTCATTGTGTCCCATAAGTTTGGGTATGTTGTACCTTCATTTTCATTAAATTCTAAAAAGTTTTTAATTTCTTTCTTTATTTCTTCCTTGACCAGGTTATCATTGAGTAGAGCATTGTTCAGTTTCCACGTATATGTGGGCATTCTTCCCTTATTGTTATTGAAGACCAGCTTTAGGCCGTGGTGGTCCGATAGCACGCATGGGATTATTTCTATCTTTCTGTATCTGTTGAGGCCTGTTTTTTGACCAATTATATGGTCAATTTTGGAGAAAGTACCATGAGGAGCTGAGAAGAAGGTATATCCTTTTGCTTTAGGGTAGAACGTTCTATAAATATCCGTTAAGTCCATTTGGCTCATGACTTCTCTTAGTCTGTCTCTCTCTGTTTAATTTCTGTTTCCATGATCTGTCCATTGATGAGAGTGGGGTGTTGAAATCTCCTACTATTATTGTGTGAGGTGCAATGTGTTTTGAGCTTTAGTAAGGTTTCTTTTTACGTATGTAGGTGCCCTTGTATTTGGGGCATAGATATTTAGGATTGAGAGTTCATCTTGGTGGATTTTTTCCTTTGATGAATATAAAGTGTCCTTCCTTATCTTTTTTGATGACTTTTAGTTGAAATTGATTTTATTTGATATTAGAATGGCTACTCCAGCTTGCTTCTTCTGACCATTTGCTTGGAAAGTTGTTTCCCAGCCTTTCACTCTGAGGTAGTGTCTGTCTTTGTCTCTGAGGTGTGTTTCCTGTAGGCAGCAGAATGCAGGGTCCTCGTTGCATATCCAGTTTGTTAATCTATGTCTTTTTATTGGGGAGTTGAGGCCATTGATGTTGAGAGATATTAAGGAATAGTGATTATTGCTTCCTGTTATATTCATATTTGGATGTGAGGTTGTGTTTGTGTGCTTTTCTTCTCTTTGTTTTGTTGCCAGGACGATTAGATTCTTGCCTCTTCTTGGGTATAGCTTGCCTCCTTATGTTGGGCTTTACCATTTATTATCCTTTGTAGTGCTGGATTTGTAGAAAGATATTGTGTAAATTTGGTTTTGTCATGGAATATCTTGGTTTCTCCATCTATGTTAATTGAGAGTTTTGCAGGATACAGTAGCCTGGGCTGGCATTTGTGTTCTCTTAGGGTCTGTATGACATCAGTCCAGGATCTTCTGGCCTTCATAGTTTCTGGCGAGAAGTCAGGTGTGATTCTGATAGGTCTGCCTTTATATGTTACTTGACCTTTTTCTCTTACTGCTTTTAATATTCTATCTTTATTTTGAGCGTTTAGTGTTTTGACTATTATGTGACGGGAGGTGTTTCTTTTCTGGTCCAATCTATTTGGAGTTCTGTAGGCTTCTTGTATGCTTATGGGTATCTCTTTTTTTAGGTTAGGGAAGTTTTCTTCTATGATTTTGTTGAAGATATTTACTGGTCCTTTGAGCTGGGAGTCTTCACTCTCTTCTATACCTATTATCCTTAGGTTTGATCTTCTCATTGAGTCCTGTATTTCCTGTATGTTTTGGACCAGTAGCTTTTTCCGCTTTACATTATCTTTGACAGTTGAGTCAATGATTTCTATGGAATCTTCTGCTCCTGAGATTCTCTCTTCCATCTCTTGTATTCTGTTGGTGAAGCTTGTATCTACAGCTCCTTGTCTCTTCTTTTGGTTTTCTATATCCAGGGTTATTTCCATGTGTTCTTTCTTGATTGCTTCTATTTCCATTTTTAATTCCTTCAACTGTTTGTTTGTGTTTTCCTGGAATTCTTTCAGGGATTTTTGCGATTCCTCTCTGTAGGCTTCTACTTGTTCTCTAAGGGAGTTCTTCACGTCTTTCTTGAAGTCCTCCAGCATCATGATCAAATCTGATTTTGAAACTAGATCTTGCTTTTCTGGTGTGTTTGGATATTCCATGTTTGTTTTGGTGGGAGAATTGGGCTCCGATGATGCCATGTAGTCTTGGTTTCTGTTGCTTGTGTTCCTGCGGTTGCCTCTCGCCATCAGATTATCTCTAGTGTTACTTTGTTCTGCTAATTCTGACAGTGGCTAGACTGTCCTATAAGCCTGTGTGTCAGGAGTGCTGTAGACCTGTTTTACTGTTTTCTTTCAGCCAGTTATGGGGACAGAGTGTTCTGCTTTAGGTGTGTAGTTTTGTCCCTCTACAGGTCTTCAGCTGTTCCTGTGGGCCTGTCTTGAGTTCACCAGGCAGGTCACTTGCAGCAGAAAAGTTGGTCTTACCTGTGGTCCCGAGGTTTGAGTTCGTCAGGGGTGCTGCCCACGGGCTCTCCATGTGGCAGCAACCGGGAAGATCTGCCCGCCTCTTCCGGGGCCTCCGTGCACCAGGGTTCAGATGGCCTCGGTGTTTTCCTCTGGAATCAGCAATGTGTGTAGAGAGCAGTCTCTTCTGGTTTCGCAGGCGTGTCTGCCTCTCTGAAGGTTTAGCTCTCCCTCCCACGGGATTTGGGTGCAGAGAACTGTTTATCCGGTCTGTTTCCTTCAGGTTCCGGCGGTGTCTCAGGCAGGCCTCCTGCCTCACCTGGGCCCTCTCCCACGGGAGCCCAGAGGCCTTATACAGTTTCCTCTTGGGCCAGGGATGTGGGCAGGGGTGGGCAGTGTTGGTGGTCTCTTCTGCTCTGCAGCCTCAGGAGTGCCCACCTGACCAGGCGGTAAGGTATCTCTCCCACGGGTTCTGGGAGCAGAGAGCTGCTGCGGGCCGGGATCCGCGGGGTCGACTTATTGTTTGTTAATTATGACTGAACTGTTGCAGAACAGAGTCCCAAAAGTATTTTTCCTTCAAAAATACATAATTTTTTGAGTTTTAGCTTATCTTATAAATGAATTCTAAACAAATTCTTCCCAGAATAGTTCTGTTAGTGAGTAGTGTTTTTAAGCACTTAAGACTTTCTAAGTTCAATTATATCAGCCATGAATTTAGAATCACAACTGCACTGGTCTGATATCACCCCCACCAACTGCTTACCTGCACTATGTTTTAAATATGGTTTCAGTGCAATGACTGACTCCTCTTATTTGCACTATACAGCACTTTGGACAAAGAGGAATGCTTGTGAAAGTTCTTGGGAAAGTTGAAAGGTGGGGGCGAAGGCCAGCCAAAGCATGCCCACATATGACAGTATGGAATTGCACCATCTCCTAGTTTGTTTATGAAAAACAAAAACACCTCACCTTTCTACTGACTGTCCTTTGACCTCACTCCTGTCCTAGGGAAACTGTCTTGTCAAAAGCTGGCAACAGCAAACACAATTAAACAGAATCCAAAATTAAAATTAAGCTGTGGCTGGGCTTGGCATAACACATTTTCAGGATAAACAGACATCTTAACTACTGAAGTTAAGAACTTCAAGTAGGCCCTAGAAGAAGACTCAGAATAGGACTGAGAAGTTGTGAGATTCTGAGAAATTCTATTTGAACTCAGTCTCTACTTTTCTTTCTGCAGGACAATTGTCCTTTTCTGTCCTCAAGAGAAGAAAGCATTGGCAATCTTCAAATAATGCTTATCTGACTTTCTTTATTCTTCTCTCAACCTTTAGAAAGAGAAAAGACTCATTGGCTCAAATGGATCATGTGCCTACTTGAGACCAGACGTGGAAAGAAAAACTAGATCACTTCCAGATATAAATTCAAAGTTGAAATACCTAGAAACATTTTTCAGGAAGGTTATTTCAGGCTATCTCTCGAGTGGTGGCTTGTTTGTGAGAGCTCTAGGAATGAGTAGAACGCATTTATCTCCTAGTGGAAAACAGTTCATGCTAAGCATGCTTTTCCTTTAAATATATTCCCTCAGTCTCATCTTTGCATATTATCTGCTAAATTTAACCCTGGATGCTTAAGTTACATTTTTCCCATAAATGGTGTTAAGCAACGGTGTTCTAAAGAAGGAATGTACAAGGCAAGGTAGAAATAAATTCTAATTTTATTCCTGATTATCTCTCTGACCTTGGACAACTTATATCAGCTTCTTGTACTGAAAATATACAATGATTTCATATCCTTTCATAATAAAAAAATGTAATATTTGAACAGATATAAAAATTACCATCATAGTTTAAACCACTGTTCTGATGTGGGCAGTGATCTGCTTACAGGGCCACAGGTATCATTTGGGTGGACCTCTGGCCTCCTTTATTGCTCAAATTAAGTTAATAATATAATTCATATTTCTGTTTGGGGGGTAGGTAGGTAGATTTATATGTATGTGCACACACACACATATCTCCAAAATCTTCACTGTTGTCTATGCTGTATATACTAAAGTTTTCTCACATAAGAAGGTTCTAAATGTCAATGATTTGCTCAAGTGTATACAATTCATAATAAAAGCAGAAACGAGGGATGGGTGATAAGGTCTCAGTAATCCCAGTCTGGCCTCATATTTGAACATCCTGCCTCTACTTGGCTGAATGTCTGTCATTTTATTTTATTTTCATTTGTTTAATTTTAAGAGATGTTTTCATTCCATAGACCAGGCTTACCCTGGAACTGTGTAGCATAGGCTGTCCTCAAACTCACTGTGATCCTTCTACTTCTTTCAGCCTTGAAAACACTAGGATTTGAAACTCAGATTCAAATCCTTCCTTTTGACTTCAGGTCCAGCTTACTGTATTATCAAACCTCTGGTGTTTAAATAAAAAAGCTCCTAATCCAGTTCCTTATTTTAAAGATTTATTTATGTGCCTCTGTGTCTGTGTGTGTACATGTGGCCAGAAGAGAATTTCAGATCCCTTGGAACTAGAGTTACAGGTAGTTGTGTGCTAGGAACTGAACTCTGATCCTCTGGAAGAGCAGGAAACCCATTTAAAAATTAGCCCTTGGCAATCCAGTTTCATACTCTAATTTATAATATAGGACTCAAATAGAAGTCTCATTGAAGAATGAATAAGAATGAGAAAGTGAGCTGAGTGAAGTATTCACTTTTTTCCATTCATAATCGCACTGCTTCACACTGCTGCAGTCAACCTTGGGAGCCATGATAAACCATACCAATACCTTCTTAAACTGTAAGCCAAAATAAAGCCTCCCTCCCCTAAGGTGCTCTCAGGTATTGTGTTACATGGATAAGGAAAGCAACTAACATAACGGCTTAAGAGGAAGATACTCAGTTACCAGAGTGAGGTCTTAGTTATCAACAAGAGAAGTTAATCTAGATAATTTAAACAGTAAAATAATATATGGAATAAAAAAAGAGATGTCCTAGGACCAGTGAGATGGTCCAACCTCAAAGGCACTTGCTGACAGCCTGACAGCCTAAGTTCCACATCTAGAACCCACAGAGCCACATAACAGAAGAGAACACACATTTACATGTACACACGCTTAACACACTTAAACAGAAAAAAATAAATATGAGAGAAGGAGATTGCCAATATGAAGGAAGTAACTCTAACCCATTCAAAAACATAAAAAACGAATGTCTGGAGCCAGCCTGGAGAAATGGACACCACCTATGCCAACATCCTAGAAACCTTTGCTGGAGTCACTGACACACCCATCAGGAAGAAACAAGTTTCTTTTTGTTTTTCCATCTTTATTAACTTGAGTATTTCTTATTTATATTTCGATTGCTAATCCCGATGTTAATTCGATGTCAAATTCCCCTAACCCATCCCCCTCCCCTTCTGTATGGGTGTTCCCCTCCCCATCCTCCCCCCATTACCGCCCTCCCCCAACAATCACGTTCACTGGGGGTTCAGTCTTGGCAGGACCCAGGGCTTCCCCTTCCACTGGTGCTCTTACTAGGATATTCATTGCTACCTATGAGGTCAGAGTCCAGGGTCAGTCCATGTATAGTCTTTAGGTAGTGGCTTAGTCCCTGGAAGCTCTGGTTGGTTGGCATTGTTGTTCATATGGGGTCTCGAGCCCCTTCAAGCTCTTCCAGTCCCTTCTCTGAATCCTTCAACGGGGGTCCTATTCTCAGTTCAGTGGTTTGCTGCTGGCATTCGCCTCTGTATTTGCTGTATTCTGGCTGTGTCTCTCAGGAGAGATCTACATCCGGCTCCTGTCGGCCTGCACTTCTTTGCTTCATCCATCTTATCTAGTTTGGTGGCTGTATATGTATGGGCCACATGTGGGGCAGGCTCTGAATGGGTGTTCCTTCTGCCTCTGTTCTAAACTTTGCCTCCCTATTCCCTCCCAAGGGTATTCTTGTTCCCCTTTTAAAGAAGGAGTGAAGCATTTGCATTTTGGTCATCCTTCTTGAGTTTCATGTGTTCTGTGCATCTAGGGTAATTCAAGCATTTGGGCTAATAGCCACTTATCAATGAGTGCATACCATGTGTGTTTTTCTGTGATTGGGTTACCTCACTCAGGATGATATTTTCCAGTTCCATCCATTTGCCTATGAACTTCATGAAGTCATTGTTTTTGATAGCTGAGTAATATTCCACTGTGTAGATGTACCTCATTTTCTGTATCCATTCCTCTGTTGAAGGGCATCTGGGTTCTTTCCAGCTTCTGGCTATTATAAATAAGGCTGCTATGAACATACTGGAGCATGTGTCTTTGTTGTATGTTGGAGCATCTTTTGAATATATGCCCAGGAGAGATATACCTGGATCCTCAGATAGTGCAATGTCCAATTTTCTGAGGAACCTCCAGATTGATTTTGAGAGTGGTTGTACCAGCTTGTAATCCCACCAAAAATGGTGGAGTGATCCTCTTTCTCCACATTCTCGCCAGCAACTGTTGTCACCAGAGTTATTGATTTTGCCTATTCTGACTGGTGTGAGGTGGAATCTTAGGGTTGTTTTGGTTTGCACTTCCCTGATGACAAAGAATGATGAGCATTTCTTTAGGTGTTTCTCAGCCATTCAGTATTCCTCAGCTGAGAATTCTTTGTTTAGCTCTGCACCCCATTTTTTTTTTTTTTTTTTTTTTTTTTATTAACTTGAGTATTTCTTATTTACATTTCGAGTGTTATTCCCTTTCCGGTTTCGGCCAACATCCCCTAACCCTTCCCCTCCCCTCCTATATGGGTGTTCCCCTCCCCATCCTCCCCCCATTACCGCCATCCCCCCAACAATCACGTTCACTGGGGGTTCAGTCTTGTCAGGACCAAGGGCTTCCCCTTACACTGGTGCTCTTACTAGGATATTCAATGCTACCTATGAGGTCAGAGTCCAGGGTCAGTCCATGTATAGTCTTTAGGTAGTGGCTTAGTCCCTGGAAGTTCTGGTTGCTTGGCATTGTTGTTCATATGGGGTCTTTGAGCTCTTCCAGTTCTTTCTTTGATTCCTTCAATGGGGGTCCCGTTCTCAGTTCAGTGCTTTGCTGCTGGCATTCGCCTCTGTATTTGCTGTATTCTGGCTGTGTCTCTCAGGAGAGATCTACATCCGGCTCCTGTCGGCCTGCACTTCTTTGCTTCATCCATCTTGTCTAATTGGGTGGCTGTATATGCACCCCATTTTTAATAGGGTTATTTGGCTCTCTGGAGTCTAAACTCTTAAGTTCTTTGTATGTATTGGATATTAGCCCTCTATCAGATGTAGGTTGGTAAAGATCTTTTCCCAATCTGTTGGTTGCCATTTAGTCCTAATGACAGTGTCCTTTGCCTTACAGCTTTGCAGTTTTATGAGGTCCCATTTGTCGATTCCTGATCGTAGAGCATAAGCCATTGGTGTTCTGTTCAGGAAAATTTCCCCAGTGTCCATGTGATCTAAACTGTTCCCCACTTTTCCTTCTATTAGTTTAAGTGTATCTCATTTGATGTGGAGGTCCTTGATCCACTTGAACTTAAGCTTTCTTTGTACAGGGTGATAAAAATGGATCGATTTGTATTCTTCTACATGCTGACCTCCAGTTGAACCAGCACCATTTGTTGAAAATGCTATCTTTTTTCCACTGGATGTTTTTAGCTCCTTTGTCAAAGATCAAGGGACCATAGGTGTGTGGATTCATTTCTGGGTCTTCAATTCTATTCCACTGATCTACCTGCCTATCTCTGTACCAATACCATACAGTTTTTATCATTATTGCTCTGTAATACTGCTTGAGGTCAGGGGTGGTGATTTTCCCCAGAAGTTTCTTTTACTGTTGAGGATAGTTTTCCTTATCCTGGGTTTTTTGTTATTCCAGATGAATTTGCAAATTGTTCTGTCTAACTCTCTGAAGAATTGGATTGGTATTTTGATGGGGATTGCATTGAATCTGTAGATTGCTTTTGGAAAAGTGACCATTTTTACTATATTAATCCTGCCAATCCATGAGTATGGGAGGTCTTTCCATCTTCTGAGATCTTCCTCAATTTCTTTCTTCAGAGACTTGAAGGCCTTGTCATACAGATATTTTACATGCTTGGTTAAAGTCACACGGAGTTATTTTATGTTATTTGTGACTATTTTGAAGGGTGTCATTTCCCTAATTTCTTTCTCAGCCTGTTTATCCTTTGAGTAGAGGAAGGCTACTGATTTGTTTGAGTTAATTTTATACCCAGTTACTTTTCTGAAGTTGTTTATCAGGCTTAGCAGTTCTCTGGTGGAATTTTTGGGGTTACTTAAGTATACTATCATATCATCTTCAAATAGTGAATTTTTAAAACTTTTTCCTTTCCAATTTGTATCCCTTTGACCTCCTTTCATTGTCTGATTACTCTGGCTAGGATTTCAAGAACTATATTGAATAATTAGGGAGAGAGCAGGCAGTCTTGTCCTAGTCCACTAGACAAGATTTTAGTGGGATTGCTTCAATATTCTCTCTATTTAGTTTAATGTTAGCTGCTGGTTTGCTGTATATGGCTTTTACTATGTTTAGGTCTGTGCCTTGAATTCCTGATCTTTCCAGGACTTTTATCATGAAGGAGTGTTGAATTTTGTCATATGTTTTCTTAGCATCTAATGAAATGATCACGTGGTTTTTATTTTGAGTTTCTTTATATAGTGAATTACATTGATGGATTTCCATATAATGAACCATCCCTGCATCCCTAGGATGAAACTTACTTGATCATGATGGATAATCATTTTGATGTGTTCTTGGATTCAGTTTGTGAAATTTTTATTGATTACTTTTGCATCAATATTCATAAGGGAAATTGGTCTGAAGTTCTCTTTCTTTGTTGGGTCTTTATTTGATTTAGATATAAGTGTAATTGTAGCTTCATGGAAGGAATTCGGTAGTGCTCCGTCTGTTTCTATTTTGTGGAATAGTTTGGACAATATTGGTATGAGGTCTTCTATGAAAGTCTGATAGAATTCTGCACTAAACCCATCTGGTCCTGGGCTCTTTTTGGTTGGGAGACTTTTTAAAAAAATTTTATTAGATATATTTCTTTACTTACATTTCAAAGGTAAATTATTCCCAAATACCACCCTTCTTTACAAGGAGCTGTTGTAGGCTTCTGAGATGTCTCCATCCCGGCTTACTGCTAGCAGTCCCTGTCATTGTATGCTGTCCTTTCCCTATGTGAGTCCAAGAAATTAAACTCAGGTTATCAAGCTTTGCAGACAGTTCCTTTAAGGATGAATCTTTTGTTTTCTCCTGGTCTCCAACTGGTAAGATGAGTTGCACCCCTATTATCCAAATATTCTTACAGAAACATCCAGAATAATGTTTGTTCATGTGTTTGGAAGCTGTATACCAGCTAAGTTGAAAAATAAAATAATAACTACAGCAGTTACCTATTCCTTCTAGTTTCTCATTGGTCTTAGTGGCTTGATAATTCTAGGAAGTAGCATTGTTAATTTGACTGCACAGAAGCTTTAAATAAAGCTTGCTATTCACAACAAAAGTTGAACAGTATGTGTCAAACCGGCTATTAGCAGAATAAGTAATGGGATAATAAGAATAATTCCTGATAATTAATTGATATAATGTTTACTACTAGAAGATCTTTCCTTTTAATATATTGTTACGTAACTAAAGGTTTTTCAATGCTAGTAATTGTAGGTTGATGTCTATATGTAGGTGAGGGCTGGCACAAGTTGGGTCAAGTGCCTGATTGGACAATATAAAAAGTAAGATGAGGGACAAAGTTTTTGTAAGGCAAGAATCAACATGGAGATAGAGAAGGATGGCCCAGATCCAAGTTGTCTTAAATGGCCCTAGGTACTTATATATATTTCTTAAGGGATGGATTTCTATAGGTAAATTTTTCTTATCATCTTATTTGGTAGTTTATATCTTTATCATTTGGTTGTGAGTTTATTGTGTGGATGTATTGTGGATTGAGAATTTAACATATAAATCTGATTGTTAAGTTGCAGTTTATTGAGTCATGATTTCACCAGGTAGTTGGGAGTTTATACTTTGACTACCAGGGAGCCAGTTGCTGGGAGTGTGGACAGCCTGTGACAGGGAGCCACGATAGACCAGCCCCATGCTGGACTTTTAGAGCCCTGATTTTACTGAGTACCTGGAACCAGAGAGTCCATGGCTAGTAGAGAGCCACTGGGAGAGATACTAACCAGAGATAAATTATGGATAGTTCCATGTGGCCCTTTGGTGCCAGAACTAACTCTAGGGACCAGCGTGGCAAGGTGCTACGTTGGAAAGGCTCAAGTACCGCCTGGGTCTGAGAGTACTTGGGGACCCCTGAGATAAAGATACCCCACAGTTCCATGTAGTCCTACAGGTGCTGATGCTAGCACAGAATAAAAGGTTATTCCTTTTCAATATTTACTGCAACAAATCATGTTGACATTTGTCCTTTTTCATTCACATTTATATGGTATGTGTTATTTGTAGAATATTGTGAATTTTTCATGTACACTTTTTTATTTTGGTTTTAACATTTCTTTTTAAACATTCCATAGGGCTCAGAGTAAAAATATTCTATCTTAAAAAAACAGACATTTGAAAAGAAATGAAACTTTTTGTTATTTATGGGTAAACTAACTCTGGTAGAAAGCTTATATAAGAAAGTAATTCTGGGTGGAATATATCAAATGGGTCTTGCAATCATGATGGAAATCCAAAAGGGCTTCAAGCTCACACATACTCTACTTAGGTTCTCTTTGGAGAACACATACATGTATTTCGTTTGTAACTAGCAATCATACATGTTGAATTTGGCCTGATTTCCTTATTCTGCATATTGCAGAGTGCTGACTTTGACAGTTTAAGAGACTCCTGTCAGGTTATACTATACTTAGTGGTAGAGACAGGACTAAAGGCCAGACTTCCTGGTGCTCAGTCTCATGCTCTACCCAGGCAGTGACAGAGTAAAAAGGAATTTGGTTTTGTTTTGTTTTTGCCTTAATACAGGCTTTCCCTCTGTAGCCCTTTTTGGCCTGGAACTGGCTATAGAGAAAGGCTGGCTTTGAACTCACAGAGCTCTGCCTGTCTCTAAAGTATCCTAAAGTATGAAAAAGCACTAGCAGTTTCCTATACTAAGTCCTAAAATTGTGTTAGGAATTTAACCTCTGTGAGCATATAGATTAAATTATGTCCACAAACTATTTATACTTACTCTATGACTGAACCTAGGCTTTTGGGTTCTCCTAGATAAGTGTTATTTGGAAGTAAAATTACTTTTTAAAGGCATACTTGCATTTATCTAAACCAGCGTTTCAGAGGAGATTGAATATATTCAAGATGACATGGTTATAGACAGAAGGTGGACTTCCAATAATGAAGGCTGTGTGTAGGTGTGCATGTATGTACAAAACTGATACAGTATAAGAAATTCCAGCTAATTTTTAATACATTTATTTTTTCCATGTATAACTCAGGGGAGAAGGACTTGTGCGGTATATGTGAGGTCCTAGGTTTGATCTCCAGCAAGTCATAAATAACCCTCAAATTCAAAGTAATAATGTTTATATTATTTATATTATCTAACTGATACACTAAAATTTTATTTAGGAGACAAGATCTTACTATGAAGCCCTGGTTCACTTGGATTTCACTATGTACAGTAGCTGGCATCGAACTCCATCTGCTTCTGCCTCCTGAGTGCTGGAATAACTTTTAAATTTTTTTATATATTTTATATGTATGAGTGTTTTGTCTACATGTATGTCTGTGCACCGTGTAAATGCTTGGTGCCATTAGAGGCATCAAATTTCCTGGAATTGGAGTTACATACAATTGTAAGCTACTACATGGGTTCTAGGAATTGAACAAAGTTCCTTTGCAGGAATAACAAGGCCTCGTAACCACTGAGACATTTCTCTAGCCCTCTGACACAGCTTTGTGTCCTACTCTTGGAGGTAAAGATCCTTTACTATTGGTGTCCTAGTCACTATTGTATTGCTGTGAAGAGACACCATGACAAAGACACTTCTTATACAAGAAAACACTTAACTGAGGGTTTGCTCCAGTTGCAAAGGGTTAGTCCATTATTATCATAGCAGGGAGCATGGTGGCACACAGGCATGCATGGTCATGGAGAAGTAGCAAAAAACTTTATATTCAGATCAGAAGGCAACAAGGAGAGAGAGAGAGAGAGAGAGAGAGAGAGAGAGAGAGAGAGAGAGAGAGAGAGAGAGAGAGCGCACACTCATTGGGGAAATGATGGAATAGTGTAGACTTTTGAAAACTCAAAACCCACCTCGGTAATATATCTCCTCCAACGAGACCACGCCTCCTAATCCTTCCCAACAGTTCATCCATTGAGGACCAAGCATACAAATATTTCATCCTATGAGGACCATTTTTATTCAATTCATCATAGATGATGTGTGTTCTATGATAATCATTTCTTTAGTAATTCTAAATCTAAATTGTCTAAAGTTGACAATCAAGATTAAACATCTCACTAATAATACATATGAATTTTAAAGTAGAAATCAACTTTTAGTATTCCTATCTAGTGTCAGAATACTTAGTTTAGACACATGTGAGTACTTGTATAATCAACATACTTTTTATTAAACCATAATGACTTTCCCAATGATGTTTTAAGCTTGATTTTCTTGCATTTTGATACCTTTTCATGGTTTTAAATTTGTTACTTTGCAGCCTAAATCTACTGCAAATTGTCTGATACTAACAAACTTATAGTAGTTGAGTTATGAGTCTTAAAGGCAAAACTCAAGTTCATAGGTAGGATGATGAGCAATACCTAATGTGGTGGTTTGACCCTCATGGACTCATTTATTTGAATGCTTGGTCATTAGAAAATGATGTTACTCAGTGGTGGTTAGGACATGTGGCCTTGGTGGAGTAGGTATGTCACTGGGGGTGGGCTTTGGGATTTTAAATGCTCAAGCCAGGCCCAGTTTCTCTTTCCTTCTTGCTACTTGCAAATCCAGATGTAGAATTTCCAGCTCCCTCTCTAGCACCATATCTGTCTGTGTGCTTCAGATAATAAACAAACCTCTGAAACTGTAAGCACTCTCCAATTAAATGCTTTTCTTTATCACACTTGCCACGATCATGATGTCTTTTCACAGTAACAGAACACTGACTATGACACCTATCATGTAAGGTTGAACACTGACTATGACACCTATCATGTTGCATTGTCATGAGAAAAATTACTCATGTCTTCCCAGCAACAGCACTTGTTATTGTGAGAAGCATACATAAATGTTAATCTTTGTCAGCTTGTTCATAGTGTCTATGCTAATGGCTGTGCATTAAGTATTTGACAGACTACAGCCATAGCAAACCTTGTGAAGCTTACATGTTATCTGTTTTTCCCACTCTGTTAGAACTTTCAAGACCACAAACCTCTTTCTATGTTCAATTCCACCTTATTGGTGACTTAGAAAAAGTCTAATTCCCACTTTTGACCTAAACTATCAGACTGAAACAAGCCCCAGTGGTTTGGTACATTCAAGATAAATCAAGTCTTAGTTTATTGACAACAGCCATTGTTGGAGTGATTGCTGATAAGCAGAGTGATAGGAAAGAATCTAAGAGAGTATAAAAAGCTCAAACATAAAGAGAGGAGAACTCTTGACAAACATGTGACAAAAGGATGATCTACTATCAAGAAGCTGACACCAGACTTCATTATCGTAAAGTCCTGCTGGTGACTCTAGCCTGTGTCACTGCAAAGGCATAGTCTGAACATTATATCCTCCTGGCTTTCTAAATGTTAGGGACAGAAATACTTTTAAAATAGAACTTAAATTCTACCCTCTAGACAAAAAACAGACCAGATGAACAGGGTTCCCTGTTCTCAAAATACAAGAAAGGTTTATCATGCATAGACCAGAGGCTGGAGAGTGTATCCTAGTTAGGTCCATCTTCCCAAGGATTTCATGTAAATCTTAGTATCCAATCTATCACTTACTTACAAATAAGGCAGAACTGATTTTGTCTTGTGGTTCAATGAAAGTACAACTAACAATCATAATCACTGAAGATAAAAGTGTAATTGCTCACAGCCTAGGATTACTCACTAGGAAATGAATACTCTGTGTGAGTCAGACACTTTGCTGAGGCCTGCTAAGAGTGTCTGTCTGTATCTTCCTGCTGTCTATGTCCAACCACAGCAAGAAAGGACCTTGAAGACTGGATGCTTTGGGAATTTCCACACTGGGGAAATGTCAACTCCAGAGTAGATTATGCTATAGAAATTAGGTCTGAAGAAAACGTTCAGGGCTTGATTCTCTCCTATTACATGGGTTCTGGGGGACCAAACTCTGGCCATCAAGCTTGGGCAGCGAGCACTCTCTGTGGATTCCTATCTCTTTTCATTTTTGAATCTTTTGATTAGGACTTGTCACTCTCTTGAATTTATCTCTTTTAATTTCTCAATACTGGCCACCAAACCCAAGCCCTTGTATATCTCCAGCCCATTCTTATTTTAAATGATTCTAAGTAGATCCATTTTCAATTCTAGATCCTCAGTTGTGTTTTGCACCTCATCTTCATTGAAAGGCTAGTCAAAATGAGAAAGAATGAATCTGAACAAGAGAGGCAACTAGGCAGCAGGAGAATGGGGGTAAACCAAAAAGTTAAGTAGGGACATAGAATTCCACAGAATTTGGCAGCTTTATAAGATGAGGGTGTAGAGAGACTTAAGGATAATCGATATTTCACAGGTTTTTTGAAAAGTAAAGGAAGAAGAGCAGGTTTGAGGAAGAAGGAAGAGTCAGTTTAGTTTAAAAGTTAATGAACCTGAGTGCTTCATGACAATGGAATGTAGAAGCCTGCAAGAACATGAGATGTGAAGGAACAGCATCCTGTGTAGCAAGTCCCAGTCACCAGGAAAGGGTGAAGTTTCAGTTTCAGTTTCACTGAAGGGGCAGAAGAATAAGTTTGGATCCCAGTCAATTCACAAGAGTATCTCTTTCTTCTGTGCCCAATTTTGATAGCAACATAGGACAATGTAGCCAACCTAGGCTTGGTGACTAGGAGCCAGGATTCCTTGGGGATAAAGATTAGAGCTGTCTCACAAATTAAGCCACACCTACCAGCAAAATACTGAGGATAAGAGGATCTAGAGTTGGTAGAAGAGGAGTGAAATACAGCTTTTAGAACGGTTGCAAAGAACTATGATTTTTATCAATGCTATGGGTCTGTGGCCATTCAGAGATTGACCAGTCTGACCATGAATATATCTTAACAAAGAAGAGGCTTTCATTCAGGTACTGGGCCCAAGGACAGATAATAGTTTTGAGTGCTGGGGGCTATTCTTGCAATTTCCTGACATTGTTTGTGCAAGATAATGTTCATAATCCTGCTGCTTCTGTTTCTTCTAACGTATGTTTGCTTGAGATAAACAAGACATCTCTTTGCTTAACTCTGGACAATATTGTTGGGTGACGTCATGCAGCAAGGCAGGTCCAGGATAAGGTGAAGCCTGTCATTGGATAAGAAGGAAGGGTAGGTGGGGAAAAGTCTAGGAAGGAGGGAGGAGGAACAAAGGGAGGAAAATGAAGACATAGGAGGAGGAGGAGGAGGAGGGGGAGGGGGAGGAGGAGGAGGAGGAGGAGGAGGAGGAGGTGGAGGAGGAGGAGGGGGAGGAGGAGGATTCCAATCCAGGTGGCCTAGGTCAAATTTTATCTTGTCTAAGTGGGTAGTTTCTATCTTTATTAATTGGCAGTGAATTTATTCTGTGGATGTAGTGCAGAGTGAGAATTTAACACATAAATCTGATTGTTGGGTTACAGTCTGTTGAGTCCTGATGTTACCGGGTAGCTGGAACCAGAGTCCCGGCTGGCCAAGGCAATGGGAACGGAGAGACCGCTGGGGCTAGAAGATAGCTAGGTTAATGCAGTGTGGTGCCACACTGGAATCAGCCGCCAGTGAGATAAATTAATGTTAGTTCTATATGGCCCTATGGTGCCAGAACTAATGCCATGACCGCCCGGGTCCGAGAGTACCAGGGGCCAGCATGGAGCAGTGACACATGAGAACTGGTCATGATATTTTTTAATTTTTACCACAACACAATATGATTTGTTCTTCAGCTTCTGGGAGTACTAACCCCTTCAGTGTTTTTCTTCCAGGATTGTCTGCAGCCAAAGAGAGGTGACTTGTCTTTATTTATGTCCTTTGGTGAAAGGAGGGTTAAAAATACCTGTCCCATTGTCTTGACCCAGGACTGCATTGGAGGGTCCTTTCAGCTCTGTGTTTCCCACAGGACAAACCGAATCGATTGCCCTGCAGCTCAGTCCTGCCACCTTCACTACTGCATAGTTGTCGCCAAAGCCTCTAACACATAAGCCTCTGCCTCCAACATATTGACATGATCCAATTCTAAGACATGAAGACATGAACATTTCATAGAATTCATACCTTCCCCTTCATAAAAGGAAGTCAGTAGATACTATTTATAAGTGGTAAGATCAATGTTTAAATATATAAGCAATAAGCATATGTCTAGAGTGACATAGCAATCATATAAACTAAAAATAGACATGATGAAAACATGTTTTCTAAAACGTGACAGGGAATTGACTAGGAATTCTGCTTTTCCTTCTAATATTTTCTGAACTATCCAATTAATACCATATACAAATAGTAAAATTTAATTTTAACATTGAAGGGAAAAGACTCTTAGGGATGTAACTCAGGGTTTTCCTTCCTTCCTTCTATCTTTCCTTCCTTCCTTTCGTTCTTTTCTCTTTTTTAAAAAAGATTTATTTATTTTATGTATATGAGTACACTGTCACTGTCTTCATGCACACCAGAAGAGGGCATCAGATCCCATTACAGATGGTTGTGAGCCACTATGTGGTTGCTGGGATTTGAACTCAGGACCTCTAGAAGGACAGTCAGTGCTCTTAACCACTGAGCCATCTCTCCAGCCCCTCTTTTCTCTTTTTGATATAGGTTCTCACTAGGAGGTTGGCCTAGAACTCACTGTGTAGACTAGGATGGTCTCAAATTCAGAGATCCACCTATATTGGCTGGTTTTGTATGTCAACTTGATACAAACAGGAGTCATCAAAGAGGAAGGAGCCTCAGTCGAGGAAATGCCTCCATGAGGTCCACCTGTAAGACATTTTCTCAATTAGTGATTGAAAGATAACCATCCCTGCCCCCTCGGGTTGTGGTTTCTCCCTTTAAATACTTCTTCTCCCAGCCTCTCGGGGTCGAACTCCACTGCCCCTGCGTGGGATAGGAGTCTCGACCCCAGTGCACTGGTTGCTATCGATAAACCTCATGTAATTACAACAAGGACGGTCTTGTGTGAGTTCTTGGGGGTTGTGTCATCCCGAGACTTGAGGAGGGTCTCCCCACTCCGGGGTCTTTCATTTGGGGGCTCGTCCGGGATGGGTGACCACCCTCGTCTCCAAAGACCCACTTGGAGGTGAGATAGCATCTGTGTCTTTGTCTGTGTCTGTGTTTTGTGCCGGCTAAACTCTGGGTCTGTATTTGCTACTCTGGGTCTGTATTTGCTCGAGAGTTCTGGAGTTCTGGTTTCGCAGTCACTCCCATCTCGGGCTGAGAGGGAGGCTCGTTTCTCAGGAGAGAAGCGAGTGTGAGCAGTAGACGTGCCTGGGGCTCACTGATTGCACTGCCCTGGGAGACGTCCCAGGAGGTGAGGAGGGACCCCAGGGACGCCTGGGAAATTCCCATCTGGGTGCTTGTGAGGATTCAGTGATTCTCCTGGATTGGAGAAAAGACCTGCCCTCCTGGCCATCTGTATTTCCAGAGTGGCTTTTGTCTGTGTGTCTTAGGTCTTTGTTTTGTGTTCTGGTTGGGAAAGAGGAGTGATGTGGAATCCGCTCCCCTTCATCTGTTTTTGGTGAGCTCACGGAAGCTCCCATCTGAATCAGTTTGGTTTTGTGGTGATCTTGCAGTGGCCAGTTGTCTTTTGTTTTTGTGTGCACTTCTGTTTTTTTGTTTGTTAATCTTTTGATTGTCTTTCTGTGTGACTGAATGCTTTTGTCCTTTTAGGTGGACCTCTATTTTCTGGACTCTCTTCTTGTTTTCTCACCATCCCACTTGAGATGCTTGTTAATAGCTGTTACAGGAAATACAGAATCCTACTAGAGGCCAAAAAAATGTTCCAGACTCCAGACACGGATGTAAGGCCCTCACTTCTGCCTGTTGGATTCAATATGCCTGAAGGTAGGGAGTGCTCCGGGTCTGCCCCCAGGCTCCAAGGGTGGGTCTCCGAGGGGCTAGAAAATGCCCCACCAATCTGGCTAAGATAAGGAAAAGATATAAAGAGAAAGTTACAGAAATTTAAAGGATTAAAAAGTTAGAGAGCTGAAGAGAGATAAAAGACAAGAGAGGAACATATACTGGCCACAGTAGTTAGGGAACCTAAGAAGACAGTACCTGACAACAGAAGAGAATTCCTGGCTAAAGATCAGTGTGCCTAATACAAAGAAAAAGGACACTGGGTCAGGGACTGCCCCAGAAAGAACAAGAGGGGCCACTGGAGAGCCTCTTGGTCCTAGAGTGCTGGTTATGCGCAGAGATAGAAGAAAAGCCTGCCCAGTTGTTTTATGGATACAGAGACCCAACGCTCTGTGCTCCTATGCCCCAGTGGGCCAGTATCCAAATACCTTGGGTACAGGGGGCTACTGGCAACAAACAATACTTATGGACTACCCGAAGAACAGTGGACCTTGGCGTGGGCCGGGTAACCCACTAGCTCATGGTCATCCCTGACTGCCCCTATCCCTTGCTCATGAGAAATTTGCTCTCCAAAATGGCTTGTGTGGGCTGAGATGGCTGGGTAAGGCCATGTAAATGCATATCTGCAGACTGTGTATGTGGAGCTTAAGACCTGTCTCAGTGTATCAGTACCTGATGCTGGGAGATGTGTGGCTTAGTGCCATTCTGCCTGGAATACACTGTTCCTGCCAGCCGGACACTAACAATTATTACTCAATCCAGGACTTAAACTGTGGTAGAGTGGCTGATGTTTTGCCTTTGAATAAAACATCCCAAAGGATGGGACCACTGGTCAGCTGCCATGGACTAGATTCTCCACCTGTTGGGGGCAATCTGGTCACCTTGCTGCCCAATCCTGACCTGGAGCCACTACAACATGAGTGTCAAGCACTGGCAGAAGCCCATGGGTGGAGGGAAGACCTCTGCGACTGGCTGATTGACCCCTGCTGAAAGCGGAGGCTACCTTGTCCACAGACGGGAACAGTTCTCTTCATGAAGGTCAGATATAAGTGGGTGCTGCCATGGTGGACAACACAATGTCATCTGGGATGGCTGAACCTCAACCCCCCAGTACATCAGTGCCGCAGATGCCTTTGCCATCTCTTGGATGCCCTGGTGAAGCCAACAACTGTGAGTACTATTCATTGCTCAGGATATCAGGAGGGAAGAGATTCAGTGACATGGGGCAATAACAAAACAGATAAAGTGGCTCGGGAAATGGCTATGCAGGAGCCTATCCTTGTTACAGGCCTGCAAGAGACAGCCACTGAGAACTGAGATTGGACTAAGGGATGGCCTCATTTAAAATGTACAACAAAAGAAAAGGCCCAAATTGCTTAAACAAAAAATAGACGATGGCACACTTGAGGGAAAACTATATTCCTCAGAGAACAAACAAAAGACTCACTTTGCCAAATAACATATGTCAATAAGTGAATGCTTAACAAACAAACAGGACAAAGAGACCTAGAGAGTTTAATAAAAAGTCAAAGTGAACTTCACTGAGATAAAACCAAGAAAATATGATCACAAATATCTCCTAGTGCTTGTAGATACCTTTCCAGGGATAAAAGCTTTCCTCACCAAGCAAGAGATGGCCTCGGTAGTCATCAAGAAGATACTGGAAGAAATCTTCCCCAGGTCTGGAGTGCCCAAGGTAATCGAGTCAGACAACGGCCCTACTTTCGTTGCCAAGGTAAGCCAGGGTGTGGCCAAGTATTTAGAGGTCGATTAAAAATTACATTATATCTACAGACTTCAAAGTTCAAGACAGATAAAATAAATAGATAAAGCTCTGAAAGAGACCCTGACCAAATTAACCATGGAGACTGGTGCAGACTGGGTGATACTCCTTCCCTCTTGCTCTCTTCAGAGCAAGAAATCTCCCTTCTAGATTCAGCCTAACCCCCTTTGAGATCTTATATGGGGCCTCAGCTCCTCTGACTATATTAGATGATGTTACTGAACCAATATGTCATAGTAATAATGATTTGTATGCCAGGCTAAAAGACCTACAGGTGATACAGAAAAGAATCTGGTCACAGCTGACAACAGCCTATGGCCCGGGGACTCCTGAGATATCTCACCAGTTCCAGGTTGGAGACTTGGCTACATACAATGACACTGAGCCCAGACACTTGAGCCTCGCTAAAAAAGACCGTACCTGGTGCTGCTGACCACCCTGACAGCTGTCAAGTCTCAGCCTTCACCAGCCACATACTAGCTGTTGGGGCTAAGAGCTGGGACCTAGAGAGACACTCAGATCTTCAAAAAGCTCCCTAGACTTACACATCAGAGATGGTTTGAGAGCTGGTTTAATAGATCTCCTTAGATGACTACTCTGATATCTTCCCTTATGGGACCCTTCTTAATTTTGCTTCTGTTTCTGATTATAGGTCCCTGTGTGTTAAATAAGCTAGTTACCTTCATTAGAAAAAGATGAGTACTGTTCAGATTTTGATGTTACGTCAACAATATCATGTTTTACAAGGTTAAAAAAAAAACACAATATTATAAAGATACAAAACAATAGTTCTAAGATTAGAACTAGCCACGAGAAGAAGTGGGAAATGAAAGATAACCATCCCTGCCCCCTCGGGTTGTGGTTTCTCCCTTTAAATACCTCTTCTCCCAGCCTCTCGGGGTCGAACTCCACTGCCCCTGCGTGGGATAGGAGTCTCGACCCCAGTGCACTGGTTGCTATCGATAAACCTCATGTAATTACAACAAGGACGGTCTTGTGTGAGTTCTTGGGGGGTTGCGTCATCCCGAGACTTGAGTGAGGGTCTCCCCACTCCGGGGGTCTTTCAGTGATCAGTGGGGGAGAGGCCAGCCCATTGCAGGTAGCATCATCCCTGGACTGATAGTCCTGGGTTTAATAAGCAGGCTGAGCAAGCCATGTAAAGCAAGCCAGTAAGCAACACTGCTCCATGGCCTCTGCATCAGCTCCTGCCTCCAGATTCCAGCTCTGCTTGAATTACTGTCCCAACTTCCTCCGATGATGGACTCTAATCTTGAAGTGTGTAAGCTGAATAAACCCTGTCCTCCCCAACTTGCTTTTTTGGTCATAAAAGCCCTAACTAGAACAAACTGCCTCTGGATTAAAGGTGTATGGTACAATGCCTGCCCATCCTTCTCTTTTTACAATATAACTCTGGCTGGCCTGTAACTCCTAAAGATCCACTTGCCCTCTTCTGGTATGTCTGAAAACAGCTGCAGTGTACTCATAAATATAATAACAACTCTTTAAAAAAATGATGGTGGTGGAGTTACATTTTATGTACTCTCCATTCTTAGTAAAGATGGCTACCAGCCACTTGATTGCTTTCCTCCCGATGAGGTCTACATCCAAGATGTATGCATGCCACATAGTTGCCATTTAAAGACATCTTTTTCCTAACAAGAGTTTTGAATTCAAGTTACATATGCAGTAAATAGGTATATATATATATATATATATATATATATATATATATATATATGTCATATAGCTATTTAAGATTATGTATAAATAGATTTTTTACTATCAAGCCTTTTGTTACAAGTTTCAATCTAACTTTTTGTTAAAGGTTTTACAGATTTTTAACCATACACAATGAACTTACAAATCCTGCGATAGTTTATAGAATAGTCTAAGAAAAAAATTAGAGTAGAAAGCAATCGTAGAGATAAACGATTTTTAAGAGTGGAAATTGGGAAAATCTTAGAGATAAGACGCTTTTGGAAATTTAGAGTAGCAAAGATTGTAAGCAGTTATGTGAACATTTAGGCAGTAGCAGAAGTTGTTATTATATGAGAGATTTGAAATCAAGTGTGCCATCTTTGGCCATTAAGCTGTACTGAGGCCAAGCTGTTTGCAGCAAGATAGAGAGGCTTTAATGAAATCACCGAGTTAGGAGAAAACTGAGTCTGAGGAGGAAAGGAGAAAGGGTTACAGGCAGGAACTCCACTGTGGGGAGGATTCTAATAACCTCCAAGAAAGAACTGAGAGACAGGGCACCATGTAGCCATGAGGAAAGAGGATCACATTCCAATATTGTATAGGCCCAGGAGAACATAGAGAAGCAGCTGCAGGACTGCAGCCCCTAAGGGGAGGCAAGGAAGCTCAAGAAAGGAGCAGAGGAAAAAAGGGAGCAGCAGAAGTTAAGTGTTGTATTGACAAGAATTTGAATCCAGAGCATCCCCAAAAATACATTGGGAGACTTGTCAAAGAGAAACATCTCAAATCACAGAGGAGAGGCATCCCTTTTCATGTGATAGGGGGGCCCAGTAGGGCAAGAGGAATGTCCTGGCACACAGGTGTAGACAAAGAAAGCAGCTCCTGAGTGACACCTTGTAGAGGAGGAAAAACAAGTGACTAGAACAGGTAGAGGAGAAAACTGCTAGTGACAGGCATCCCAGAAGAGCAGAGCAGGCTCCAGGAACCAGAGAGACACCAACTCGGTGAGGAGAGAGGAATAGTTAGAGTGGGTGGAGAGAAGAAGCTGCTCAGTGGTTATGAACACTTGCTGCTCTTGCAAAGAATCTAGGTTTAGTTTCCAACATCCTCATAGTGGCCCATGACCACCTATAACCCCATTTCCAAGGGATCAAAGGACCTTTAGCCTCCATGGGTTCCTTTATGCATATGTTGCACAAAGAAGGAAAGAAACAGACTCTAGAATTTATGAAAATTCAAATATGGTGCATAGCCAGCAGAAACAAATAATCCACACATACCTTAGGAGAGTCAAATCACCAGCTTAGTTTGGTCAGGAGAGTGGCTGAGCCCCGCGGAAGGAGGCACATATATTCCCCTTCTGGGTACCAGACAGATGAAATGAGAATATGACAACTTAAAGGTTTGGTTGAGGAAAAGGGTTTTTTTTACTATAGATAAAAGGGAGAGTTCAGTCAGGGATACTTAAACAGTTCTGAGCAGAGAAAGTAGCAGATTGAATATGGCCAGCAGAATAGAGTGGGGCAGGATAGACAGGGTCAGAGGTTGGAGCAAGAGAGGAAAGAAAATAAGAGAGGGGCAAGAGAGGAGACCCCATAGGTAAGAGCAGAGAACCAAGAGAGCACACAACCGAAATGGCTGGTCAAATAGGAATCAGCTGGTGCTGGGGGAAGGGAAATGCAGCTCAGGGGCTGGAGAAGATTAGGGTGTGTGTAAGAGGAACAGAGAGAAACCATAGCCAGTGAGTGAGCCAAGAAGCAAGCATCTGCTTAGGCACCTAAGCCATTTGTTCCAGGTTTCTTTGGGGCCTGACAGAGACAAACAACTCAATTCAACATGAGACAGCAGCATGAGTACTTTATTGGCACAGGTTTTGCATTCTCAGAAAAACGTGAACCTGAACGGAAAATAAAATGTGAATAAAATAGTGGCCAAGTTTGATGACACAATCCTGTAATCTACAATCTACAGTGGGTCTCTCTCTCTCTCTCTCTCTCTCTCTCTCTCTCTCTCTCTCTCTCTCTCTCTCTCAGATAATACTATAGGCTAGTAGTACTCTATAGTATAGGCTGGCATCCAACTCTAGGAGATTTTCTTGAGTTGGCCGCCTGAGTGCAGAGTGCACTCAGAATGTGAGCCATCACTGTCCACCCAAACCAGTCAATTTATCTTTCTTCCTTCTTTTCTTTTTAAAGATTTATTTACTTACAAATATATAATTTATGTATTTTTTGTGTTCATTTGTGTTTTGCCTGCTGAGTCTGACATGTCCAGGTAAGGAACAGTTTGACATGGTTTCATGCTCCTGGAACAGAACTAGCAGGGCATGGTCCTCCATGAGTGTTGATGGTTGCTGTGGACATAAGGCTTATTTATATAATAGAGTACTTTCACATTCCTCCTTCAAGCAATGTTTTTCCTGTTAATGATAATGACTCTATGATAATTAGAAACAGGAATCCAGGAGTAAAGGGTGTGTCTGTCTTTAGCAAAATGGTAAATCTTGCAACTTTCAAGACAGCTTTTTTTATTAGATATTTTCTTTATCTACATTTCAAATATTATCCTCCTTCCTGATTTTCCCTCTGGAAACCCCCTATCCCATTGTCCTACCCCCTGCCTCCATGAGGGTACTCCCCGACTCACTCCCTTCTGCCTTCTCGCCCTGGCATTCCTCTATACTAGGGCATCAAGCCTTCACAGGACCAAGGGTCTCTCCTCCCATTATGCCTGACAAGGCCATCCTGTGCTATATATGTGGCTGGAGCCATGAGTCACTCCATGTGTACCCTTTGGTTGGTGGTTTAGTCCCTGGGAGCTCTGGGGGATCTGGTTGGTTGATATTGTACTTCCAATGGGGTTACAAACCCCTCGGTTACTTCAGTCCTTTCTCTACCTCCTCCAATGGTTGGCTGCAAGCATCCCCCTCTGTATTTGTTAGGTTCTGGCAAAGCCTCTTAGGAGACAGCTATATCAGGCTCCTGCCAACATGCACTTCTTGGCATCTCCAATTGTGACTGGATTTGGTGACTGCCTGTGGGATGGATCCCCATGTGTGGCAGTCTCTGGATGGCCTTTCCTTCAGTCTCTGCTCCATACTTTGTCTCCATATTTTCTCCTGTGATTATTGTGTTCCCACTTCTAAAAAGTACTGAAGCATCCACACTTTGGTCTTTCTTCTTATTGAGCTTCATGTGGTCTGTAAATTGTATGTTGGGTATTCCGAGATTTTGGGTTAATATCCATTTATCAGTGAGTGCATATCAAGTGTATTCTTTTGTGATTGGGTTACCTCACTCTGGATATTTTCTAGTTCCATCCATTTGCCTAAGAATTTCATGAAGTCTGCCCATTTTCTCCATACTTACTCAATATAGTACTTGAAGACCCTAGGGACTTTCGCCAGTCTTACACTCACCCACCATGGGTCAAAGCTAGGCCAGGTTCCATTCTCCACCCACAGTTCTCAGTAGGAGTAGGAACATTCTTGAAAAACTGCAGAATGGGGCTGGAGAGATGGCTCAGAGGATAAGAGCATTGAATGCTCTTCCAGAGGTCCTCAGTTCAATTCCCAGCAACCACATTGTGGCTCACAACCATCTGTAATGGGATCAGATGCCCTCTTCTGGTGTGTCTGAAGTCAGCAACAGTGTACTCACATACATAGAATAAATAAATGTTTTTTTAAAGAAAGAAAAACCATAGAATGTACTGACTGATAATCACCTGACCCTCTGATCCCAGATAGAGTTTGAATGCATGGCATAATCTGCCCAAGCTTGCTAGATTCAAAGTCAATATTCTTAGCCAATAAGTTTAAACTGTAACCTTGCTGATGTAACCTGTACCCATAAAAAGTATAAAATCTGCTTGTTGTAGCCATTCGGGGTCTCCTTCTTGTCACTCACCATGAGGGGCTGATTGAGGGGCAACCCCAGCACCAGAAAATAAATCTCTTGCATTTGTTTTGAACTCTGTTCTCCTGCCTCACTTGGGGAGGTCTCCCATTAGTTAAGACTCACTTTAAGTCTTATACTAGCCAGAGCAATTAGGCAACAAAAGCAGGTCAAAGGGATACAAATTGGAAAGGAAGAAGTCAAAATATCACTATTTGCAGATCATATGATAGTATACTTAAGTGACTCCAAAAATTACACCAGAGAAGTCCTAAACCTGATAAACTACTTCAGCAAAATGGCTGGATATAAAATTAACTCAAACAAATCAGTAACCTTCCTCTACTCAAAGGATAAACAGGCTAAGAAAGAAATTAAGGAAATGGCACCCTTCACAATAGTCACAAATAATATAAAATACCTTGGTGTGACTCTGACCAAGCAAGTAGATCTGTATGACAAGAACTTCTGAAAGAGCCAGAGTTGGGGTCAATCTGAGGCCAGTGAGAAAATTCCACCACAAACCTCTGAGCACAGAAAGACACCTCCCTTCCAGTAGGAGTAGAGCTAGTTTAGTTCCTGGAACAGCTGCAAGCCCAACTGTTGAACAAAGCCTGTAACTTCCTGTCCTACCCACCTCAGAAAGCTGATTTGAAAGTTGTTTTGTTCCACCAAATGTGCATAGTACCCTGCCTAGTTACCATTGTGCAAATTCTGCCCCAACTGTTTGAATTCTGCTCTAATAGTTTGCAAGGTATATAATCCCTGTTAAAATCTGCTCAGGGTCATCTCCTCTTGATGTGGGATGACCCTGATGTAAGACTCAAGAAGCTCCCCCTCCCCTTTCTGAGTCCTATGTCTGGGATATCCCACACACAGAGACACAGAGACGGAGATCGATGCAATAAGCAAGAGGTTTAATGATCCAGTGCACAGGGATGGCCCTGTAATAGAGACAGAGGTGACCCCGAAGAACAAAGGCCCACACTCTTTATACTTTTTCAGGGTATAGGTTTTAGGTTACAGCATGAGTTGATTATTTCTCATTGGCAGGGCTTACTACCTTTTGAATTCATTGCTGGCCACCTATTGTCCTTTGAATTCATTGGAGGATCTTGGTGAGGAGACATCTCTGGTACGCAGGGGGATGAGGGGTAGAGGGTCCTGCCCTTACTGTGGTTGGGACACTTTCTGAATAAGGTGTTTACTCGGCAAATTCTTGTGAAACTCCCTGGCCTCAAGCTTATCAGGAAGTCCCAGTCACCAGATGTTGTCTGCTTGGTTCCCACATTCCACACTGACAAATCAGAATGATTAAACTCCTCTTGCTTTTGCATTGATCACCGCCTCTGTGCATTCATTTCAGGAGGTAGAAGTTCAATTTGGACCTCACACTTCAAGTCTCTGAAGAAAGAAATCAAAGATCTCAGGACAGCTCTTAATGCTGTGGAAAATAATTCTAAAAACATGAGTTTGAAAATATATAATTTCTCAGCTATGTTAAATATAAAGATGCAGTATGAATTGTATAAGGAATTCTTCATAGATCTAAAGGAACAGAGGCAGCTGTGCTATAAGCCAACCTGTCAAAAAGATACTAAGGAAAAAGATAGGAGATTTGGGGAATCACAGGAGATCCCACCAAGGCTAAGTTTTTTGTTTATGCCTACAAGGGCAGGCAGATTCCTGAGTCCAGGGTCAGCCTTGGATAGAGCAAGGTTAGGCCCAGTTGTGGTAGAAATGGTAAATTTCAGGGCAGGATCCCACCCCAATAATTTATCTCTGTCCTTAACAGAGGCAGGCAGGTCTCTGAATTCTTTTGCAATGCTAAAAAATGTGCTTCTAAGAATTAAGGGGCTGGGGTCATGGGATACTGATTCATGGAATAATCTAAAGGGAACCTGGGGTAATGACTGAATTGATATGTAAATGAAAAACTGGGCTTTCAATGTGCAAGAGATGAGCTATCCAGAGAACTTTTAAAATAGCAAGAGAGAACTGTGTGGAGAATTCTATGAGCAGAACATAGAGCAGTCCGGAAAGCTGTTTCAAGCAGAACATAGGCTGCCAGCTAGGACCCACAATCTAACTTTGAGTTGTTTGTTTCACTGCTCTCAAACACCCCTTCTCTCAGAACCCCTCTCCAAGCCAAGGCAGGTCCTTGGCATTTGCCTGTATGTATGTCTGTGTAAGGGTGTCCGTCCTAGAACTAGAATTACAGACAGGTGTGAGCAGACATGTGGGTGCTGGGGATCAAGGCTGGGTTCTCTGGAAGAGCAGCCAGTGCTCTTAATCACTGAGAGATCTCTTCAGCCCTTTAAGGATTTATTTTTATTTTAAATTATGTATTTACGTGAGTGTGGGTTTGTGCATGTGTACATGATACAGTTCCCATGTAGGCCAGAAAAGAGTATTAGGTCCCTTAGAGCTGGAGTCACAGGCAGTTGTGCGTCACCTGACATGTGTGCTAGGACCAGAACTTAGATCCTCTGCAAGATAAATATGTTCTCTTAACCACTGAGCCATTTCTCCACCCCCAAATCTTTCTTTTTATACTTCTTCAATAGTGCAGAATCATGTTGAATTTTAATTTATTTTATTTTTATTATCCATGCCAGGAATGGTATCAATGATTTTAAGCTTTTGATGATATTATTTTTAAAATGTATTTGTGTGTGTGTGTGTGTGTGTGTGTGTTTCCAGGGCATGCATATAGACATTAGAGGATAACTTTCAAGAGTCATTTCTTGCCTTCTACATTTTTAAGACAAGGTTTCTTTTATTTTCCCTGCTTCACTCTATTTTTCAGGCTAGCTGGCCTGCAAGTGTAAGACTCAAAGTCAGTCTTAATTACTGGGAGAACCCCCAAGTGAAACAGAAGAACAGAGTTCGATGCAAACACAAGAGGTTTATTTTCTGGAGTGTTGGGGTTCACCCTCAATCAGCTCCTCATGGCAAGTGAGTAGAAGGCAACCCTGAATGGCTATTAAAAGCAGTTTTTATACTTTTAAGGGTACAGGTTACATCAGCAAGATTACAGTTCAAACTTAATGGCTAAGTATATTAACCTTTAAATCTATTGGCTAGTAAGCATCAGTCAGTACATTCTGAGAATTTTCTACTCGAGAATGTTCTTGTGGGTAGAGAATGGAACTTGGCCTAGCCTCGACCTGAGGCAGGTGGGTATAAGGCTGCCAAAAGCCCCTAGGGTCCTTCTGGATAAGCCTCCAGGTCTATCTTCAATATTACCATAGAACTATTGGGATTATAGATGAACAGCACCACATCTGGCTCTTTATATAGCTTTTGGTGATTAAACTCCAGTCATTAATGGTTTTACCCTCTGAACCATCTGCCCAGCCCCTGACTGTAGTTTTCCACGTACATGTGTCAAACTTCATTTCAAATTACATCGAATTGACCGATCCAAGCCTCAGCCCATTCATTGGAGGCCTTGGGAATTTGGGGAACAGTAATACACAAAAAAGCATATCTGGTATTTTGAAAAACTAATAATCCTCTATTAACAGAAAATGAGGCTAGAGGGAAGGAGAGGAGCTCTGTCCATGACAAGTCCAGGCAAAGGTGAAGTCTGACACTCCCTGCTTCAGCCCCACAATGGAAATAGGGGAGATGAAATTTGGTCTTTGTTGGTAGACTCTTCAGAATTTTTAAGGATAAATATCGGCAACATGTTATTGAGTTTAAACTTTACACAATGAGCAAATGACACTGGATGAATGACTGAAACAGTAGAAACCAGCTTGAACATAGGGTTTATTGTCCTTTGTGTCTGAGTGCTGGCCCTAGGGCTGATTTGATTCAAGATCTCCACTGATATCAGAGACTATGTGGGCTTTCCTGAAAGCACCAAGTATTCTTTTCTGAGGAGAGAGGTAGGGTTGTAGACAGGTCCATATCCTTGTTGCCAAAAAGGTCTGCGGGAGAGGAAAATCCTGTTCTTTGACTCGTCTATGTAGTCAGAGGTCATTTGAATGCCATTGATGGAAACCTAATTTAGGTTACTTTAAGGAAAATGAATGACCCTGTGAATCTGGTGACTTGTGTGATGGAAAGTTTGTGGGTTCTTTTTGGAACAGCTGGTTTAGGGGCTAAAACAGTGCCACCCAAATTAGCTTCTTTGCTTTTCTGTGGCTCTCCCTGGGTGTGGCTCTAATGTCAGGCAAGTTTTCTGGGCCTCTTGGCAAAGGATTCTGGCAGCTCTGGCTCAAATGACTCAGCGGTCTATCAAGTCTCAAAGGGAGCATTGACTTCAGTGGTTCCAGTAAGGTCTGGAGAAGACAGTGCTTGGCTTGTGTTTATCCCTGAGCCAATCATTGCATTACAGGGACAAGAATACTCTGATTACTTAGGAGTGGGCCTGACACCTCTCAACTAGTTTGAGAAAGGAATTAGCCCTAGCAAACTCAGAAGGACCAGCAGAAAAAGGGAGTTTTTTTTTTAAAGGAAAGTAAATACTGCATCAACAAAAAGAATAAACAATAAGGCCAGCAACTGTCTATAATATGTTTACAGAATGAGAGGAAGACTTTGCCATCTAAAAAAAAAAAGAAGACAAGAAGGAATAATGCTGAGATCAGAGCAGTAGAGGGCCACTAAATCCTTGCATTAGTTTGTATTAAATGTGCTACCATTTTAGGGACTCCTTAAAGAGTTACCTCGACATTATTTTTTTCTGAGAAGGGAGTAGTTTAGCGATTTACAAGATTTCTAACACACTTTTCAGTTGGCATAGTAGGCATGGTTTTCCCATCAGCTGCTTCATAACTGTATTGTTTCTGTAATATAATTTCAAATATCACACATACCATGCTTTTCTTCACTTCCACATGAAGGAAGTTTATGAATTAGTTACTCTGATTTCACTTCTGTGGTCCAGTTCTCTCATTTGTAAAATGAGCTTTAACTGTTTATCCTGTACTTTAAACATGTTTATGAAGATGAAATAAGGTCAATTCATTTCAAAATATAGACTTCAAGACAGCACTTGGAGTGATGCTCTTGAGCTCTTGTTGTCAGAGTATGTTTAGTGGTATTCCACAGCATGAGAAATCAATTTGCAGCTTAAAGTATTCTTTCTGCCAAATAGACTGGAAAGAGTCCCTCTTCCCTTGCCCCAGCAGCCAAGGCCAGCAGTAGGAAGAAAGGTCTATGGCAGAGGAGGGAACTCAGATGGCAGTTAGAGCCTTAAAGAGAGTCATATGAAACTAAAGCAAAAAGATCAAAGCTCCAAGTTGACCATAAAGCAAGAGCTTTCCTATGTGCACCTTAAGGGATAACCTTTTTCTGTTAAAAATGTAGCCCTTACAATGAACTTTGAGGAGCTGCAGAGATGGCTTGGTGGTTAAAAGTGATTGCAACACAACCAGGAGGACCTGACTTTAAATCCCAGCAGTCATGTAACAAGACAGACATAGTCTCATATCTAGCACTGTGGTAGGTAGGGCTAGGAGAATCACTGGGTCTTGCTGGCTGCCACCTCAGCTGAAAAAACAAGAGCTCCAGGCTCAGATAGAAACCATAAGAGAGTGATAGGGAGGACACTTGATGCACCTTTGACTATATATATATATATATATATATATATATATATATATATATATTATCTATCTCTATCTATCTATCTATCTATCTATCTATCTATCTATCTATCTATCTATTGATTAAGAACATTCTTGAAACAGGTGATATAGTTTAGAAAGAGAATTTGTTGAGAAATAGAAATCCCTAGATTTAATTCCCTATACTGAAACCTAACAAAACAAAATATTTCTTGCTTGTGAAATTAGGACTCTAATATAAGATGTAGCATCATATAGTCTAGTATGGATAATGTCCAGCAGCCTTTGAGAATGGAGTCAAGATGAAATAAGATAAAAATCATCCATTTGTTTATAATGAGCAAAGAATCCATAAATTCCTTTATAAATTCCCAGAACCTAGATGGTGGTTCACAACCTTCTGTAATGCAAGTCCCAGGGCATATAATACCCTCATCTGATCTCCATGGACACCAAGCACACATGTGGTACACATTCATACATACAGGCAAAGCACTCATATACATAAAAAACTTAAAAAAAGACTGTTAGTTAAAGGTATTCTGTATAGATATTTTGAAGTATTCAGTTATTTACTTTTGCAAATCTATTTTATTATCAATGAATGGAAGAATCTGGGACTAAATAGCAAATCAGGTGAATAAGTATCTTAGCCATTGTTTTTATCTTATATTAGTTGGAGTGGATGACACTTTGTGGAAATCACACTGAAGAGGGATAGAAAGATGGCTCAATGGTTATGAACACTTGCTGATCTTGACAAGAAATTAGGTTCAGTTTCAATATCCTCATGGTGGCCCACAACCACTTGTAACCCCATTTCCAAGGGATCCAAGGACCTTCAGCCTGTGGGCTCCTGTATACATATAGTGCACAAAAAAGGAGGGACACACACACACACACACACACACACACACACACACACAAAATATACATAAAACATTACTTAAAAAAAACTCCACTGAAAAAAGAGAAAGTATCAGAGAAGAATCAATTATGTTAGGTTCAATAATTCTCATCCCCTGCTATTTTGAGGGGTTTCTACCTTACAAAGGTTTTACTATACATTGGAAATTGTCAATTTTGGCACAGAATGCCTTTACCCACAGAGTCATCCTCTCTCTCTCTCTCTCTCTCTCTCTCTCTCTCTCTCTAGCTCTCTCTCTCTCTCTCTCTCTGTGTGTGTGTGTGTGTGTGTGTGTGTGTGTGTGTGTGTGTGTGTGTTTGATGCCCAAGGAGTCTATGAGAGGGATCTAGATTCCCTGAATGTAGAGAGTTGTGAGCTGCCATGTGGGTGCTGGGAACAAAATCTAGGTCCTCTGTAAGAGGAGGAAGAGTTTTTCTTGCCCCTATTTGTGTTTTTTTAATGTTGATATCTGGCACAACCCCTTATTAGTTCAGTTAGCATTTTTAAGTTAAGAAACTCTTCAAATGGCAAAAAGAGTTGTTTGAGCATTGCACAAAAGTGAACTCTGGTTAACTCTTGGAGGATAAGTGCACAGACATGTCAAATGGAAACATGATAGAATATATAAGTAGTAATTTTCAATTCTACATCATTTTTAGCATATTATTTTGCTACTTCTAGAAGAAGTTTCTTTCTTTTTCTTATTTTTGGAAATATACACATTTTTAAGTTTTTTTAAAGCTATCCTGAGTTTTATTTTCACTTTAAACTAGATATTGAGGTAATACAGATCAGCGGGGAAACTGAAAAAAGACATTTTATAAATGGAGAAACTAATTTTCATTGGGTATTTTGTACATTTTATTATTCCCCTCCCCTAAATTTGGCAATGTTAAATTTATAACATGCTCATCTCACAACTAATCACACCTAACTGGCAAACCAGGCAAACCAGTCTATACCTATAGTAACTAGTATCTAAATTCTAACTTCCCACAAAAGCTGTTGTGAGTTATCCACCTGAAAAGACAACTTGGACACAAGTTTAAGCCAATAGAAAATCTTTATTAGGCAAAATTATAAAAAATTATTTTATGTCTATACCTGAATATATGTATATATATGCATTATGTATGTATGTATGTATTTATGTATGTATACATTACATTTGTGCAATGTTCATGAAGACCAGAAGAAGGCTGATGAGTCTGGTGTGACCTCAGAAGAAATGGTTTGATACAGTTCCTGCCCCTGGAGCAAAGCCAGCAAGATTTGTTTTTCTTTTGCATTTTTTTTTTTTTTTTCGGAGCCGAGGACCGAACCCAGGACCTTGTGCTTGCTAGGCAAGCACACTACCGCTGAGCTAAATCCCCAACCCACCAGCAAGATTTGGATCTCCTTTGAGTGCTGATGGTTGTCCCGGGCTTAAAGCTTATTTGCATATTTTGCTTTATGTTCCTCCTTTGGGAAATGTTTTCCCTGTCAAGGTTAATGACTCCATGATAATCAGAAACAGCATTGATTCCAGGAAGTGAGAATGTGTCTGATGTTCCTCAGCAAAAATGATAACACTGTAACCTTCAGAACAGCTCTTGGGGCTGTTGGAAAAAACTCTGAAAAAGTGAGTTCAAGAATACATAAATCAGCATAAAAACTGTTCTTTATAGGATTTCTCAACTATGCAAAATGTAAGGATGCAATATGGTCTGTATGAGGGGCTTTATGGATCTGAAAGAACAGAAGCAGCTGCACTCACATGTTAGCTTAGTCAGGAAGATATTAAGGAAGCCAAGTATGGTGGCACATGCCTTTAATCCCATCAATCAGGAAGCAGAGCTATGCAGATCTCTGAGTTCAAGGTCTGTCTACAGAGCAAGCTCCAGGACAGCCAAGGTTAGGCAGTGAAGGAGTTAGAAAACAGAAATCTTGGGGTTGGGGATTTAGCTCAGTGGTAGAGCGCTTGCCTAGCAAGTGCAAGGCCCTGGGTTCGGTCCCTAGCTCCAAAAAAAAGAAAAGAAAAAAGAAAAAGAAAACAGAAATCTGGTGATAATGTAATAGAACCCATGTTCCAGATTCAGCAAGCAGCAGAAGTCAGCAGTGTCAGCCATGTGGCTGACATCTTTAGGATCAAGGCGTTAAGGTCATAAAATGCTGATTTGTGGGACTTAAAAAGAGGGGAAGACCTGGGGTAAATGATTAAATTGATATGCAATTCCTAAGAAAATAACTTATACAAAATAAAAAACTGAGCTTTGGTCTGCTCAGAGAACTTGAGCAGAATACTATCTCGATCAGAGTTCTATCTTGAGTGGAGAGCTATTTTGAACAGATTGTAAGAAAGCTATCTGGAACAGACTACAGATATGTCTGCTTGCACCCCATCATTGACTCCAGGTCATTTCTTCCACTGCTCCCAAACACCCCTTCCTGAGGACTTCCTCAGAGCCTGAGGCTGGTTCCCAGCAGAGGGCATTGTATCCCCTGGAACTTAGGTTATAGGTAGTAGTGTGCTACCTAAGTTGGTTGCTGGAAACTAAACTTGTGCTCTCTGGAAGAGGAACAATGCTCTTACCTACTGAGCTATCTCTTCAACCTTATTTATAAATTATTTTAAAGTGTGTGTGTGTGTGTGTGTAAGTGTGAATGCACATGCATGTACTTGTAAGTGTTCATATACTTGTAACTGGGTACCTATAAAGGCTAGAGGCATCAGATACCCCTGAAATTGGGAGTTACAGGAAGTTGTGAGTTATCTAATGTAGATACTGGGAACTAGACTGATAAACAATCTTTCCAGTTTCAACAAATACATTTTCAGTTAAGGTCAGCTTGCTTCTGAATATCTATAACCATCTGAACATAACAGGATAAGAAAGTAAAACAGAACAGGACTCCAGATGTTTGAAGGCATTAGAAATAAATCATCAGAACCCCCTTTGTGGGAATTAGAGGAGGGATCAAAAGAGCTGAAGGGGCTTGCAACCCCATAAGAACAACAATGCCAACCAACCAGAGCTTCCAGGGACTAAACCACTACCAAAAGACTGTACGTGGACTGACCTAGAGCTCCAACTGCATATGTAGCAGAGAATAGCTTTGTTGGGGCACCAGTGGAAGGGGAAGCCCTTGGTCCTGCCAAGGTTGGACCCCCAGTGCAGGGGAATGTTGGGGGGCGGTAAGGGGAGTGGATGGGGGAACACCCTTATGGGGGAGGGGGAGGGGATGTGGGCTTATGGACAGGAAACTGGGAAAGGGAATAACATTTGAAATGTAAATAAAGAAATATATCTAATAAAAAGAGAAAAAGAAATATAGATCACAAAAAATAAAAGAAGGAAGATTTGCATTAGCATGTTTTCTGTGACATGTGACAATCATTTTGTTTGCCAACTTGTTGAACAGGTAGTACTTATTTTTACTCTTAAAATTGCTGAATTTGCATTGATAAGTGGCTATTAGCCCAAATGCTTGAATTACCCTAGATGCCTAGAACACATGAAACTCAAGATGGATGATCAAATGAATGCTTCACTCCTTCTTTAAAAGGGGAATAAGAATACCCTTGGCAGGGAATAGAGAGGCAAAGATTAAAACAGAGACTGAAGGAACACCCATTCAGAGCCTGCCCCACATGTGGCCCATACATATACAGCCACCCAATTAGACAAGATGGATGAAGCAAAGAAGTGCAGGCCGACAGGAGCCGGATGTAGATCTCTCCTGAGAGACACACCCAGAATACAGCAAATACATAGGCGAATGCCAGCAGCAAACCACTGAACTGAGAACAGGACCCTGTTGAAGGAATCAGAGAAAGAACTGAAGAGCTTGAAGGGGCCTCGAGACCCCATATGAACAACAATGCCAAGCAACCAGAGCTTCCAGGGACTAAGCCACTACCTAAAGACTATACATGGACTGACCCTGGACTCTGACCTCATAGGTAGCATTGAATATCCTAGTAAGAGCACCAGTGTAAGGGGAAGCCCTGGGTCCTGCTAAGACTGAACGTGATTGTTGGGGGGAGGGCGGCAATGGGGGGAGGATGGGGAGGGGAACACCCATAAAGAAGGGGAGGGGGAGGGATTAGGGGGATGTTGGCCCGGAAACCGGGAAAGGGAATAACACTCGAAATGTAAATAAGAAATACTCAAGTTAAAAAAAATAAAAAAAAAAATTGCTGAAGTTGTCATGATGCTGTTTTCTTGATGTAATTAGCATCTTTAACCAGGTAAATTGATTGAAAGGAAACTTGACTGAAAAGAAAATGTCTGCATACCATTATTGGATGATATCAAGAACAGATAGAAGATGCAATGAAGAGGAATTTATTTAGATGTTGATTTTGAACTATCAATACAGATGCCAAGTTACTATACAAAACATTCACAGGAACTTTTTCCATTTTTTTAATTGTTCGCAAACATTTCCTACATTATTCAACATACCACCAAGAAATAGTACATCTTTTTTCTTTCATTGTGCATACAATTGAAAAAACATATATATACAAAGTTCAACTAACAAGACGCTAGCCAGGTTGACAGCTTTAAGTCTACAGGTGAGAAATTATCTAACAATAATAACCAGGACTTATTCAGCATCAGCCACTTCCATAACCAAGTGTTATTCTGGTTAATAAAGCTAATTGCCCATCAGGCTTCTGGCATATACTTCAGATGCTTACTCTTGTAGTATTGCTCCCCACTGCAGTTCTCCACGACTAACAGAAAACTGTTGAAAAGTGGTGAAACATTTGCAAAAACAAAGAAAACCCGAAGCTTATTGTAAGCATGAATATTTGATGGAAATTTATCAAGCCAAGTCTTTGCAACATTAAGAAATCAACTAAACTGAATTTGCCAATTTGTTTGTCTATATCCAAGAGGTGCATTTATATCCAACAGAGGAGCTGCTGAAAAATCAAACTTTAGTGTTTAGCTTAGGGGTGGACTGAAAAATTCAGCCACCATTTGAAATTGTCTTTAAAAAAAAAAAGACCACCAAAAATAGATTCACCAAATTATTTTAAAAAATCATAAAACTTTTTTTTTTACAAAAAATTACATTCTGCATACTGTTCTGAACAAATTCCAGGGACATGTAGACTATTACTTTCCTCCCTGTCCCATCCTCCAATGTTACAGTGACCACAAAGCAAGGTGTTCACAATAATTACACAGGGGGAATTTTTTTAAAACACCAACAATAAACAAAAAAAATAAATGTCACTCACTCTGCTGCTGTTTTAAAATTTCAATGTTAGTTTTTCAATGCTCTCCCCACAACCCTGTTTGTAAGGAACTAAAACATTATATCTGGTGAATAGCAAAGATTTCACTACACCTCAAATGCACTAACACCTATGAAGCAGAAGAGTGTTGGCTTTATTTTTTCCCTTGAAACAATTCTTCAATAAACCATTGATTTGCAAATAAATAACATAATGTTGGCCTTTGAAACAGAAGCAAATAAAAAAAAAGATGCAGGACTCCTTCAGTTCTTAACTCATATTAGAAAAAGACTTTCCAGAATAGTGCTTCACACTGTTCTGCAGCAAAATCTATGCATTTTGTATCTGGTCCTGTGTTCCTGTAATGATAACAATCCAATCTTCAGATCCTTCTAAATGTTCATCAGTTTTGATTAATGCTCCAGTTTCATGAAGAATTTGTTTAATCTGCTGACTACCTTTGCCAATAATAGATCTAGCCAAATCTTTGGGAATAGTTACTTGTGTAGTGATAATAGGTCTGCCACTATGAGCCCATGACCCACCCCCCACATAAGAATAATCATATTCAGGACTGCCCTGTGGTTCATAAGCCATTTGACATTCTGATGGGCTCCATAAATCAACCATGCCATCATAGTGGTCTCCAGGCCTTCCTCTTCTGTCGTAAGCCATTAGATCTCCCACTCTGGTTGGTAGTGGAGAAGGAAGAGGAAGATTCTAGGCTCTGCTGCCACCCAGTCCACCTTAACCAGAAGTCCTCAACAAGGACTCACATCATCATAATCTCTTCTAAAAGGAGGCATGGGAGGTCCCTGACCAGGAGGCATTCTGTCAAAACCACCTCTTCCCCACATGGGGAGTCCCCCAGGACATCCTTAGTGGTCATCAAACATCACTGTAAAACCACCATGATCATAGGTTTCATCATAAAAGTTGGGATCATAAGGTTGTGCACATCCTTTGATGGGAGACTCAGATATAAGTCAAGATGATCTTGATGCATTCTACAACCCTATCAGGTTTTCCTCCCATAAGAACAACGCTGTCAGTATAATTAGGGCAGCACTCCTGGAAAAGCTTGATTGTTGTCTGAGTGTTTTCCAGAAGTTCTTTGATTTTAGCACCTTTAACACCAATTTAATTTTTCCTGCCAGACTTTGATGAATCAGCAGTCTTGACTCTCAGTCAAAGTCAGTTCCTTTATAATGTTGGTAATTTAAGCATTCCACAGCATCAGATTTGAGCAGGAGCTGGCTGGTTGCAGTGGATGATGGCAACTGCAGGCCCTCTTCCAAGGTAGGGATGATTTTCTTCAGAATTTCTCCAATCGTCTAAATATCGGCACTGATACTCAGTATGCACTCAGGGCCACTGCTGTCTGGGACTGAAACACTGGAATTGTAGTCTGTATGGAGAGCCTTAATATTCTTGCTTCCTTTTCCAATCACTGCCCCAGCATTCTTGCTCTGAAGCAAAATGTGCAATTCAACCATCTCATCAGTATTTCTTGATTGTTTTAAAGGCTTGTTCCTCTTCCATATCTCCTGCAGGGCATTTACCAAATTCACCACTGGTTTCAGTGTTGGGGAAGTTTTCTTTTGGCTGTTTGGTCTCCATTTTCTTGAATTAAATGGATATACCAATAGACTGCAATCTAGTAGGAGACGAGTACATTGGTGCAGCAGAGAAGCAGAGGATAATGGCATCTGTAGTGCTGTCACCTGTCACTATTTTTAATAATACTCAGTTAACCTGGGCTTCTTTCTAATTCTTCCTACTAGATGAATGAAATGGGCACAGAAAAGAAACCAAAATAGATAGTTGTCTCTTGAGAAAGCGGTGAACAGTGGTGGAGAAGGTGTGTGTGTGTGTGTGTGTGTGTGTGTGTGTGTGTGTGTGTGTGTGTGTGTGTGTGACAAAGACAGAGACAGAGAGATAAAGAGACAGAGACACAGAGAGATTTTTCCAGGGTTATATGGGAAGGGTACCTGGTAGGAATGTGGGGCCTGGAGCCTGTGAACTGGGGTGGGAGCTTGTGAGTAGTGACTGAAGGAGCCTAGAAGCTAGCCTTGACCTTTACATGCGAAGAGGCACACAGTCATATGTTACCAGAAGAATTACATGTGCCCTTTGCCAGAGATAAGTAGACTGATTCCTTTTAGCAAGTAGGAACTATCTTCAAGCCTCCGGAAGGAATGTTGGCTTTCCTCTAAATGCCAGACCTTGGGAAAAGGAATTTCTTGGGATCTGACATTCCAGCCTTTTGTTGATTGTTGATGATTGGGGTGACATAGGCCCTTCTGTAACAACTTCTCAGCTGAAATTGGGGCATCAGTGTCCTGATCCAGCAAGGCTAGAATTTAGCTCAAAAGACTGAAAAGAGAGAGTCAGGGAATGGCCAGAAACATGTTTTGTGCCCACTGCCCGGGTTCTGTGAGGCTGTCTGGGGCTAGGATAGTACAAGCCACTCTGAATTAGTCTGCAATGCTGCTCCAACCCAAAAGTTCAGATGCTAGGCAATAGTAGGAGCACTGGGGAACTTCCATCAGAAGCATCTGGTTTACAAATCATTGGGTAATTTTGATAATTCTTTCCTGAAAGAACCTGAAGAGACAGGCAGTGATCATCATTACAAGGAATATGGAAATTACTGGACCAAGAAAGTATAAGATCCAAATGCCCAACAGAGATCAAAATGAGAGTTCTGCAAAGCAATTGGTCCCTGGAAGCCATAGAGACTTTTCCAGCTCATGTGTGTAATCTTTTTTCCACCTGGCTAGACTGGTTTACATAGTAGCATCATGCTTCATGGTGGAGAGATGAGTGCCTCTCCTTTCAGTAGTAAGTGAAGGAACTTTCAGTTTTGGAGGACCACCGAGGTCAGAGAAATGAGCTGGTTTGTGAATAATTGTAGAGCCCAGTTTTATTCTGGGATGTACCTGCTAGCTGGATATACACCTTCTGAAATAGATTATGACTCAAGATGCCTGAGGGAAAATTCAAAGCAGCCATGGAGGTTGCCAGATTAATTCTGACCAAAACTGGGAGGCCTATGACCCTTTAGTCACTGTGTAAGACTTGGAAGAGAATGCAGGTTTCTCCTTCTGTGTGTGTAGGGTGAGTTGGAGAAGTAACAGAATGGGGAGATATGAATCATGAGTGGGTTAGTCTATACACTACTAAAACTTGAATTGGCACCAAAAGAGAGTTCCTTCTGGGGCTGGTAAGGTTCCTGAAATTAATCTATTTGTACATAATAATTAACAGAAGGACTGAGAGTAGTTGTAGAAGGGGCAGTAACCTTGTGTTTCCAGAGAGTATAGAGGCACTGGAGGTGATGGGATGGGGGATGTACAAAATATAGAGTCGGGGTTGCATGAATGTGGGCGATAGCTGCCACCAGAGATTGTTGCAAGAGAGCACAAAGAAAGCATAAAGTTATGTTAAAAGGCCCACAGTTACTGCCATAAATGCACAGATGACTCAGGGAATAAACTAGAAAGAACCTAAAATGCTGTGTTAAGAAACATCTCAAAGCGTGGGCTGTAGAATGATTCCAGACCATTGAATAGCTAACCTTTATCATATAGAAGGGTCCCTGATGCTTCTTTAAGAGATCTAAAAATTATGACTCTCCCTCTGTGAGATGGGCTGGTCTCTGCCATGTAGATCTGTCCCAGAGTTCCTTGGACCCATTTTTATGTCCAAGGAGTCAGAATGGTGAAGGTTACCAACCTAGAATAGATCCATGGCAAAATTGTTGAGGCTGTATACTTAACCCTGGTTCAGAGAAATGGTGCTTACAGCTCCAATATGAGCACCCACTCCAGGAGGGATCATCAGTATAAGCTGGGTTTGGTCTTGGAGAAGACAAAGGTACTCAAGGTTGTCATATAGATTGAAACTGAATTTTTTCTTTCCACAGCTGCTTGGGGGTTGAAAATCTCATAGACTGGTAGCCTTAGTTATCAGATAAGCAGTCAGGAGCCTATTTGAGATGGTACAGATAGATCCAAGTTGTAACTCCTTGAAGTTTGGCAGCCATTGGTGAGGTAAGGATGACCAGATATGAACCTGACCAGTGTAGGTTAAAGGCCTATGGGCAAGAGGCTTTCAAATAAACCCAATCTCCTGGCAATATGTTTTGGGCAATAGGATAAGTGGATGTAAATTTCCTAGAAAAAAAGGACAGCTGTACATTAACTCAGAAAGGCTAAGAAAGGAGAGGCTAGGGGTGTAGCCTGAATATGAGTGGTTTCCTCAGACTCTCCCTAATGTACCTCCAATCTTTAAATGGAACATCACATTCTCCTCAACACCCACTTATGGCACACGTTCATCTTACTATGGTTTTTGCTAATAAGTGAATGAAAGACCATTGAAAGGTGAGATTTGCCTCAAAAGGTCAGGTTCTGGGTAGGATTCTGTTCCTGGTAATCTTGAACAATCCCTTGAAGGTTCTGAGACTATTTCTTTGGTTCTAAATAGTCAACATGTTTCTGTAAACTAAATTAAATGGGAGGAAACTGCTTTAAGTTTGAATGAAAATGAGGACAAGATTTTTCCAAGGTCCAGTTGTGGGTAAGGTTTTATTGTAGATGTGAAGGAGAGTATAGTTGGAGGCACCTGGAAGGATCCAGACTGAACACTGAAATGAGAGGAGTGAGAGAGAGAGAGAGAGAATAAGAGAGAAAGAGAAGAGAGAGGTCCAGTGGGGAAACCTGGTGGGGGAGCACCCTCTCAGAGAAGGGCACTGGGGAAGGACTGTGAGAGGGGACAGTGAGGGGACAGAGAGAGAGGCAGGGGGGGACCAAGAGAGAGAGAGAGGGTATACAGGTTGAAATGGCTGGATTACATGGGGAAAAGAAGCCTGGGAGAAGAGAATGAAATCCCAGCTTCTGGGTTGGAGGGGTTTAAGGTAGAAGTGAGAGGTTTTAAAACTTGGGGATAAAATTTTTTTCAGCTTCCCAGAAAAGTGAATTAGACTCATCAAAGAAAGCCACTAGCAATGGGTTGTCAATCACTGACAGCCCTAGCAGGGAGGATAAGTCTGGAGCTGAGTTGGTTCCTGGGATTCTTCAAGGCTTCACCAGAAATGGTAGAACTAACATTTGCTATGTTAGTTCTATTAAAATTGTACTAATATCACTGCTGGTAAGAAAATTCCCCTAGCCCAGCATACGCTTCTCTGGTGGTTGCCATTTTCATGAACGGTCGACCCCCTGCGTGCTGGTTGCTTCTGCGGAATAAACACTCTTTAGCTTTGCATACTATTTGAGACTGGGATCTTTCCTCAGCAATTCTTGAACCTTAACAGGGCTAGGGTGAGAAGTGCTGGGAGGAGCCACAGGTGAGACTTGTCCCAGTTTTCTTTGGGACTGGACCTGGCAAAAATCTTCATTATTGTTGCAATGTTATAGTCATTCCACTGTCAACAATTCTGAGATGGGGTTTTATAACTGAAAGGTAGATAATTATAGATGAAATTTAGCAAAACCTCCCTATGTGCTGGAGTAAACCCATATTATTCATACAACGAATGTCCTGAAACATATTGTGTTTCAAAAAGACTCACTTCAGTGAGTATAAAAGCAATATGGCTCAGCAGATAGAATCACTTGTCACCTAATGTGATGACCTGACTAGTCCCTGGAACCCACATGATAGTAGATCAATGCTCACATGTTATACAGAAACACTGAGGAATGCGAATGACTCATAAATAAATAGATGGATGGATGGATGGATAGACAGACAGATCTAATTAAAACCATCCTTAAGGGTATATTATAGAAGTCAACCAGTATTTACTAAATGGATTTCCTTAACCTGTTTTTTCTATAGCACTCATATTTAGTAATAATTCAAGGTTGACTCTTTCATATTTAAGCCACCTTTTGAGTGAAGAACCCTAACAGTACTTAAATATGCCTGCCATCGAAAGGTTTGCTATGTGTACAGGCAAATTTTGAAATTTTGAAATGAGAGGCAGTGGAGGTGCTGCAATCATTTCTATACTTGATCTTAGCCAAAAGGCTACAATGTGATGCTGCTAACATTTCTGAAGAAGTTATGGAATGCTCATAGCCTGCCCTGCCTTGGATAGTTGGTAGGTGGCAGCAAGAGACCAGAAATTATGCTTTATAACTAAGCAGCATTTTGTAAAGGTGGTTGGTTCGTTTGGATTTAGAAAGATAGGTTTCATTTAACACAAGCTGGCCTCAACTCTGTAGTGATCTTGCTGCCTCGACTCTCTCTAGTTCAGGGTTTAAGGGCGTGTACCACTGAACCCAGCCAGAAGGGTTCTGTTTAATGTTTATGTTATAAAATATCTGCAAATGAAGCAGACAATAAATATAAATAAGGAGGATGCAGCTAATTTACAGAATGCAGACTACTTAAGCCTTTGTCCTACAATATTTCAACAAAATGGTTTTCAAAATGGTTAGGTTTATTATTCTTCGCCTTCCTTTCTAATCCACACCCCTGGGGTCTGGCTACAAAACCAAGGCTGGCCTCAAACTCCCAATTCTCCTGCTTTATTCTTCAGAGTGCTGGGATTACAGGCATGTGCCACCATGCCTGGCTTTTAGATTTTTTTCATCAGTCTTTATTCTACTTTTAAGTACTGAACTTATTAATGCTTCTAAACTGACATAAGGATATGGCATATTTGAATTTCCCTTCTGTTTAATTTTTGATCTATTTCTATTGTGAAGGTTTTTGCCCCCAGGCATTGAAATGGTCAAGGTTTAAATTACAGAAAATACTTAGTTTCTTAGTTAGAGTTTTATTGCTGTGAAGAGACATCATGACCAAGGCAACTCTTTTTTTCCACTAATTAATTTATTTATTCAGTTTACATCCCAATTACAATCCTGGATCTCCCTTCACAGAGCTCCTTCCTATCTCCCCTTCTCTGAGAAGGGGAAGACCCCACCCTGCCAAATCAAGTCACTGCAGAACTAGGCACACCCTAGTTGAAGCCAGATGCAGCAGCCCAGTTAGGGGAGCAGGATCCACAGGTAGGCAAAATAGTAAGGGATAGGCCCTGTTCCAGATGTTGTGAGACCTGCATAAAGACCACACCTGCTACAATTGGGGGTTTGGGGAACCTTAGGTCCAGCCCATGTATGCTCTTTGGTTGGTGGTTTTAGTTTCTGGAAGCCCCCAAGGGTCTAGGCTATTTAACCGTCTTGGTCTGCTTATGGAGTCCCTATCCCCTCCTGGTCCCTCAACCCTTCCACCAACTCTGACAAGCTCTCCCAAGCTGCATCTAATATTTGGTCTCTGTATCTGTTTCCATCAGCTGGGCGGAGCCTCTCAGAGGATAGTTATGCTAGGTTCCCATGTGCAAGCATAACAGATTAACATTAATAGTGGCAGGGATTGATTCTTGCCCATGGAATGGGTCTCAAGTTGGGCCAGTCATTGGTTGGCCATTCCCTCAGCCTCTGCTCCATCTTTGATACTGTACTTCTTGTAGACAAGATAAACTTTGGGTTGAAGATTTTGTGGGTGAGTTGGTGTCCTCCCCTTCCACTGGGATTCCTGCCTGGCTATAAGATATGGCCACTTCAGGCACTGCTAGGAGTCTCAGCTAGAGTCACCCTCATAGACTCCTTGGAGCCTCGCCAATCCCAGGTCTCTGGCACATCCTAGAGATATATTCCTAACCCACTCCCACACGCAACAGATTTCCATTCACTCTCCAGATCTTCTCTCCCTACACCTGGTCCCTCCAATCCTGTTACCCTCTGGTCTACTCTCCCAATCACTTCCCTCACTCCATCAGCCCCTAATGACTACTTTATTTCCCCTTCTGAGTGAGATTCAAGCATCCTCCTGTGGGCCCTCCCTGTTTAGCTTCTGGGTCTGTTGATTATAAGCATGTGTATCCTGTATTTTATGACTAATATCCACTTATAAGTGAGTTACATACTATGCATGTCCTTTTGATCACTCAGGGTGATCTTTTCTAGTTTTATCCATTTGCCTGCAAATTTCATGATGTCCTTGTTTTTAATAGCTGAGTAGTATCCCATTACATAAATAAACCACAATTTACTTATCCATTCTTGATGAGGGACGTCTGGTTGTTTCCAGTTTCTGACTATTATGAATAAAGCTGCTATGAACTTAGTGGAGCATGTGTCCTTGTGGGATGGTGGAGCATCTTTTGGGTATATGCCCAGGAGTGGTATAGCTGGGTCCTGAGGTAGAACTATTCCTAGTTTTCTGAGAAACTGCCAAATTGATTCTCAGAGTGGTTGCACAAGTTTTCATTCCCTCCAGCAATGGAAGAGTGTTCCCCTTGTTCCACATCCTCACCAGAAATGTGCTGTCCCTTGAGATTTTGATCTTAGCCATTGTGATGAGGGGAATCACAGAGTGATTTTGATTTGCATTTCCCTGATGACTAAGGATATTGAACATTTCTTTAAGTGTTTGTTGGCCATTAGAGAATCCTCTGTTGCGAATTCTGTTTATCTCTTTACCTCAGTTTTAAATTGGGTTATTTGGTTTGTTGTTGTTTAGCTTCTCGAGTTCTTTATATATTTTAGATATTAGCCTTATTTCAGATGTAGAGTTGTTGAAAGTATTTTTCCTCTTCTGTACTCCTCTGTTTTGCCTTATTGGCAGTGTTCTTTGCTATAATGAAGTCCCATTTATGGGACATGATGTCAACAGTGAGTTGATCTTAGTACCTGAGCTATTGGTGTTCTGTTCAGGAAGTTGTCTCCTATACCAATTTGTTGGATTCTATTTCCCATTTTCTCTTCCATTGCATTTAGTATATCTGGTTTCATGTGGAGGTCTTTGATACATTTGGACTTGAATTTGTGCAGGGTGATAAATATGCCTCTACTAACATTCTTCTAAATACAGAGTTAAACCAGCACTATTTGTTGAAGATGCTTTCTTTTTTTCATTGTATGATTTTGGCTTCTTTGTCAAAAATCAAGTGTCCATAGGTGTGTGGGTTCGATTCAATTCCATTGATCATCCTATTTCTATGCCAGTATCATGAAGTTTTTATTACTATTTCTCTGTAATACAGGTGTATTATGCCTATAATCAAGGATGGTGATACCTCCAGAAGTTCTTTTATTGTGCAGGATTGTTTTAGCTATCCTAGGTTTGTTGCTTTTCCATATGAAGTTGAAAATTATTCTTTCAAGGTCTGTAAAGAATTGTGTTGGAATTTTGATGAGAATTGCATTGAGTCTGTAGATTGTTTTTGGGAAAAATGTCATTTTACTATATCAATTCTATGACCCATGAGCATGGAAGATCTTTCTGTCTTCTGATATGTTCTTCAATTGTTTTTTCTTCAGAGATTTGAAGTTCTTGTCATACGGGTCTTTCACTTGCTTGGGTATTTTATATCATTTATGACTATTGTGAAGGGTGTTGTTTCCCTGATTTCTCTCTCAGTACATTTGTATAAAGGAAAGCTACTGCTTTGTTGTTGTTGCTGTTGTTTGAGTAATTTTTATATCCAGCTACTTTGCCAATGGTGTTTATCAGCTGTAGGAATACTCTGGTAGAAGTTTTGGAGTCATTTATATATACTATCATATCATCTATGGTGGCTGTATATATATGGTGAGGCAGGCTCATTCATTAAGACTCTGCTCCAAACTTTGTCTCCATATATCCTCCTGTGAATATTTTTGTTACCCATTCTAAGAAGGACTTAAGCATCCACATTTTGGTCATCTTTCTTCTTGAGCTTCCTGTGGTCTGTGCATTATATCTTGGGTACTCTGAGCTTTGGGGCTAATATCCACTTATCAGTGAGTGCAAACCATGTGTGTTTTTTGTGTTTGGGTTACCTCAATCAGGACGATATTTTCTAGTTCCATCCATTCCCCTATGAATTTCTGAAGTCATTGTTTTTGATAGATGAGTAGTACTCCGTTGTGTAGATGTACCACATTTTCTGTATCCATTCTTCTGTTGAAGGACATCTGGGCTCTTTCCAGCTTGTGGCTATTACAAATAAAGCTGCTATTAACATAGTGGAACATGGTCTTTGTTGTATGTTGGAGCATCTTTTGGGTATATGCCTAGGAGTGGTATAGCTGTGTCCTCAGATAGCACAATGCCCAATTTTCTGAGGAACCTCCAGGCTGATTTTCAGAGTAGTTGTACCAGTTTGCAATCCCACCAACAATGGAGGAGTGTTTGTCTTTCTCCTCATCCTCACCAGCATCTGTTGTCACCTGAGATTTTGGTCTTAGCCATTCTGACTAGTATGAGGTGGAATCTCAGGGTTGTTTTGATTTGCATTTCTCTGATGACATTTCTTTAGGTGCTTCCAGCCATTTGATATTCCTCAGCTGTGAATTCTTTGCTTAACTCTGTACTCCATTTTTAATAGGGTCAATTGGTTCTCTGGAGTCTAACTTCTTGAGTTCTTTGTATATATTGAATATTAGCCCTCTATTGGATGTAGGATTGTTAAAGATCTTTTCCCAGTCTGTTGGTTGTCATTTTGTCCTAATGACAATGTCCTTTGCCTTACAGAAGCTTTGCAGTTTTATGAGGTCCCATTTGTTGATTCTTGATCTTAGAGCATAAGGAGTTATGGGACTGTTTAGATGGTTTATCTGATCCTGATTTAACTTTGGTACCTGGTATCTGTCTACACTCTCTGTGCCCTCTTGTTATTCTGGCTAAGGGTTTATCTATCCTCTTGATTTTCTCAAAGAACCAGCTTTTGGTTCTGTTGATTCTTTGTATAGTTCTTTTTGTTTCTACTTGGTTCATTTCAGCCCTGAATTTGATTATTTCCTGCTGTCTACTCCTCTTGGGTGTGTTTGCTTCTTTTTGTTCTAGAGCTTTTTTGTCTGCTGTCAAGCAATTTGCAAGTATTTCATTGAGTATTTTTGCACTGAAGTTCATAAGGGAAACTGGTCTGAAATTCTCTTTCTTTGTTGAGTCTCTGTGTGGTTTAGTTATCAGGGGACTATGGCTTCATAGAGTGAGTTCAACAATGTTTCTTCTGTTTCTATTTTATTGAACAGTTAATGGAGTATTGCAATTAGCTCTTTTTGAAAATGTGGTACGATTTTGCTCTAAAACCATCTGGCTTTTTAGCTTTTTGTTGTTGTTGTTGTTGTTGTTGGGAGACTGGTTTTATTTCTTTAGTGGTTATAAGACTATTTAAATTGTTTGCCCGGTCTTGGTTTAACTTTGGCAAATGGAATCTCTCCAGAAAATCATTCATCATTTCATTTAGTCCCGTTTTGTGGAGTACAGGTGTTTGAAGAAAGACCTAATGATTCTTTAGATTTGGATATTGTTATGTCCTCTTTTTCATTTCTAAAATTTTTAACTTTGATATTTTCTCTCTGCCTTTTAGTTAGTTTGGCTAGGGTTTGTTTATCTAATGATTTTCCCAAAGAACCATCTCTTGGTTTTATTGATTTTTCATATTGTTCTCTTTGTTTTTTTAGCTTATTGATCTTGGCCCTCAGTTTGATGATTTCCTGCCTTCTACTCCTCCTATGTATTTGCTTCTTTTTGTTCTAGAGCTTTCAGATATGTTGTCAAGCTGCTAGTGAATGTTCTCTCCAGTTTCTTTTTGGAGGCACTTAGTGTTAGGAATTTTCCTCTTAGCACTGCTTTCACTGTGTCCCATATGTTTAGGTATGCTGTGCCTTTGTTTTCCCTGAACACTAGAAAGTCTTTTATTCCTTTCTTTATTTCTTCCCTGACCCAGTTGTCACTGAATAGAGAATTGTTCAGTTTCCGTGAGTTTGTAGGTTTTCTGTTTCTGTTGTTGTTGAAGTCCAGCTTTAATCCATGGTGATCTGATAAGATGCAAGGGGTTATTTCAACCTTCTTGTATCTGTTGAGGCCTGCTTTGTGACAGTATATGATCAATTTTGGAGACGGTTCCATAAGATGTTGAGAAGAAAGTATATTCTTTTATGTTTTGGTAAAATGTTCTATAGATAGGTTAGGTCCATTTATTTCATAACATCTGGTAGTTTCATTATTTTCTGTTTAGTTTTTGTTTCAATGCCTCACCCATTGGTGAGAGTGGGGTGTTGAATTCTCTCACTATCAATGTGTGTGGTTTAAGCTTTAGTAATGTTTCTTTTATGAATATGGATGCCCTGTTAACATTTGCCAACCTCGGAGAGCCACACTGGTACTTCTTATTTCCAATTTTCAGGTAATATGGTATTAGAAAAAGGGGCAGAATCAACCAAGCTTTCCCTTCTCTCTAGCCTGAGCAGCACTAAGGTAGAAGAGGTAAGACAACTTCAACCTTAGCTCTCCCAGGCTTTAAAATTAAATTGGGTTGTGATAAAAATTGCCTCAAACCTGGGGTAGACTAGAGAAAAATTGCCTTCCTTATAAAATGCTTAAGCAATTTTCTGATAAATTTTAACAATAAGAAAACCTCTTTCAGAAAGCTAGCTACTTACTCAGCTGTCTGTCATTTATCTTTTATTTCATGGGCTCTCTGCCTGGTTGTATGTTATCCTCACAATACATGCACATTTTCCATCTCTGTGTATTACTCTAACTTGGTTCTACATCACAGGTATATTATATTTCCCTTCTCTGTGTATTGCCCCACCATGGTCCTACACCACAAATAAGGTGCCCTTTACACGCTACATATATCCCTTCTCAACTTCTCCCCTCCTGTCTCCTTCCCTTTCTTTTCCTTTTTGACAGGTTCCTTCAATGTCGCTCAGGCTGGCTTCTACTGACTTAACCTATTATGTCGGGTACTTTTCTCATTTCTGTAACCAAATATGTGACAAGGAACAATTTAAATGAAGCAAGGTTTGCCTTGGCTCATGGTTTGAAGGAATACCTTGCATCACGGTGGGGACAACATGGTGAGAAGCAACTGTAGCCAAGAATATGTGGCAGCTGTTCATTCACACCTCAGTGGAACAGGAGGCAGATAAAGACAAAACAGGTCTGAGCTATAAACCTCAACTTCCCCCTTGCCTCTAGCTTGGCTCCACTTTCTGAAGATTCCATAAACACACTAAACAGGTGCCTACCAGGTGTTTAAACACAGAACCTATGTGAGCTGCTTTACATTCAAACCACTAGTCTCTGAAGTGTTAGAATTACAGGGGTGTGCCACCACTCCTGACTCACAGATTCCTTTAAAAGTTTGTGTCAAGGGAATGACTCAATTAAATACTAATTTCAATATGTACTAACACAGAGTCTAATACCTATTGATTCCAAAGTTGTTGCTCAGATCATGAAATCCAAACTTTTCATATAATTTAATCCTCTCCATATGTGAAGTTCCTGGATATATTTGTTTGTATAATGAGTCAATCATAAACAGGATTAGCAGTAGTCTTGGTAGAACTCTTCTATAATACATATAACTCTGGAGCATGTATTAAGAACAATATATACAGGGTTAGAGACATGGCTCAGTGGTTAAGAGAACTTACTGTTCTTACAAAGGACCTGGGTTTGGTCTCCTGGACCCATATGGCAACACACAACCACACTTAACTCCAATTCCAAAGAATCCAGTGCTTTCTTCTTGGTCTCTACAAGCCCTAGGCATGCACACATATGTGGGGCGGTGCCCTGATTCCTGGTCGAGATAGGTCGAATCCCCAGGGACCCTAAAAGGGATGGTAGGCGCATTCCCAGTCTCCAAGATCAGGGCCTCACTAGTTGCACCCTCCCCAACTTGCCCCGACCCACGTAGAGCAATGGCCCAAGCCCCAACCCCACAGGTAAGGACATGACCACAGAAGCAACTGAAGCAGCAGCAGCACAAAGGAGAAGGAACTGGCAGTGGGGGCGTCAGAAGCTGTCCCCCCTCCCTGGCCAACCCCCACCCCCCTTGCCCGAAGCCACGCACCTAGCTGGGCCAGAGATCAATGTGAAGAGCTCCACAGCACCAGAGCCCTACATCTGGCACCCAACACGTGGTGCTCGAACAGCGACGGACACAACTGTAAGGATAAGTACTTCAGGAAGGTGAGCTCCCCTACTCTGTCTCTGGAGACAAGCAACCTATCCTTTCTGCTGTGCTTTCATTCAGCACCATTGCATGGATTTGGACAAACTGAACCGGCAACTGAAGTCTCCTGGCCAGAGCTACTCTCTGGTGTTGGATGAAGGTCCCTCTAGCCCCTGTTTAAATCCTAACAGACCGCAAGGGGCGTTGGCAAAGACTATCTAACCTCTCCTTAAAACAAAAAGAAAACCTGGTAATGCAACAGCCACTTAAAAGCCACAGGGCGGCTGCCAGTTCTTAACTCTGTAGGCTTAGTGTTTTGGACCTCTGTAGAACCCCCCAATGCCAATAGGCCAAGGTAATGTTCCCATTAGACAAAGCATTTCTCCTCTTTTCTGTAAAGAACAATTCACCACCACACAAAAAATTCCCCTAGACCATGCTTTCCCACCCCTGGAGTAGTATCCTGCGTCTTCCCACAGCCCGACACCCACCTTGCAGCAGTGTGGGGTAAGCGTGGTCAAATTTCCCACGTCTTGTGTCCCCAAGCAGCCGTGCCCTGTGGCGAAGCAGACACGGATCCCCCAATGCTTCAGAGGAGACACTAAACAAACTGCTCTTCCTGCCCACCCTCTCCCACCCAAGGGCAGGGCTCTACACCGCGCCACCCCCACCGCCCCATCTAACTAGAGAGAGATATTTTACAAACCTTAGAGGTAGTTCTTACCACCCAACCAGAAAGAGACCACATTAAGACAAGATATTACCTATTAAGAAAATAATATCCAAGGAGACCCTAAAAACCCTCCTCCAAATTACCCCCAATTCTAAGGACCACTTTTAGATTCAATACTCCCTGCCTTGATTGGCTCTCCAATGAAGCCATCTGGGTCCCACAGTGGCTTTATGGGAAAAGCTTAGAACCCTCACACAGCTGGTAGAAGAACAGGATGTGTTGTAACACATCCGTTCCTCCTGCAATCCACGGAATACCTGTGTTCGCTATAAAAAAGAGCTCAGGGGAATGAAGATTATTACAAGATTTGAGGGCAATTAACAAAACCATTCTAGTCTAGAGCTCTCCACAAAGAGGGTTACCACACATCTCAGCCATCCCTGCCAATGTCCTTCTATTAGCAATAGACAGATCTTCATTATCACGAGGTACCTAAAGGCCTAGAAGCTTAGCCAATTAGTCTTTCTTCCCAGACACTCCTCCCCTACAAAAGGTTTTAATCTCAGGCCCGCCCTGAGAAGTCTCACCGCCTTTGGGAGCTGTTGGGAAGTCCTTTGCTTACAGAGCCTCTGTCTAATCTCCCGTGGAAGGCCTCTCTGTGTTCCCAGCTGTAGCCTCTGACATTAAGCCCAAGCCTTCAGTCAACTGCTGACAATCACACCACGGAACCAGCCGGAGTTCTCCCCCTTTTATCTCGGCCCTGGGCAAATCCCACCTGAGCCCCCCTGACCCCCACTCCCCTGCGGCATCCAGCAGCACCTGGTGTCCAAGAGCCTGCGAACCAGACAGCCCGGGTCTCATTGCAGGCCCGGGGACCCATAGCCAGCTCCGGCTGAACGTCCTGTGCCTCAGACTCTGCTTCCCCACCCCTGAGCAGCGTTCATGCGGCTTCCCATAGCCCGACACCCACGGGCTGCGTGGGGTAAGAGCGGTTAAACCTCTCACATATCCATAATGCCACACTAGGCAGGCTGAGGCAGGAGGTTTGAGAATCTAAAGTCAGGTGGCTACACTGTGAGACCCGACTTCTGACTATGCCAAAGAGAAAGGAAGCAAGATATGTATTTCTTTTATAATATTTTTAATGATGGTGAAAAATGAGAAGCAGCCTGAATGTGCAATAACATGTTTTGTAGGTTAACTCATGGTTATATACACTTAACAAAATTATTAAAATATTTATTAGACTATTACATGAAAAACAGAACAAGAATTCAATTCATACTGAAAGCATGCACTTTATATTCATGTTATAGTTGAATTCATCTGTAAGGATTTAAATACATACATATATATGCACATAATATATATATACATACATACATATGAGAGACAGAAAGAAAATGTATTAAATGTGTTAAGATTATGGATGACTGATTTTATTTTCTAATTCTTTCTTATTTAAAATTTATTATTAGAAACATTTGCTTAAAATTCTAAAGTCTTAGAACCACATTTTATTAGTAATCCATGCTGAAATGGTACATAAAAAAATTCCATTTGCTAATGTTCAGCTGTTAGCAGATGGTACATAATTTAGCTAAGCAAATGTCAGCTGTTGCTACAGCACTTCTAAAGTTAAAATAGAACTACATAATGGCTGGCAGAGGCACTCCTGGGTGAATGTGGAGACAAGTTAAGGGTTAAGAAAAGGAAAATGTCTCCTTTCCAGTCAGCGATTATTAAGATACAGAACTAATGGGGAAAATGCACTGAATGAGTAGAACAAAATCTAACAAGCACTTGCAAAGGCAACTGAGCACCACAGGGAAGGTCTTGAAGCACCTGGAGGCATTCCAGAGCACCACAGGGAAAATGGGGAAATACACGGGGTAGGGGGAGAGGGGGGTGGCATTCCAGGCAATGTAGGTTTCAGAGACTTTATTGTGTTGTACTGAGAACTCTTGGCAGTGGGCCACGTTCAGGATTTGAGGAAGCACACAATAGCAGGTTAGTGGAGCCTGGAGACCTTAGCTGGAGAAAGAGGGTCACTGTGAGAGTGGGCTTTGAGGTCCTAGGCTTAGGCTTCACCCACTGTGGAAGAGACTCTTCTTCTGGCTGCCTGCCAATCAAGATATAGAACTCTTGGCTCCTCTAGCATCATGTCTACCTGCACGCCATGCTTCCCACCATGATGATAACGGACTGAAACTCTGAACTTGTAAGCCAGCCTCAATTAAATGTTTACCTTTATAAGAGTTGCTTGGTCACAGTGTCTCTTCACAGCCATGGAACCCTAACTAAAGCAATAGTCATCATGAAGTGACTTGGGAGATGAAAGGGAGAGAAGCCTCCGCAATACCAAGATCTTCATTAGGTAAATTTATTCAGGGTAGCCCTTTTAGAACACCTCTTACTTTTAAAAATGATTTAATCACCCTCTGCCCAAGTTTCAAAGTACCTCTTTATTTTGATACAGTGTCTCACCATGTAGCCTTAGCTGGCCTAGATCTCAGTATGTAAGCTAGGCTGGCCTTGTACTCACAAGAGATTAGCCTGCCTCTGCCTCTCCAATGTTGGAATTAAAGGAGTATGCCACCCTCCCTGGCCCTGATGTGTGTGTGTGTGTGTGTGTGTGTGTGTGTGTGTGTGTGTGTGTGTGTGCACGGGCACGCATGTGTTCCCAGATACACAGTCTCTAATCAAGTTGTAGTAGATTCTTCAATGTGGACAGATGCAAAGAAATATGAAGGTATTGAGGCCAACATATAAATTGAGAAACGCAAATTCTCACATGTATTTGAAATTTAGAAGGCAGATTATTGAAAATTCTATTCTGATTATCTGGAGTGATGGTTTACTATAAAAGAAGACTTCAAATAGCTCACTAGGAAATACAATTCTTTAGATATAAACTGTCTTAACAGTCCCAGGCAAATGAAATATCTCTGAACAATAATCAAGACCATGAAAACAAAACTGTATAACAACAGACAGAAAGACTGCAAGTCTTTTTCCATTAGTATTAGATAAAATTTTAAAAATTCTTATATCACACAGTATCACATCTATTTAGGATAGATATTGAGGTATAGTTAGGATTTCCATTGCTGTGAAGAGACATCATGATCAAGGCAACTCAACACAAACACAGTTGACACTAGTCAAACCACCACAAGGCACAAACCTTTCTGATTCAGTAGCCGGAATGAAAAGATCACGTTTAACTTTGGTTTAGCTCACAATCACCACAGATTTGGCAGTTGTCAGACAATTTCAGAATTAATTCATTGACTGTCTTAGGGTTTTTATTGCTGTGATGAAACACAATGACCAAAAAGCCACTTGGGGAGGAAAAGGTTTATTGGGCTTATACTTCCACAGCACTATCCATATCAGGATAGGAACTCAAACAGGGCAGGAACCTAGAGCTGATGCAAAGGCATTGGGGGGTGGGGGTGGGGTCACTGGTTACTGACTCGCTCCACATGGCTTATTCAGTCTGCTTTCTTATAGAACCCATGACCACTAGACTAGGGGTGGCACCACCCACAACTGGCTGGGTCTTCCCCCATGATAAGAAAATACCTTATGGATGGATCTTATGGAGGCATTTTCTCAATTGAGGTTCTCTCCTTTAAAATTACTCTAGCTTGTGTCAAGACTAGCCAGCACACTGACCAAATACCTTTTGTGTCACTAAGCTAAGCAGGAACTTCATTTCAAATGCCCCTCTCAAGCATAAACAAGGAGTTGGAAATGGTTATATTTTTTCAAGGGCACAAGTTTTCCTCATATGAAGTGGAAATTATCGTATTTACACAATAGGGAGTACAGCTAAGAAATTATATATATATATCATTAAATGAAATCAGATGTGAAAGTTAATTAGTTTGAATTAATCTCCTGTAAGGGATATCCATGGGTACACACAATGTATTCTTTACAGTGTACCTATATAAAAACACCTAAAACGTAAACGTTCTTTGACATTTTATCCTTGTATATAATGAATTTTGGTAATTTCATCCCTATTATCCTTCTCATCCCTACCCACTCAGGCTTTACCCTTCTGTCCTACCAACAAGCCGCCCTCCTATTTTCATCCTTATAAAAAAAAAAACTTTTTTGTGTCAAATAAATGTCAGTGGGTGGATGATTACATTAGTTGGTTTAATCCCCTCATATGCCTGCCCTTGGCACTAGCCTCGGTTTTCTTCAGAGAACAGAATCCTGGGGAGCGCAGAGAGGGAGCTCCCTGCTTGGGAGCTGGAGCGCCCGGTGTCCTGCCGTCCTCACTACGGACTGCGGACTGCGGTGTCCTGTGGTCTTGCGTGACCCGGCGCGTACCCGTCCTGCCAGGCGTCGGTCCCAGAGCCCATGAGCCTCCTTCGCCTGGCGTCTGTCGCACTCTCCGCACCACACACCCCGCTCCGGCTGCTCGCGAGAGGGCTGGCCGCCATGGCGGAGCCGCTTAAGTCTGTGGACTACGAAGTGTTCGGGACAGTGCAAGGTACGGCCTGAACCTGGGAGGCCAGGACGAGGCCATGGGAGAGAGAGGAGGTAGCTTGCGCCATCCATCTTAGGGGTGGGTCTTTCCGCTGAGGCAGCGACTTCTGGTCAGCCATGACACAGCAGCCCCGGGTAGGGAGGACGAGAGTGCGCTTGCGTGGGAGAGCTAGTGCGGGGCGGAGGGAGGTCACCCTGAGGACCCAACCCGGCCTCTGCAAGCCAAAGAGAAAACGGAAAACGCCGGAAAAACAGAGGTTGATGGTCTTAGCAAGGGTACCTGGTTGATACAGGGTGATTTACTTTGTCAGAGGTTGTACCCCCTCTCCAACTAACTAGTAATTTTTCCTTCCTGGGTTTTGAAGATTGAACCTTATATATTTATACATAGTCTTGCATTTGCACACTAGATTATTGAACGACACTCCCAGGTCATTTAAATAAAGCTTTAAAATTTTTATTTGATTATAGGCTTAAACGGATGCACAGAACATAATCTCTGACTTATTGTAAAATCTTTCTATTTGTAAATTAAAATGTTGAAACATTCTTTAAAATTTTCCTAACGCGGCTTGACATGGTGGCACATGCAGTTCTTAGGCAGAAGGAGGTGGATATTTGAGTTCTAGAACAGCTTGGTCTACACACTTGAGGAAATTATCTAACGGAGTATAAATACTGTAAAAATTTAATGTATATCATTATCCATTTAAAAGAAAAAACTTTTTGAGACTGGAAATGTAGCTCAGTAGGGTGCTTGCCTAATAGTCACCAAGCCCTGGATTAGATTCTCTGTACCAGACCAAAGGTGTGCTGGCATTTGCTATAATCTAGTCTGCACTTAGCAAGTTGAGGCCAGTTGAGGCTCCTTTTTTCAGAATAAAATAATACCCTTTTACCAGGATGTAACTTCCTGTTTGAGTCTGATTTCCATTCTATGTTCTCTACACAATTTTTTTCCATTGTTTGGTATGCATGAGAATTTCTTATAACTCCATCCCCACCCCTACCTCAGATGTGCTGTGTGTGTGTTGGGGGATACTTTTTTAAAAGATTTATTTATTTATTATATATAAATACACTGTAGCTGTACTTCAGACACACCAGAAGAGGGCATCAGATCTCATTACAGATAGATGATTGTGAGCCACCATGTAGTTGCTGGGATTTGAACTCAGGACCTCTGAAAGAGCAGTCAGTGCTATTAACCACTGAGCAATCTCTCCAGCTGGGGGTACTTTCCTTAACTTCCTTTAGCAATAAGCTTTAATGGTAGCCATTAGTAGATTTAAAATGTGAGTTTGTATTGAAAAATTATTTCTAAGCAGGAAAACTGGAATTTTTAAAAATGGATCCTCGTTTAAAGGGAGAGGGAGAATATTATCCTTTTATTTTGACATTCTGTAGATATTTTATACTTTGGGGCAATGTAAGGTTAAAGATGGATGAAAGTGTTTGTGTTTATAATGAGCCTTTGTTTCAGAGATTCGCTGGGAAAAAAGAGGTAGGAAAATCACAGCAGATAAGTGTGAGGTCAGGGTTAGGACAGACTGCACAAGGAAGCAGAAAATTTGAAAAGTGACTGTTGAGTTTGTACTTTTAGAAAGGACACCAGAAGTCGTGACCATAGTATTTATCCAGTCCTGCCTGGTCTCAGAAGCTAAGTGGTGTTGTGCCTGGTTTGTACTTTTGATACCCACATAACCTGACTATGTCAGGAATTAACTAAGCCTAAAAATGGAGAACACACCTGAGAGGGGTTTTTGCTTAATTTGAAGTGGGAAGAACCACTTCTAATCCTGACCTTTGAGATGATCAGACACATCTTTAATTCAAATCTTTTGAGGTAGAAACAGCCACCCACCTCTAATCTGGGCCATGCCTTTGGTGGGGGGTGAGGGTGGGGGGCATGAAGAAGGAAAGCTTGTTGTCTTTGCTTATTTGCCTTCGAATGTCTGCTACCAAGTCCATTCCTTCACTGGCATTAGAGTGATTCTTTGTGAACTCTGTGATTCTGGTGTCTACTGAAGACCAGCTGAGACATCGAGTCTTGTAGTCTGACAACTACTGGATTCCTGGACTTTCCATTCACAGGCAGCCACTGTTGGACTTGCTGGACCACAGCCTGTGAGTCATTCTAATAAATCCACTTTCTCTAAACATAGACTCATTCTGTAAGTTCTGTTACTCTAGAGAACCCCAATTAATAAAGATTTTGGTATCAGAACTGGTTGTTGGGCAATAGAAGTATAAGGATGAATCTTTTAAGTGTCTGGAACAGACTTTCTAATTTGCCAACACCTCCAATTACTGAAGCCTCTTCTGGAACATTGGAGATTACTGAAAACCTGTGGTATGACCCATTTTATGAACTTATGGAGGTAAATGCATTTGGTTATCCTGATTCACAAATTGTGAGCTATAAAGGATCTGGTGACTCTGTATATAAAGCTTTTGACAATTTGTGGAAAAATAAGGAAAATGGCAATGGTGGTTGTTGCTCCTAGATCTCTGGATAAATTGATAAAGGAAAGGAATGGGCTTTGTAATAAAATTAACCAACTTCTAGCATTTCCAAGTAGAGTGAAGAACAACAGTGCACTCAGTGATAAAAATTGACCAGTTCCAGTTGCACATGAACAGTCTAAAGGTCTCTAAGTGTAGCCTAGAAAAGACTTTTTTCTCCAGCAGCTACAGAGCTCAAGTTTCAGAATATCAAACCAAGGTCCTTATTATAAGGTTAGAAAAATTACAAGTCCCAGCTTTGAAGGAGTATTGGTGATTGGGAAAGAATGGGATCCTGTAGCTTGGGAAGGGAGTGTGTGAGAGGACCCCATTGAAGCTAAGAACATTGAACCTTCAGATTCTCAAGGGTTTATCTCACTTGAGAAAGTAGTGTCTCCACCCTCAACAGAAGATGTATTCACAACCCACTCCCTTCCTTTGAGTAAGGAAATTAACCCTTCATTGTCTGCTAAATCAGCAGTGAGTTTCTTTGAAGGAAATGCCAGGAGAGGCAATACTGATGTCCTCCAAGGCCCACCAATAGTTGCCTCTAGATCTATAAATAGACTTAAGTAAAGCAGGCTCCTGGAGGAGAGGTAGCAAGTATAGTTCATGAAGAGGTATAGCTATACTACGAAAGAGCTTATTTTGCTTAGCTTGCTAATTCATTCAAGCAGAGTCTGGTAATGTGTGGAAATGGCTTTTGAGGGTAAAGGATAATGGTAAAATGAACATAAATCTGAATTAAGCTGAGTTTATTGATATGGGCTCTCTGAGTGGAGATCTAGGATTAATACGGAAGCTCACACAGTTTATAAAAGAATTAACAAAAGTTGGTTTGAATGATTGGCTAAAGAATTTGTTAAAAGATGGCCTACTGAAAAGGAGTTAGACATGCCTGGTAGCCCTTGACTTAGTGTTAATGTAGGGATTTTTAGGCTCAGGGAATGGCAATGCTAGAATGGTACACTGTGTAAGACCTAATCCTCAGGGAAAGACCCAGAGACATAACAGTGATGTAGAAACAGTATTCTTGAAGAGATTTGCTATCACTCTCTTTCTTTAGGATTACAGATGTTGCTGCTAAGTTGGATGAATTAAATGTTGTAGCATTAAATAATAAAACTGGATTTTTCCATCCCATGCTGCACTGGGAACTAGCAGGGCATTCTCATCTCATCAGACTCTCTGGCCCAGAGCTCCCAAAATGTCTCCACCCAACTTGCTAAGTTCCCTTGGCAGGTTGCTGCCATGCCAGCCCCATGAAATGACCTCGCATCTGGAGGTTAACTGTCACAAACCCCTCTAACCTGGTAAAATCAAAACTCTAGAGGCTTGTAATTTATCAGTCAAATTTATATCAGTAAATTCTCACCCCCAAAAACGTCTAAACAAAGAACTCGGAGCCAATTGATATTGATATAAGCTACCCACTTAGATTGGACAAATTGTCCTGTAATATCTATCCCTTAAATGATATTCATAGCTACCTGGGGCTATTTAAAGCTACATGGATCTGGGTTGTCCTTCTCTTCCTCTATCTTCCTTTCTTCTCTCCTCTCCATACACTCTATCCTGTCTCTAAAATTCTCAGTCTGCCTTTCCTTTTCACTACCCAGTCACAGGCCCTGCCTTATCGTGTGCCTACCCTCACCTGCATATAGACATCAATCCACAAATGCAATGGGTTTAATTGGGCCCCAAGGTGGCAGGGGCCGAGTGGCAGCACTGAATTATCAAAGGCAAGGTGACTTGGTTACTGTAATGGGCAGCATAGACAAAGCAGTGTCCATAATGACCTAACCTGTAATTGCACAAGCAAAGTGGATTTTATGGGAGTATGACTCATGTGAACCTTTGGTTCTGGCAAATTAATTATGGAAGCCCCCTGGATTTCTGTTTAGTCTCTATATGTGAAAATTTTCTCAAAGAAAGAAAGGGCTACATTAGGTTGTGGCAAAAGGCAGTCAATTTCCAGATTAACCCAGAACCCTTTGAATGAAGAGAGATCCAGGTTTCTCTGAGGAAGGACCTTGATAAAACAATGAAAAGTTTTACTGTTAGCCTTTCTTCAGTCCTTCCTCAAAAGAACCTGTGGCCTTTTACAAGGGTAACTGTATACTGGGGAAAGGAAACAATCAGACTTTCTGGGGTCTCTTATGTACTGGTTCTGAATTGACATTGATTCTGGAGAAACATGTAGCCCTCCAGTTAAAGTAGGGGTTTATGAGGGCCTAATTAATGAATTAGTGATTAATGAAGTTTTGGCTGAAGTCTAACTCACACTAGGTCCAGTGGGTCCCGGAGTTCATCCAGGATCATTTCTCCAGTTCCAGAATGTATAATTGGAATAGAAATACTTAAAAGTTGGCAGAATTCTCACATTGAATTACTGATTTATGGGGTGAAGGCTATTGCTTCTGTAAAGGAAAATGGCCAATCAAAAAGCAGTATCATATCACTAGAGGGACTGCAGATATTAGTGCCACTGTCAAGGAAGGACTTGAAAGATCTAGGGGTGTGAATTCCTACTACATCTCTCTTTAGCTCTCCTATCTGGTCAGTGCAGAAGACAGATGGATTGTGGAGAATGGCAGTTGACTATTGGAAAATCAATCAAGGAGTGTCTGGGATTATAGCTGCTATGCCAGATGTGTTGTCCTTATTTGAGCAGATTAACACATCTGATACATGGTGTGCAGCTACTGATCTAGGAAATACTTTTCTTGGAACTTATCCACAAAGACCACCAAAAAAATTGCTTTCAGTTGGCAAGGCCAGCAGTATGCCTTTACAGTTTTAGCTCAAGGATATATTTTCTCTTTAGCCCTGTGCCATAAGGTATCGTGATCATCAATCTCTTCCACAAAATATAAATGTGTGCATTATATTGACGGCATTATGCTGATTGGACCAGGTGAGCAGAAGGTAGCATCCACTTTGGATTGTAATGCATATGGGCATCAGAGAATTGGAAATAAATCCAACCAAAATTCAAGGTCCTTCTACCTCGATAAGTTTCTTAGGAGTTCATTGGTGTGGGACATGCAGAGATATTCCTTCTCAAGATAAATTATTGCACCTGCCTCCTCCCACCACCAAGAAAGAAGCTCCATGTTTAGTGGGCCTATTTGGATTCTAGAAGCAGTACATTCCTCATTTGGGTGTGTTACTCTGGTCCATACTCCAAGTGACTCGGAAAGCTGCTAGCTTTGTGTGGGACCTGAACAAGAGAAAGTTCTTCATCATGTCCAAGCTGCTGTGCAGGCCGCTCTACCACTTGGAGCATATGATCAAGCAGGGTTGATGATACTTAAGTGGCAATGGCAGATAGGGGTGTTATTTGAAGCTTCTGGCAGGCCCCTATAAGTGAATCACAGAAGAGACCTTTGGGATTTTGGAGCAAAGCTCTACCTCCATCTGCAAATAACTATTCTCTCCCTTTGAAAAACAGCTGTTGGCCTGCTCTTGGGCATTAATGGAAACGGAACATTTGATAATGGATCACCAAGTTCCCATGCAATCTGAGCTGTCCATCATGAGCTGGGTGTTATCTGACTGGTCAAGTTATTAAGCAGGACATGTAAGCAGCAGACTGTTATCAAATGGAAGTAGTATTTATCAAGCCTGAGCAGGTTCTGAAAGCATGAGCAAGTTATGTGAAGAAGCTGCCCAATGCCTATGGTTTATATTCTTATTTCAATACTGTTTGCTGCCAAACATGCACCTCTAGTCTCATGGGTATGCCCTATGTTGGTTGACTGAGGAAGAGAAGATAAGGGTCTAATTTGTAATGGATCTGCATGTTATGCAGGCACCTCTTAGAAATGGACAGCTGCAACATCCCAATCCCTTTCTGAGGCAACCCTGAAAGACACTGATGAAGGGAAATCTTCCCAGTAGGCAGAACATCGGGCAGTACACATCATGCATTTTGTTTGGAATGAGAAATGGCTAGATATGTATTTTTTCACTGATTAATAGATTGTAGCTGATGGACTGGCTGGATGGTTAGGATTTGGAAAGAGCACGATTGGAATATTGGTGAGAAAGACATCTGGCAAAGAAATATATGGATAGATTTTTCCAAATGGGTGATGGATGTGAAGATACTTGTGAACAATGTAAATAATTATCAAAAAGTGACTTTTATGAGGAGTACAGTAATCAAGTAGATAGGATGAAAAAGGACAGACACTTTCACCTCTCCAGGAATGATGGCATTGGTCACTCTTCCCAAAAAGAAGCCAAGATCTTCTGAGGTATTTACTGAATATTGGGGAAATTCAGAAAGGGAAGTAGAGAAAGGTAGTTGTAAATACCAGCTGAATCCACATGACCAGTTGCAGAAACAAGGGTTTAATCGTCATGAGTATTTCTGTCATATTTTGTTAAGAATGTATTTGTACAGATATTTGTGTTTTCTTTCTTTAAGTTCTTTATCATGCGATGTAACATTAATTAAGAGACTATCAAAGATTATTATATTTAAGGTTAAGAATGTCTTAGTTAAAATTTATTGCTCTGAGGGGACAACATGACCAAGGAAACTCTTTTATTTATTTATTTTTATCCATTTTGCCTCCTGATCAGTGTCACTCTACCCAGTACCCCTCTCCAATAAGTCTTTCCCCTCCCCTTCCTCTTTTCCTTTCGAGAGTAGAGCTCCTCCCAACCCCCTCAGGTATGCTCCTCACCCTGGCACATCAAGTCTCTTCAAGGCAACTCTTAATCAGGAAAACATTTAATTGGGCCTGGCTTACAGTTTCAGAGCTTTAGTCCATAATCATCATGGCAGGAAGCATGTTAGCATGTGGGCAGACACAGTGCTAGAGAAGGTGAAAGTCTACATCTTGATCCAAAAGCAGCCAGGAGAAGACTGGATGTGTTTCTCACTGGGCATAATTTGAACATTTAAGACTACAAAGCTCTGCTTCCCCAGCGACACACTTCTTCTAATAAGACCACACCTTCTTCCATAAGGCCACACCCCAAATAGTCCCACTTCCTATGAGCTAAACATTGGAACACATGAATCTATAGTAGCCTAACCTTTTCAAATCACCACAGAGATGCTAAAAGACTGTCCCTTAAGGGATATTGCCACCTATTCTAAAATTATAATACACTTGTAATTATATGAGCAATATTTATAGCATATTAGGTATAATTATGACCTCATTAAATGTAAAATGCATTTGCAATTGTACATGGGATATTTATATGATATTTAGGCATAATTATGACCTGGTTATTCTTTTTCATTAAGTTCATCATGATGTAAGGTAATATGATTATGAGTCAAGGTGGACTTGTGATGGTTACTTTTGTTTGTCAACTTGAGTACATCTGGAACCATGATTAATACATGCCATGATAAGTCACTGAAACACAGTATATAAAATATGAGAGTGGAGGCAAAGTCCAGATGAAAGTATTCGGTTTTGAGCATTCCACGACATTCATGTAGGGGACTTTGGAAAGTTACTCACTTTTTAGAAAAGCTTTATTTTTAATCTTTAAATGATTAAAATGTGTATTTTTATTTTAAATGATATGTATGTGTGTATGTCTGTGACACATACATGAGTATGTGCATATGAGTGTGGATAACCTTAGAGGCGAAAAGGTCATTGAATCACCAGGCACTGGTGTAGGCATTCATGAGATACTGGACTTGGCTGTTCGAATCTGAACTCAGGTTTATTAGACAAACAGTACATGTTGTACATGTAACCAAAGTACCATCTCTTCAGCCCACAAATTAGTTTCTTGCTTTCTACCATGTGGGTCCTGGGGATGAAACTCAATAATCGGTCTTAAAGAGGTCTTTTCCTGTGAGCCACCTTGCTAGCCCTTATCTGATCGTTTTGACATGACAAGACTAGGTTATGGATTTGAGGACAAAAGACCTCAAAGGTAATGTCCCATTTCCATTGCGTGTGATAGGTGTCATGGAGACTCATCACAGTTCATGTTGACCTCGATCTCCAGAGATAGTGTTTGCTGGTTTCTCTACTGCAAAGTTACTTTTAACATTTTCTCCTTTGCTATCTTTCCCTTTTACAAATATCCCTCTTCCATAGAAACTCTATGGTGTTTGCTTTCATTGTAAATTTCTGTTAGTGGAAGTGGGGAAGTGGGGAGGCTTTCATGGAGACTCCTGACAGGGGACTGAGTCTTTGTTATGACTTTTGTAGCTGTGACTTGGCATGCAATGTTTCTTTGCTTTTTTAAATTGGATATTTTATGTATTTATATTTAAAATGTCATCCTGTTTCCCCTCTCTTCTATCCCCTGCCTCCCTGCCCTGCTTCTATGAGAATGCTCCCATTCCTACCTACTCACTCCCACCTCAACACTCTGGCATTCCCCTGCACTGGGAAAACCATACCTCTTAGGAGGCATACATATCAGACTTCCATCAGCAAGCACTTCTTGGCGTTAGCAATAGTGACTAGGTTTGGTGGCTGTATGTACATGGGCTGGATTCCCAGGTGGGGCAGTATCTGGATGACCTTTCCTTCAGTCTCTGCTCCAAACTTTGTCTCCATATCTCCTCCTATGAGTATTTTGTTCCCCTTTCTAAGAAGGACTGAAGCATCCACACTTTGGTCTTCCTTTTTGAGCTTCATATAGTCTGGGAATTGTTTCTTGAGTATTTCGAGATTTTGGGGCTAATATCCACTTGTTAGTGAGTGCATACCTTTTTGTGTGTGTGTGTGTGTGATTAAGTTACCTCACTCAGGATAATATTTTTTACTTCCTTCCATTTGCCAAAGAATTTCATAATGACATTGTTTTTAATATCTGAGTAGTACTCCATTGTGTAAATGCAGCACATTTTCTCATTCCTCTGTTGAAGGACATCTAGGTTCTTTCCAGCTTCTAGGTTCTTTCTGGCTATTATAAATAAGGCTACTATGAACATAGTGGAGCATGTGTCCTTGTTATATGTTGGAGCATCTTTTGGGTATATGCCCAGGAGTGGTATAGCTGGGTCCTCAGGTAGTACTATATTCAATTTTATGAGGAACCCCCACACTGATTTCCACAGTGGTTGTACCAGCTTGCAATCCTCTTTCTCCACATCCTACCACTTGAGTTTTTGATTTGCATTTCCCTATTGAGTAAGGATATTGAACATTTCTTTAGGTACTTCTCAGTCATTCAATATTCCTCAGTTGAGAATTCTTTGTTTACCTCTGTACCCCATTTTTAAATAAGGTTGTTTGATTTTCTGGAGTCTAACTTCTTGAGTTCTTTTGTATATTAGATATTAGCTGTTTATCTGATGTAGGATCCCAATCGGTTGGTTGCCATTTTGTCTTATTGACAGTGTCCTTTGCTGTTCAGAAGTTTTGCAATTTCATGTGGTCCCATTTGTCGATTCTTGATCTTAGAGCAGATCTTGGAACAGAGCCTTTGGTGTTCTGTTCAGGAAAATTTCCCCTGTGCCTATGTGTTCGAAGCTCTTCCCCATTTTCTCTTCTATTACTTTGAGTGTATCTGGTTTTATGTGGAGCTCTTTGATCCGCTTGGACTTGAGCTTTATACAAGGAAGTAAGAATGTGTCCATTTGCATTCAGTTGAACCAGCACCATTTGTTGAAAATGCTGTCTTTTTCCCATTGGATGGTTTTAACTCCTTGTCAGAGATCAAGATGTGTGGGTTCATTTCTGGGTCTTCAATTCTATTCCACTGATCTACCTGTCTGTCTCTGTACTAATGCCATACAGGTTTTTTGTTTTGGTTTGGTTTTTGGTTTTTGTTTTTGTTTTTTTAAATCATGATTGCTCTGTAATACAGCTTGAGGTCAGGGATGGTGATCACTCCAGAAGTTTTTTTTTATTGTTGAGAATAGTTTTCACTATCCTGAGTTTTTCTTTTTCTTTTTTTCTTTTTGCTGTTGTTGTTGTTTTGTTATTCTAACTGAATTTGCAAATTGCTCTTTCTAACTCTATGAAGAATTGAGTTGGAATTTGGTGGGGATTGCATTGAATCTGTAGATTGCTTCTGGCTAAATGGCCATTTTTACAATATTGATCCTGCTAATCCATGAGCATGTGAGATCTTTCCATCTTCTGAGATCCTCTTCAATTTCTTTCTTCAGAGACTTGAAGTTTTTGTCATACAGATCTTTCACTTGGTTGGTTAGCGTCACATCAAGGTATTTTATATTATTTGTGACTATTGTGAAGAGATGTTGGCCGGGGGAACCGAAAGGGAATAACATTCAAAATGTAAATAAGAAATACTCAAGTTAATAAAAAAAAAAAAAAAAAGTGCAGGCGAGAGGAACCAGATGTAGATCTCTCCTGAGAGACACAGCCAGAATACAGCAAATACATAGGCGAATGCCAGCAGCAAACCACTGAACTGAGAACGGGACCCCTGTTGAAGGAATCAGAGAAAGGACTAGAAGAGCTTGAAGGGGCTCGAGACCCCATATGAACAACAATGCCAACCAACCAGAGCTTCCAGGACTAAGCCACTACCCAAAGACTATACATGGACTGACCCTGGGCTCCAACCTCATAGGTAGCAATGAATATCCTAGTAAGAGCACCAGTGGAAGGGGAAGCCCTTGGTCCTGCCGAGACTGAACCCCCAGTGAACGTGATTGTTGGGTAGAGGGCGCTAATGGGGGGAGGATGGGGAGGGGAACACCCATATAGAAGGGGAGGGGGAGGGGTTAGGGGGATGTTGGCCTGGAAACCAGGAAGGGGAATAACAATCGGAATGTAAATAAGAAATACTTAAGTTAATAAAGATAAAAAAAAAAAGATGAAGGCATGCATTACATAGGTAAATACTTTATAAAAAATAATTCAGGCATTTAGATTTGTCATATGGTTTCTTTGAATGCCAGTGTTTCCTTGTAGATTTAAAGAATATTTCCTTTCAAATACTCACTTGTATTTTCTGTCTCTTTCCATCAAGTAAGAAACAGGCTGCTGCTGACTGAGCTTGGCCGAGCAACACATTGCACTTGGATGTCTCATGGCTGAAGGGGCCTATGTCTGTCCCAGTTTCTAGAGCAATATGTCACTTCAGCTCCTCCTTTTTTTTTTTTTTTTTTTTAATCAAGTGGAAGCAGGGTGGAGGCAAGGAGCTGTGAAAGCTCAATAGAAGCCTGTTCTCCAACAGAGGCCCTGACTGGAATGTTGTGTTCTAGACACAATTGATAAACTGCAGGAAACATGTCTGCACATTTACCTTTTGTTTCTACTTAGATGGCTTTCCACCACACAGTATACAGCAAACTAGGGGCCATCCCTTTTGGAAAGATTCTAGAAGATTCAAATGGGCTATGAAACTTTGATGATGTCTGTATGGCTCAGTGCTGAGCTGGAGATCTTGAGACTATTTGACACATTCCTTCTAAGGATTTAAAATGAAGACCCTAATAAATAATATCTGCCTTCATTCTCTGAATTATTTACGAGGGAAGAAAGAGAGCAGAGTTTGGGGGAAGTGCCAGGTACATGCATATAATGGGCTTTATAGTGATCAGCATTGCAGATTAGAAAAGCCTATACCACAGTGCTGTCTTGTCTTTGTCCTTCCATTTTTATAGGATCTTTAGAGATTGACACATTTTTATATTATGTTAAAGTGTTCTTTTAGTATTTCAAGCTGTTACTGTTATCTAGTTCCAGAATATTTCTACTACTTCCCCACACTACCTCTGTCCAAAGAACACTTCTCATTCCTGGTTCTCATTTCAATCTCTCCTTTCTCTTCTGTTTCCTGGCACATTAAAGCTCTTAGCAAGTCAGCTCCAAGGCCTCATGGTTTCAAAGTGGCTGCTGACACTCCAGTCATATATTCTTTGTCAGCCCCTGTGGGAGAGCTTTCTTAAGCCTTGACCAACAGCTTCACTTGTCTCACTGGCCACTACTATGAAGTCGTGAGAAGACTGGGAAATGCAGGTCATTTGCTGCTCATAGGTGAAAATTAGAATTCTGTTAAGAAGAAACGGAGACAGAGTTTTGAATAGGCAGCTAGCAGCAACTGTCACAAGCAATCATATAATAGATAAACATAATCAACATTTAAACATGCTACAGAACAACTATATGGGCTTAGCACCCACATATTAGATATGCCACTAAGGCAACCTCAATTTCTATTAACTACTTAATCACATATTAATAATGATCCAATTGTTCCATTCCCCCCAAATATCACTGCTTGATTAGTGACATAGGTTAAACAGTTGGTTAGGTAGTATGAAATTAGACTGAAACTATGTCTCTTTTATGGATCCTATAGTTATTTTAATATATGTATTGATCTTAAAACACACACACATGCATGCCTACTCACATATATGTGTATATATGTATACATGTGATATATATGTGTGTGTGTGTGTGTGTGTGTGTGCATGCACACAAGTGCATGTGTGTGTATGTGTGTCCCTACCATTTGTAGTTACAAATACTTTTAAATGTAAAACTTTGGGAGTTTAAATCAAATTCACATATGTGCTTGAATTTACAACAAATCAGTATTAAAGAGCCAATGGAAATTAGTAGCCCCCATATCTTGCTCAGTTCTCTACCACAGATCCTTTGTTTCTAAGACTCCCAATTTTTTGTATATATGTTGTACATATATGTATATAAATATGTATGTACAAAATCTATGTATATACCTAGTATTCTATACCTAGATAATATTAATGTAGATATTATCTAGTAACTCTCTGCTATCTTTTATGTCAAATGCACATAACCATGTTTGTGTACAGATGTATACATAATACATGTAAGTGTACATACAGATACATATTATGTATTGAGTCTCTGTTATTACTTATGTAAGGTTCTTCTAGAATCAGTGTAGAAGTCTTAAGCTTCATTCCAGAACTTCGAATGCAATAAATGTAGCATCTTATGTTGAAAGTGAACCTAAATTCTAATTGATATCAATATGGCTATATGTATATAATATTAATAATTGTTACAGAGATTCTTCAACTAGCTCTTTTTTTTTGTACCTATGTAACACCTGTGTGCAGAGCTCTGGTCTAGCAGAAAGATGTTCACCTCATGGACCTTACTATTTAATATGAAGACAGGAAAGGGGAGGGGTTAGTGAGATGTTGGCCTGGAAACCGGGAAAGGGAATAACATTTGAAATGTAAATAAGAAATACCCAATTTAATAAAGATGGAAAAAATTAAAAAAAAAAAGAATTGTTTTCTGAGAGGAGATTGCCAGTTCAAAGCCAGTGTGGGCTACATACTGAATGTGAGACCAGGCTGGGCTACATGGTGAGAACTTGTCTCAAAATAACAAAACAACAACAACAATACAACTCCTCAAACTCCCTTGCTCTAAGCTATGAGTATCTACTATCTATCTATCTATCTATCTATCTATCTATCTATCTATCTATCCATCCATCCGTCACCTATCTATCCACCATCTCTCCATTAGATAATGTATGTCTGTGTGGTATATATGAACAAATACATATAGTTATGTTCACTTGAGCATTTGTGTGTGGAGAAGTTGATGTCAGGTGTCTTCCTCTATTACCTGCTGTCTTATTTTTAAAATGGGTTTGTTTATTTATATGTGTGAATGCGTTGCACACGTGTGTTTGTGCACATGGAGAACCAACGAAAATATTTGTTTTCTTCTTTGTCACTATCTGTCCTTTGAGGCAATATTTTTTGCTAAACCCAGGGCTTGTAAGCTCTAGTGGTCCTCTTGTCTCTGTTCCTCTTGGAGCTGGGTTTGCAGGTGTGAATGGGATACCATACTTTCACATGGGTGCTGAGGAGCCAAACTCTGGACTTCTTGCTTGTCTAGCAAACATTTTAGTGACTGAGACACCTTCTCAGCCCCTGTTTGAGTTATAAGCCTTCATTTGTCCTTGTTGTTCACAAATACCAAGAGGATATTACTCTTTGATAGGGTGAGAAGTGACATGAACTCCCTTTCAGTAACTATTAAGTGTGGAGGGAACATCCTGAGCTGTCAGGTCACCTGGACAGCTTCAACACCAGGTCGTGATAGGGTACAGGAGTTTAGGGTTTGCCCTCCACTATCCAAGGCTTCTTGTGCACTCCTGATTCGCAAGCTAGTGAGGTAGACTTGACAAGTGAGCATATGATTTCTCATCCATACCAACTGAACCACCCTGATGGGAAGCAATCACTAGGGCTTCAGCCCAGGGTCTTGTTCATGATAACCAAATGCTGTACTGCTGGACTCCATATCTGTCTTATAATGTGACTCTTGACCTGAAGTGAAAACCCTGTGCAAGTCTCCCTCAAATCTGCCTTCCAGCTACTGGCTGCATGTTTTAGTGTGTAACAGTGCATTCTCTAGATTCTAGGCAGAGTTCTATAAATCTGAAGTGCTGTCTTTACAAAAACTCCCAGTGACTGGTGGTATGTAAACTCTATCTTACATAAGAAAGAGATCATGCCATTAAAATAAAAAGCAAAAAACAACAACAGCAACAATAACAACAACAACAGCAGCAACAACAACAACAAAACGTGTTTCATGATGCTGAGGTTTGAACCTGGAGCCCTGTGCATGTTAGGGCTGTGCTCTGTTCCTGACCACGCCCCAGCCCTCAAAGTCCTTTTTACTTCAGTTGCTCATGGCCTTTCCTTTCACAGTGCTCATACATGATGTTATTGAGGTTGAGCAGCTCAGAGGAATATATGTTCAATACAGCCTGGGTTGCTGTCCGGGGATGTAGTTAGTAAGCACTTACTGTATTCTGAGGCATCTGGCTTGTGCTGTGGAACTAAAGTGTGGCTTGACATCTTTCCCTTCATGGATAACATATTGCCTTCTGGTTCTTCTCATCAGCTCTTCACATGCATCATTCCTCCACACTCTACATGTATTTTATAAATATTTTTATAATCTCAGATTATAAAAACCAATTCACAATTGGTTTCTTTTGTTATGTGTGAGGTCATGGAATCATAGTTCCACTGGTGACATCACACCATCTTCATTCCCTTATTGCTCTTTTTGTCCCATTCATTTGATTCTACAATCTTCTGCCATCAGGAGACATGACAGGTTTATAAAACACCTTTTGGAATGTTCACAGGCTTCTCCCTAGGGTCTGCTTCTGTGTTGCAAGCTCCATCCTTTCACCTCCTTGGAGGTGGTTTGATCTGTTCCTGGTGACTTCCCAATCAAAATTTTCCTAATTGTTTTCCACCAAGGTCTAATTTACAATTGGTAATGTTTCTGCTTTTTTTTTTTTTTACAATCAGTTTCTTTTGTTATGTGTGAGGTCATGGAATCACTAGCACAGTTCAGAGAATAGCCCCATGACCCCAGAAAGTTCCCTTGAACCTCTTGACAGCACTCTCTTCCCTCCCAGGCAACAGACAGTCTATTTTCAGTCTTTGTCACTTTGCCTTTCCAGAATGTAATTATACATTATGTGTAAGTTTGGCTTCTTTTGCTTAGCATATGCATGTGATTCTTATACAAGTACATGGTGGTACGGGTGTTTACTGTTGAGTAGTGTTCTATTGGGTGGGCCTACTGTGGGGTGTGTGTGTGTGTGTGTGTGTGTGTGTGTGTGTTATGTTTGGTAGGATCTTTTTTACTTGTAGCTCAAGCTGGTACTTTTAAAGAATATTTACATTTACTTATTTTATGTATGCCTGTGAGTTTACATGCTATGGTACATATGTGGAGATTCTGGGATAATTGATCAATTATCTTCATATTTGCAGTTTGGGAGATCTGTTGTTTAGGGTCATCATAATTCCTAGGATAGATGTACTAGGCATTCTGTAATGGATCCAAGTCTTCAGAATATATCCTTGATAATTTGGAACTATCTGGCATCTTGTTTCATTCCAATTAAAAACCCAGTTCTCTATGTATCACTGTTTGGTTGCAGATATAAAACATGAAATACAAAGTTGCTACCATTCCTTTTGTGGATGTATGTCTGTATCTATATAGGAGTGCAACTATGTCACTGAAGATGGAGCTCAGTTCCTCAAGTGTGCTACACTAGGGCCTCGCCACTGAGCCACATCCCCAAACCCCAAATGGAACAGCTTTGTCACAGTCTAGAAAGAGGAAACAAAACTAACACGAATAATACTACACAACCATGTGATCCATAATGTAAATCACCTACAACAGAGAGCCCACAGGTATCATTTTCATTGGCATTAATTTCCATTAATGATGAGGCACTGAAAGCCCAACTATGGTCAAGCACACATCATTTCCTGATGCTGTCTGTAACTAGAAATAATTTAAGCTATTTAAACTTGATTTTAGTTCTTTTATTTAAAAAAAGAAATACTAAAACCTGGGGGAAAGTAAATTTTATATCACTCACCTTCTCTTAACCGCTCATTAATTCATTAACTAATTCAGTTTTGTGGAATTGGGGGCTGTCTAGAGCTTTATACGTGATGGGAAAATATATCATTGAGCTGCATGAATAGATGACCTCTTCTCTGTTCTTATCCTTATTATCTTGAGACAAAGTTGCCCAGGTTGGTCTTGAATTCTCTGTGTTGCCTAGACTGGACTTATAATCCTTCTGCCTCAACCTCTCAAGTAGCCAGGATTACAGGCCTGTACCACCAGATCAACTGTGTTTTTAATAAATATTTTAAAATATGATGAAAGTATAAGTCAGCATCTATTATATACTTTGGTTTCAAATATTTTTCCAAAAAGTCTTTATTTTAAAAGAAAATAATTTTTAAGAAGACCCATTGGGTATATTCAGATACTGAAGGTTTTTTCATTCATTTTGCTATTCACACTTTAATTGAGGCAAGTTATGGCAGAAAATATAGTTTGTAAGAGGCAAACAAGCTTACATTTCTTTTTGTCCTTTTATTCAGGTGTTTGCTTCAGAATGGTAAGTGAAATCTCTCTTATTTTATACCTTTTTTAAAAAAAGCTAATGATTTTAATCACAGAGCTATTTTCTACCCAGTTCTAACATACTTCTTATATCCTGTGCTTGACAACTGATGTTTTCTTGAAATTACTGATTGTGATTTCTATTAAAGGTGTCTTTAAAGTTTTATTACAGGCTTCTTGGGTTTTAGATAGTATTTTCTATGAATTTTAAAAGTATTCTGGCAAGTGGTTCTAACTAGGCATTTGTGCAAGTGTGCTAGATAAAAATTACGGGTTCTTTCCTGGGTTATAGATAGAAACCCTTTCTGAACAGGGACACATCTCTCACTGTAAAGTGAGGGGTGCTAGTGTTGAACGTGTCAGCAGTAACCCCCTCCACACACACTTTTGGTTTTATTTTTAAAATGTCTCTTCCCTTAAATTATTTACAGGTTGTATTTTCTGAGCTTGGCATCTCTATTTAGATCTCTGGTTGCTAACCCTGAGAGTGCCCTCAGGTTGCCATCAGTCAAGCCTCTCTGTATTTCAGGATAATTCTGTCCTTAACAGTCCATTGTCCCCATTTTCAGTATTTTCTTGATTTTCAGACTGGCACCTGCATTAGTTTATAGTCAACTTATCATCATAACCCTCTGACTGTGTGCTATCCCTTGGTGTTCTTCATGATTTATTATTAAAATTATTTCTGTTTTTATTGGAACTTTTTGAAATGATTCAGTGTCCATTTCTGTCTTATGTATTTTATGTTGATTACAAACTGATATTTTTTAGTCAATGATTGAGAATCTTGGGTTCACCAGACTTTGAAGCCCAGATTAGCAGTGTAATTCATGAACATGAATGGATGTGAGGAAAACACAATAGAATTTTATAGATCTGAAAAATATAAGAGGAAACAATTCTCACTGTTGGTCTATTTTCTCTAATTGTGCTAATCTTAAAAATGGTGATATCACTCTAGGTCAGCTACATAACTCCATAGGCTTATTTTATTTTATTTGTATGTATTGGTCATTTGCCTGCATGTATGTCTATGTACTGCTTGCATACTTAGTGCCCACAGAGGCCAAAAGGCATTGGATCTTCTGGAATATGAATTATAGTAATGAGCAACCCTGTGGATGCTAGGAATTGAACCCCAGTCCCATACAAGAGCAGCCAGTACTTTTAACCATGGAGCCATTTCTGCAGTCCATAGACTATATTTTAGAAATAATAAACAAACAAACAAACATTACAAGGTTAACAGTTTCTGAATATTAGAGTCATGTTATGAGTATAGATTTCTAATGATGGACTTGACCTCTCTTGTTTTTTCCTGAAACCAGTATACAGAAGGAGAAGCTAAGAAAAGAGGTCTGGTTGGCTGGGTGAAGAATACAAGCAAAGGCACAGTGACAGGTCAAGTTCAAGGCCCTGAAGAAAAGGTCAATTCCATGTGAGTAGTAAGACCAATGGGTCTACATTTATGAAACTTTTTTCATATTTTGATTTTCACTGGTATCAGTACTGATGGCCAAATTCGGTTCTCATGGATTATAAATAGGTTGAAGTATTCGTAGGCAGGCCAAAGTTAGGGTGGCACTTCTTTGTTGGGAATAGACTTTTTCCTCTTGGGCAGGGTTCAAGAAGAGCTGTTGTATTGCTCACCAATCTGTCCTCTCGAGCCTCCTCCAACATGGATCCATATTCCGGATCCAAGTATTCTGCATTTCAAATGTTAGGACTAAGCACATTGCCTTTAGATGGTTCTTGAAGTTCCTCTGTAGTCTTCAAATTAAAAAGATTGCCATCTTTTCTATATTGTGCAATATTTACCTAACTGCAGTTTCATTTTTACATAGTAGAACTGTTTAATGCTATTATTGATGTAGTACAAACCCTCAAGGCCTAAAGAAGAACAGACTTAGCAGTGGGGTTGACAGTGACCTGAGCCACACAATACCATTTTTGAAGGCTTTGACCTTTTAGCTTCATGGTTACCACTTTGCAACAAACTCTATGAGTTAGATACTAAATCCTAGTTAATATTATTTATTTACAATTTATATAAATTTATTCTACCTTTATTTTTGACTGTTTTCATATTTCAAAGTAATATTTTTTCTTACTGTAAAAAGCATGGTAGCAGGATGGAGCAATATGAAGGTAAATCTAATTAGTTACCTTTTCTTCCTGTTTCCTTCCCCTGAATGGAACCTGTCCCAGTGGCCTTCAACAGCTTCCTCTTTACTCAAAAATGTTTAAGTGTACATTAAAGTTATTTTATTATTTTATGTGTGCAGGTGTTTGGCATGAATGTATACCTGTATACCATGTGCATTCTTGGTGCTAAGGATGTCGAGGAGGGGGTTGGATCCATTAGAACTGGAGTTGTACATGGTTGTAAACCTCCAGGTGGTTCCTGGGAACCAAATCTTGGACTTCAGGAAGAATGGCCAGTCTTCCTAACCACTGAGCCATCTCTCTAGTCTCCTTAAAATATATATCTGTAATTAATATCTCATTTATTATTACTCACTGGAACTCGGTCACATTGTCAGTAGCATGTTCTCATTGGACACACATTTGACAGCCAGTAAGTTTATAATGACTAAATTCTTAGATTTCTAATTTATTTGTGTATTATGTATTTATGTATAAAACTATACTGTTCCTTATTTTAGTGTTCTATTGCTATGAATAGGCACCATGACCAAGGTAACTTATAAATGGAGAAGATTTAATTGGAGGCTTGCTTACAGTTTCAGAGATTTTTACCCTTATCATCATAATGGGAGAATGGTAGCAGGCAGGCAAGGTGATGTGGTGTTGGACAAGTAGCTGAGAGCTACATCCTGAGGTGCAAGCAGCAGGATTTAGGGGGCCACTGGGCTTGGAATGGACTTTTGAAACCTCAAAGCCCACTCCCTATGACACACTTTCTCCAACAAGGCCACACCACCCACACCCTCTAATCTTCCTTAGTTCTACAGCTGAGGAGTAAACATTCAAATACATGAGCCTCTGGGGGTCATTCTCATTCACAAACTACCATAGCCCCTAACTACCGGCTGAAAATGGTATCTAAAGTGATCTTACATACTATATGAGTTAACATTTAACCATTAATTAACAACAGGATCTTATAAAATATAGAAAATATATGAGATAAAAAGTGGTACAAAAGTGGTAGTTATAAGGATGAAAAGATATCAAATGATCATAAAGTGGTTTAAGAGAGAAGACTGAGAAGGGGGAATAGAAGCTCACACCAATCGTGTTGCATTCCTACTTCTTAGTTAAACGTGGAGTCAACATAGTTAACACAAGTAGAATCATGTAACTGCCTCCTTTCTTTTTAAAACTGCACTGTATCTTCCCCTTGAAAGTACTGAGTATTCTCTCTCTTCTCTCTCTCTCTCTCTCTCTCTCTCTATCTCTCTCTCTCTCTCTGTTTCCTTCCTTCCTTCCTTCCTTCCTTCCTTCCTTCCTTCCTTCCTTCCTTCGTCTCTGTTCCTTACAATTACACAGACAGACAGAGGGACAAAGATACAGACACACTTGGCACATATACATTAATGAATTTTACTTTTAAAAATAAAGCCACAATTTTCCAGGTCATGTTTTTATCACTGAAGATGCTTTAAAGAAAATCCTCCTGAGTCAGCTGGTGTATATTCTTAATGTCGGCTTAATAGTGCACATATAGGTATGCCAACATGGATTACCTCATTGTTTCAAGTGCTTGATTTTCTTGCTCTTTGCAGTAGGAGTTTGCTGCCTTTTATTGGTGATTTTGTTTTTGTGGGGTGGATTCCCAGGAGCGTGACTTGTTGAAGTATAAAAGTATTCATCAGACTCTGTATTAGTTTCAATTCTGTTGTGATAAAATACTGACAAGAGCAGCTTACAGGAGAAAGAGTTTATCTGGCTTAAAGCTCCAGAGGGTATGCAGACTGCCATGTTGTGGAAAGCTTGGCAGGAGGAGCCTGAGGATCCATCATTTCAGCAGTCAGAAGTAGAAAGAGAGTAGGAAATAGGCCAAGTTACACAACCTTCACAGATGTTCTGCCCCTGGTGATGTGCTTCCTCCATTAAGATTCCACCTCCTAAAAAGCCCACAACCTTTCTAAACATAGTCACTAGCTGAGGACCAGTTGTTCAAACACATGAGCCTATTGGGGACATTTTTCCATTTAAAGCACAATGGACTGCTTACAAAATTAGATGTAGAAATTGGCATTTTCTGTCCTCATTCTGTTAGCAATTGCTATTATTGCTTTATTTTTATCTAATTTAGCTATGGGATGGTTATTATTTTGCAATAATTAACACTTCTGTAATTATTAGTTAGTTCAAGCAATATCATGCCTGTGGCTACACAGTTTTGTTCTCACATTTTCCCGTTTTCCCATTGTTCTCACATTTCATTGCTGTGAAGAGACACCATGACCATGGCAAGTCTTATTAAAAAAAAAAAAACCATTTAATTGGGGATAGCTTACAATTTCAGAGGTTTAGTTCATTATCATCATGGCAGAAAGCATGACAGACTGCAAGATGGCATGGAGAAGGGCTGACAGTTCTACATCTCAATCCACAGGCAGCAGGAGACTGTGTGTTAAACTGAGAATAAGTAGCTTCAGTATACATGAGACCTTAAAGCCCATCCCCACAGTATCACACTTCTTCCTAAAAGGCCACACCCACTCCAACAAGGCCACAACTCTTAATAGCACCACTCCCTATGGGCCAAGCATTCAAAAACATGAGTCTATGGGGACCAAACCTATTCAAACCACCACACCCATCTTTCCCCCATTTCCTGTTGTGATGCCTTTCTCTTATCAATATTAAAGGGCTCTTGTATACTGCTAAAGGTTACAAGCCTTTATTAGCTATTATTAGTTATTAGGTTGGTCTTTAATCAGTTTTTGCAATGTAAAACATGTTTAAAAGCATTGTTGTTTTTAAATTTTATGATCTCAAATACTTTTTCCTGGTTAAATAACATTATTGTGCTATGCACTGGGTTTTTTACCCCATAATTTTTTATGCTTTATTTATTATACTTAAACATTTACCCCATCTGGAATTTTGGATAAGGAACCATTTTCTACAAGATGGGTAACCATTTATGCCAGCATCATTTATTAACTAATTGTGCTTTATAACATTGAGTCAAAATATAATTTTGTCATATATTTGTCAGCTAGGTTTTAGCTATGGATTCTGTTCTACCCTATTTATCTATTTATCATCATACCATGTCATTATTGATTCAGTGACAGTTATTTTGTAGTATTGTTCATTTCACTGTTAGTTTTTGAAAGGTTTTAAAAATGATTTATTTGTTTTAATTTGTGTGTGTGTGTGTGTGTGTGTGTGTGAGAGAGAGAGAGAGAGAGAGAGAGAGAGAGAGAGAGAGAGAGAGAGAGAGAGAGAGAGAGAATGAATGAGTTTTTGCCTCCATGTACGTCAGGACAATATGTGTATGCACTGACTATACAGGCCAGAAGAGGGCATGGGATTCCTTGGGAACTGGAAACTGGAGTTACAGACTGGTGAGTTGCCCTGTATATTTTGGGAACCCAGCTTGGGTCTTCTCCAATACAACCAGTATTCTGAACTCCAGTTCCCACAGGGTATTTCTGTTTGTTTGTTTGTTTTGTTTTTTTAAGCCTACTTTCTTTTTCTTCTTTCTTCCTTTCTTTTTTGATATTTATTTTCTTTTTTCTTTCAGGTTCATGAGGTACTGTTTATTAGTTGTTAATCTAGTGCCTGTCCCATTGTTGTTCTGTTCAGAAAGTCTTTTCCTGTGCCAGTAAATTCAAGGCTATTTCCTATTTTCTCTTTGTTCATTGTGTCTGTTTTTTTGCTGAGGCTTTTGACCCACTTAGAATTGAGTTTTGTGCAGGATGATAAATATGGATTTATTTGTGCTTCTCATGAGTAGATATCTAGTTTGACTAACTAGTACCATTTGTTGAAGATGCTTTCTTTTTCTCCATTTTGTATTTCTGACTTACTTATAAAAAAAGGTCAGGTGTCCATAGGTGTATGGGCTTATATCTGGATCTTCAATTTAATAACATTGATCAATGTGTTTGTTTTTATGCCAATACCATGCAGTTTTTATTACTATTTCTCTACAGTGCAGCTTAAAATCAGGGATGGTGATACCTCCAACAGTTCTTTTATTATCCAAGAGTGTTTTAGCTATCCTGAGTTTCTTGGTTTTGTGGTGGTGTTGGGTTTTCTTTTCCATATGAAATTGAGAATTGTCCTTTCAAGGTCTGTAAAGAATTGGGTTGGAGTTTGGATGGGGATTGCTTTTGGCCATTATTACCATGTTAATTTGACTGATCCATGAGCATGGGAGATCAAAAGATATCATCTAATATCTTTTTAATTTCTTTCTTCAAAGACTTGAAGTTTTTAATCACTACAAATCTTTCATTTGCTTGGTTAGAGATATTTTATATAATTTGAGGCTATTGTTTTTCTGATTTATTTTTTGCAATCGGTTTGTCATTTGTATACAGGAGGGTTGCTGAACTGTTTTAATTAAACTTGTATCCAGCCACTTTACTAAAGATGTTTATCAGTTGTAGGAGTTCCCTCGTAGAATTTTTAGGGTCACTTAGGTTTACTATTATATCATCTTTGAATAATGATACTTTGACTTCTTTTCCAGTTTGGATCCCCTTGATCTCCTTTAATTGTCTTACTGTTCTAGAACTTCAACTACTGTACTGAATAGATATGGAGGAAGTGGGCAGTGGATGATGTTTTCGGTATATTTTTGGATTTTGTTTGCAATTATTTTATTGAGTATTTTGGCATCAGTGTTCATAAGGGAGATTGTTCTTTAATTTTCTTTCTTTATTGAGCCATTATATAGTTTGGGTATTAGGGTAATTATGGCTTTATAAATGAATGAATTGGACAATGTTCCTTCTGTTTCTATTTTGTGGAATAATTTGAGGAGTATTGGTATTAACTCTTCTTTGAAAGCCTAGTAGAATTCTGTACCCAAACCATCTGGCCCTGAGGTTATTTTGGTTGGGAGAATTTTAATGACTGCTTCTATTTCTCTAGGGGCTATACGTCTATTTAAATTGTTTATCTGATCTTGATTTAACTTTGGTACATGGCATTTATTGAGGAAGTTATTGTTTTTCTTTTAGATTTTCCAATTTGGTAGAGTAGAAGTTTTTAAAGTATGATCTAATGATTCTTTAGATATCTTTAGTGTCTATTATTATATCCCCCTTTCATTCCTGATTTCATTAATTTGAATATTCTCTCTATGACTTTTAGTTAGTTTGGATAGGGTTTATCTATGTTGCTGATTTTCTCAAAGAACCAGCTCTTTGTTTCATTGATTGTTTATATTGTTCTCTTTATTTCTATTTTTATTGATTTCAGTCTTTAGTTTGATTATTTTTGATGTCTACTTCCCTTGGGTATGCTTACTTCTTTTTGTTCAAGAGTTTTCAGGTGTGTTATTAAGTTGCTAGTATGAGATCTCTTTCTCTCTTTTTTGCATAGGCACATAGTGCTATGACTTCTTAGCACCATTTTCATTGTGTTAGATAAATTTGGGTGTGTTGGTATATTCATTTTCATTAAATTCTAGAAAGTTTTGTATTTCATTCTTTACTTCCATCTTGACCCAGTTTTCATTCAGTAGAGAGTTATTTCCATGATTTCATAAGCTTTCTGTTGTTTTGTTGTTGATATCCAGCAAAGTGACTAGATACAAGTTTAACTAAAACAATTCAGCAACCCTCCTATATACAAATGACAAACCAGCTGCAAAAAAATATCATAGGGTAGCTCTAACCAAGCAATTGTGGTTTGATATGATGCAGGGGATTATTTCAATTTTCTTGCATCTAGAGACTTGCTTTGCCTGTATATGTGGTCAAATTTTGGAGAAAGTTCTGCAATGTGTTGACAAGAAGGTATATTCTTTCACGTTTGGGTGAAATGTTCTGTAAATGTTTGTTAGATTCATTTGGTTTATAATCTCAGTTAACTTCACCATTTCTCTGTTTAGTTTTTGTCTGGATGATCTGTCCATTAGTGAAAGTAGAGTATCAAGGTCTATCAGTTTGTGAGGGTTAATGTTGTAATTTAAGCTTGTTGTGGTGTTTCCTTTACAAAGATGAGTGCCCCTGGGTTTGGTGCATAGTTGTTAAAAACTGCAATGTCACCTTGGTGGATTTTTCCTTTGGTGATTGTGTAGTGTCCTTCTTTATATCTTTTAATTAATTTTGGTTTGAAGTCTATTTTGTTAGATATTAAAATGACTTGTTTCTTAGGTCTATTTGCTTAGAATATCTTTTTCCAATCCTTTACCCTAAGGTAATTGTTATCCTTGATATTGAGGTGTGTTTCTTGTATGCAGCAGAAGGCTGGGTCCTGTTTTCATATTCATTCTGTTAATCTATCATTCTATTAGGGAATTGAGTCTACTGATATTGAGAAATACAAACACTAATGATTATTAATTCCTGTTATCTTGTTATTGTTGTTGTTGTTGGTACTGGTGGCAGTAGTGTATAGACCTATGCAGACCTTCTGGACCTGGGATCTGTGGACCTGAAAGAATGCAGTGAACTACAGTCCAATGCTGTAGATAATCTTACTGCATTTTTTATGCATTTTTATACATAAATAAAACAAAGAAAGCAATGATCCAAGGAAGATTGTTTGAATTCCAAAAAATATGATCAGATAAACATGTAAATAAATGTCAGTAAGCACATACTAAATATTAGTAGAGCAGCCTTTCCCAGAATTTTCCTAGGACAGACCAATTTAAACACAATTGCCTGGCATGTACTACAGATTATATCTAGAAAAGTACAAATCAATACAGAAGGCCATATCCAGATTCAGGATACACTGACCAGAGTAGGTTCTATAGCTATGATTTGATATCCAACAAGAACAAATATGTCTTATAAATTCAATATAAATGTTTGTCACAGGAGACATAAAATCACATCCAAAAACAATGCAGGGAACAAAATGTACCTGAGGTAAAAGGCCCTATGCCTTTTTTTCTGGAGGTTCTCTCACAGTTACCTAAGGCATTGTTCACCATGCATTATATTTTGACTGTGTTCCAACAGTGGTGTGTGTTTGTGTTGTGTGTGTGTGTGTGTGTGTGTGTGTGTGAGGAGAGAGAGAGAGAGAGAGAGAGAGAGAGAGAGAGAGAGAGAGAAAGAGAGAGAGAGAGAGAGAGAGAGAGAGAGACAGACAGACAGACGACAGAGGGGGAGAGAGAGAAAATTTGTGCTTCCCTTCTTTCTTTTGGTTTGGCTGATGTGAGATTATTTATTTCCTGTGTTCTCATGGGTATAGCTAACCTCCTTTGGTTGGAGTTTTCCTTCTAGAACCTTCTGTAGGACTGATTTGTAGATAAATATTGTTTAAAGATTTTTTTTATCATAAGATATTTTATTTTCTGCATATATAGTGATTGGACATTTTGCTGGGTATTGTAATCTTGACTGGCCTCTGTGACCTCTTAGAGTCTGTAGCACATCTTTTCATGCTCTTCTGGCTTTTGAAGTTTCCATTGAGAAGTTACATGCAATTCTAATAGGTCTGCCTTTATGTTACTTGTTCTTTTTTCCTTGCAGCTTTTAATATTGTTTCTTTGTTCTATAAATTCAGTATTTTGATAATTCTCTCTCTCTCTTTCTCTCTCTTTCTCTCTTTCTTTCTTTCTTTCTTTCTTTCTTTCTTTCTTTCTTTCTTTCTTTCTTTCTTTCTTTCTTTTTTCTATTTTTTCTGAGGCTGGGTTTCTCTGTGTAACAGTCCTAGCTGTTCTGGAACTTGCTTTGTAGATCACACTGGCTTCAAACTCACAGAGATCTGCTTGCCTCTGCCTCCCAAGTGCTGTGATTAAAGTAGTACACCACCACCATCTGCCATGTATGCTTCTTGTAGCTTTGTTAAGCATCTCCTTTTTCAAGTTAGGAAAATTTTCTTCTGTGTGTTTATTGAAAATATTTTCTGGGTCTCTGAACTGGGATTCTTCTCCTACCTCTATTCTTATTATTCTTAGATTTGGTCTTTTCATAGATTTTCTGGATGTTTTATATCAGGAACCTTTTAGATTTACCATTTTTCTTTGACTGATATATCAGTTTCTTCTATCATATCTTCAATGCCTGAGATTTTCTCTTCCATTGCTTGGTGAAGCTTAACTCTGTAGTTTTTGTTTGCATTTCTACATTTTTTATTACCAGGATTCTCTCAGTTTGTGTTTTCTTTATTGCTTCTATTTTCATTTTCAGGTTTTAAGCAGTTTTATTTGTTCCCTTCAATTTTTTTAAATTAGCTTTCTTTGAGGGATTTCTTTCATCCAATTATTTGTATTTTTATAGCTTTCTTTAAGGAATTTATTTATTTATTTATTTATTTATTTATTTATTTATTTATTTCAATTATTTCTTTGTATTTTCCTGGATTTCTTTAAGGCATTTATTTATTTCCTCTTTGAGGACCTCTATCATCTTCATATAGTTAGTTTTAAGGTCTTCTTTTCTTGTGAATAATTCAACTAGGCTAGAATATTGAGGGACTGTTGTGGTAATATAGCTGGGCTCTGGGGGAGACGCATTGCCCTGGCTCTTTTTGTGTTCTTATGCTGGTGACGAGGCAGCTGGATTTTGGGTGTAATTATAGATGTAAGTGCTGATTTGGGTTTGTATGTTGTGTGTGTTTTGATTCTTGGTTTCTGTTTCCTTTCTGGATTTTTAGAGAGTGTGTTAGCTAAATATTGCCTGTTTTACTGGCCTGGTTGGCTGGTGTGTTCATGGAGAATTCTTGCTAGTGTTGGAGGCTAGAGAAAGGAAAGGCCGGGGGGGGGGTATGGTCTGAGGGGTTCACAGGAGGTTTGGACAGAGGTTGGAAAGGGGAGGCTGCCTCTAGTGTTCTGTTGCAGAGCTAAGGGCAACTGTGCGAATTAGGTCTCAGGTAATAGAGATAGGGAAGGTCTCCAGGCCGCCTATCCTGCCTCCTCAGGTGGAGCCAGAAAAACCTACTTTTATGCGTTATTAGCTTTGAAATTTAATATAATCTTATGCACTTATCTGTAATTCTGTTATCTTTACTTTTTAAAAGAATTTCTGTCTCACAGAAATATTTTGTAAACATTATTTTTAAAAGAGTTTTAGAAAAATTATGAAGATAATATAGTTTCCATACATTTTTTACCTAGTTTTCTACAAGGACTTTTCATTATATGATATAGATGTTATAGTTAGTTAATTAATATTGGCATATTTTAGGGACTGGGCATAATAGCATGTGCTTCTTATCCCAATACTTGGTAGTAGAGACAGGTGGATCCCTTGTTGGCCAGCCAACCTAGCCTACTTGAGGATGTTTGTTCTTGGTTTAAGCACATTGGGCTTTGATTTATTTCTGATCTCAAAGCTTCAACATTGTTGTTAGGAACTGTATTAGTCAGTGTTCTCTGGAGCAGCAAAGCTAACATTATGAATATATGCCAAAAGGAAATTACTGGATTGACTTACATGATTTGTTCTGGAGAATCCAACAATAGATGTCCTACCAGATAAAGCTAAGAAGCTATAGGTTCAACTAGGTAGAGCTGTTCAGTCCATGAGGCTAGGTGCCTCAGCAATTCTAATTTGTGTTTGAAAGCCTACAAGGTTCCTGGAGAACTGTTCATATTCATTTCATGTTAGAAGGCCAAATATAGGTCCCAAGTCCAGTGAGAAATGCAGGAGCAACAGCAGCAATAAGATAAATGATCTTGCAGAAAGAGTAAGGCAAAAGCTTTCTTTTCCATCCTTTCTCTGGGCTGTCACTAGAGGGAGCAGCCTACACTTAAAGAGTGGGTCTTCCCACTTCAAATCATCTGCTAAAAAAAAAAAAAAAAAAAACCAAACAAACAAAAAAAAAAAACAAAAACAAACAAAAAAAAAACTTCACAGGAATGCCAAACAGCTTGCCTTTTAGTTAATCTCAGATTCAGTTAAGTTGACAACCAAAATTGTCCATCACAGGTCCATCCCTTGCTAACTTGACACAATATAGGGTTACATAGGAAGAGAGGCTAGGTGAGGAATTATCTAGATCAATTAGCCTGTGGAGTTGTCTGGATTATCTTAATTACTTAATTGATATGGGAAAACACAGCTCACTGTGAGTGTCACTATCCCCTAGGCAAGGTATCCTGGGCTGTATAAGTGCAGAACGGAAGCTAAGCACTAGCCAGCGCTATGATGGTAGGATTATGTGGAAGGGACGGGGGTGGGTTGTGTAGAAGGGACAGGGGTGGGAGTGAGTGAATAGACCTGAGAGGTGCATCTCTGCTGAGGAAGAAACAGGAGAGGTGGTTCCCACAACATCTCTCTTGGTCTGGTGGTTTTGTAGCTCATTTCATCCAATCATTGCTAAGTGGAAATTCCTCTGGCCTTCCAAAACGTCATCAGCATATTAGATAATATCATGCTCCCCCATTTCCCAGTTTTAAATACGGTTTCTTTTTAGTATGTACTTAGATACAAAGAACAGAACAGTAAATCAAATACCCACTACCCTGTTTCAATAACAGTTCATTTCTGACATCTTGTTTCATCTCCAATATTTGCTTGTTTTTTGTTTGTTTATATAATTATATTGCTTTTTGAAATGGGTCTATATGAAGCCCTAGCTGTCCTGAAACTTGCTTTGTTGACTAGTCTGGCCTCAAACTCACAATGATTTGCCTACTTTTGCCTCCTAAGTGCTGCACTACACCCAGACCTCAAATTTTTATTATTCATATGTTAAAACGTTGTTTTTTAGTGTGTGCGTTTGAGTTTGGGAATGCTTGACATGGTGTGCACTTGGAGGTCAGAGGATGACTTCTACAGCTCAGCTTTCTCCTTTCACTATGCATCACAGGGAATAGACTTAGCCTTCAAGGTTTGTGCTGCAAGCACTTTTACACACTGAGCCGTCTCACTGACTCTTATTCTTGGCAGGGTATTTACAATAAATTTACACCTTAATATTATTTCCCTGTAAATGTTGATAATTGATGCAAAACTGGTAATATTTGGCAAATGGTTTAGTCTATAGAACAAGTTCATATTGTTCTATTTAATATTTTATTGTGGTTTCTCTAACAGACCATCAGTAAACAGTCTAAGTCTCACAGCAGATCTGCCTTCAAGTGCCAGAGTGCAGCACATGACCTATTAGTGTGAGTTCCCAGAGGCTTGTTTTCTCCAAGTCTGGGTCAAGGTTGGCCAGACAGCTGTTATTCTGCAGCTTGCCAGTGCCCTTTTAATGGAGAGCACCTTTTCTTAGTCTTGAATTTTCATCTTTTTTGTTTTGCAGAAATATAATTCTCCAAAGGAGGAAATAATTCTCCACATAAGTGACAAGAAGTTGTATTATTGTATGTGTTCCCTTGCCCCTGTGCTTGACTGACTGATAGAGTCATAATATTCTATGGCTCAGTGTACAGGCATCCGCTGCCAAGCATGATAGCCTGGGTCTGAGCTCTGGAATCCACATTGTAAACAAATAATCTACTAAGAATTTTGAAGACAACGTATCACAACTTCTAGTGTTGTCTTTTGAGGCTTGAGGTCATTTGAATTGCAAAGGGTTGAGAATCACAACCGCTTCTTCTGCTTAGAAGCTTGTTAGATGTTCGAGTTATCTCTTTCTTTCTGCATTTTCATATCATCTGCCCTTGGGTGTGTTTTCATTTTCTTTAGCCACTGGACTCTTGGAGGAAGAGAATGGTATATATTTACATATGATGTTTATACACATCTACAGGTCATGGTGTGAAATTTTAGTATATGTATATAGTGTGTTATGATTAGATTAATTATATCATAGATAAAAATTTATTGTTTCTTTGTATGTAGTAAAAACATAAAAAAATCCCTGCTATCTTGAAATGTACAACAAATTGTCAATTGCAGTTTTCTTACTCTACTCTAGAATGTTAGAAAATATTTCTTCTATCCAGCCATACTCATATACACCTTTAACCATTCTTCCTAACTATCTCTCCTCCATATGAATCTATTTTCTACTTAAAAATACATTTATGTATGTATGTATGTATGTATGTATGTATATATATGTATATATATATGTATGCATGTAGGTATTTGTATGTTTGCAAGCATGTGAACTTGCCCGTGCCATGGCATGTATGTGGCAGTCAAAAGACAACTTTTTTTTTTTTCTCTTCTTTTTTCTTTTTTCTTTTTTTCGGAGCTGGGGACCGAACCCAGGGCCTTGCACTTGCTAGGCAAGTGCTCTACCGCTGAGCTAAATCCCCAACCCCAAAAGACAACTTTTAAGAATGAGTTCTCCCCTTTCACCATGTGGGTGTCTAGTCTTGGCACCAGGCACCTTTATCCACTGAATCATTTTACTTTCATGAAATTTACATTTTAACATACATATGTATATGTTCACATGTCATTTATTTTCTTTTTTTTAACCTAACTTATTTCACTTATCATAGCTTGCAATTTCATAATGATTTTACAGTTGAGTAGAATTCCATAGTGAGTATGTAAAACATTTTCTTTAACCATCAGTCAGGTGGTGAACCCTTGCTTTCCATTTCTTGGCTATGTGAAGAATGCTGGTGCTTCAGTGAGCATGGGCATGCAGACATACACTTAACATATGATATCACATCCTTTCAATGTGTACTCAGCTGGAGATCACTAGGTTAGAGGGAAGGTCTAGCTCTGGTTGTTTGAGGATACTGCCTGGTTCATATTACCACCAACAGTGTATAAGAATGCCCCTGAAAGACTTCTTTGGCAGTACTTTCTCTGTCCCCTTGGTACTCATCTTCAGAACCTCTGGGACCTGATGTGTAATTTCCAACTTCAACTAGCATTATTTAGGTAATAGTGCTGGGCTTTGCCACCCTGTCATCGTATTGTTAGGTTTGCTTTCATTTTGTGAATTAACTGCTTCTATTTCAGGCCATGCTTTTGTTTCCATTTTTTTTTTTTAAAAAAGGGTATTGCATGTGTGGGCTTTGTTTTTCTTTTGAAAATGACTTTTGTATTGTTTCTGCTTTTCTTCAGGTTCCTGTCTCTCCTCTCCTCTCTCTCTCCTCCTCTCCCTCCCTCCTCTCCTCTCTCCTCCTCCTCCTCCTCCTCCTCCTCCTCCTCCTCCTCCTCCTCCTCCCTTCCTCCTCCTCCTCCTCCTCCTCCTCCTCCTCCTCCTCCTCCTTCCTCCTCCTCCTTCTTCTTCTTCTTCTCTCTCTCTCTCTCTCTCTCTCTCTCTCTCTTTGCTTTGTTCTACTTTGTTCTCATCATGGTCCAGGCTTTCCTTACAGTCATATTTTCAGCAACTTAATCACAAATAAAAAACAGACCAGCATAAGTAAAAAAAAGCCTTCAAGGGACACTTCTAACATATAATTGTAGATATGTGACCTCGAAGGATGCTGCCAACTGAGTGGGGAGCTGGCCTCTTATTAGGGAACATCCAATGTCAGACATCTTGGGCCTCCAAGTCCTGAGTCTTGAGTGCTATGGTGTGAAATGCCTTATTCTTCACAACTTTTGAGGACACATAGGCTGAAACATCCTTTGTTTTACTATGTAGTAACATTTCTTCCTTCTGCCTTTCTGCTAATTTATTGTGGAAATTTCTTATTAAGGTTATAATTTGCTTCAGCTAGCAGTGTTTTCAGCTGCAAGTTAATAAACTGTGCTTAAAAGAGATCGACACTACAGGAGTTTATTTATCTCAGTAGAATGAAACCTGGAGATATATGACTATTGGTCTGTGTTCAGTCACTCAGCAATGTCGAGACCAAGGTGTCTGTGACAGGCTTAGTCTTTCCCCCATGTCCTAAAAGGCAAAAGTGAATTTGCATGTTCTATCTACGTTTACAGCAGGGCAAAGGCAAAAAGGGGGGCAGGTTGTGCTTCTTTCCCTAAACTCTGTAAGGGGAGTGGTTCTGATGCTTTGATCGGGAATCTATGTTTACTGATGCTGAAGGTCATCACCCCCAGTTGGTTTTTGATCTATCAATAAAGTTGCCAGTAGGCAATGGATGAGCACAGGGGACATTGATAGTTGTGCGGGTAGGAGGCAAAGAATCAGAAGACTGGGAGAGAGGAGAAAGGGAGGCAGTGATGGAGGAGAAAAACCAATCAACAATATGAGTTTCCAGGTAAGTGGCTTCCCCGACTCGGCCTGGTGTAGCAAGGGAAAGATTAGAAATGCCCAGTCACTGAGTAGCCAAGATTTTTTTTTTTTTTTTATTAACTTGAGTATTTTTATATACATTTCAATGTTATTCCCTTTCCCTGCTTCCGGGCAAACATCCCTCCCCCCCCTTCCTTATGGTGTTCCCTCCCAACCCTCCCCCATTGCTGCCTCTCCCCAACAGTCTAGTTCACTAGGGGTTCAGTCTTAGCAGGACCCAGGGCTTCCTGCTCCACTGGTGCTCTTACTAGGATATTCATTGTTACCTATGAGGTCAGAGTCCAGGGTCAGTCCATGTATAGTCTTTGGGTAGTGGCTTAGTCCCTGGAAGCTCTGGTTGGTTGGCATTGCTGTACATATGGGGTCTCGAGCTCCTTCAAGCTCTTCCAGTTCTTTCTCTGATTCCTTCAACAGGGGTCCTGCTTCTCAGTTCAGTGGTTTCCTGCTGTCATATGCCTCTTTATTTGTTGTTTTCTTGCTGTGTCTCTTATGAGTGATCTGCACTTATATTTTGATCATCCGTCTTGAGTTTCATTTGTTCTAGGCATCTAGGGTAACTCAAGCATTTGGGCTAATAGCCACTTTATCAATGAGTACATACCATGTATGTCTTTCTGTGATTGGGTTAGCCTCACCAGGATGATAGTTTCCAGTTCCAACCATTTGCCTACTTAATTTCATAAAGTCATTGTTTTTGATAGCTGAGTAATATTCCATTGTGTAGATGTACCACATTTTCTGTATCCATTCCTCTGTTGAAGGGCATCTGGGTTCTTTCCAGCTTCTGGCTATTATAAATAAGGCTGTGATGAACATAGTGGAGCACGTGTCTTTTTATATGTTAGCATCTTTTGGGTATATGCCCAGGAGAGGTATAGCTGATCCTCAGGCAGTTCAATGTCCAATTTTCTGAGGAACCTCCAGACTGATTTCCAGAATGGTTGTAGCAGTCTGCAACCCCACCAACAATGGAGGAGTGTTCCTTTCTCCACATCCCCGCCAGCATTTGTTGTCACCTGAGTTTTGATCTAGCCATTCTCACTGGTGTGAGGTGAAATCTCAGGGTTGTTTTTGATTTGCATTTCCTGATGACTAAAGATGTTGAACATTTCTTTAGGTGTTTCTCAGCCATTCGGCATTCCTCAGCTGTGAATTTTTTGTTTAGCTCTGAACCCCATTTTTAATAGGGTTATTTGTCTCCCTTGCTGTCTAACTTTTCAGTTCTTTTGTATATTTTGGATATAAGCCCTCTATCTGTTGTAGGATTGGTAAAAGATCTTTTTCCCAATCTGTTGGTTGCCGTTTTGTCCTAACCACAGTGTCCTTTGCCTTACAGAAGCTTTGCAGTTTTAGGAGATCCCTTTGGCCATTCTTGATCTTAGAGCATAAGCCATTGGTGTTTTGTTCAGGAATTTTTTTCCAGTGCCCATGTGTTACAGATGCTTCCCTAGTTTTTCTTCTATTAGTTTGAGTGTATCTGGTTTGATGTGGAGGTCCTTGATCCACTTGGACTTAAGCTTTGTACAGGGTGATAACATGGATCGATCTGCATTCTTCTACATGTTGACCTCCAGTTGAACCAGCACCATTTGCTGAAAATGCTATCTTTTTTCCATTGGATGTATTTGGCTCCTTTGTCAAAAATCAAGTGACCATAGGTGTGTGGATTCATTTCTGGTCTTCAATTTGTTCCATTGGTCTATCTGTCTGTCTCTGTACCAATACCATGCAGTTTTTATCACTATTGCTCTGTAATACTGCTTGAGTTCAGGGATAGTGATTCCCTGAAGTCCTTTTTTTTATTGTTGAGGATAGTTTTATTATCCTGGGTTTTTTGTTATTCCAGATGAATTTGCAAATTGTTCTGTCTAACTCTTTGAAGAATTGGATTGGTATTTTGATGGGGATGAAATTGAAGAAGACCTCAGAAGGTGGAAAGATCTCCCATGCTCATGGATTGGCAGGATTAATATAGTAAAAATGGCCATTTTGCCAAGATATTTAAAAATAACTGGCGTATGTGTGTGTTTTTTATGTGCAGACCTGTAATAGTTCCTGGGCAGGTGCACACATGTGACCGACTGGGGAACACAAAGCAGTGCAGTAAAAAACTACACACTACATATGGCACCCAAAATGGGGTGAGAATCCACTAATAATTTAGGGATTTGGGGATGGAATACATGAACACACACAAATGATATAAATCTAGGAGTGGGGAGAACTGATTTCTCACTGAGCAGAACCAAGTCACAGGGTTCCAACTCACAAAACGAATGAAACACAGCCACTGGCAACAATGAGAAACAAACAATAAAGCTGCCTGCCTCCAGCCACCAGATAAATAACAGATAGAGATTTATAAATCTGATTTAATTATTTTCAAGGACATAGGGAATATACAGATTTTGCCTGAGCCATGTGGGGATTTCTTTCTGAGATTCAAAACTAACACAAAGAGCTTAAGATGAGAGGCAGAGAGCCAAATGGACATAGCAGATATTAAGCTCCACAGAAGAAAGAAGTTAGGGAAAATGAATGAATACATGATTTTAAAGATATATAAATATCTTGCCAGGACAATTTCTCAGGATATTTGAACACAAGCAACATGGGGATTCTGAGATTGTCAGCTTAATATGATAAAAATTAGAGCATATAAGTAGGTTTATACAATAAATAAAAGGGAATTTAATTAAAGTCAAATACAGAGATATGTAAATATTGAAACTTATGTAAATATTAGGTTGAAAGCAGGAGGTAGGAAGCCTAGCCTATCTCAGAAAGTAGAAACTTAGGCCTTGAGAATTATACTGAGAAAAAAGGCCATACTACAATATATACACACAGAGATATTAATCTCTATAATAGGGAAGATTCAAATTTACACAGATATATAAATAATTTAGGCCTTCGTCTCATGAAAGGCAGTGCAGGAGACAATAGAAACACTGTCTCAAGTGGTTAATGTTTGTTTAGATTGCTTTAATTACTTTAAATTGTTTTAATTATAAAAATGAATATGATTATAAGTTTGACAGTTATGTAAAAGTTCCTCTGAGAGAAAGGTCAAGCTATACCCTTTATAAATTCTGTTTACAGGATCAAGGACATGCTACTTTAGGAAAAAGGCTCTGTATTTGTATTGACAGGAAAGGACAATAAGCTCTGGACCCCTTCCAGAATGATATAGATCAAATATGACAAGAAAAGAGTACATAAGATGTCAAAAATTTTGAGAAAATCAAACAAGACAGATAAATTGATCTGGGAACAGTCCAATAACTGACTTAGTCATAAAAATGTCTCTAACCAAAACTTCAGATTTATTGAGACAATAAATCTTATTGGTTATGGGATCCCTAAGATTCCTCATGCTTGAATGAAGATTTATTACATTTGGTTATTGATAAAATTAACTCATAAAAATGACAGCTGTCTTTCACTTGCTCAAACAAGAAACAAAATTTCATCTTTAACTGATCTGTACACCCTGCATGATCCATATGAAAATCTTAATGATAGTAAAATTTGGGTTATGAGATTCATATATTAGAAAATGTACAGCTCTGACAAGATTCATCCACTGAGATGCTAAACTGACCTGCTGCTCCATCCTCCTGCTTCCTGATGCTATCCAGAGAAGAACAGCTTTAGAATTGCTACTGATTCAAGATGACCTTGCTTCATCTAACCTTTCAGACAGATCTTTAGTCAAGTCCTGAGCCTTCTAAACATACAGAGAGTAGATAACAGATGCTAACGCTATCTTTCTTAATTCTAATCAAATTTCCTAATTTTCCTACCCCTTCCCACCCCTTTAAAGAATTTTCGTCACCCCTATTCAACAGGAAAAAGTTGTGCAGAGTCATCATTCCAATCCCTTGGGTTTGGGTGTCTGGTTATGGTTATTTTATAAATTATAGATAGCTTGTCATTTTAGGAGATAATTTAGGAATAGTCATAATTTTGAACAGGAAAGAAATAGATGGGATGGATTACTAATTTTACTCTTGAACAAAACATTATATAATCATAATCTTACATTGATAGAAATCTTTATAATTGATACAAATTAAAGTTATAATTTTGTACATTGGTACCAAATTTATATTGATATAAAATTATGGTTTTCACTAATATAAATCTATATATTGATACAAAATTTAAAATTAATATTGTTACTCTTAGATAGGCATTGTACCTATACAACTCATTTAAGAATACAAGGCTTTGACCCAGTCCTTCTAACAGCTCTATTACAAACTGTTTCAGAGGATTAAGTAGCACAAATTTACTCAAATAGAAATGGCTTAGAGTAGGTAAGGTTTAATAGTTCAAATATACTTAGATAGATAGTCTTGAAAAACATTAGGAATCCATAGAATATGACATTTAATGTTATTTCATTATTAAAGATCATTTGACAATGAGACACATCTGCTCCTGACAGCTTCCTCATTCTCCTTCAAAGAATAATTCAACATCTTTACCTCTAGGCAAGGTAGCCACAGGACAGAAATTGCCTATTTCATTTACAGACAAAATACTGTCCAAAATGGACACCTATGCAGAATCATAGCCAAGCCAGAATAAACAGTCCTTCATAATCCTACTTTACAAAGGTCTGTCAGATGGCCCTAGATCAAAAAGCTGAAGACAGATGCTCCAACCTTATAAGAAATTAGGGGACTGTCCAGGCAGTCAGCTGCCTCTACAGTTTGTTTAAGTTTTAGAAGCTATGTTTGGTGTTTCCTATTTACTCAGCTAATATTTAATTCATTCTCAGATTTTTGACAGGGTTGAAGACTAATTATAGTCCCATAAGCAAACTTAAGTTGTTCAACATTAAGAATATGATATAGAAATAAAAATGTGGTTTTCTGATGATGTTACAGGTAAACTATAAACATAATTTAGGGACAGAATTGTAACTCTTTAAGTTAGGAATGATGGTAGAGTACTTTATCTAATTGACAAATATCATAGACTTGATGTTAATTATATATCATACTTTGCAATTTACATGATAGTTGTGGTTCTGTTCAATTTATGTCTGGGAGGGTTTTTTTTTTGTTTTGTTTTGTTTGTTTTTTAAATTGGACAGAAAAGGTGATGTGTAGGAGGCTGGTTCTGATCAGGAATCTATTACTGATGCTGAAGGTCCCTGCCCCCATTTGGTTTTTGTATTATCAACAAAGTTGCCAGTAGCCAATGACTGAGCACAGGACAGGACATTGAGAGTTGCGCGGGTAGGACACAGTGAGAATTTGAAGACTGGAAGAAGGGGATGGCAGTAGCAGAGGAGAAAAGTCAATCAGTAATATGAGTTTCCAGGTAGGTGGCCTCTGGAAAACTATCACGTTGTTTTTGGATACTGATGCTTTAAATAGAATTGATATCCTCTTGACCAGGACAAAGGACAAAGAAATGGGACTAAGTAGTCAGTGAATAGTATCTATTTGGTTATGTATTGCTTATATAATTCTCATGGGGTTTTAGATAAGAGAGGTAAATATGAAACATCTAAGTGCAATGTGAAAATAAAGGGAGAAAAAACCCATTATAATACTTTAGCATGACACCTGGCAAATAGCACGAAAACAACAAGCACCAGTGGATTGAATGACCAGTGGGGCTATGCTTTGCACATGCTCAGTGGCAGTTGGACTGGCTGCCCTGACATGCTACTAGCTCCTAGCTATTTGAGTTATCCTTGCAGAACTGGACTAGAGAAATAAATTTGGTTGTTGTCAGTACATAGACTTAATTAGGATTAACCAAGAAGAGTTTGTACAATGATATCCAAGCAGGAGGAAGAAGACAGTGAGGAATGCTAACTAAGCTTACTCAACATCATAAATTGTGATGTTATCACAAACGGACATAATTAGAAACAAAAGAATGAATTTGTTTCTGTGATAAGATACACTAAATTATCAGAAATTCAAAGCATAGTAAGAAATGTTCTAGAAAATCCAGGCTAAGTGTGGTTATGCTCATAGTGTCCCATTGTGTTCAAGTTATTGAACAAGGAAAAGACACTACTTTGAAGTTCTGTGGCAAGGAAGGCTAAGTCATCTTTAGTTTCTTTGGTTTCATCCCAAGATATGGAAATGTAGAACACAGCTGGGGCCATGACTTCAGAGGCCTGGCTGTAGCTCCTGCTCCCTGCTGTGTTCTCTAACAAGCCAGCAGCCTGAAGGCCACATTGCAGATGTGTGCCTGTTTTCTTCTCCTTCTTTGTTTTATTTTCTCAGAAGGAAAGACTGATGGTTTTATTTTGAAAATTGGATTATATGACTCCAATTGTAGAGGTGAGTTCTGCCAACATTTTTGATAAAAACCATTTTGAATCTATTATTAAACCTACTTTTTGGGACAAATGTTTTAAAATATTCTATTTTTACTAGTTGTTTTAAATTAATATAGAGAGTTAGAACAGTGCACACGAACTGTTTGTTGAATCCTTCTAAAATATGTTTTTTCTTAAACTCAAAATAGTAATTTTGTAAAATAAAGATCATTTATACTTGGAGACAGTGAGCCAAATTCTAGAATTAAAACTCCATCTTGATTGCTGCATATTTTTAAAGCCATGTGTCACATATCTCCCTCCCAAATTTCAACGGATTGTTATCTGTATGGTTTCATGGTCTGGAAAACTGCCTCATAATACAAGGAATACCTGACAGCATGGGGGCTGGGTAGCTGGAGAAAAAGAAGTGCTTCAGGGGATCCTGCTGACTCACTAGCAAATGTACTTCCTCTAAAGTCCTTTAATAGTAAAACTGTCTCAGAAACTAGCCTGCTAGGTAAAAGCTTTGTAGCCTCCAGCCTGGGCCTCAGATCTGCCCTTCTGCTTGTTCTGCAAGTGAAGATTTGCATAGCCGCAAACATTTATTTATGTTTATGGTTGCTTTTTCTGTGGTTTATTGGCAAAATCAAGTTGCTGCAGAAATCTAAAGGACTATGTGGCCTACAATATTTACTCTCTAGGACTTGAAATATAAAAGTTTTCAACTCCTATGTAGATACTTTGTTGTAAAAGAACTAACCTCCTGTATAGTATGTTTTGTTTGGTAGACCTCTAGTATCCTCCCCCCCTAGGAATCTGTGCTTCTATAGTTTTAACAACACATATGCCCTTACATGAGTTCGCAGTTGAAACTAAAATTACTTTGTCAATAGTCACCATTATAATTAGTCGTATGTACTTCTTCCATGGACATGTCACATTGTATAGAATGTGAAACACAAACAGTACCCTGTTTTAACTAGTATATGACATTGTTTTGAGTTTCTGTCTGCTGCAGTAGTAGACTGGAACTACTAGTTTTTGTTTTTGGTTTTTTTTTTTTTTTGAACAATTAAATGGTGTTTGATTCAGTTATTTAGTACTTAAAAAGCCTTTGCCCTGGTAGACTATTTATAGCATGAGTTTCTTTGTAACTAAGTATGATTTTTCCAGGCTTTTTCCTTTGAGAGAATCTCAAAGCACTTTGCTAACATTTTTTTCCCCTCATTCTATCAAGGGTTTTTATTTGTTTGTTTGCTTGTTTTTCATGCAAATAGGTGGGTTTTAAAGCTGTTTACGGAAACTATAGACAACTTGGCATTTTTCATGCAATCCATAGTCATAAAAGAGCTGTAAAATTTTTTATTTATTATGAAGTGTGTGCATGCATGTGTGTGTGCACATGAGTGTGAGGTGCCCTGGGAGGTTAGATCCACATTAACTAATGGGTATGGGTGCTGGGAACTGAACTCAGGTCCTTTGCAAGAACTGCATGCATACTTTCCTGATGCACCATTTCTCCAACCCTAAAAAAAGTTTGCTTGCTTTCTTGATTTCATTTTTTTTCTTTCCTATTTATTTATTTTGAGACACTTTATAGACTTTCAGTTTCCTAAAACCTGTTACTGTTCATTAGGAGTGGTGGCTCACAACTAAAATCCTTAGGGGTTGAAACAGGATTCCTATGAGCGTGAGGACAGCCTGGGATACAGATACACTGTCTCAAAAAAATCAGACCAACAAAACTTAATACTTATTATTATTTTATTTTTGTACAATTTTTGTTGTTCATGTTGTGTTTTGAAACAAGGTCTTGCTGTGTATCTTAGATTGGCCTTAAATTCCTGATTTTCCTGTTTTAGCTTTTCAAGTGCTATGTGTATCATTTTGCCCAGTCTTTTGTTTATGTGTGTGTGTGTTTAAAGTTAATTTATAGTATAATAATGGGAACATACAAAATTTAAAAGGATTTCTCTATTTTCCAAAAACTTAAAGCATATTTCAATATACTTACTACAAAATAATTATTTTTAATCTATAAAATGGTTTATGTGATTATGAAGGCAAAATGGTTTATGTGATGGAAAATGTTATATACTTCCCCCCTTATACCAATCAGGGCAAGTCAAGCATATATCCTGACATACTGTTTACCACCTCCTGCCTATGTGTGATTGAGCACATCCTGTACAGTTGGGGCAACCAACCTTGTTTACAGAAGTGAAAGCAAATGGCTTGTTATCTTATATGAAAAGCCCCAAGCATTCCAGGAACTTATATATCCTTGGGCAAGTGAAGCTTACAAGTTAGAAGCATTTTGATTACAACTCTCTTAAGCACAGTAATTAAAACTTAAATTACAACTTTAGCACTCAAAGGGGTTTTCTGTTCACTTACCTAAGGAGTTTTGATCAGTTGTGATGGATCATTCAATTGCTGTCCTCCCTTGGGAGAGTTTTGAAAAATAATCATTAGAGGTTTGTAAGCAGATGATTTGGTTACCAACTAAAACTGAGAGATTGCCCAGGAAGGTGGAAGGGGTGTGTGGGAGAGATGGAGTAAGTAAAATGAGGTGGTGGTAGGGTTGATTCTGGATGATAATGACTCAGGAATATTGTACCAAAGTGAGTTAGCAGTAGCCACAGGGAGCTACAGAGCATGGAAGGAAGGGGACAGAAGAAAATTGAATACTAATGTAAAGAATTGTGTTTGGCCTGGCCTGGGGTGAAAGGGATGAAGCTTCTTGTGGCCAGTTTCTCAACAGTTTGTAGAAGGCCCTTTTGTATATGTATCAGGAAAAAAGTGGAATAAATGGAGGTATTATATCGTGAGAGCCATATAATATAAGGTAAGAACATAAATATAAGGACAGTTAAACATAATGAAGTAATTAATCCAGGGAGAAGCCAAGAAGGAAGAGATCAGATACATGTATATTAGGATACTTTTGGTTGAAATTTTATCTGGTCTCTGTCTTTAGACTCCATTTCAAACCAGATTGAATTTGTTGGTGTGGAAGCAGCATTGTTCTTGGAGGAGAGCACAAATCCCATCCGGAATGGTAGTTAGATCTAGAGTACTGCAACAGCAAAACAAAAATGGGGAATGGGTGGGAGTGGAGTTACTTCTGAAGGATGTTAAGCTGGTTTGAGATTTAACTAAGGGTTTTTTTTTTTTTTTTTTGAGAGTTGATGAGACAGAAAGGTTAAATGATGCAAAGAAGGTGTTTTAGTTCTAAGGTGTTTTAGTTCTAAGTCCTAAAAACAGTGCCCAGAAGGGCAAGAAGAGAAGTGAATTGGATGACTCATGGCTCACTAGTTCCTCTTTCAGGGGTCACCCAAACTGCTTTCAGTGATATGGGGGCACCAATCTCACTATAACTGCTTCAAGCTGGCAAATGGGCTATGTAGAAGGGGTAACAGTACTTCAAAAGAGCATCAGCACAGGACTACAACAAAACCTAATAGACAGCTCAGAACGTAAGCTAGAAACTAATAGTTATAAAACTTTGTGAGAAATATTAAGATTCAAAGTTACTGAGAGAAATTTTTACATCATAATTAGATAAGTTAATAAAAGGTTAAATATAAAGTTAATAAGGTTAAATGCAATTGTATAACTGGCTGGGTCCTGTACCAACATTCTGAGAAGGATAAGGTAAGGATAATTCATTTATATCAGACTCTTGCAAAAGGAACAAGCACACGGAAACTTTGTAAAGGAAGTCAGTTAAATTCAGGTTCTGATTGACAGCTTAAAAGAGAAATAGAATCTTACTTGAGTCATTTTTATAGGATTGTCTAGCAAAGTTCAAAAGACAGGACTTGGATAGTCTGAGTAACTTTCCAAAGCTATGCATTGAATGATCTGGCAGCCTCTTCATCAGTGAACATGGGTGGTTCTGTTATACACCTTTGCTAAGAGGAAGAACTGAGTGCTGGTGTAAAGGGCAAGGTCAGTTGAACTAGCATGGACATCCCTTATGTGTTGGCAGCAGGCTTAGGTACAAGGGTTCCCTGTTCACAACTTCCTATATGTCAGTTCAGGAGACGCCAAGGACAACATTTCTCTGTTGTTTTTGAAATTTAAAATGTATTGCAGACTCAAGATCCTACTCTGGGCAAGAGAATCCATCCAGAGTGAGGATAGGGGACTTAGAGAAAACTTTTAGACAAATTTTCTTAGGTATAAGATGAGCAAGCCTAATCCATATCTAGAGCCAGATTCCCAATTTACTAAGACATCATGTGACAATTTCCTGATATTATCCATACCCAGAAGACATTTTAATCACTTTCTGATGCTATCCATACCTAGAAGATATTTTAATCACTTTCTGATATTTCCACATCCAGAAGACATTTTAATCCCTATAAGACTGAACTCAGTGATTGGCATATGCACAACCAGTGTCTGAAGATGGTAACAGACAGCCCGAAAGGCTTTACAAATATTTTAGAAATTATAAAGATAAAAGCATGACTCTCCAGGCTTGGATACCCAGGAGAAAAATGTCAGGCATTCTGTAGATTGCTATTTGTAAGCAGGTGAGGGTAGGTGAAAGACAAGGCTAGATAGAGCCTGTGATTGGACAGTAGAAAAGGAGGGCAGGCTGAGAGGTTTTGAAAGGCAGGAGAGATAGGAGAGAGGGGAGGAAGGAAGGAAGATGAAGGAAGAGAAAAATGATCCAGATTTTGCGTGGCTTTAAATATTCACAGGTAGCTATGAATATCTTATAAGGGATGAATAATTGCAGTACAATTTGTCTTATCTAGGTGGGCAGTTTATATCATGTCAATTGGCTCTAAGTTTATTGTGTGGATGTTTTGTGGGGTGAAAATTTACTGATATAAATCTGATTGATAAATTACAAGCCTCTAGAGTTTTGATTTTACCAGGATACTGGGATTTGTGACTATAACTATAGCACAGAATGATGCTTTCCTGCTACAGCATTCTGGCTCTAGGTGCAGTTGAAAGCTAGAGCTGAGTAGCAGAGACAAGAAAGGTTGAGTTGAGCTGAGCATTCTATGTGGGAGCAGGTGGCTCAGACAATACTACCATTCCACCTTATGAAGTTCTTTAAATCAAATTAGACATTAAAATAAAAAGTTCTGAATTTGGGCTGACAGTGGCTATTTGACCAATGCATATTGAAAACAAATTGGGGCTTAGAGCCAAACAAGGGAACCTGGTATGAGGTCTCCCAAATGGAGCTTTTTTAGATTAGACTACAGCCAAGATAAGAGTGGATGGGACAATATAGAACACATGATAGGCTCAGGACCAAAGTAATACACGGGTAAGAATCCAGCTTCTTGAAGCATCCACCAAGTTTGAATTGACCAAGCACATCTGATAATTAAGGTCAAGAGACTATAAGGGCACTGGAAAGTTTTGTCACACTGTCCAGGTGAGAGAATTCCCAGAATTCTTGGACCAAACATTCTTACAGCTCGTGGAAAGTCTTAAGTTCTTTCAACCAAGTGAGTTTCAAAATGAGACAGGGGAGCCTGTGGGCCTAAACTGTGGTGCTTCCAAGTTAGATCCCATTGGTTACCTTGTCCTGTAGTTTGGCTGTATTGCATGTGTATTGTTGGGTGGAACATGGCCTCCTGCCTAAAAGGACAGACTGTTAGAATGACAGAGGAGAGAAGGGCAGACATGGAGAGTGAAAAGAAATTGTGCCTGTAAAAGACCAGTGGCCCTGCTAGACCTACTCAATGTCCTCACTGGGTTTACACAGAACACTAATAAAGCCCCCAGAGCTACAGCCTTCATCTACATGACTTTACTCATCGAGGTAGGAGCATAAAAGCCAGAGGTCCCAGGTAGACTGGTGGCTGTTTATCTTATACAGTAAGCTTTTTGGGTGTCTGTGCTCTTGAGAGAACAGGTCTCAAGCATTAGCAAGGACAGTAAAGAAGATAAAAGGTCCCAAATGTGGGCATGAATCTGGCTACTGGGGCTCCAGATGCTCCAGATGCTTCAGAAGGCATTTGAGGGCATGTTGAGGGTACATATACCCCTAAGTTGTGGGAAGTTGACCCAACTGCCAGTAGAAAAAGATGGCTGCTACCCTTTATAATGGGTAGGGTGAGGAGAGTAAATGTTTGCTGCATGTAGCCTCCTTGTTCTTGCACAGCTTCAAGGGAAGCTGGAAAATTTAGTCTTTTAGCAGAAAGCTAACAGTAGGACCAGACATTTTTTGGAATATAACGTTCACTTGTCTGCTTTAAACTGACTCACCCTTACTGAGTGAGGGTCTGTTATTAACCAGCAGGGAGAACATAAAGATCACAGTCTTTTAAAATAGAGAGTCCAACCAATTCATACCATTATGAACTAGAGAGAAGATACTAAGGTTTCAGAGATACTTTCAGACAACAAGAGAAGTTTCATAAACGTTTGGAACCCTGCATTGACTTTTCACTATTTATTGAGCATTTGCCATTTAAAGTATTATACCACAGTGTTAGGAAATAATTATAACAAAAATGACAAAGTCCTTAATTTTTAGGAGACTAGAGTCTTCAAGTAGACAAACTGTGTCCAATCAGGTGTCCTTGACTGTGAAAGCTAATTACCAGAATTTTGACAAATGGGAACAAATGGTCATGGGAACCTCCATGGACCACATTGGAGTACTCAGTAAGAGCTTCTGAACCTGACTTGTTGCAGAGAACACAATCTACCACCGCACTCAGATGACACCATTCCTCTCATTGTTGTCTAGGTACTTTTTCAGGAATACAGAGGCTGCATTTACTGCTCCATTGCTGCCTCCATTTCTTCCTGAGGTCAGTCTAAAAATTTTTAAGTATTTTATTGTATTTTATTAGTGTAATTTTTTTAATCCTTTGAGAAATTAATACAAGTTTATATTTTGTTTATAGTACCCCTGACTCCTCCCTTTAACTCCTCTCAGACAACCCCCATTTCCCCCACCCTTCCCCACTTTGTGTACTTTTTTTATATAAACCACTGAGTCCAATTTGTGTTGCCCATAAACTCATGGGGATAGAGCCATCACTGGAGTAGAGTCAACCTATCAGAGGCCAAATGTATAAAGAAAACAAATTTTTCCTTCCCCAGAAGCCATCAAGTGTGAATAGATAAATCAGATGGGGCTCATGATCCTCTCCCCTCTTCTGGTCGTTTGAGTGAGAACGGCCCCTATAGGCTCATATATTTGAATGTTTGGCATTAGTTGGTCTGGTGTCTCTTTTTGCCTTCTGCCCATGGATCAGGATGTAAGGCTTTTAGCTATTGCTCTAGGGCCATGCCTATCCGCTTCCCACCAGGATAATAACGAACTAATCCTCTGAAACTGTAAGCAGACCCCAGTTAAGAGTTGCCTTGGTCATAGTGTTTCTTCACAGCAATAGGACAGTAACTAAGATAGCCTTCCATCCTAAAATGTCGAGCAGTTTGATATTTTGTAAGTCTTATGCAGATAGCTCCAGCTATTATGAGTTGATGAGTATATCAGCCCTGCCATGTGCAGAGGACACTTAGTCTGTGATAAGTTATTCTCAGCTGATGAAATGAGCCAATTCAAACCAGATTAGAGGATGTAAAGGCAGATTTCTTGGGAAGCATCTCTAAGGCAAGTTCAATGGTTCCAAGGAATGAGGCCAGGTGAGTTGCCATGGGAGGGGGAAGAGAAAGAAAGTGCATGCACTCACAAGGAGAGAGAAAATGCAGAGAGAGAGAGAGAGAGAGAGAGAGAGAGAGAGAGAGAGAGAGAGAGAGAGAGAGAGAGAGAGAGAGAAGAAATTGGGTTAAGGAGTTTAGGATAAAAACATTATTGGGTATACATTATATTATACATTAAGATATAGTAAGGTCAATTCCAATGACTGCTGAGTTATTTTAAAATACATTGATGTCAATCATTGCACTAAACCTAGAGACTCAAGGAAGCCAACAAAGAGACAACATAGAAGGGATGGTTACATTCTGGTGCTGTAGGGAAGCATTAGGTGGATGACTGTAGTCAGACCACCGCTATTTCTGGATGGCTGAGGATGGCAAAAGCACAATTGTTGGTATATGCTTTAACTTAAGTGATGTGACAATGGGCGGTGAAGGTGGACAGTGCTGAGATGATGAACCAGCTTCAGTTTGAAATCAAGTTCCAGCCCTTTAAATTCAGAATTTGCCATTTGGCTTTTCTACTGACAGAGCCACTTAGGAATGCTGCGGAAGGACTTTTTTATCTGCACCATTTTAGAAGATACATTTGGGAAGTGTCTTAGTCACTCTGCTGGCCCCTCCCAAGATGAAGTTGTTTAGTAAAGGCCAGCCCTATCCCCACACCATCCCATGCACCCTCACAGCTCTAGTCTGCCTTCAGCTGACCTTCTAGGGCCAGTTGACATACACAATGCCATTTGTATTAGCACGAAATAGCCAGTACCTTGTCCAGAGTGTGTCTGCCCATCTGGTTTTATCCGCTTCTATGACATCTGGAGCACTCTCATGGGAGCATTTTTTCCACACTTCCTTGACTTCCTCTTCTGCAGACATCATATCATCTGCAAATAGTGATATTTTGACTTCTTCCTTTCCAATTTGTATCCCTTTGACCTTTTGTTTTCTGATTGCTCTGGCTAGGACTTAGAGAACTATATTGAATAAGTAAAGAAAGAGTGGGCAGTCTTGTTTAGTTCCTGATTTTAGTGGGACTGCTTCAAGTTTCTCTCCATTTAGTTTAATGTTAGCTACAGGTTTGCTGTATATGGCTTTTACTATGTTTAGGTATGGGGCTTGAATTCCTGTTCTTTCCAGGACTTTTATCATTAAGGGGTGTTGAATTTTGTCAAATGCTTTCTCAGCATCTAATGAAATGATCATGTGTTTTTATTTTGAGTTTGTTTATATAGTGGATTACGTTGATGGTTTTCTGTATATTGAACAATCCCTGCATACCTGTGATGAAGCCTACTTGATCATGATGGATGATCATTTTGATGTGTTCTTGGATTAGGTTTGCAATAATTTTATAGAGGAATTTTGCATCGATATTCATAAGGGTAATTGGTCTGAAGTTCTCCTTTTTTGTTGGGTCTTTGTGTGGTTTAGGTATAAGAGTAATTGTGGATTCATAGAAGGAATTCGGTAGTGCTCCATCTGTTTCAATTTTGTGGAATAGTTTGGACAACATTGGTATGATGTCTTCTATGAAGGTCTGACAGAATTCTGCACTAAATCCATCTGATCCTGGGATCTTTTTGGTTGGTAGACTTTTAATGACTGCTTCTATTTCTTTAGGAGTTATGGGGTTGTTTGAATGGTTTATCTGTTCCTGATTTAACTTTGGTTCCTGGTATATGTTTAGAAAATTGTCCAATTCCTCCAGGTTTTCCAATTTTGTTGAATATAAGCTTTTATAGTAGGATCTGATAATTTTTTTTTAATTTCCTCAGATTCTGTTGTTATTGTCTCCCTTTTCATTTCTGATTTTGTTCATTTGGACATACTCTCTGTGTCCTCTCGTTAGTCTGGCTAAGGGTTTATCTATCTTGTTGATTTTCTCAAAGAACTAGCTTTTGGTTCTGTAGTCCTTTTTGTTTCTACTTGGTTGATTTCAGCCCTGAGTTTGATTATTTCCTGCCTTCTACTCCTCTTTGGTATATTTGCTTCTTTTTGTTCTAGAGCTTTTAGGTGTGCTGTCAAGCTGCTGATGTATGCTCTCTCCTGTTTCTTTCTGTAGGCACTCAGAGCTATGAGTTTTCCTCTTAGCACAGCTTTCAGTGTTTCCCCTAAGTATGGGTATGTTTTACCTTCATTTTCATTAAATTCTAAGAAGTGTTTAATTTCTTTCTTTCTTTCTTCCTTGACCAAGCTATCATTGAGTAGAGCATTGTTCAACTTCCATGTATGTGTGGGTGTTCTTCCCTTATTATTGTTATTGAAGACCAGCCTCAGTCTGTGGTGTTCTGATAGGACCCATGGGATTATTTCTATATTTCTGTATCTGGTGAGGCCTGTTTTGTGACAGATTATATGGTGAATTTTGGAGAAGGTACCATGAGGTTGTGAGAAGAAGGTATATCCTTTTGTTTTAGGATGAAATGTTCTATAAATATCTGTTAAGTCCATTTGTTCATAACTTCTGTTAATCTATGTCTCTGTTTAATTTCTGTTTCCATGATCCGTCTAGTGATGAGAGTGTGGTGTTGAAATCTCCTACTATTGTGTGAGGTGAAATGTGTGTTTTGAGCTTTAGTAAGGTTTCTTTTATGAATGTAGATGCCCTTGTATTTGGAGCATAGATATTTAGGATTGAGAGTTCATCTTGGTGGATTTTTCCTTTGATAAATATGAAGTGTCATTCCTTATCTTTTTTTGATGACTTTTGGTTGAAAGTCGATTTTATTTGATATTAGAATGGCTACTCCAGCTTGCTTCTTCAGACCATTTGATTGAAAAGTGGTTTTCTAGCCTTTTACTCTGAGGTAGTGTCTGTCTTTTTCTCTGAGGTGTGTTTCCTGTAGGCAGCAAAATGCTTGTTCCTCTTTATGTATCCAGTCTATTAATCTGTGCCTTTTTATTGGGGAATTGAGTATATTGATGTTGAGAGATATTAAGGAATAGTGATTATTTGTTCCTGTTATTTTTGTATTTGGAGGTAGGATTATGTTTGTGTGCTTCTCTTCTTTTGGTTTTATTACAAAAAGATTACTTTATTGTTTTTTCTAGGGTGTAGCTTGCCTCCTTGTGTTGGGCTTTGCCATTTATTATCCTTTGTAGGGCTAGATTTGTAGAAGGATATTGTGTAAATTTGGTTTTGTCATGGAATATCTTGTTTTCTCCCTCAATGTTAATTGATAGTTTTGCTGGATACAGTAGCCTGGGGTGGCATTTGTGTTCTCTTAGGGTCTGTATGACATCTGTCCAGGATCTTCTGGCTTTCATAGTCTCTGGTGAGAAGTCTGGTGTGATTCTGATAGGTCTGCCTTTATATGTCTCTTGACCTTTTTCCCTTACTGCTTTCAATATTCTTTCTTTGTTTTGTGCATTTGGTATTTTGACTATTATGTGACGGGAGTAATTTCTTTTCTGGTCCAATCTACTTGGAGTTCTGTAGGGTTCTTTTATATTTATGGGCATTTCTTTCTTTAGGTTAGGGAAGTTTTCTTCTATAATTTTGTTGAAGATATTTACTAGCCCTTTAAGTTGGGAGTCTTCACTCTCTTCTATCCCTATTATCCTTAGGTTTGATCTTCTCATTTTGTTCTGGATTTCCTGTATGTTTTGGGCTAGGAGCTTTTTCCATTTTCCATTATCTTTAACAGTTGCGTCGATGTTTTCTATGGTATCTTCTGCCCCTGAGATTCTCTTCAATCTCTTATATTCTGTTGGTGATGCTTGCATCTATGACTCCTGATTTCTTCCCTAGGTTTTTTATCTCCAGGGTTGTCTGTCTTTGTGCTTTCTTTATTGTTTCTATTTCCATTTTTAACTCCTAGATGGTTTTGTTCATTTCCTTCTCCTATTGGAAGTTTTTTCCAATAGTTCTTTAAGGATTTTTGTGTTTCCTCTTTAAGGGCTTCTAGTTGTTAACTTGTGTTGTCCTATATTTCCTTAAGGGAGTTATTTATGACCTTTCTTGAAGTCCTCCATCATTATGATAAAATGTGATTTTAAATCTAGATCTTGATTTTCTGTTGTGTTTGGATATCCAGTGTTTACTTTGTTGGGAGAATTGTGCTCTGATGATGCCAGGTAGTCTTGGTTTCTTTTGCTTGGATTCCTGTGCTTGCCTCTCGCCATCAGATTGTGCCTGGTGTTAGCTTGTCTTGCTGTTTCTGATGGTGGCTTGACCCTCCTGTGGGCCTGTGTGTCAGCACTCCTGGAGACCTGTTTTCCTGTTTTCTTTCAGCCAGTTAAGGGAACAGAGTGTTCTGCTCTCAGGCGTTGTAGTCACTCCTGGCAGCTGGCTTTCAGCTCTCTGTGTGGGCAGGAACTAGAAGGGTCCTGCCCCTACTTCTCCCAGGTCCCTGTGCACAGGGGCCACAGATGGCACAAGGCATTTTCCTCTTGAGTCAGGAATCTGGGCCGAGAGTCCTGGTTTCCCAGGACTGTCCGCCTGCTGAAGTTCTAGTTCCACCCCCTACAGTATTTGGGTGCAGGAAGTTGTTTGACAAGTTCAGTTCAGTCTGAACTGTTGTGCTACTTACTGTAGCTTTACTCCCCCTCTATTCCTGTGTTCAGAGGCACTGTGCAGTTTCCTCTTGGGCCAGGGATGTGGACAATGGTGGGCAGAATTGACAGTCTGTCTTGCCCTGCAGTCTCAGGATTGCCTGCACTTCTGGGTCTTCAGGTTTCTCTTCCCCAGGATTTAGGAGCAGGGAGCTGTGGGTTGGGATCAGAGAGGTTTGGGCCACAGCTAGAATCCAGAAATGCCTGGTCCCAGAGGACTTCTGCCTTTGTGTGTCTTGAGTCCACCAATAGCCTTGGTTTTTGCTGCTTATGTTCTTGTGCTTGCCTCTTGCCATCTGGTTATCTCTAGTGCTACCTGTCCTTGCTGTTTCTGACTAGAGCCTGTTCCTCCTGTTATCCTGGTTATGTCAGAATTCTTCACAGTCCTGCTGTCTCTGTGATCCTGTGATTCTGAGATCCTGTGATCCTGAGATCCTGGGCATATCAGAGTTTCTGGGAGTCAAATTGCCTCTCTGATCCTGAAATCCTGGTGTGACTAAACTTCTGAGATCCTGTTGTGTCAGAGCTCCTGGGAGTCAAGCTTTCTCAGAGTATTGCAGGAGTAGGTGGGGAGCTAGAGCCCTGGATTTGCTCAGGGCACAAGTGCAATTGGAAAGAACTCATGCCTCTGGCTGGGCAGGGATTTGAGTTTCCTTGGTTCCTCTTAGGGTCCCAGTTATGCTGGGTGTTCGGAAAGATGTTGTGGCCTCAATCATGATCTTGAGTGTGTCAGAGCTCCAGTGCTCCTGGTTGTGTCAGATCTCCTGGGAGTCCAGCTTCCTCTGTGATTCTGTGATCCTGGGTGGTTCAGAGAACCTGGGAGTTGAGCTCACTCTAGTTGTTGTAAGAGTGGATGCAGAGCCCGCACCCCACATCTGCTCTGGATTCGGGTGCAGACCAGAATGAACCAGTGCCACTGGATGGGTAAGGGTTTCTGCATCCCTGGATTCCGGGGATCCCATTTACTCCAGGTGTTGGGGCAGTTGTTATTGCCTCCTTACTTGTGATCCTGGGTGTGTTAGAGCACCTGGGAGTCAGGCTTCCTCTGGGCATTGTGGGACTAGGTGTGGAGCCAGTGCCCAAGGTTTTCTCAGAGCACTGGTTCAGACCAGAAGGAGAGAGCAGGGTTTTTTAAAATTATAAATAATATTTAATATCTATAAAATATATACTATAAATTATAAAATACAATGAGAAACTATGACCCATCATTCAATTTATATATTAAAAATAGTATTAGGTTTTTGCCTCCTTTTGTCTGTTATATTCTGAAGTCTATTATTTGTCATCATAGTCACATTGGCCAGATGTCATGGATCACAGTATAGTTCTGGTTGCTGAATGTGCTGTTCACCAATTTAAGTACAGCTCCTTACTCTATTTGCTCATAAATACCAGCTTCCATGAGAATAAGCATTGCAAACAAAGTTAACCATGGAATGCCCCGCCCTCTTTTAAAATTAGTGATTCTAAAAACTTTGAACTGGAAATTTTAATAATAGAGTAAGTGGATCTAAGCTTTTTTTTGGAAATTGTACTTGTCAGTTCTATTTTTGGTTTCTTAGGAAACAAGTTAAAAACAGCCTTTTAGTACTTCATGCACTCCTAATTACACTTCTTTCGCTTCTTTTGAAAGGCTTGTTTTCATTTTTAAAAGTTGCAGATTTTTTTTCTTTATACTAATTGGGATATTGGTTTTAAAAATTCATATTCCCTCCAAGCATGGCCATTAAAATCTATATATAAATGTTTTCAAAGAGCTTACACACAGAAGTCAGGTGCTCTAGGCAAAGCTCTTATCATTGAAGTTATTTAGTATGATCATGAGCATTCTGGTACACTTTTAGCAACTGAAGTGACACACTGCATTGAGATTCCTTCTCCTCAAATCATTGGCCACACTAATTGATATTGCATGAGGGAGCATGTAACCCCTTTCAGGGAATGGGTGTGGAGACAAATCCATTAGCTTAGCTTCCATACCCGGAGAAGGAACAGCCTTTAAGTGAAAAGGGGTGAGGAGTAGAGTCTGAACTTCATTAATCTCTTACTGCCTATACTATAAGTTTGTAGCTCCTGGGTCTTGCATGTTGGCAGTTTTATGTCTTATCCTAGTGGATTTCCATACAGTTACATGTTTTCTGAGGTACTTTAGTAATGAAAGTTGGGGGCGAGAGAAATGGCTAAGTTGGTTAAGTGCTTACCATACAAGCCTGAAGACTGAGATTGTATACCCAGGACTCTCATTAAAAAAATTGGATGCTGTCAGACACACCTGCAAACCCAGTACTGGGAGACAGAGAGAGGAGGATCCCTGGGCTTGATGGTCACTCAGTGTAGAGGAATCAGCAGGCTCAAGGTTCAGCAAGAGACCCTGTCTCAAAACAAAAATGAAGTGTGACCAAAGAAGACCAAGTGATCTTTGACCTTCTCATGTACACACACACACACACACACACACACACACACACACACACACACATATATATATATATATATAGATAGATAGATAGATAGATAGATAGATAGATAGATAGATAGATAGATAGATGAACATATACACACCCACACAAAGAGATGAAAACTTGGGAAAGATTTGTTATGTGATTATTGTTTCTGTCTGGAGTATGAACCAAGGTAAATCTCTCTAAGCTTTTCTTTCCTTCTGATGCTTTAGCCAAGCAGTTATTAATGGCTCTTCAATTGCTATCATCAGTTTTCAAGGCCAATTCTGATTGACCATGGTGTGGTCATGTGTGGGTTTTAAAGCATGTAAACATGTACTCTTCTGCCTTCCCTGTTTTGTGCTGCAACACTCCATGTTTGGGAAGTCCTCTTTGAGACTTCACCAGGAACATTTTCACCCATCTTCACTCAGATGCCTCTCATTCAGGTCTTAGTTCAGACTTGTTCTTCTCTAGAAAGAACCTTACTAGTGTCCCTGCCTACCTTATTTTCACTACAAGCAGTTATTGCCATCGATTCTTTTGTGCTGTAGTAACATAAAATACCCATGGTGGGTGCTGAGGCAGGAGTGATGGGCAGGTGGGGGAGCACCCTCATGGAGGCAGGGGATAGAGGGGAAACTGGGAAGGGGGATAACATTTGAAATGTAAATAAATAAAATAACCAATAAAAAATGAAAACAATACCTATGGTGGAGTCATCTGTAAAGTACTAAGTGTATTTTCTTATCATTCAGGATGCTATGAAGTGCAAGAGCAGGTTCTGACAAACTCTGGTGGGCTTGATCTTAGCTTCCAATATGGTGCCTTGTTGCTGTGTCTTCTGGAGGATGGGATCACTGTGTTCTCACAGGATAGAAGGTGTAGAGCGTGGAGCTGATAACTAAATTCTGGTTCCCTAATTGTTTCTTGATTATGTCAAAAAGATAGCAGAAGCTAATAGCTGGGTGAAGAGGAAAAGGTGAGATTTCTGGGTCCCAGGAGGAAGAGGAGGGGAGGAAAGAGGAAAATTTGGATACACTGTGGAGCAGATAGGAAACAGCAGACTTCTAGGTCTCTTGGGGCACCTATAGTATGTAGCTTCCACCACCAACAGAGGCAAAGAAGGATGGAAAAGACTACTGTTAGATTAGAATAGGAAATTCTTCACCCAGCCATTGAGTTATCTTGTCAGTTTTAAAATAAAAGTCTCTAGTGTTCTCCTTCTTTGGGGCTAAAGGAGACAGGACAAGAGAGTGGGCAGCCAACGTAGCCAGTAGCATACAAATAGCAGCTCACAGTGTTTTCAGTAAAGGTGGTTCAGAGGAATGGGCGGTGTTCTTGGGAAATGCCAGCTTGCAGCTGGCAGGGCTAAGTGAGATGGTGGCATGGTGACATGGTGGCAGCATCTGGGAGCTTGGGGAGAGCTCCCAAATTACATGGAACAAGAAGGTAAAAGCCAAGTTCATTAATGCTGCACACAGTCTCTTCTACATTGTAGGGGAGGAGTCTAATTGCTTCTCAAAGTTTCCAAACTATTGAATGTCAGTCATCTTCTTAGCCTATAAATTCTAATACCTAAATTTTGGAGGAGGAAAATTCAAACCGTAGCATTCATCTTGTATGTAAAACTCCCCAAAACCACAGCAGACACTGCAGGAGCAAGATTGTGTGGTCAGAACCTCTTTAAACATAACTGAAACCTCTGGCAGTGCAAGACTAGAAAGAGAGGTATTTGTTTCTAAAGCCTTCCTTTCCAGGCTGTAACTCAAGAGTGGCATCATACTACCAAATTCATGGCACCTGCCATGAGGTCCTCTGCCACAGTATTAGAATATTTCTTTGAGCAGTTAGTTGTCCCTGATCTTTCAGGCCCAGGAGTGATAGTAAGTCTCCATTGTTGCAAGCTGTGGGATGCTTCATCTTACCTTCCTTTATCCCTGCTCATAGTTCTGCATTGCGCCATCTATCCCAGACAGAATGTTCTGATGTGAAGATTGGTACAGAAGGCAGCCCCCATTTTGTACACATCCTCTGAGATACAATTTTATATGACCATGAATCAGAATGGTTTCAAACGTTCAATCTTCCTGCTTCAACCTCCTAAATTCTGACATTATTAGTCTGCCCCACCACATTTGGTCATACACACACACACACACACACACACACACACACACACACACAGACACACACACACACACACACACACACACACACACACACACACACACACACACACACTCGTTTTTATGTAACCCAGGCTATTTTAAAACTTGCTATATAACCACACAGGTCTTGGGCTTGAACTCTTAAGGAATGTGCCACCAAGTTTGACTTGTATATATAATTTTTGTACTAATTGTTACCCCAACATAGAAAGCACTTATTATGCACTAAAAATTCCCAATAAATACCTTCTTAAAACATGATTTATTATGGGTTGATCATGTACCTTAACTTGTTTATTCAATAGTGACAGAAGGGTTGTTTTGTTTCATCTAATTTTTTTCATTAATTTATTTATTCGTCTAATTTATTTTGTGTGCTATAATTTTTTTAAAGCAGTTGAATCATTCTATTTTGAGAGTACCACAAAATAAAGCAAGGCTGACACCCACCACACACATGCATACACACACACACACACACACACACACACACACACACACACACACACATAACCAAACACTTCCTTAAACATAGCATTTAATGTCTGGTATATATGCACTTTAAAAAAAAAACTTGAATCCAATATCTTATGTTTTCTAAGCAAGGCTTTATTTGATTGTGATTCTTTTATATTACCGTATTTTGTTATTCTAGAAAAAATAGGAAGCATTTAGTGGAAAGGCTTTGAAAGATAATGTAGTTGGATTGTCATGCACTTTCCAGAAGAACGGCACTACAATTATAAACATTGAGGAATAGGTTTCTAAGGAAACAGGAGACTAGAACAAAGCAACCATGAACTTGAAGATTTCTCTGTGGCTCTTTATAAAATCTTGTCTTATTTTGGGTAGGCAAATAGAATACACTACCACAGACTAGGTGGCTTGTAAACAACAGACATTTGTTTTTTATAATGCTGTAAGCTAAAAAATCCCAGGATCAAGGTTTCAGCAGATTCATAGTAAGGGAACTACTTCCCTTCGTGGACAACTGTGGCCTGTTCTGTGGGATACCAATTCCATTCTAAGGGCACTGTCTTCTTGTCTTAATCATATCTTTACTATCTCACCTCTACACACCTTCACACTGGGGACAAGCTTTCAATATAGAGATTTGATTGTGGAGTGAAGGTGGGAATACAACAGAGACACAGACACAGGACAGATGTTTAGACATTAACATTGTCTTTCTCAAGTCAGTATTACTTTACTATTATAAAGAGACTTGAATAGATTAATTACTTCATTCAGTAACTGCTTGAGAACTTACCATGCTCAAAGTGGCAGGATATGGCTGTAGAAAAGTAGAAAATCTCATAGCAACAAAGTATCTCAAAGGTCATGTCATGAGCCCTAAAAGAGAATAAATAGGATAAGAAAAGAGTAAATGCAGCAGGAGCTCTGGATGAGATGGAAGAGTTAGATGTTCTAGAAGGTACCATGCTCCTGTGGGCTGAAAGAGAACTAGACTTAAAGTTTAACTTCTGATTTTGTCGAAGTTCCCATGTGTCTCTGAATACTATGACAAGCTAACAAAGAGATAATGTGAATGTAATAATTAATAGTCTCTATTAATAATAGTTATAGAATTAAAGTATAGAAAAATCCTAGCATTATAAGTGTTATTTTCTGCCAGGCACCAAATAAACAGTAGCTTCCCGTTAATTGTTCTTAAAGTTATTATATAAATTTAAATCTAAATTCTGTAATAGCCATTTCCTGGTGACCTATACATCTTTGAATCAATTAATTAATCAAATATTTATTGAGCACTTACCATGTGCCAGTCTCATGCACTTATTGATCTTATTTGGTTATGACTCATAGTCATAGAACAGTACTGAGCAGTACTGACAGTTGTCCACCCCAACAATAGATGTACACAGTATATTAAATGTTTCTTAGAACTGTGAAATAAGTTGTTTTCTTTGAGACAGGGTTTTGCTCTGTAGTCCACACTGGCCTCAGACTCACTGTGTAGCCCAGACTGGCTCCAGTCTCAAAGGAACCTATTCTGCCTTAGCCTCCTTAAATGATGAGTCTGCAGGTACTCTGTGCCACCATGCCCAACTGGGCAGTCAGTTCAACATGCAAAATGCATTAAAACATTAGTCATAAACCTTAAAATCTCAACCATTCTCTGACAAAAATCTAAATGATTATTTATATGATTACTATAAGCTTTAATTAGAAATGTATTCTTTGACAACTGTATATGTGTATTTAACATCTTTTAATAATATTCATCCCCTTTGCTCACTAAACATAGAAATCATTTACTTAGAAATAACAAAAACTAAAAAACATAAGGTGAAATCTCTGGCCACTATATTTTCTCTGACAATCCCATCTCTCCTGGATTGCCTCTTGCTTAGAGAAACAAAGCAGATTTCTGGTTTTGCATTTTCTTGGATTATAATCTGTCTATGTGGCAATGCCCACGCCCAAGCTCACTAGAGCCTGAGACCTGGCTACCAGGCTTTGGAAAGACTCCATTTGGAAATTATGAGGAACGTTAACATCATAGTTAGTGATGAACTGCTGAAGGGAACACCTGTCATCATTGCCATTTAACTGGGGTTGGGGATTCAGTGTAATAAAATGCAACATAAGTAGTAAATGTTACAGTTCAGGAGGCAGTATGTCACCATTGGAATTTTATAGTATTATATATCTAAAAGGCTCACAAAAATTAACCAAAAAACCATTAAAAGCAACAAGAGTGTGATCAAGTAGCTGCTTTAGGGTCAATGTGATGAGTTTCATTTTAATTGCCATCATACTACCTGCTCCTCCAGCCTTGGCCCTAGGTCTCATGGTACCATGGTCAGTCTGATGAGAATAATGTGTGGAGAAGGACCAATAAGAAACTCCAGTAGAATGAACACAGCATCCAGGTGTGGTCACTAGGCTTGGATGTTACTGTACTCTCAATGACCACTACACCCTGACATTTTTTAGATCCTGTTGTCAATGGGGCTTCATACAGCCCAGGATCTGATATCTCCCTAGCAATTGCCGAGTCCAGGTTAATGTTAAATGTTGTCTATATTTTGTCATGGGAGAAGAGGATGACAAAAATCTTATGTAGCCTAGGCTGCCCTTGAATATTGCTAAGGATGATGTTGAATTTCTCATCCTTCCTTCTTTTCTACCTCCCAAATGCTGGGATTACTAGTGTGTACCACAATACTTGGCAAATGTTTAATTTATTAGGGTGATGTCATTATTTAAAGTTATTTATCTTTTTTTTTTTGAGACATATCTGCTCCTAACAGTTCCCCTTTAGTGGATTTAACAAAGAATTTGAACATCTCCACCTCCAGGTGACGTAATATTTTGTGGCGAGACAGCCACTAGGCAAAAATTGCCTCTATTCATCTGCAGACTAAATACTGCCCAGAAAAGGACACATTACAGAATAAGTTGACTGATAATTTCTGCTAATCCAGAGTGATCAGTGTTGGGCTCTACCTTGGTGTTTCCCTCCCCCCTCGCTGAGCCTTTTAGCCTGCTATAGCAAGAAATTGTTTACACCATTGGCAGCTGCTCTTAGCCCCCGATTTGGGGCTGGGATTTTCCATGGCACCCTTCCTCCCAACAAGCACCTTCCTGCTTGTTGTTGTTAAGAAGTTGTTTATGCCCCTGATTGGGCTGGAACTTTCACCACACAGACTTTTCTTGTTTTCCTGGTTGGGGATTTTCACCTGCTTTGTTGTTTTTCCATGGCTTTTGCCTGGGGTATATAAGGAGATCTCAGTAAAGCCTTGGTGGCACTCGCTGAAAACGGGTGACCCGTGTATGTGTTTTCTTTCAATCCCGCAGACCTACGCCCGATATTCACACACTGGCAGCGCAGGTGCCGACATCCAGCCCTTTGAAATTCTGTGTTTCAAAAGTCTGTCAGATGATGTAGGCCGGAAGTTCTGAGGACTTGCTCTCATGTGTTGCTAACATGACTGTGCTAGTGGAAATTTGTCTCTACAACCTGTCTCAGTTCTAGAAGCCATGTTATGCTTCCTATATTTATAGATATTTGGTCATTCTCAGGTTTCTGTCGGAGTTGAAGACTAATTGGTCTCATGGCTACCCAAGCTAATTAACTTTGAGAAAACATAGTCATCTAGATGACTTTCTAATGGTAACAGTTGTGCACAGCTTACATTTGATGAAAAAAAAATTTTAATTAAACAGAAAGGGTGATGTATAAGATGATGTTATTAGGTAGCAAGGCGGGTCCAGGATAAGGCATAGCCTGTCATTGGACGAGAAGGAAGAGTAGGTGGGGAAAAGTCCAGGAAGGAGGGAGGAAAATTGAAAAAAAAACATCAAGATGGAGACAACAGAGCAGGATGATCCGGATCCAGGTGGACTGGGTCGGTTTTGTCTTGTCTAGGTGGGCGGTTTAAATCTTTATTAATTGGCAGTAAATGTGTCGTATTGATGTATTATGGATTGGGAATTTAACATGCAAATCTAATTGCTAAATTACAAGTTTCTGGGAACTTGGATTTACTGGGCTAAAGAGGACAGTGTGTGAAAGAAATGGCCGAGAGGCAGTTGGAGTGTGGACCTGGTTCTGTTGCCCGAGTGGAGTGAGAATACAAGGGCCCACACACAAAGGCCAGCAGAACGAGGTGCGTGCGTGTGCGTGTGTGTGCGTGCGTGCGTGTGTGTGTGTGTGCGTGCGTGCGTGCGCGCGTGTGCGTGTGCGTGTGCGTGTGCGTGTGCGTGTATGTTTGTCAGGCATGGTAACTACTGCCTAGGGGACCTAGTGGAGAGGGTGGCTAAAAGGGAGACAGCCAGGAGAGGGTGGCTTGCTGACCGCATGGTAGAGTAGCAGCTGAAGTGAGCAGATCCAGCTCGTGGAGACTGATAGAAAATGTTCCTTTTTAATCATACCACAACAAATTTGTTTACTTATCTCTCTATTTATTACATTCATTTATTTAGCAGTATATGTGCGCAGGAGCCATGCTGTGTGTAGAGTTCAGAGGACAACATTGGGAGTTAGTCTCTCCTTCCATAAGGGATCAAATTCAGGTCAGGAATTGAAGTCAGGCTCAGTGGCAAGTGAAATATGCCTTAGATCCCTATTTTGGCAAATAAGCCTTCTACTACAACAAAAGTGGAAATATAAATAAAAAAGTTACAGTTTCTGTATGACTGTAAGCTAGGAAAGAATTATACACATTAAGGGCTTTCTACCATTTATAAATGTCATGTTTTGGTGTCTTCTTTTCTGTTCCCGTGAAGTAAATGTGTTGGCCTATTTTCATTTGGTTCTGTCTAATCCTCTATGTGATGATTCTCATCACTGCAAATCAAATTCATTTATTTGCTTCAAAATGTAATTTAGAAATGCAAACTAAGTGTTCCCCTGCATAGGATGTAGTCTGCCTTAAACACCAAATGCATGTAATAAAAGCTATAAACCATGCAAGGGACTATAATAGGCTTTCTCCATATTGCTTAATATAGGTTCTTTAAGTGATTGAAATACTGTAAATTTGAGTATAGCAATTTTCCACAAATTATAAATTTATATAATTTTAATGTAAAGATAATTTAAAATATTTTTAATTTTTTTCAATAAATATATTTTGATGATGTTTTTCTTCTACTCTAATTCCTCCCAGATCCTTCCCACTTCTCTACCCATTCAACCTTATGTTTACTTTCTCTTTCTTTTAAACAAATAAACAAAAATCCAGGACCATAGAAACATACAAAATCACCTCGCACAAAAACAGGAATAAAAATAAATAAGCAAAAGACCAATAAGACAAAATCTGTCCCAACAGAACAAAATGAAACCAAAAGTCTACAAAAATACCATTGAGTTCATTTTGTGTTGGCCAACTACTCCTAGTCATGAGGCTGCCCTCAGGCACTGTCAATGCACCTCGGTTAGGGATTGGAGCCCATGTCTGCTTACCTCTCTCAGTACTTGGATCTGATCTAGTTTGAACCTGTGTCTGCCTTGGACATGCTGTTACAGTCTCTGGATTTATATGTCTATCGGTCCTGTTGTGTCTGACATACTGTTTCCATGGAGTCATCCATTACTTATGGGTCTTAAAATCTTTCTGCCTCCTTTTCCACATATATTCCTGAGCCTTGAAGACTTTGATGAAGACATCTCATTTAGGACTAAGTGCCCCAAAGTTTCTTACTCTGCACATTGTACAGTTCTAGGTCTCTGTGCTAAGTTTCCATCTACTGTAACAAGAAGCTTCTCTGATGAGAGCTTAGGGCATTGATTTATTAATATAGCAGTATGTCATCAAGAGTCATTTTATTGCTATGTTCTTTTAGTAGAATGATAGTATTCTATTTCCCTTAGGTCAATGACCTGTCTAGTTTTAGGTTCTTGGCCACATTAGCAGCATCGTATATGGGTTTCATTTCATGGAGTGAACCTTAAATACAATTTTAGACAGTGGTTGGTCACTTTCATAACATGCGTCACTTCTGCATCAGTATATCTTGCAGGAAGATCACTGTTAATAGGTCTCAGGGTTTGTAACTGGGAGAGATTGATAATCACCTTTCTCCTCTGGTAGTGTGCAGAGTGCCTCCCAGTACCATGAAAAGTAGTCAGTAGGAGTGAAACTTATAGTTAGGTACCAGCTCAGCCTCAATGACATATATAAGTGTTGTCTTTAGCAATAGGGCCTTACCATTAAATTGTGTAGAGTAGCCAATAGCTTTGGCAGTAGTCTAGGATGCTTGGGGGTTTCCTTGGGGCTCTATATCAATATCTACATCTATATCTATATAGCTGACACTCTCTCTCTCTCTCTCTTTCCATCCATCCATCTATCATCTATTGTATTCTATCTATACAGTATATATGTGTGCAGAGAAAGATATAAATAGAGGTGTAAATATGTTGTTATTTTATTGTATATACAGTATATGTATATGTATATGTATATGTATATGTGTGTGGGTGTTCAGCTGCCAGAAGTTTATGTTAGGTGTCTTCCTTCCCCAATTGTTCCTCACATTCTCCCTCCCTTCCCTCTTTCTTCCTTCCTTCCTTGCTCTTTTGTTTATTTATTTTTTGAGACAAGGTCTTTCCCTGAACCTGGAGTTCACCAATTCAGCCAGACTGTATGCCCAGGTTTAAGTAGACACTTAAGACTGGAACTGAGCTCTCCAGGCTTGCACATAGTAAGCAATTTACTGATGACACCATATCCCCAGACCCAGACTATTGATGAATACATATAAATATATACATATATGTATACATGTATAAAGAATGACTTTAAGAAAATGACTTGTGCATTTTGCGGGGTAGGCAATGTCAAGTTTATTGGGCTGGCTACCAGAGTATAAGTTCAGAAAAGATTTATTGTTTTGTGTTAAGTCTGAAAACTCAACAATTCAAAAGTTCAAAATTTCAATGTTACATTCTAAAGACAAAATTCCTGGTCTCAAAAGACTGCCCTTGCTATTGATTTCTTCACCTATTGGATAAATTTCCTTCACACTGTGGAGACTTGTTTTCCTTGATATTAACTGATTGCAAATGTTAGTCACATACTGGAGGAGGGTGATCCCATAGGAAGTCCAGCAATCTCAACTAACCTGGACCCCTGAGATCTCTCAGACAATGAGCCACCAACCAGGCAGCATTAACTACCTGGTATGAGGTCCCACCTCCATCCCCCCTCCTCAGACACATATACAGCAGAGGACAGCTTGGTCTGGCTTCAGTGAAAGAGGAGTGGCCAAACCCTTGGGAAACTTGAGGTTCCTGGGAGTGGGGAGGCCTGGTGAGGATTGGGGATGGGGTGGGGACATCCTCTTGGAGACAGGGGAGGAGGAAGAATGGGATGAGGAATTGTCAGAGGGTGGAGCAGGAGGGGGATAATGACTGGAATGTAAAAAACAAAAAAGTAATAAAAAAGAACCCTCTAAAATAAGACCCAGCCTAGACTGTGACCAAACAATTGAGAACCTTAGTCTAGCTAAACTGACAAAATTTACCATCAACAATTAATCTTATATACATTGTTGTGAATGTAGCAGTGGCCAAATTAAAGTTCTTGGGAGCTAGAGTTTTTCTCTAACTTGGATTCAGTAGTCATGGAACACTACAGTAATGACAATGTTAAATAAGTCCTGAACACTCTGAAGTGAATGAACAGGATACAAAACACAAAGCATAAATAATAGTTCTTATCAGTTGATTTATCATTTTTTCAGTAATGGTGTGATATTTTGTTCTTTGAAACTTGGGTTTTTTTTTTTTTTTTTTTTTTTTTTTGCACACATTCTTTTTTGGCCTATATTATATACATGCAATGTGGATTAAAAGAGGAAACTAATCAGTTAGTCACCAGATTTCTGCAATGCTAAAACTGTTACAGTACAGAATGTTCCAAGACCTCACACAAATCCACTCTTATCTCATGGGGTATGTTTCTCTTATGGTTTATGTGTGCCTCCAGCCCAGGGAAACATTGTCCCCTCTTTAATCTTATCCTCAGCATCTACTTAGGGGTCTTTCAGGCATGCTTACTCTTTAGCTTTCTTTTTGTCTTCACATTACTCTCTTTGTAATTAACTCACATTTAAAAAATTTCATTTACTCATCTCCTCCTGTAGCAATAGAATGCACTCTCCATTGTCCTTTTCTTCTTTTTGTTTCCCCCTCCTGAACCACCCACGCCTTCCCCCTTCCTGGTCCTGACATTCCCCTACACTGGGGAGGGGAGGGTCTAGCCTCCGCAGGACCAAGGGCTTCTCTTCCCATTGGTGCCCAACAAGGCCATCTCTGCTACATATGCAGATGGAGCTATGGGTCTATCCATGTGTACTCTTTGGGTAGTAGTTTGGTCCCTGAGACCTCTGTTTGGTTGGTATTGTTGTTCTTATGAGGTTTCAAGCCCCTTCAGTTCCTTCAATCCTTTCTCTAACTCCTCCAATGGGGACCCCATTCTCAGTTCAATGTTTGCTGCTAGCATTTGCCTTTGTATTTGTCACACTCTGGAAGAGCCTCTCAGGAGACAGCTAGATCAGGCTCCTGTCAACATGCACTTATGGCATCAGCAGTATTGGCTGGGTTTGGTGGCTGTGTGTATATGGGCTGGATCCCCAGGTGGGGCAGGCTCTGACTGGCCATTCCTTCAGTCTCTGCTCCAAACTTTGTCTCCATATCTCCTACTATAAATATTTTTATTCCCCCTGTTAAGAAGGACTGAAGCATCCGCACTTTGGTCATCCTTCTTCTTGAGCTTCATGTGGTCTGTGGATTGTACCTTGGGTAATTTGAGCTCTTGGGATAATATCCACTTATCAGTGAGTGCATACCATGTGTGGTTTTTTGTGATTGGGTTACCCACTCAGGATAATATTTTCTAGTTCCATCCATTGGCCTATGAATTTCATGAAGTCATTGTTTTTGATAGCTGAGTAGTACTTGATTATGAAGACATATCACATTTTCTGTATCAACTCCTCTGTTGAAGGGCATCTGGGTTCTTTCCAGCTTCTGGCTATTATAAATAAGGCTGCTATGAACATAATGGAGCATATGTCCTTGTTAATGTTGGAGTATCATTTGGGTATATGCCCAGGAGTGGTATAGCTGGGTCCTAGGTAGTATTATGTCCAATTTTCTGAGGAACTTCCAGACTGATTTTCACAGTGGTTGTACCAGCTTGAAATCCCACCAACAATGGAGGAGTGTTCCTCTTTCTCCATATCCTCACCAGCATTTGTTGTCACCTGAGTTTTTGATCTTAGCCTTTCTGACAGGTGTGAGGTGGAATCTCAGGGTTGTTTTGATTTCAATTTCCCTGATAACTAAGGATGTTGAACATTTCTTTAGGTACTTCTCAGCCATTGGATATTCCTAGGTTGAGAATTCTTCATTTAGCTCTGTACCCCATTTTTAAAATTTGACTCTGTGGAGTCTAACTTCTTGAGTGCTTTGTATATATTGGATATTAGCCTTTGACCAGATGTAGGATTGGTAAAGATCTTTTCCCAATCAATTGGTTGGTGTTTTGTCCTAATGACAGTGTCCTTTGCCTTATGGAAGCTTTGCAATTTTATAAGGTCTCACTTGTCGATTCTTGATCCTAGAGCATAAGCCACTGGTTCTGTTCAGGAAATGCTCCCCTGTGCCCATGTATTCAAGGCTCTTTCTTCCCCATTTCTCTTAGATCAGTTTGAGTGTATCTGGTTTTATGTGGAGGTCCTTGATCCTCTTAGACTTGAGCTTTGAACAGCGCAATAAGAATGGATTGATTTGCACTCTTCTACATGCTGACCTCCAATTGAACCAGCACCATTTGTTGAAAATGCTATCTTTTTTCCACTGGATGGTTTTAGCTCCTTTGTCATAGATAAAGAGACCATAGGTGTGTGGGTTCATTTCTGGGTCTTCCATTCTATTCCATTGATCTACCTGCCTGTCTCCGTATCAATGCCATACAGTTTTTATCACTATTGCTCTGTAAAACAGCTTGAGGTCAGGGATGGTGATTCCTCCAGAAGTTCTTTCATTGTTGAGGATAGTTTTCGCTATCCTGGGTATTTTGTTATTCCAGATGAATTTGCAAATTGCTCTTTCTACTCTATGAAGAATTGAATTGGAATTTTGATGGGAATTATACTGAATCTGTAGATTGTTTTTGGCAAGATGGCCATTTTTACAATATTGATCCTGCCAGTTCATGAGTATGTGAGATATTTCCATCTTGAATTCTTTTCTTCAGAGACTTGAAGCTCTTATCATACACATTTTTCACTTGCTTGGTTTGAGTCGCACTGAGGTGCATTTTTACGTTATTTGTGAATATTGTGAAGGGTGTTGTTTCCCTAATTTCTGTCTCAGCCTGTTTATCCTTTTAATAGAGGGAGGCTACTGATTTGTTTGAGTTAATTTCATACCCAGCCACTTTGCTGAAGTTGTTTATCAGGTTTAAGAGTTTTCTGGTGTAATTTTTGGGGTCACTTCCATATACTATCATATCATCTGCAAATAGTGATATTTTGACTTCTTTCTCTCCAATTTGTATCCATTTGACCTCTTTATGTTGTCTAATTGCTCTGGCTAGGACTTCAAGTACTACATTGAATATGTACAGAGAGAGTGGACAGCCTGTCTTGTTCCTGATTTTAGTGTGATTGCTTCAAGTTTCTCTCCACTTGTTTGACGTTGGCTATTGGTATGCTGTATATTGCTTTCACTATATTTATGCATGGGCTTTGAATTCCTGATCTTTCCTAGACTTTTAACATAGGGTGTTGAATTTTGTCAAATGCTTTCTAATGAGATCATCCTGTGTTTTGTTTCTTTGAGTTTGTTTATATAGTGGATTATGTTGATGGATTTTCATATATTGAACCATCCCTGCATCCCTGTGATGAAGCCCTGTGATCATGATGCACGATCGTTTTGATGTGTTCTTGGATTCAGTTTGTGAGAATTTTATTGAGTATTTTTGCATCAATATTCATGAGGTAAATTGGTCTGAAGTTCTCTTTCTTTGCTGCGATTTTGAGTGATTTAGTATAAGCATAATTGTGGCTCCATAAAAAGAATTGGGTACTGTTCCTTCTCTTTCTGTTTTGTGGAATAGTTTGGACAGTATTGGTATTAGGTCTTTTATGAAAGTCTGATAGAGTTCTGCCCCAAACCCATCTGGTTCTGTGATTTCTTTGGTTGGGAGACTTTTCATAACTGCTTCTATTCATTTAGGAATAATGGGACTGTTTAGATGGTTTATCAGATACTGATTTAACTTTGGTACCTGGTACCAGTCTAGAAAATTATCCATTTCATCCAGATTTCCCAATTTTGTTAAATATAGGCATTTGTAGTAGGATCTGATGATTTTTTTAATTTCTTCAGTTTCTGTTGTTACGTCTCCCTTTTCATTTCTGATTTTATTAATTTGGATACTCTCTTTGTGCCCTCTGGTTAGTCTGGCTAAGGGTTTATTTATCTCATTGATGTTCTCAAAGAACCAGCTCCTGCTTTATGTTTGTTTGTTTGTTTTTGGTTTTTTTGATTCCTTGTATTTACTTTTTGTTTCTATGTGGGTGATTTCATCCCTGAGTTTGATTGTTTCCTGTCTTCTACTCCTCTTGGGTGGCTTTGCTTCTTTTTGTTCTAGAGCTTTCTGGAGTGCTGTCAAGCTGCTAGTGTATGCTTTCTCCAGTTTGATTTTAGAGGTACTCAGAGCTATGAGTTTTCCTCTTAGCACTGCTTTCATTGTGTCCCACAAGTTTGGGTATGTTGTGCCTTCATTTTCATTAAACTATAAAAAGTCTTTAATTTCTTTCTTTATTTCTTCCTTGACCAAGTTATCATTGAGTAAAGTTGAGAAGTTCAACTTCCATGTATATGTGGGCTTCTGTCATTTGTTGTTGTGGGTTTTTTTTATTTGTTTGTTTTTTGTTGTAGTGTTATAGAATAGCAGCCTTAGTCTATGATGATTTAAAAGTATGCATGGGATCGTTTCAATCTTCTTGTATCTTTTAAGGCTTGTTTTGTGACCAATTATATAGTCAAATTTGGAGAACATACCATGAGGTGCTGAATAGTAGGTATATTCTCTTGGTTTAGGATGAAATGTTCTATAGATATCTTTAAATCCATTTGGTTCTTAACTTGTTAGTTTCTCCATGTCTCTGTTTAGTTTCTGTTTCCATGCTCTGTCTATTGATGAGAGTGGGGTCTTGAATTCTTCCACTATAATTGTGTAAGGTGCAATATGTGCTTTGGCCTTTAGTAAGGTTTCTTTCACAAATGTAGATACCCTTGCATTTGGAGCATAGATATTCAGGATTGAGAGTTCATCTTGGTGGGTTTTTCATTTGATGAATATGAAGGGTCCTTCCTTACCTTTTTTGATAACTTTTGGGTGAAAGTTGATTTTATTCGACATTAGAATGGCTACTCCAGCTTGCTTCTTTGGACCATTTGCTTGGTAAATTGTTTTCCAGCCTTTTACTCTGAGGCACTGTTTGTCTTTGTCACGGAGGCGTGTTTTCTGTATGCAGAAAAGTTCTGAGTCCTCTTTACATATCCTGTCTGTTAGTCTATGTCTTTTTATTGGGGAATTGAGTCCATTGATGTTAAGTGATCCTAAGGAATAGTGATTGCTATTTCTTCTTATTTTTGTTAGAGGTGTTATTATCTTTGTGAGGCTCTCTTCTTTTGGGTTTGTTGCAAGATTATTTTCTTGCCTTTTCTAGGGTGTATTTTCCCTCCTGGTGTTTTAGTTTTCCATCTATTATTCTTTGTAGGGCTTAATTTGTGGAAAGATATTATGTAAATTTGGTTTTGTCATGGGATATCTTGGTTTCTCCATCTATAATAATTGAGAGTTTTGCTGGCTATAGTAGCCTGGGCTGGCATTTGTGTTCTCTTAGGGTCTGTATGACATCTGCCCAGGATCTTCTGGCTTTCATAGTCTCTGTTGAGAAGTCGGGTGTAATTCCGATAGGTCTGACTTTATCTGTTACTTAAACTTTTTCCCTTACTGCTTTTAATATTCTTTCTTTTTTTATTTGGTGTTTTGAGTATTATGTGACAGAGGGAGTTTCTCTTCTGGTCCAGTCTATTTGGAGTTCTATAGACTTCTTGTATATTCATGGGTATCTCTTTCTTTAGGTTAGGGAAGTTTTCTTCTATAATTTTGTTGAAGATATTTACTGGCTGTTTAAGTTGGAAATCCCCATTCTCTTCTATACCTATTATCCTTATGTTTGGTCTTTTCATTTTGTCCTGGATTTCCTGAGTGTTTTGGGTTAGGAATTTATTTGCCTTTTACATTTTCTTTGATTTGTTGTGTCAATGTTTTCTGTGGTATCTTCTGCCCCTGAGATTCTCTCTTCTATCTTGTATTCTGTTGGTGATGCTTGTGTCTATGACTCCTGATCTCTTCCCTAGGTTTTCTGTCTCCAAGTTTGTCTTCCTTTGTGCTTTTTTTTTATTGTTTCTATTTCCATTTTTAAATCCTAGACAGTTTCTTTTTCTATTCCTTTACCTGTTTGATTGTGTTTTCCTGTAATTCTTTAAGGGATTTTTGTGTTACCTCTTTAAGGGCTTCTACTTGTTTACTCCTGTTGTCCTGTATTTCTTTAACAGTGTTATTTATGTCTTTCTTAAAGTCCTCCATCATTATCATGAGATGTGATTTTAAATCTAAGTCTTGCTCTTTTTTGGTGTGTTTGGATAGCCAGTATTTGCTTTGGTGGGAGAACTGGGCTCTGATGATGCCAAGTAGTTTTGGTTTCTATTGCTTAGTTTCCTGCATGTGCTTCTTGCCATCAGGTTAGGGTTAGAGTTAGTTTGTCTCTAGTGTTAACTTGTCTTGCTTTCTCTGACAGTGGCTTGACACTCCTGTAAGCCTGTGTGTCAGTATTCCTTTAGACCTCTTTTCTCCCAGAGGGACTGGGTCAGCTCTGGGTGCAAACAGAAACCCGAAGGGTCCTGTTCCAGACTTCTCCTGGGTTTGTGTGTCTTGAGGGCTCCAGGCGGGAAGAGTTGGTCTTACCTCTGCTCTCAGGTGTGTCAGTGCTCTTGGTGAGTTGGATCCTCTCCTTGACTACTCCTAGGTTCCTGTGTCCAGAGACTCTAGGTGGGTTCCTCTTGGGCCAGTAATATGAGCAGAAGTAGTGGTCTCCCCTGAGCTCTCAGGATTGTCCGTACTTCTGAGAGTGCAGCTCTCTCCCCTACGGGATTTGGTTACAGAGTGCTGTGGGACTGGGTCAGCTCCAGGTGCCAGAAAACATGTCTTTTTTAAAATGCCTAAATTTGCTCAGTTATGTCCTAGCATTGATAATCATAAGCTGTTCTTCATTTATATTTCTTATTTTCATGGAAAGCCCTCATCATATTTTTCTTTTTAAAGGTTATTCTTGTTTTCTTTTTAGATCCTTAGAACTGTGAATGGTAGTTTACTGTGTTTCTTTTTAATTGCCAGAGTTTGACTTCCTTTCACTTGACATTATATGGCTTCCATGATTGGGCAGGAAATTAGATTTTTGTCCAGAATAGCAAGATACAACAGAAATGACTCTCTTAGCTCTGAAGACTTCTTACTGCGGGAAGCCTAAACTAAAGTAGTGGCCCAGAGACTGACTTATTAATTCATTAAACAGCCTGCTGATAAGAAATTATGTTTATGCTTTGGAAGAGAAGGTATTTTCTTTTTTAGGACTCAATTGGATTCCTGTTAAGAGGGAGAGCAGACAAAGCATTGTTACTTGCCCACATGTTGAGTAAGGCTCTTCACGATTCACCAGATTCATGGGGTTAGTTATTTGTGTACTTGTGTCACTATAGCTGCTCTATGGGTGAGTGTATGGATGAATACACGGTCACTGAAGCTGTTTCTCAAAACAGTCCATTGGCTCTCTCTTTGCTTTCTCTTGAAGAACATTGAGGGAATGAGACAACATTTCAAGATTTTTTTTTTTTTTTTTTTTTTTTTTTTTGGCAAGCTCAGCTTTTCAAACTGTTTTTGCAGATGTATTCCATCAGTTCTTAAGAATGAAGCAAGGAATGTTTTCTGGCTTCTAGGTTTGTACCACCCAGAAACTTAAAAAAAAATCTGTTTTCTTAAAATATGGTATTTGATGGTTGGAGGTATAGACTCTTTTCAATTTTTGCCAACTGTTAAGTTTAAAACTTTTAGGTAATACATTTTAAAAGTTTAAGTAGTATTTAAGTATTTCAAGCAAAGTAATGCTATTTCTCAGTGTGTATATTTAATTCTAGATTGTCATTTGACTCTCACTTTGTGTTGATGTGATTGTTGGTTTTTTGGTTAATAGTTTGCATGGAAAGAAGATACAAGTGGTTAATGGTTAGTTATGGAAAATTTTAATACACTGTTCATACCATTTTACAATTGTTCTTAGTCAGAGTCTCTCTAGAGCATTGATTCTTAATATTCAGTGGGACTTGTAGTCAAGTAAGTATACACAACTATACTTACTCCTTGTTCAGCATCTCTGATTCTTTGAATCAGACAAGAATGACGGGAGTGAAAAGAGCCATGGACGTTTTCTTCATTTGGCAAACATTCTTACTGAGCTTCCTCCCCACTTGTAACAAGCATGGACATTGGCCTGTCTCCTTCAAAACTGACAGTTTATTTAAGAAAACAAAAATGAAAATAGTCCAGTATCTTAACTGTTACAGAAATGGGTCCTTTACCTGACTGCGCCCTTCTAATGTCCTTGAAAGAGAGAGTATCTCTGTTACACTGAGCTTTGAAATTGGATAACAAATCAAGGACATAAATCTTCTTTGAAATTAAAAAAATAGAATTTAAACCAACATGACCCCATGCTTCTTTTCTGTTTCTCTATCTTTAAAAAAAAAGACTTATTTTATTATTGTTTCAATGTGCATGTTCCTTGTGAGGCTAGAAGATCCTCTGAAGCTGGAGTTACAGGCAGCTATAAGTCACACAATATAGGTGCTGGGAAATCAGATCCTCAGGAGGAGTAGCAAGAAAGAGCTCTTCACCCCTGAGCCACCTCTATATTTCCTGTGCTTCTTTACTCTAAAATTCTTGATAGAATTAATGTGTGCTACATAGCAGTGGTCCCTAAGTTGAGGACTGGAGGTTTACAGTCCAAATTCCTGAATAATAATTCCTGTGGACTTGTGTTATTTTTACTACTGTGTACTTTGTATGGAGGTAAAACTACATATAATCTAATGCTTATAAATCTGAACAAAATACAATTAATAAAGTTACAGATTAAATACAAATGTGACTGCAAAATCATAACAATTCAAATGTAATTCAATATTGTCATTCAGTTCAGATCAATATTAATTTACCAGGGTAGCACTTTAGTTGATGAATGCAGGGGTGTGGTTTGATAGAAAGGTGTTTCTAGCAACCTCGTTTTGTGCCTCATCTGATTCTGCATTGGAATTTTGATAATAATTAGCAGCAAATGGCAGTTTTCATAGTATGTGATTCAAAACAACATTGTACATTTAAGTTTTTGATAGGAAGTTGGGGTAATAAGGCCTATTCTAGCAGACTTCTACTGTCTTAGAGGAACATGTAGATGTGTCACATGATAACTCTCTAAAACATCATCATCTGAAGGTTAATGTTAGAGTATGTCTTATTACTGTTTCTATTACTGCTACTAAACACCATGGCCAAAAAGCAAGTTGAGTAGAAGAGGGTTTATTTGGCTTACACTTCCATATTGCTATACATTATTGAAGGATACCAGGACAGGAACTCAAACGTGGTAGGATCCTGGAGGCAGGAGCATATACCAAGCCTTAAGTTTAATCTTCAGTGTTTATGAACTAGGCATGGTGGTCCATGCCTGTGATCCTAGCACTAAAGAGGTGGAGACAACAGATAATAAGTTCAGGGTTATCCTCAAGGCCCATCATGGCTACACAAGACCCTGTCTGAGAAAAAAAAATTGCTACTTGGTTTGACCAATCAGTATTTTACAGCTACTTATGAATTTATTTGTCCACTTTGAGCTTACTGTCCAATACTCCAACATCCCATTGTCTAATGTCTATTGTCACAAGTATCAAGCTTTGTCCTTGATATTACACAAGGCTCTTCTTCCTTTAGGTGTTACATTCATATTTTGTTTCTTTCTAATGAAGAAAACAATAACTTTTCTGAAAGTCTCTAGAAACAGACTCTGCTCATCTCTTTAGTTGAGACTTAGGGTCACATGGCCATCATTATTTACCAGGGAGTTTTGGGAAAATAAGTATTTTTAGCTGGGTGCTTTCCAACTAAACAAATTTGGAATTCTTTTTATAAGAAAGAATGAAAATGAGTCCTTGGTGGATAACCTGGTAGATGTGTCACAGATATTAAGTTTATGCTTAAAGATCTTAAGACTAACTGAGAATGAACAATTCAAGATGGTCGTGTGATAAATTTCTTTGGCACAAACAGATATTAGGCAAACTACTTAAAGATGACATTCACTAGAAAATCTTCAGTTTAAAAGGTGGTTCTTGAACAGACCTTTAGAGATGGATCAACTATTAAACAGAAGCATTTGTATTATTTTTAAATGTAAAATGATAAGCTGGAGACAGATTTTTGAAGCAGATTAGTTTAACAAGAACAATGTGTTAGTATTATAGGGAATGGAAAGATCAGATGGTAAGGGCTGGAAAGATGGCACAGTGGGTAAAGCTTGCCATGCAAACATGAGGGTCTAAGTTAGAATCCCCAGCACTCACGTAGAAAAGCCAGGCATAGACCTGCATACTTATAATTCTAACACTGTAGATGCACAGGTAAGCAGATCCTAGGATAGAGAATACACAACTCTCAGTGCCCTCCACTGGCCTCTGCATAACATGCACACTTGTGTAAACAAGGTAGGATACATGTATACCCCCCACAAGATTCCCAGATGAAATAAGTTGTGATAACATGTTGGGGTGGGGGGGTTGAATGGCACCATGGAGTTTGCATCTGAAGTTTCTTATATCGGCAGATCCATCGGAGAGTTCTAGAAAGAGGGATTAAGTAAGACAATAGAATACAGATACTGTGGTTTTAAAGTCTAAAAGAATAATTTTCAGAGTCATTCATCATAATTAATACCCAAGTGAAATTAATACCCATTAGTGAAATTTGTGACATTTTTTGACCAAAGCAGTTGTTCTCAGCCTTGAAATACCTCACGTAGAAGCTTGAGACTACTTCATTGTCAGATTCCTGCAAAATTTGGATGTCAATGTTACCAAGCAATTCTTTACTTCTTTTATCATTCTGACAAATACTTTAAATATTGTCAGTCTGTTTTCTCATATTAATAGCTAAATATAATCTTAATTAAAATCATTTTTCTAAGTTTTCATTGAATAACATAAAATAATGATTGAAACACTAGTGCCATCTTGACTAAGTGTGCTCTTGTTATCTCTTCTTTAAAGTCGTGTTTATGAAGATGCCTGAACTTCAAAGCATAAATGTTATTTTAATGTTCTATTTCTTTTCTCTTTCATTCGTTTCCTCTTCCTCCTCCTTCTCTCTTTTTTAGACATGGTCTTATTATTAGTAGTCCAGACTCTGTGAAATTGTGTTTTGCCTGCCTTGGCCTCCTGAGAGTTGGGATTACAAGCATATGCCACCATATCTAACTTCATTTTTCCTTTAAAAATCAACCTTAATCTATTTTGTAGTTTATGTAAATAATTGAGGTATCATAGAGCATTCTGCAATATACTTATGAATTTTTAAAATGACAAATATGTGTTCAATTGCAAATAACATAAAGTACTTGAGGTTTGTCACATTTTACTTTAATAATGGTATCAATTGCTTTTGATGGTTTTAGTAAAGAGACAATTTGAAACCATGTAAAATTTGCTTAAAATTACTTCATAAATGAATAACTGAAGCCTGACATACATTTCTTTAACAACTAAAGTATCAGAGGCTTTCCTTTAAAAATATCAAATGTCTCTTCTTTCCAAAATCTTCTCTTCAATCACCATAGAACCTTTCTGTCAAAGTTTCGCCAATAGGAATTTAACTTCAAGTAAGAACACAGATTACATGAACATTTCCTGTGATTACTCTGTGCTAGTTAAAATGTTAGTACTCATTGTTAGGAGTTTCTGTTCAGTCCCACTGCCCCAAGGCTGGATTTGGCCAAGGGACTTTTTCTTTGTGTAGTGTTTGTGTGTGTGTGGGTGTGTGTGTGTGTGTGTGTGTGTGTGTGTGTGTGTGTGTGTGTGTGTTTAGAGTCAGCCTCCTTTATTCCAGGGTTACACTGCAGACAAAGGAACACAAGCTAGAGGCAACCTCACAGCAACACATGGGTAGCAGGTAGGTGAGTATAGTAAGGCAGGTTAGTATATTTAAGGTTTGTAGTATTTGCCATGTGGAGAAACTGTTGAAAAGCACATTTTCTCTTCTCTCGTTTCTTCCGTAAGGAAAGCACCATCTCACTCTTGCTCTCATATAACATCCCAGATGGGAGGATGATTTATGCTTATTTCCTTTCTCCTAGCTGTACAAGTATCTTTTTTTTTCTTAAAGCGGAAGCAAGTTAGGACTAAGGAGACTTAGGAAGGACTTTTTAAGGCAAAACTGGAGTCTTCAAGTTATGTGCTAAGCCAAGTTTCTGCAGTAGTGGTCAGAGGGGATGGGCAGACTGAGCTCAGCTAGGAGTTGAGGGTGCTCTAGCCAGTCTGGCCTCTTCCCTCTTCTGATAGCTATTCCTCCCCTCCATGGAAAGCATTGCCTACACATCTTGAAAGCTCCCACCTTTAACTTTCTCTAAATAGTTCCTGAGCTTCCTTGTAAGTGTAATCTTTGTTGTGGTTGTTTGTTGTTTGCTATGGTTGTTTGTGGTTTAAATGGTTTCTTTTCTGTTTGAAGTATGTAGCTATTTGGCTCTGCCACTCCCTTTACTGTGGCACCCCCTCATACTCCCCCTGTGCCTAGACAATAAGCTAATTCTAAAACCTACAAAAACGGGCAGATGTGGCAGTGGTAGTGTATGGAGTGGGGGGCATCTTGGGACAGGTAGGAGGCTGGGTTCGCTCACTGTACTTTAGTGAATTGGCGGTGAAACATGTGAGACATTCGCAAACCCAAATGAGAAAGGTTACCAGTCCCTTCCTGGGTTGAATTGGGGTGGTAGTCAGTGCAAAAGAAACACTATAATTAACTTCTTTCTTCATTGGAGAATTCTAAACTGGAAAGTGGGAAGGTTGCCTATAATATCCATATTGGGACCCTATAGGTGTAGGCAGGTTGGGGTTAAAACCTAAGGATCTCATTCCCCAATCTCCCTAGGCTCAGGGTCGGTGTGTTCAACAGTCTATATTTAGAAACAGAGGAGTAGAAAGTGGGCCTGTCTCTGCCTGCACCCCCATCTCCGGCCTAGTAATACAGGATCCAAGCATAGTCTCTCCAGAGCAGAAATTGGGGACATGCAATGCTGGCTTCTCCATGGGGTTTGATCTCGGGGGCCAGGAAAGGACCTAGTAGCTCTCTCATTAAGATTTCTGACTCATACTCATCCCAGACCCATAACATAAGAGGGTCCACTGGCACTCAGGACTTTACCTAAGGAATAGCAGGAAATGATTCTAGACCAGTCCAGCACAGAGATACAAATCCCGAATTCTGGCTTTTCATTGTCCTTTCCAGGTGGAGGCTGAGTAGCCTCTTAACTTTCCTTGCCCCGTTTCTCTTCAGATCTGACCATCTCTCCCATATCTCGTCTTCATCTTAGCTCCTGAGTGTGGGAAAACGCAGATCCTTTCTGCTTCCATACATTAAAGATATGGGGAGAGCAGAGGGCAGGGAGGAGGAGGAGAAATGTACCAGTTTCTGTTTACATAGAAATGTCTTCCCTCTGTAGTAGGGAAATTGATTCCCCTTCCACTCCAATCTGCTCATGAAGAAAAGACACTAGGTGAGTTAGACAGCCAGGCAGCCAGACCATGTGCTTGCTTGAGTGTGTGCACGCACGCGCACGCCCACACATACACACACACACACACACACACACACACACACACACACACACATACACAGAGAGAGAGAGAGAGAGAGAGAGAGAGAGAGAGAGAGAGACCTGTACTATAGTTATTATGCATCTAACCATAACCTCTCATTTAATTATAGACTGTATTAGCTGGTCTGTGGTCAGAATACAGACCTGTGACCATGAGAACAATGTTTGTTATTTTAAGTCCCTGATTTCAGTGTGTTTCATTATATAGGATTACTGTGGCAATAGCTGACCAAAAATTATCCTGAAATACATGCATATATTCTTTAAGATAATACATATCACTAACTTATCAGCTCTGCTAAGTTAATTGAAAAATAATAGTACATAACATCAGTTGAGAGTTTCTCTTGGCTGGTGGCAACTGTAAATTTTACAGAGAGTGAAATACCTGAAACGAGGTATTGTTTTTGTTGTTACTTGGCTTTGTTTGTTTGCCTTTTTTTTTTTTTTTTAATAATTCCATCCATGAGGATGAGTGCTCATAGGCGAAGTGGCTTAGAATCTGTGGCTTACCTTCCCACTTGTGAGGTAGTCAGCACACATTTACTGTTAATGTTTGCCAGGGGTTTGAATTGAGAAATAGGGTCAGGGGAGAGAAGTGACTGACTAAAATTTCATAGATAGGAAAGGACAACCTTAGGGTCTGATAGGATGTGTCTCACTAAAAAGATCACCCCATTATTATAATCGTATTCTTTATGTTCAGCCTGGTAGAACTATGGAGACACAGTTTATAAAGCAATGCTTGTAACATTTGAGAATGAGATCCCACACATTCTAGATGGCATCAAGAATTTCCTCAGCATCTACATGCACTGAGTGTAACCATTCAATCCTTGTCTAACCTTGAGAGCTTACCCTTTCCAACAATTTCCAGGCCTTATCCTCTGGCGTTCCCTTTCAATGCCCCAGGAAGTGACTCTAACTTGACATGTATTACAAGCACAGAGCCCCCACCTTGTCTGGTCTTTACTGGCCCCACCTTGAAGCATTTTATTGTGCTGAGCATCCTCTTCTGTACCATCATCCACACTTTGCCCAAGGGCTGCAGTGTTTTCATCTCCTCAAATTCCTGTTCTGTTTTCTGGAAACACTTTCATCTGAAGCCTTGGTAGCCTAGAACCCAACTGAGGATTAACATTGATACCAACTGGAGTGTCGATGTATATATGTGCGTTCTCTCATTAATAATGCAAAACCAGACTGTTGGAAAAGAGCATGAGTTGGAATTAGTCCATTAGTCTGACAGCCTCCAGTGAACTGAATTTTAATTTTAAAATTGAATTGCATAGGATTCTCAACATTGATTATCTTGTTCAATTAACCTTAAATGGTGAGAAGTGAAAGCATCTAATATAAGAAAGCACTATTTTGTTCTTGGATTAGAGATGATACTTGATTTTACATAACTAAGAAAAAGGCTTCTTTAGAATTTGATTGCTTCCCACCTCTTTTCTAAAAATGTGATTTACAAAAATTACAGTATCGGTCTGGATTCAGCACTTCCCTGACATTTCCACAACACATGCCCTGTTAGCTATTCAGAGTGAAATTCAGGAGTTTGAGAACTGGCTCTTTTTGTGAGACCAGAATTTAGACACTGACACAATTTTAAACTGTGTAGAGCACGTTGTTTTACAACTCTCAGAAATAGCTAAAGAACTGTTCTCTGCCTCTGGCAAGGCCAGGCCCACCATCTCATATCACATCGTGTGCCACTGAAATTTTAATTCTTGTCAGAATTAATTTTTTAACGAGAGAAAGCTGATTACGATTTGACCAAAAGAACTTGATTTATCTCTCATACCTACCAAAATTTTAATGTATTCATCTTTAATTTAGGGACCAGTACCTAGTAAATTGTCAGGCTTGTAATTTTGAGGAACTCGTTCTTTCTCATATTTAATGATCCTAGAGGTCTGGAATTTTTATTTGAGCAGACATTATTCCATTTATTAAACACAGCATTGCATTTGGGATTATTTGAGTATATAAGCAATAGTAAAGTAGGCAGAGAATGGCAAGGCAGATGCTGCATGTGAGGTATATTTCGAGAGCTATGTTTTGCCTTTCATGCCTTACATGTTAAATCTAAAGTATGCAGCTCTGCTTCCCTTAAAAAGTATTGGTAAGTTTGGAGCACAGACTAAAGGAATGGCCATGCAGAGCCTGCCCCACATTTGGTGTGTATGTATATATATATATATATATATATATATATATATATATATATGTATATACATACACATACAGCCACCAAAACTAGATAAGATGGATGAAGCTAAGAAGTGCATGCTGACAGGAACCAGATATAGATCTCTCCTGAGAGACTCAGCCAGAACATGTCAAATACAGAGGCGAATGCCAACAGCAAACCACTGAACTGAGAATGGGACCCCCATTGGAGGAATTAGAGAAAGGTCTGAAGGAGCTGAAGGGGCTTGCAACCCCATAAGAACAACAATGCCAACCAACCAGAGCTTCCAGGGACTAAACCACTACCCAAAGACTATACATGGACAGACCCTGGGCTCCAATTTCATATGTAGCAGTGAATAGCCTTGTTGGGGTACCAGTGGAAGGGGAAACCTTTGGTCCTGCCAAGGTTGGACCCCCAGTGTCAGGGATTGTTGGAGGGGCGGTAATTGTGGGTGGATGGGGAGGGGAACACCCATATAGAAGGGGAAGGGGAGAGGTTAGGGGGCTGATGGACAGGAAACATGGTAAGGGAATAACATTTGAAATGTAAATAAGAAATACCCAATTTAATAACAATGGAAGAAAAAAGAAATGAAATCAGATATTTCTTTTTAAAAAGTATTGGTAAGTATACTCTCATATCATCTGCAAATGGGGATATTTTGACTTCTTCCATTCCAGTTTGTATCCCTTTGACCTCCTTTTGTTGTCTAATTGCTCTGGTCAGGACTTCAAGTACTATATTGAATGAGTAGAGAGAGGGTGGGGAGCCTTGTCTAGTCTCTGATTTTACTGGGATTGCTTCAAGTTTCTCTCCATTTAGTCCCATGTTGTCTACTAGTTTGCTGTATATTGCTTTTAGTATATTTAGGTATGGGCCTTGAATTCCTGATCTTTCCAAGACTTAAATCATGAAGGGGTATTGAATTTTGTCAAATGCTTTCTCAGCATCTAATGGGATCATCATGTGGTTTTCTTTGAGTTTGTTTATGCATGATAATATACTTACATAACCCCAAAAATTCCACCAGAGAACTCCTTCAGCTGATAAACAACCTCAGCAAAGTGGCTGGATATGAAATTAACTCAAACAAATCAGTCGTCTTCCTCTACTAAAAGGATAAACTAAACAGGCTGAGAAAGAAATTAGGGAAACTACCCTTCACAATAGTCACAAATAATGTAAAATACCTTGACTCTAACCAAGCAAGTGAAAAAATATGTATGATAATAACTTCAAGTCTCTGAAGAAAGAAATTGAAGATCTCAGAAGATGGAAAGATCTCCCATGCTAATGGATTGGCAAGATTAATATAGTTAAAATGACCAGCTTGCCAAAAGCAATCTACAGATTCAATGCAATCCCCATCAAAATTTCAACTCAATTCTTCATAGAGATAGAAAGATCAATTTGCAAATTCATTTGGAATAACAAAAAACCCAGGATAGTGAAACTGTTCTCAACAATAAAAGAACTTCTGGAGGAATCACCATCCCTAACCTCAAGCTGAATTACAGAGCAGTCGTGATAAAAACTGTATGGCATTGGTACAGAGACAGGCAAATAGATCAATGGAATATAATTGAAGACCCAGAAATGAACCCACACACTCATGGTCACTGGATCTTTGACAAAGGAGCTAAAACCACCCAGTGGAAAAGAGTCAGCATTTTCATCAAATGGTGCTGGTTTAACTGGAGGTCAGCATGTAGAATAATGCAATACATTCTTATTGCCCTGCACAAAGCTCAAGTCCAAGTGGATCAAGGACCTCCACATAAAACCAGATACACTCAAACTACTAGAAGAGAAAGTGGGGAAGAGTCTTGAACACATGGGCACAGGGGAAAAATACCTTAACAGAATCCCAATGGCTTATGCTCTAAAATGAACAATAGACAAATGGGATCTCGTAAAATTGCAAAGCTACTGTAAGGCAAAGGACACTGTCATTACAACAAAACAGCAACTAACAGATTGGGAAAAAGTCTTTACCAATCCTACATCCAATTGAGGGCTAATACCAATATAGAAAAAAAAAAAAAAAAAAAAAAAAAAAAAAAACCTCAGGAACTTAGACTCCAAAGAATCAAATAACCTTATTAAAATGGAGTACAGAGCTAAACAAAGAATTCTCAACGTCGGAAACTCGAATGGCGAAGAAACACCTAAAGAATTGTTCAACATTCCTAGTTATCAGGGAAATGCAAATCAAAACAACCCTGAGATTCCACCTCATACCAGTCAGAATGGCTAAGATCAAAAACTCAGGTAACAGAACAGCAGGTGCTGGCAAGGATGTGGAGAAAGAGGAAAACTCCTCCATTGTTGGTGGGATTGCAAACTGATACAACCACTGTGGAAATCAGTCTGGAGGTTCCTCAGAAAATTGGACATAGTACTACCTAGGACCCAGCTATACCTCTCTTGGGCATACACCCAAAAGATGCTGCAACATATAAGAAGGCACATGCTCCCTTATGTTCAGAGCAGCATGATTTATAATAGTCATAATCTGGAAACAACCCATATGTCCTTAAACAGAGGAATGGATATAGAATATATGATACATTTATACAATGGAGTACTATTCAGCTATTAAAAAGAATGACTTCATGAAATTCTTAGGCAAATGGATGGAACTAGAAAATATCATCCTGAGTGAGGTAACTCAGTAACAAAAGAACACACATGGAATGCACTCACTGATAAGTGGATATTAGCCCCAAAGTTCAGAATATCCAAGATGCAATTCACAGACCACGTGAAGCTCAAGAAGAAGGAAGACCAAAGTGTGGATGCTTCAGTCCTTCTTAGAAGGGAGGACAAAATACTCACAGGAAGAAATATGGAGACATAGTGTGGAGCAGAGACTGAAGGAAAGGCCATCTAGAGACTGCCCTACCTGGGGATTCATCCCATATACAGTCACCGAACCCAGAAACTATTGCAGATGGCAAGAAGTTCATGCTGACGGGAGACTGATATAGTTGTCTCCTGAGAAGCTTTGCCAGAGCCTAACAAATACAGAGGCTGATGTTTGCAGCCATCCATTGACTGAGAACATGATCCTCCAATGGAGGAGTTAGAGAAAGGTTTGAAGGAGCTGAAAGGGTTTGCAACTCCATAGGAAGAACAACAATGTCAACCAACCAGACCCTCCAGAACTCCCTCCCAAGGACTAAACCACCAACCAAAGATTACACTCGGAGGGACCCGTGGCTCCAGCTGCATATGTAGCTGAGTATGGCCTTGTAGAGCATCAGTGGGAGGAGAGGCCCTTGGTCCTGTGAAGGTTTGATGCCCCAGTGTAGGAGAATGCCAGGGTGGGGAGGCAGGAGGGAGTGTGTGGGTGGGGGAGCACCCTCATAGAAGCAGGGAGAGGAAGTGGTATGGGGATTTCTGGAGGGAAACTGGGAAAGGAGATAACATTTGAAATGTAAATGAAGTATATCCAATAAAAGAAAAGAAAAAAGTGTTGGTAAGGGAGCAGGTAAGACGACTTAGCTGGTAAAGGCACTTGATGATCTAGGTTCCATCCCCAGGATTCACATGGAGAGAGGAGTAAACTAACTACTGCAAGTTGTCCTCAAACCTTCATACCTGTGTCACCAAAGCTACATGCATACATATGTGTACACATAGAGAGACACACACTGAATACACAAAACGTAATAAAAATAAAATAATTTAAGAAGTGTTGGTAGGGATCAGAGGAAAATGAGAACTGTGAGGAACCATGGTGAAACAAAAGGTCATTTGATAGGCACTGTTGTAGTGTGGCTGGAAGTTGACAGTCTTTGAATCATCAAGCACATCTTGTGTAGTTTGAGCAACCAACCTTGTTTACCGAAATGAAAATACATGGGGGTTGTTCTCTTAAATGACCAATACTCCCAGAACTCCAGAAAGTCCTTGTCTTTGGGCAAGTAGGCCCTACAGTTTAGAGGCATTTTTTGATTTTAGACCTCTTAAGCACTACTGTAATTAAAATATAAATAACTTTAGCCCTCACAAAGGAACTGTGTGTGTGTGTGTTATTTATCATTGAAAGACATTATTTATAAACAACCCACTTTATTTTTAAGTATTTAAGGCACAGAGATGAAAAAAAAAAGGCTATTTTAAAATGTTTGTTGCAATTTACTGCTTTTCCAGATGACCTGGGTTTGGTTCCCAGGACCCACAACTGTCTGTAACTTCAGTTCCAGGGGTTCCAGTGAATCAAATGTTGACCTCCACTGTCACTTCATACAAACAGGGCACATCTATATGCTCCAGCACACATATACATACAAAATAAATAAATATTTTTAAAATGTTTGTTGCAAACAAAATTTTATAACTTTAAAAAAATAAATGTGAGGCAGGATCCTTGTCTCTACAGTTTGTCTCATGATTTTTTTTAAATCAGATATTTATTTATTTATTTATTTATTTATTTTCATCTTTATTAACTTGGGTATTTCTTTTTTTTTTTAATTAACTTGAATATTTCTTATATACATTTCGAAGTGTTATTCCTTTTTCCGGTTTCCGGGCAAACATCCCTTCCCCCCCTTCCTTATGGTGTGTTCCCCTCCCCACCCTCCCCCATTGCCGCCCCCCCCAACAGTCTAGTTCACTGGGGGTTCAGTCTTAGCAGGACCCAGGGCTTCCCCTTCCACTGGTGCTCTTACTAGGATATTCATTGCTACCTATGAGGTCAGAGTCCAGGGTCAGTCCATGTATAGTCTTTAGGTAGTGGCTTAGTCCCTGGAAGCTCTGGTTGCTTGGCATTGTTGTACATATGGGGTCTCGAGCCCCTTCAAGCTCTTCAGTTCTTTCTCTGATTCCTTCAACGGGGGTCCGTTCTCAGTTCAGTGGTTTGCTGCTGGCATTCGCCTCTGTATTTGCTGTATTCTGGCTGTGTCTCTCAGGATTGATCTACATCTGGCTCCTGTCGGTCTGCACTTCTTTGCTTCATCCATCTTGTCTAATTGGGTGGCTGTATATGTATGGGACACATGTGGGGCAGGCTCTGAATGGGTGTCCTTCAGTCTCTGTTTTAATCTTTTGCCTCTCTCTTCCCTGCCAAGGGTATTCTTGTTCCCCTTTTAAAGAAGGAGTGAAGCATTCACATTTTGATCATCCGTCTTGAGTTTCATTTGTTCTAGGCATCTAGGGTAATTCAAGCATTTGGGCTAATAGCCACTTATCAATGAGTGCATACCATGTATGTCTTTCTGTGATTGGGTTAGCTCACTCAGGATGATATTTTCCAGTTCAACCATTTGCCTCATTTAATTTCATAAAGTCGTTGTTTTTGATAGCTGAGTAATATTCCATTGTGTAGATGTACCACATTTTCTGTATCCATTCCTCTGTTGAAGGGCATCTGGGTTCTTTCCAGCTTCTGGCTATTATAAATAAGGCTACGATGAACATAGTGGAGCACGTGTCTTTTTTATATGTTGGGGCATCTTTTGGGTATATGCCCAAGAGAGGTATAGCTGGATCCTCAGGCAGTTCAATGTCCAATTTTCTGAGGAACCTCCAGACTGATTTCCAGAATGGTTGTATCAGTCTGCAATCCCACCAACAATGGAGGAGTGTTCCTCTTTCTCTACATCCTTGACAGCATTTGCTATCACCTGAGTTTTTGATCTTAGCCATTCTCACTGGTGTGAGGTGAAATCTCAGGTTGTTTTGATTTGCATTTCCCCTGATGACTAAAGATGTTGAACATTTCTTTAGGTGTTTCTCAGCCATTCGGCATTCCTCAGCTGTGAATTCTTTGTTTAGCTCTGAACCCCATTTTTTAATAGGGTTATTTGTCTCCCCTCTTGGTCTAACTTTTTGAGTTCTTTGTATATTTTGGATATAAGGCCTCTATCTGTTGTAGGATTGGTAAAGATCTTTTCCCAATCTGTTGGTTGCCATTTTGTCCTAACCACAGTGTCCTTTGCCTTACAGAAGCTTTGTAGTTTTATGAGATCCCATTTGTCGATTCTTGATCTTAGAGCATAAGCCATTGGTGTTTTGTTCAGGAAATTTTTTCCAGTGCCCATGTGTTCCAGATGCTTCCCTAGTTTTTCTTCTATTAGTTTGAGTGTGTCTGGTTTGATGTGGAGGTCCTTGATCCACTTGGACTTAAGCTTTGTACAGGGTGATAAGCATGGATTGATCTGCATTCTTCTACATGTTGACCTCCAGTTGAACCAGCACCATTTGCTGAAAATGCTATCTTTTTCCATTGGATGGATTTGGCTCCTTTGTCAAAAATCAAGTGACCATAGGTGTGTGGGTTCATTTCTGGGTCTTCAATTCTATTCCATTGGTCTATCTGTCTGTCTCTGTACCAATACCATGCAGTTTTTATCACTATTGCTCTGTAATACTGCTTGAGTTCAGGGATAGTGATTCCCCTGAAGTCCTTTTTTTTTTATTGTTGAGGATAGTTTTAGCTATCCTGGGTTTTTTGTTATTCCAGATGAATTTGCAAATTGTTCTGTCTAACTCTTTGAAGAATTGGATTGGTATTTTGATGGGGATTGCATTGAATCTGTAGACCCTAGGTTTTTGTGCATGTTGAGCCACACCCCACGTGTTATTTGACAGATTTTTACAGGAAATAGGTAATTTAGTATTCATACTAAAAAGAGAACTTACAAACATGAACTTCTCCCAACTAATGGTAATCATTTTTGATTCTGAAATGCCTTAAGGATTGCTTCCTCACTTATTTCCTTCCTGAACAACTTTTAAAACAAGCTTTCAATTGTGTAAATGGAGTGTGTGGAATTAGGGAAGAAAACATCTCAAAAGATGTCAAGTAGAGAGAGGCACTAACCCACATCAATCTGATACTGCACTGCACTCTATCTGGTTATAGTTGCTACTTCAGTGCATACTGTCTGCTAAATATTCAGACAGCATGTTGGCCAGTGTGTTAAAAACTGAAATCTTGTATAAACATGCTGAACTTCATTGTTTTTAATTTGCTGCAGAAATCCAAGCATGGCAGGAGTATGGCCTACTATGTTACTATAAATAAATAGCATGTCTTGGCTACTTTGAGATAGTCAACCTCACATTCAGACCCAAAACTTTAAGATAAGTTTGGACCAATCTTTGAAGAGGTTGAGCACAGGGAATTTTTATGCACTTGGGAGGACTTGGATTTTCTGATAGACAGTCCCTTGTTATTTCTGGCTGCAGGCTTTAAAGGGCAGAGTTAGGAAGGACAAAGGATTTACAGTACTGAACTTTCAATAATGTGTTGATGTCAGGAAAAGAGTCAGAGCCATTTCTGATAAGAAACAAGTGTTAATTTAAGCCACTATGAATGTACTTTCTGTGATGACTCCTGCAGAGCAACACAGAGTAATTCCTGGGCTATGAGTCACAAGATTAGTTTTAGTAACCAATCCCTAAGTGAAACCAAAGAGGGAAGCAAATACAGGAGGAAGTGACAGAGGTTGGCCGTGAAACACAGAGTCCTTTACAATTCCACAGTCCTGTCCCAGGTTTAAATTGGGCAATGGCTACTTTCCCATGAGGTCCTTACAGCCCACTCCCACACTATGAGTCAACATTACCAATACTGTTGAAATCAGCATAGGTCAGAATTATTAGTAGATTGTAACTTGAAATGATATTAAAAAATCATGAATTATTCCTGGTGCCCTGCTGAACCCAGTATGTCCATTTTGATGCTTAGAGAAATGTGGTGGGAGGGGGAGGGACAGAATGGGGGCGACTCACGTATTCTGGTTTAAAATTTTTATCTACATTGCTATTGAAGGTGCACATTATCTAGAGAATACTGCAAATATCAAATGTTAACTTCAATTTGAAAATTGAGTACTTGCTTCAGGATTTTAAGTTTAATTATTGTTAGGGTATATGTGACTTTAAGTCCTATGCATTTAAAGTATCTTTTTTCAAATAATGAACAAGTTCTTTTTCTTCCAAAGAACTTAGCTGAGCAGAAGGTGTTGAGAACCTGGATCTTGTCCAGCTCTCCCATAGGAATTGGCAGAGAAGTCACTCATTTAGTCTCTCATCTGTTTTATTCCACTATCAAACATACACATTAATTGTGGCCTCCTTGCTCCCAATTGAGTCATATGTAATATTTTGTGACAAAACCTTAAAATATCAGAAGAAAATGTTATATCTAAGGCTTTATCAAGCGACAGTATTGTTTTCTGAGTGACTAATGATAGATATATTACATGGAACAAATCATGAAAATTACTATTGTTAGCATTTTATCTTCCTACATATTCATACCTTTAAAATGTATCCATTCATATTTGGTAAGTATCCTCTATGACATGCTAATGTCTATTGATGTTAGTCACAGCTTAAAAATTCCAGGATTGAGATTCAAAATGGGCATGTAGGAATGAACCAGGCCAGTACTCAAAGCTGCAACCCCATTTTTTTCTCTGATTTTATGTAACTTTCAAATCATGCATTCTGAAAATGGATCCCTTGCTGTCCTTCAAGATAAGCCAAGATGACATGGTGCCTATAAAAGTAGCATCTCCTAAATACAGAGCAGTATATTTAAATACAGGCTTAGATATTCGACGATAGCCTCTTTCTTTTTGAAAGAAAGAGAAAATAGTGCAAGCAACGAATTGCCCTCTTTGATCGGAAAATGATCCCATTAACTATACCCTCGTTACAAAGAACAGATTTGCATCTTAGAAGCAGATCTGAAAGGAACAGATACAGGGGACCAGGAGATCTTGAAGCTAAGAGACCAGAGTGAAGCCTAGGAAACAGGATCAACAAGGACCATGTAATGGCAGCAGCTGACATTTATTGAATAGTATGTTTAACCCAGCATTGTGGATTCTCTGTATAGCTGTGTATGAGGTGGAGTCTGCCATTAGCCTCATTTTGAAGAAAAAGTGTCAAGGATATAAAATGTGCACAAGGTCATACATACATGTGCTAGCTTTCAGACACAGAACGTGCAGACAGAAGCCCCTCTTAATTAGTATCCTAGGCTGACTTTAGGAATTTAAAAACTATATTCATTTAGAGGCGCTATTGGTATCAAGCCTTGAGTTCTAAGTTGTTTAGGAAGCAGCCTGAACAGTCACATAATTCTAAAATTGAAAGAATGAATAGATAAATAACAGTAAAAAGCAGAGTGGTCTATTCCAACAGGCATTGAGTACTGAGTACTGTTGTGTTTCCTATAGAGGGTTAATCCTAATACATAGTCTTAAGAGCAAACTCAGCAAGTGAAAACTGAATTACAAGGCAACAAACCCGGTCACTGAATGTTGGAGTAAAATCAGGACATGGGCAGGGCATTCATGATAATAGATTTCTATTCTCCTGCTGACTCTGGTTTAGCTCCCGTCAGATGCACAGCTGTAAATGGGGTTAATTTAATAGATTCCACTCAGGAGAAGCAAGGGCACCAGGCCATAAAGTTCAAGACTAAAGAGTCATTTAACTAATTTTACTAACCTTGTTTTTTTCCCTCATGACAGCTTCTGCAGGTCATGGTACCAAGTAGCAGTCACACTAGATGTCCAAGGGCTGTGGAGTAGAAAGATTAAGTACATATTTTGATGGGCTTGATTGACATATATGTTACGGCCCAGTTTGTTATTCCCTTTTTCTAAGACTACATGTTGCATATACTAACTGTAGATTTCACAGGCAGATATTTTTGACAGGTTTAATTTCTAAGTGTGTATGCCCTTGGTATACCCTATTCTTCCTTCTAAACCCCTCTTTTCTGAGAATTTCAAGCAAGCCCTTTAAGTTTGTTTATGATGAAGACAGCAAGCCTTTCTTAACCTTGTGCCCCACAGCATTATCTCATAAATTGCAACTGTGTTCATACCCATCAGGAATGACCCAGCAATTGCATTTAGGAAGCCCTTCAAAGACAATTGCTTTAAAATCCAGCAAAGTAGTGTCTATGGCTATTGTAAAGACAGTAAGACAATTGCAGCTCTTGTTTGAGATACCCATACCGAGCTTAAGGTGCACCTTATTCTTTCTGAGTGCTTCATTTCTTTAACTCTCCTACCTAAAGTCTATTCTAAACTTTTTTTCATAATACTGATGAGTCTTCAAGTTCTTTTATACATCAAAGCTAGGACTCCTAGGTTTGCCTGATCAAGGTCTCTAACACACTATGCCAATTCCCTTGGGCTACAGTGTAGAGCTACTTCTGTAACCTATTTATTTCACCCATATATTATTAGTAACTATATTGATTAGTTTATTATAGGTTTTCTAAGTACCTTTTGGCATTATTATAGGTTTATTACAGGTTTTCTAACTATCTTTGGTATTGATTTTTAGTCTGATTTTTTTGCAATCAAATATTTTATTTTGCATGGATTTGATAGCTGGGGAGATTCCTGAGCACTGGCTACTCTTGCAGATGACTGGGGTTTGGTTCCCAACACCTTCGTGGCATCGCACAACCAGTGGGTAATTCCAGTTCAAGGGGATTTTGTAGGGAATGGAAGTACCCCTAAGGTTTTGAGTGAATGTGTTGGTGACAAAGATATGACCCTGACAAGGACCCCAGCCTCAGACCCAGAGAAAAATGACAAAGCCCATCCTTACCCTGAGCCTAACCTGAGACTCAAAGAAATAGCTGAGCTGTCCCCCACCCCTACCCCCTAGGCTTTAGGAAATGTCAAAGCCTTCCTCTGGTCCATGTAGTATGTACAGGAAATGCCCACCATAGCTTTCTCTGCCAGACAAAAATGTTCCTGCAGAGATGAACTAACCCTGATTCCTTAATCCAGCTGCACACATGAACTTTGCCTCTTTATTTATCTGTATTCAATGACTGAACTTACTTCAGATTTTTAAATAACCTTGCCTGTTCAATATTGTAAAATAAACATGTGAGTTTCCAGGGTGCTGTAGTTTCTCCATCTTAGAGCCCAGACCATTTGTCCCCAGATTTTCTCTGTGTCTGTGTGCCATTTCTTTATCCCTTTGCCCTAGTCAGGTCTAGTTCTGAAGCCATGCTGGATACAGGATCCAATTCCCTCTTCTGGACAGGAATATACATGGTACATATACATGCAGGCAATCACTCATACACATAAAATAAAAATAAAATTTTTAAAGCTTTTATTTTATATAAATTTGATTTTTTTTATTTGTTGCCCTTTGCTTTCACATATGGTTGATTAAAAAAAACAAATAATGATCAAATAATTCAAAAGCAATTTATGCATTCTGCAACTTTGAAGTAGAGTGTGGCTATATATGACTATTGGGTCAAATCTTATTCATCCTAAAAATTATTTTGCCTGACAAACTTGAAAGATATTACATTTTTATTTCTCACTCTGAGTTTTTACTTCCATTTTGTTTTATCAATATCATTTGATATGCAACTGTAGATCACGTTATTAGGAACAATAAAGTGTAGAATTATTGTTGCCTACAGTGGAGCTCAACTCTTTTAATTTAATTTTATTCATTATTAGTGTATAGGGTTGTGTAGAAGCTCAGGTGTGTATGATATGTGCATGAATGTGGCATGCATGTGCTGCAGCACACATGTGGTCAGAGGACAACTATGAGGAGTCTATTCTCTCTTCCATTGTGGCATCTGAACTTTTCATCAGGCTTTTTTTTTTTCTACTCAGAAAAGTTTAATGAGAGAAGAAGAGTAGAAGAGAGGAAAGGCTGGCTATGGGCACATGAAGGGAGTGGGGGTATGGGGAGAGAAGGGGCAGGCAAGAGGGTAAGAGAGAAGAGAAGAAAAGAACAAAGAGCAAGAGTCATCAGGCTTTCATAGCAAATACCCTCATCTAATAAGTTTTCTTGCTGAGCCAGAGCTCAGTGTTTTTAATTTCTAAATACAACTATTTCTAATTATGTTTTTCCTTATAGTGACCTTTGTCTCCTATATATAAATGTTATATGATATTGACATATTTTCATCTTATATATACTTAAGATCTAAAATTACAGCAATTATAATAGTCACTTAAGTTCTGTTAAGTATATCCACATATGAGAAGATCAAGAAGATAGATAAACCCTTAATCAGACTAACCAGAGGGCACAGAAAGAGTATCCAAATTAACAAAATCAGAAATGAAAAGGGAGTCATAGCAACAGAATCTGAGAAAATTCCAAAAACCTTCAGAAGATTTTGATTTAAAACCACATCTCATAAGGACATTATAGGACTTTAAGAAGACATAAATAACTCCCTTAAAGAAATACAGAACACAGATAAACAGGTAGAAGGCCTGAAAGAGGAAACACAAAAATCCCTTAAAGAATTACAGGAAAATACAAACAAACAGGTGAAGGAATTGAACAAAACCATCCAGCATCTAAAAATGGAAATAGAAACAATAAAGAAATCACAAGGAAGACAACCCTGGAGATGGAAAACCTAGGAAAGAGATCAGGAGTCAGATGCAAGAATCACCAACAGAATACAAGAGATAGAAGAGAGAATTTCAGTGGCAGAAGATAACATAGAAAATATTGACACAACAGTCAAAGAAAATGCAAAATGCAAAACAGTCCTAACCCAAAACATCCAGGAAATGCAAGACCCACTGAGAAGATCAAACCTAAGGATGATGGGTATAGAAAAGAGTGAAGATTCCCAACTTAAAGTGCCAGTTAATATCTTCAACAAAATTATAGAAGAAAACTTCCCTAACCTATCAAAATAGATGCCCATAAGCATACAAGAAGCCTACAGAACTCTAAATAGTTTGGACCAGAAAAGAAATTCCTCAAAACACCAAACACACAAAACAAAGTAAGAATATTAAAAGTAGGGTGGGGAAAAGTCAAGTAACATATAAAGGCAGACCTATCAGAATTACACCAGACTTCTTGCATTTCTTTTTTTTTTTTTCTTTTTTGGTTCTTTTTTTGTTCTTTTTTTTCGGAGCTGGGGACCGAACCCAGGGCCTTGTGCTTCCTAGGCAAGCGCTCTACCACTGAGCTAAATCCCTAACCCCTACACCAGACTTCTTAACAGAGACTATGAAAGCTAAAAACTTCTGGGCTGATGTCATACAGACATCTTGTAAGAGAACACAAATGCCAGCCCAGGCTACTATATCCAGTAATACTCTCAATTACTATAGATGGAAAAACCAAGATATTCCATGACAAAACCAAATTTACATAATATCTTTCCATAAATCCAGCCCTATAAAGGATAATATAGATGGAAAACTCCAAGAAGGAAAACTACACCCTAGAAAAAGCAAGAAAGTAACATTTTAAGAAATCCAAAAGAAGAGAGCCACACAAACATAATTCCACTTCTAACAACAAAACTAATAGGAAACAACAATCATTGGTTCCTAATATCTCTCAACATCAATGAATTCAATTCCCCAATAAAAAGACATAGACTAACAGACTGGATAAACCAATGATTTGTGCTCTAAGATCTAGAATTGACAAATGGGAACTCATAAAATTGCAAAGCTTTTGTAAGGCAAAGAATACTGTCTTTAGGACAAAATGGCAACCAAGAGATTGGGAAAATATCTTTATCAATCATGCAACTGATAGAGGGATAATATCCAATATGTACAAAAAACTCAAGAAGTTAGACTCCAGAGAATCAAATAACCCTATTTTTAAAAAATGGGGTACAGAGCTAAACAACAAATTCTCAACTGAGGAATATCAAATGGCCAAGAAACATCTAAAGAGATGTTCAACACCCTCAGTCACCAAGGAAGTGCAAATCTAAACAACTCTGAGATTCTACCTTACACCACTCAGAATGGTTAAGATAAAAAGCTCAGGTGACAGCAAGGATGAGCACAAAGAGGAACACTCCTCCATTGTTGGTGTGCTGCAAACTGGTACAACCACTGTGGAAATCAGTTTGGTGGTTCCTCAGAAAATCGGACCTAGTACTACCTGAGGATCCAGTTTTACCACTCCTTGGCATACACCCAAAAGATCCTCCAACATATAACAAGGATACATGCTCTACTAGTTCATAGCAACCTTATTTATTCTAGCTAGAATCTGGAAACAACCCAGATGTCCTTCAATAGAGGAATGGATACAGAAAATATGGTACATTTACACAATGAAATACTACTCAGCTATTAAAAACAATGACTTCATGAAATTGTTAGGCAAATATATGGAACTAGAAAATATCATTCTGAGTGAGGTAACCCAATCACAAAAGAACATACATGGTACACACTCAGTGGTAAGTGGATATTAGACCAAAAGCTCGGAATAACGAAGATACAATTTACAAACCACATGAAGCTCAACAAGAAGGAAGACCAAAGTACGGATGCTTCAGACCTTCTTAGAGAGGAAAATAAAAATACTCACATGAGGAAATATGGAGACAAAGTGTGGAGCAGAGACTGAAGGAAAGGCCATCCAGAGACTGCCTCACCTTGTGGATCCATCCCATGTACAGCCACCAAACCCAGACAATATTGCTGATGCCAAGAAGTGCATGCTGACAGGATCATGATATAACTGTCTCCTAAGAAAATGTGCCACAGCCTGACAAATACAGAGGCAGATGCTCGGAGCCAACCATTGGACTGAGAATGGGATCCCCAATAGGAGTTAGAGAAAGGACCAGAGGAGCTGAATGGGTTTGCAATCCTATAAGAATAACAACAATGTCAACCAACCAGACCCACCCCCAGAACTCCCAGGAACTAAACCACCAACCAAAGAGTATACGTGGAGCAACCCATGGCTCCAGTGGCATATGTATCAGATGATAGCCTTGTAGGGCATCAGTGGGAGGGGAGGCCCTTGGTCCTGTTTGATGCCACGAGGTAGGGGAATGCCAGGGTGGGGAGGCAGGAAGGAGTATATGTGTAGGTGGGAAAGTACCCCCATAGAAGCAAGAGTATTGGGGATTGGATAGGGAGTTTCTGGGGAGAAAACCAGGAAATGGGATAACATTTAAAATGTAAATAAAAAATCCAATAGAAAAGTAAATATATATAAAAAGGGTATAAAAGCTAAAATTAGCAGCATCTGGATACTAACATTCTGGCCTATTTATTCTGTAGCTTATGGGGCTGTCTATGGGTATATATTTAGGGACTCATATGAGTCTGTTATTTTTAATGGGGAAAAGAAAACCTCTTATCTCCAAAAACATCTTTGTAAATCTCATCCCTAAATTAAAAATTTACCATAGTGCCTTTACACATGACGTACTGATGCGCTGCCACGTCCGAGGGATTTGCCATCAAAGCTTCTTGACAAACAGCCACCATGAATGTTTTGACCTCAGTGTCCCTCAGTCTTTTGCCAGATTTCCAAAGCTCAGTTGTCATGCTGATCTTCGTGGGCCACACTGCTTTTTGAGGAATGTCTCAAAGGGATCGTCTTGAAAGAAAAGAAGCCATACTGTGACATTTTGCTGCTTATAAAGAGAACAGAATGGTCTCTGTCTTGTTCTTTTATGTAACTTTAAACAAACATCCAGTTTAAAAATAGAAATGGAGCTGATGAAGTCATGAAGAGAAAGCCTCACCCACTCCACCCACATATTTTCTAGTCTAGAATGAATCTAATGATGAAGATGTTCTAGGAAGGTTGAAGAGGAAACCGTCTGCCAACATCCTACACTTCCCATTCTCTACATCTGAAATTCCATTGTTAGTGTCCGATGTGAGTTAATGGTGTGTATTCAAGGATGTACTATGCTTCCCTGTTAGAAATACCAAGCTCATAATTATTAAGAAGCTCAGGGAGTTCCCTTTATACCAGGGTTATAAAGGGCAGGGTGTCACCACAGAGGAACTAAGATTTCCTGTGATTCTTTACCACCCATGTTGACAAGGGCAGGTGGTATGGCACATAAATTCTCATGGTCAACCAAAAAGCCAAACATGCTATTTTTATAACAGAATAAAGAAGAAATGATGTATATATAGTTCTAAATGCTATGCACTTTTTAAAATTTCTTCTGAGAAATACCTTTTCCTAATTCCTAAATCTAATGTATTTAGGACAAAATTTGCATGCATTTGCATCATTTAAAATTTAGAATGGTTCCTAGAAGAGATTGTGACCTGGGTGGTCCAGGGACCTGAAGTTTTGTCATGAGAGGTAGGAATTTCTGTTCACAGTGAAGTTAACTGTGCTTTCCTCTGGGTGGTCAGTAGATGCTGGGGCTCCTGTTGTGCAGCAGGTAGGATGAGGGTGCTCAAAGACGATCCCCCACAGGACTGCATTTCTGGTCCTGATCACCTAACTGAAAAACAAAAATAGCTTATTAACTTAGAGTGGACCTCACACAGAAACCCATTCACAGTTGTAGTTAGCCATACTGTCAAGAAGACAGTAAAAATAAAATAATAAAAAAAAGTTGTCTCCTAAAAGCAACACATCAGACTCTTGTACCCTGAAGGTCTCCCTCTTTAGAACTCCTGTGCTTTATCTAAACACAGTGTACATTCTCATTTCCCAGCATTAAATTCTCTTGTTTTGACTGGTCTTTAAAGCAAATGCATCCTCTGTTTTATCATACCTAGAATGAGTTAAAATTTCTAAGCCTGTGGGCAGATAAAGTCTCCAACTGCACAAGGATACAATTGGGTAAGCAAATGGATTGGTGTTCTGAGCAACTCTCCAGCAGACAGGATAGGAACACGGTGGCACCAGAGGTAGAAAAACTGGAGCCCCTGGGACCTCTGTTACCTAGTAGTCATCATTGTCCCCCATCCTGGTCCCCAGCCATTCAACAGCTTAAACTGCAAAATAAGATCCCTTTCGTCTTTGACATGGAAGGTGCAGGAAACTTATTTTCTTTCAGAAGTTTACACAGGGGCTTAGCTGAGTGAGTAGATCTGTTCTTGTAAAGATAAAGAGCTTTGTCCATTTCTCCTTCACCTTCATTCAGAAGTCTTTATTTGTGGGGTGTTTGTTTTTTCTATTCTTCTTTTGGCTAACTGAAGAGCAAATGTTACTGACATTGTCTAAAGAATAAACTTGTGTTAGCTTTTGAGTAAGTAATACCAGAACAGCAATCGCAGCCAAGCCAGAAGATCTGAGTTCAACCCAGGAACCACTTGATGATAGGAGAGGAGAGGACGTATCCTGTTCACCTCGCAAATGCTTGTGATTGACAAGTAATGAAAAAGGCATTTTTAACTAAGCCAATTCAATTATAAATGAATTAATCTCTAATTTAAGCATATCTTGACACTCTGTAAAAACATGCCAACTGGCCCTCATCTAATTTCCGTGGAACTAACAATCTTCTAATGTAGTATGTTCTTGGATTGTTCTAAAATTACTGTCTCATTTAAGTGTGACATTGACCTTGAACAATTAATCCTCTACAAATAAAAATGTACTAAAATCTGTACTCAGATGCTCAGGAAGTACACTTGAAAATGGTATACTAAGAAAGATTAGCAATACCCTGGGCCCTCTCAAACTGTCTTAGACCACCTTGAGACCTTGTCTATTATGTTGTTCCTGTAGCATCAAATAGTGGACTGGAGTAACAATAGTTCTGTTTTCTTCTCTTTTGATTCTTTGTACTTCAGAAGTAGAATAATCATAGCTTTAAAAAATATTTACTTTAAATTATTTTAAATTATTTATTATAAATTATGTGTACATGATTATTCATGTGAGTGTAGGTGCCTATGGAGACCAGGGGTTTCAGATTCCTGAAGCTGGAATTACAGTTGGTTCTGAACCACCAAATTCAGGTCCTCTGAAAGAGCAGCACATGATTTAACCATTGACCCATCTTTCCAGCCCCATGCCCTTCTTTTGAATAATGAAATGAAGTCTTAGTTTAAAGAATAAGCTGGCAACAAATCTCACCATCAAATATGTTAAAAATTAATAGTATGAAATAATTTTACACAGGACAGAAAAGAAATGAGCTATGTACTTACCAGATGCCTAATAAATATGCATAACTATTGCACGCTTGGAAAAAGTAAGAGCAGGTTGTTGTGTTGATAACATTTTAGTTAATCTGTTCAAATCCATGCACATCATTATAAACATTGTTTTCACAGCATAGTCGTAGGCTTAGATTTTTAAAATGCTTTAACCTCCCTTCCAGCCCACCACCCACCAGAGGTAGTAGAAAGGAAAGATTAAAAGAGCAAGGTAGAATGTGGACCTGTTCAGACATATTTCTTTGGAACAAATCCAATCTGAGCATTCAGGACATCAGCAGTTCAGTTCATATGAATCAGCAGTGGCAGCTCAACCTACTCATAATCAGCATTCACAAATCAGCAATGGCAGCCCACCCAAAAGAAACCACAAGGCCCGAGTCCACAGAAGTGGCAAGAAGCTGTCAGAAACACTACAATAGCTTCTTTGGTGGCATTTCTCTCTATCAAGTCATGACAAATGATGAGCAGCAAAGAAGGTAAGGCATACCAATACTACCCAGGACTACCAACAAAGACCAGTCTTAGCAAAGCCCAACAGTGGCCAGTAAAGAATGGTAAGGCATACTAATACCATCCAGCATTGTCCACTGTCCATTGGGTTATATTTATACTCTTTCCAAACATCACTTATTCTCCCAAGCATTTATCTGCTCTAGCAAAACATCACATGCCCTTTTTCTAGGATGCCTCCAGAAAAACACCATGAGCCTGTTCTTAGCAAAACATCCTTCCATATGTGTACTTCAGCAAAAACATCCTCTCATAAGACATCTAGAAAAACATCACATGACACAACTGAATCTCCAAAGAAGCCAGGAATTTCCACTTCACATAGTAACTATGGCCCACAGAAGTTATACTTTCATTTTTGAGACAGCATTGAAAGGATACAAACCAGTGCTGGTGATGGTGCTGTAGAGGCAGGAAGATTTCTGGGTCTTGCTGGCTGCCAGTCTAACTCTAGGCTCAGTGAGAGACCCTGTTTCAAGACAGAGAGTGATAGAAATGGACACCTGACATCCTCTGCTGGCTTCCCCACAGGCATGCACAGCTGCACACATATGTGCACATAAAACAAACACACATAATACATACATACACACACAAAAAAAATAAAATGTGACAAGAATGGCTAGGCTTAGTAAGTAACTGTCCTTCCCAAGTTTAGGAATCCAAAAGACTTTCTCCAACACAGATGGTGGTTATATTCTGAACACTCCTCTACTCATTTGGCCTTCCTGTCATTGTAGTTCTTGGTTTCTTCCATTGAAATAAAAAATAAGATTATATTTGTCAGGCTGCATATAATGTAATGAGATATATACATTATATATGTCAGTAATAGTTTCTATTCTTGCACAAAAATCATGACCAAGAAGCAAGTTGGGGAGGAAAGGGTTTATTCAGCTTACACATTCACATTGCTGTTCATCACCAAAGAAAGTTAGGAACTCACACAGGACAGGAAGTAGGAACTGATGCAGAGGCCATGGAGAGATGTTACTTACTGGCTTGCTTTCTTATAGAACCTAAGACTACCAGCCACCACAATGGGCTGGGTCCTCCTCGCTTGATCACTAGTTGAGAAAATGCCTTACAGCTGGGTCTCATAGAGACATTTCTGCAACCTAGACTCCTTTTTCTGTGATAATTCCAGCTTGTGTCAAGTTGACACACAAAACTAGCCAGTTATATATATATATATATATATATATATATATATATATATATATATATATTTATATATATTATGATATAAAATTATGGTTTATACCTAGAATCTAAAGGCAGCTTCCCTCTTTGGGTTACTAATTTGCAAACCTTTAATGGCCATCTTTTTTCACTATTCTAAAAACTTGCATTGTTACATATGAGTTATGTATTAAAGTACTCCTGTGTTAGTGAGATTAGCCCCTTTGTGCTATGAGATAACAGTACTTTTCCTCAGACTGTCATTTTTATGGATTGTTTTTCTGTGCAGATTTAGATTTTTTTCACATAATTGTATTTATCTGCCTTCTCTTTGTCTCTAAAATTTAAGTAATAAATTTCCCCTCTTTGAGCTAATAAAAAGATAACCTACCTTGTTTTCATATAGCATTTTTATTATTTTCAGCTTTTAAATTTAAGTCTTTTTGCTTTGGTTAGAGTAGAGTGATGCCATACAGTATGCTTTGTAAAACATCCTTGATTTCTCAAGAGAGTTTGCTTTTGAGATTTGAGGTGCTTCCAAAGACTATAATTATTTTTAAATTATCTCTTAAAATGACAACATATCTATAACTTATAAAATAACCAAAACTAACCACCCCAATTTAAGGGATTAGGACAATGGCCTTCTTATAATTGCTTCCTGCTAAACTGGGGCAAGGAATTCCTGTTTGGGGATCAAAAGGAAATTGGAAAAAATAGTTAAGTCAAAATAAAGCTGGCTGGCACTATTTGTTGTACAGTTTTTATGTGCTGAGAAAGTTCAGGGCTTAACTGAAGTCCTGACTGGAACAGTCTGAAAGACTGGATGAACTGAGGTCATCAGGGATTAGCCTATAGCATATAGCTTTCGCTACCCTGCTTTAAACTCCAGGAATGGGCTACCCTACCAGCCCCCACCCAGAGAATATTGGACACACAGATGAGAAACACAGACACACACATTGCTCAATTTTAACCTGCCTTCTTGATTCAACTGCTGGGTGCCTCCAATTTGCAACAGGTAGCATGTCCTTCCCAGTCCTCCCAGCTTAGCATCATAAATCTGCCCTAAACTTCAGTTGCTCAGCCACCTTCAGTCCTAGCTCAACACCCCAACCTCTCACCTGGAGAAGTGGCCTATGTTCACACCAGCACAGAAATTACACGAAAAAAACTTTTTTCTTCTCTCTCCTGCATCTGCTAATTTGCCTGTGGGGTCCCAGAAGTCCCATCTATTCCACCCAGCTCATTGGCCACTAGCATCTTTATTGATAGATCAAGAACCAATTAGGGAACAGGACCTTAGCATCAACACCACCCTTACATTAGCCCTCTTCTGAAGTTGCTCTTGAAGTAAAGTCTCTGGAAACAGCATCAGTTTGAGACAGGATCAGGCAGGGAGATGGAACAGATTTCAGCATCCCTGAGGGTGAATCTTGTCAGGGCTACATTCTTGGTGTTTTATTCTGTAATATATAAACTTACAACAAATATTTAGTTCAATAAAGATACTTGTAGGGAATGTGCAAGGTACACAGATTAGTCAAGGGTGAATCTTTGTTCCTTGTTTGAGCAGGTGAAAGACAACTGTCTTTTTATGAGTTTGTTTGATCAATAACAAAACTGTAATATATTTCATGCTGTATGAAAGGATCAGCATGTAGAAGGATCAGCAAATCATGTTGCCTGTTGCCTGTCCTGTTGGTCTTCTTGGTTTTTTTTGTTTGTTTGTTTGTTGTTGTTGTTGTTGTTGTTTTTCCTTTCTGTCTGCCACCAATATCTTTATTGGGTCTTCCTCTATCAAATCTGATTCTTATTACTTTGGAAGGAGTCCAAAGCCTGTTTTTTTGTTTGTTTGTTTTGTTTGTTTGTTTGTTTGGTTGGTTGGTTGGTTGGTTGGTTTGGTTTTGGTTTTGGTTTTTGGGTTTTTTCCCCCTTCCCTGTTAACACAAATACAGAGCCTCTCTCTCAAAACATCATGGCCTCGGTTCACCAACCCAAAGTCATCAAAAGTATAGATTGATTTAATTTACCAGTCTCCTTGTTTATTTAGGTATGCTCTAGTTTGATCTCTCTCATAGATGATTTGTAATACCAAACCTATAACCACCTTCATTTTGGTAACTAAAACATTTGTTAGTATTTATTAAGATAACGTTCTCTGTAGCCTTAGCTGATCCTGTTTTGTTTATAGATTAGGTTGGTCTCAGACTCACAAGAAGCCTAAGTATCCTTGCCTTTATCTCCTAAGCATTGAGATCAAAGGCCTGAATTTATTCATTCATCCATGTATCCTTTTTTTCCCAACACTTACAAACAGTTTTATTGAGATATAGCCATGCCTGCTGGTTTATACACATAATTGTGACAGGTCACATCAGTGGTTCTCAATCTTCCTAGCGCTGTAAACTTTTAGTACAGTTCTTCATGTGATGACCCCAAACAAATTTATTTTTGTTGCCACTTTATAACTGTAATTTTGCTACTGTTCTGAACTGTAATGTAAAAATATCTGCGTTTTCTAGTGGACCCACAGGTTGAAAACTACTGGGCTAGATGGTCCACAAAGCGAAAAACTTAGTAAAAGTTAGAGTTTAAACATTGGGCAGCTACCACTCTTGGTGAAAATGTAGACAAAAACATTTTAAAATGAAATTCACTGTATTTTATAACACTTTACTAAGAAGGAACCTATGTCAGCACTGCTATGTAAACAATGACAAAGATCAAGGGAAACAAATCAGGGATCATGTAGATAGTAATATACATTGTCTTTTATATAATCATTGTATTATAGTTAAAGAAAGTTTAATTCTTATTAAGCAAACATTTTTGCACACACTGCCTTCTCTTCATCATTTGTTTGGCTTTAAGCAAGTCCACCTGGATAGCTTTATCTCCTGGGGCTATCTCCTGCACCTTCTTGAGATCAATCAATGCTTGTTCATATTCTTTTAATCCTTGCCATCCTTGCACTTTTCGGTATAGTACTTTAGTATTTGAAGGGTCTATTTTAAGAGCCTCCAAGCAACTGTCAATTGCCCTCTGCCAGTTTGACATCTTCAATTTACAAGCACCAATATTCAGCAGACAACTTAAGGCTATAGGTTGCAGTCTGGATATATCTGCTTTCTCAATAACAGCCTTTGAACTATCCACGTACCTTAAAACCTTTTCATATTTTTTAATAGGTATCTCCCAGTTCTGAGACTTGAAAAACGTATTTCCAATTTTTTTTAAGTCTTCAGATATTAATAAAATTTTATCTACATCTTTTAAGTCTATATCTGCATCCTCGGGGAAACCTGGATGACAGTCACCAGAGCCATCTTTAGGGAATATTCCCTAGTCATTTCTGTCTTTCAACTCTCCACAGTCTACAATAACACAGTGTGACAGGTTTTTCGCCATTCACTTCTACATTTTCAAGCATCCTTGCCACATCTATCCTTTTATTACTTGACCAAATACCACGAGTTTTTCATCCAAATGAGAAGTTGGAATTGTGATAAAGAACTGAGAACCATTTGTATAAGGGCCTGCATTTGCCATGCTCAGCAAACCCTCCCAAATCATGCTTATAATGAAAGTTCTCATCTTCAGATTTTTCATCATACATACATGCCTTCTCCACCTGTCCCGTTCTGATTCCCCACTCTGAATCATAAATTTCTTAACAATTCAGTGGAAAGGACATCCTTTAAAATGGAGAGGATTCCCAGTTGTGGATCCAGTGCCCTTTTCACAATGCACAAAAATTTTCTGCAGTTTTGGGAACAATATATGCAAACAGTTATAAAACAATTTGTCCAACTCACTCCCCTCTGATGTCCACATCAAACAAGACTCATAGGTTCTTAGAATTGGAGGGCTTGACTGCTGGGGATGAGTAGGACATCTTCACTGCAGACCCTGGAAAGCGGGACCCAAGTGCCTCATGCTGGAAAGGGGCTCAACTTTACTCCACCTCTCTCACCCATGTAACCTTAAAACATTGATATCAATTTCCATTTATTTATTCCTTCTTTGGAGATTAATATTTCTGTGGAAAATATATTCTTATATCCCCTTTCTCCTTATATAAATTAATTTTTCTATTTTTAACTTAATTTAAATTCCCTTCTATTTATAGACTTCTGTAAAAGCCTGTTCTCAAGCCAGCATATGCTAGGCTAAGCAGTCCCAGTATTACTATAGAGCCCATGTTGAAAGAAACCAGTTGTTTAAGGTAGTATTGACATCTTAATTTATTTTATTCTCTATAATTTTTTTATTGCAGGAGGCATGCAGCCTTGCTTTCTGCTGTCTGAGCAGTAGGACTTTGCCTGCTCCATTGCACAGCAAGGTCTTTTAGCATCTGCTACCTATTAAGCTGCACCTCCAAGGCAGCATAGAGCAGCATGTGGGAAGACCCCAGGCTGAAGTCTGAGCCTGCTGCTCAATGTGTCATTTGGTTTGCTTTGGGGGAATGCAGCTCTGTCTTAGCTTATGCTTGGAACCCCAGAATTATGCCTGCCAAATTAGCAATATGTTGCCTAGTCACGTACCCCACATGGTCTGGGGAAAAACCACAAGGCTTTGCTAAGAGATCAGTTCTCCCCACTTTCTAATCTTAAAGGGACAGCATGTTTTCCATTCAGAAATCTGACATTATTTTTACGTGAATTTTTACCAGATATTGAGGCGCCAATGTGTTGTAGAAAAATTTTAATCCCAATCTGAGGTTTCTACCCAGCTTTTGACCATTTAGTTTCTGGATAAAAGACAAACAACTTTTGTTATTTACAATAAGCCTTAAACAGCACAAGAGCTGGGCAGATATCTACCCTTATGTGATTAAAATCTATTTCCTATTGATAACTCTGAGTTATTACTTACTGTTTCATCTGCATTGCTCTTAAATCCAATTGACCAGCCATCAGGGTTATGCTTTCTTGGCTCCTAACCCATAGTGATTTTTTCTTCTTCCTGTCCTTCCTCTCCCCCTCCTGGTTCTCCTCTTTAACCCCCAGGCCCAGGAATTCTCAAACCTCTTCTTCCCAACTATTGACTGTTGGCATCTTTATTTACCAATCAGAAATAACTTCTTTGGGGCAAAGTCACATGGGTCTACATACAGACTCTCTTTTCTCTGGGACACCCAGGTCTTGGGGGCCAGCACTTAGCATTATAATACACAGCAAAAGACCAAACCTCAGCAAAGATCACCCCCATAGACTCCTCAGAATCTCCTATCCCAGATCTCCAGCTACTCCCAGAGATCCCCCCACTGCCATTGACTTTGGTTTTCACTTCCAGCCCTCCCCCACACCCCTTCTCCCCATACCTGATCCCCTTTCCCATCCCCCTCCTCACCTCTTTTCCCACTCAGTTCTCTCCTGGAGAGTCTACCTCTGATGACTCTTTTGTTTTCCCTTTTGAGAGAGATTTATGCATCCTCCCTTGGACCATCTTTATTACTTAGTTCCTTTGGGTCTGTGAATTGTAATATGATTATCCTGTACTTTATGGCTAATGCCACATATAACTGAGTACATAACATGCCTGCCTTTCTGAGAACGCACCACCTTAATTTCCAAAGTGGTTGTACCAGTTCATACTCCCACCAGCAATGGAGGACTGTTCTTCTTGCTGCACATTCTTGCTACCATGTGCAGTCACTTGAGTTTTTGACCTTAGCCATTCTCATTGGTATGAGGTAGAATCTCAGGGTCGTTTCGATTTGCATTCCCCTGATTACTAAGAATGCTGAGCATTTCTTTAAGTGCTTCTCAGCCATTCCAAATTCCTCTGTTGAGAATTCTGTTTAGCTCTGTACCCCATTGTTTAGTTGGGTTATTTGGTTTGATGGTGTCTAATTTCTTAAGTTCTTTATATATTTTGAATATTAGCCCTCTAATGGATGTAGCGTTGGAAAAGATCTTTTCCCAATTGTTAGGCTGCCATTTGGTTGTATTTATGGTGTCCTCAGCCTTACAAAAGCTTCTCAATTTCATCTGACTCCTGCCCCTTCCCCATTCTTGAGTCTTCTCACTGTGATTATAATACATATCCAGGTTATCTTAGGTAGGCCTGAGTACTTCATGAGGTCAAGTCTTTCTTAAGTAGGCCTTTCTCTTTGTACACGCCTTTGTGCCTTTCAGGATTGCTTTTGAAATAATCATAAATCTAGCACATTCTGAAGCATTATTCTCAAGTGAGTCCATTTAGTGGCTAGACTACATTGTTTATCAAACATAACATTAGAAAATTCACTGTGATAAAACACTTACTAAACAAGTATTAGGGCTTGAATTCAATCCCCAGAGCCTATGTACAAATGCTAGGTTGTAGGCTGTGGTGGCAAGAATGTGTAATCCCAGAGCTGGAAAAGTAGAGACAGGTGACTATCTGGAACTCACTGGCCAGCCAGCCTAGCCTACTTGGCAAAACGTCAGGCCAGTGAGAGGCCCTGTTGCAGCCCCACTCCAAAGATAAAGATGAATATGCCTGAGAGAAAAGACATCCAAGGTTGACCTTTGACATACTCTGCTATACACCTGCACACACAAACACTAACAGAACAATCAGTGACTTCATTGTAGCTGAAGACATCTTCTGAACTGAGACGTGATTGAAGTAGAAACTGAGAGAGAGATGAGAGAAGAGAGGAAGGGTAATGGGTCTGGTTGGAGCTACAGGGAGAGAAGGTGGGCACAGGAGAAGAGCTGATGCAATGAGGGATAAGCAAGAGAAGAGTAAGAATCTTTAGGAGTGTTTGCTATCAGTTCCCTTACTGAGGATGTATCTACATCAGGTAAGCAGAACAGACTACTGAACAGCATTGGGAGAGCCATAGGCACTCACAGGAGCTGGGTTTGTTGTCCTTTCAATCAAGGAATCTGCTTTGGGAAAGCATAATCTGTCCTCACTGCCTTTCCTCCAGTGGATGCAATGGCAGGAAGTAGTCAGTCAGAACAGGCTGCCTGTGCAGCTGTGCTCACGTTCCTGCAAGCCAGCTGTGCCAGGTGAAGGTCAGTAGGTGATCATCCAGGCCTGGTGTTTTCCAATTGAGTAATAAAACACTACTGTCTTACCTCAAAGGTCTGGCATGAGACATGGTTGCAAAGAAAGATACTGCAGAAAAACAGAGCACCATCACATTCCCTGTCTCTGCCTAAGAGAACCTGGGGCTCTATCCAAAGCAAAAACTGAACAGCACAGTTTTAAAGGGGGACTATCGGAACCAGTTGAATGGCCTTCCCTCTGCCTTTCTGCAGGCTCCAGCATGCTTGTGACCCTACTACCATTCATTCAACTGTGCCATAGACTGTATGGCACCCTGGAGTTGTCAGTGTTCTACTTGGCAGTTTAGCAGACATCATTTGGAATTCACATGAGGTCTACTTTCTTCCATTTGGAAAATAGAAACAATAGTCAGTATAAAATGCCAGAAGAAGTCTGGCTTTTGATGGAACTAGTAATTTCTCCGACCTCCCTCCAACAGACAATATGTAACTGTGACAGTGGCTGGGTCACCCTCTGGACTGCCAGGCTTTCCAGCATCTGATGGGGCCTGTGAGGTGAGGGGTGCAGGCCCATGTCCATGCCAGTTAGCTCAGATGCTTTTGGACACACTAAGCCTGGGTGTATTCTGAGCTATGGTGTATGGCAGGACTTTCAGTGTCCGTTTGGGGGGGCCTCTTTGGTGTCCATCTTTTACCCAGAAGTCTGATATAGTATCTCAGTCTGGTAAGCACTCAGGTTTGCCAGCCTTTGAAACTGCAGAGTGAAATTGGACAGTTGTGATGGACTGTCTCAGTCTTGCTGTTCTGATGAACTGTTTCAGAACCACTGTTGTCACAGACTGTTTTATTCCTTTCTTCTTTGAGTTGTTTTTGTCAGATATCATCTCACAGTAAAAAGAAAAATAGCATGGGGATTATGCACTATTGTAATAATTTTGGATTTTATTCTTAGCGTAATCAGAAATCACTACAGGATTTTGAGTAGCAGACTCAAAATCTGCTTCATGTTTTGTGTGGATCACTCTGGCTCATGGATAAAATGTGGACTGTCTGGAAGCAATCATATATCATGGGGGAGCTGATTCTAGGAGTCAGGGTGTGACATTTTTCTACCATCAGATGGTAACTATAACAGTGGATAGCAGAGACCATGTGGGGGTACAGTTGCATGAGTTTGAGATGAACTGGATAGTGGGCTATGATGTGGGGGTATAATTAGTGTGTTTGTGAGATAAACTGGAGAGTGTGCTATAAAAGACATCAAGAATGATTCCTCAACTTTTGACCAGAGCAACTAGTACAATTGCATTGGTAGAAGAAATGGAGAAGTCATGATGGAGCCAATCTTTGCAGGAAATGCCTGTGCTTTGGACATACTAAGCTGGAGGTGACTTGAGGTAATAGAGTTCTGTTGCCAGTCTGCTCTTTGAGTTAGGAGTTGAGAAGTTAGAGCTGAGGACATCCATGTTGGTATAATGGGCAGATGTGCTCATTCAAGGCCTGCAGTCTCAAGTCAAGAGGCAGAAACAACAAAACTAACCCAGTTGGAGGGGTCATCGGGGTGGTGGGATGGAAGCCAGGGCAGTGCAGTGTTGGAAAATGAAAGATTTAAGAGGACATGTTCAAACATGAGCTGCAGTTAAATCAATGAGGAGAGGCCAGAGATGTCACAACTGGATTTTAGAACAGAAGAATCATTTGCAAGAGAGTCAGTTATTTTTCAATTGCTGTGATAAGGCACCATGATTGAAGCAACCTATAGAAGAAATTATTATTATTATTTATTATGGGGCTTACAGTTTCAGAAGATGAGTCTATGACAATCCTGGTGAGGAACAACTTAAATGGCCAGTCAATATCTTCAACAAAATTATAGAAGAAAACTCCCCTATCCTAAAGAAAAGAGATGCCCATGAACATACAAGAAGCCTATGGAACTCCAAATAGACTGGACCAGAAAAGAAACTCCTTCTGTCACATAATACTCAAAACACCAAATAAACAAGGCAAAGAAAGAATATTAAAAGCAGTAAGGGAAAAAGGTCAAGTAACATATAAAGGCAGACCTATCAGAATTACCCCAGACTTCTCAACAGAGACTATGAAAGCCAGAAGATCCTGGGCAGATGTCATACAGACCCTAAGAGAACACAAGCTGAGGCTACTCGGGTGCAGAAGATACCATAGAAAACATTGACACAACAGTCAAAGGAAATGCAAAATGTGAAACAGTCCTAACCAAAAACATCCAGGAAATCCAGGACACAATGAGAAGACCAAACCTAAAAGTAATAGGTATAGAAGAGAGAGACGATTCCCAACTTAAAGGGCCAGTAAATATCTCCAACAATGGCTGCTGGGTATTGAACCCAGGTCTTCCGCAAAAGCAGTAAGTACTCTGAGCTTACTGTTACTGTTGAGCCATCTCTCCAGCCCCAGTGAATATTAGGCTTTAATCGTGATCCAGCCCACGAAAGGGAATGTGTTGAAGTCAACAAAGCTGAAAGGAGTTGGCGACCTGAAGAACACTTTGACATCAGGCATGGAGATGGCAGAGTTTGCTCTGATGGTTTTTGGTCTTGCTTTGGTCCAGTATTTCCTCACTATGTTCCCTTTCCTCCCTTTTGGAAAGACAATGTATGTCCTGTGCCATTCTATGCTGGAATAGTAATCTGCTTTTTAACTTTAATTTCAAAGGGGATTACAGTTAAGAGATTGCATGAATCTTCAGAAGAGACTTTGAAATTTGGACTTTTAAACTGGATTTAGAGTGCTATAGACTATGGGGACTTTTGAAGTTTGAATGAATGCATTTTTGCATTATGATATGATGACAACTCTATGAGGGTCAGGAGTGGAATGTAGTGGTTTGAATGAAAATGGTCTCCATAGGCCTATAAGTGGCTTTGTTGGAGGAAGTGGTAACTGGAGGTGGGCTTTGAGGTGTCTTAGCACAGCGGTAAAACCCTAAAACACATGTGTGTGTGTATGTGTGTGTGTGTATGTGTGTGTCTGTCTGTCTGTCTGTCTGTGTCTGTGTGTATGGGTGTGTGTGTGTGTGTGTATGTGTGTGTGTGCCTGTGTGTCTGTGTGTGTCTATCTGTGTGTGTGTGTGTGTGTGTGTGTGTGTGTGTGTGTGTGTGTGTGTGTGTGTGTGTGTGTGTGTGTGTGTGTGTGTGTGTGTGTGTCTGTGTGTCTGTGTATGTGTGTGTGTCTGTGTGTGTGTGTGTGTGTGTCTGTGTGTGTGTGTGTCTGTGTGTGTGTGTGTGTGTGTGTGTGTGTGTGTGTGTGTGTGTGTGTGTGTGTGGGTGTGTGTGTGTGTCTGTGTGTGTGTGTGTGTGTGTGTGTGTGTGTGTGTGTGTGTGTGTGTGTGTGTGTGTGTGTCTGTGTGTGTGTCTGTGTGTCTGTGTGTGTGTGTCTGTGTGTGTCTGTGTGTCTGTGTGTGTATGGATGTGTGTGTGTCTGTGTGTGTCTGTGTATGTGTGTGTATGGTGTGTCTGTGTGTGTGTGTATGGGTGTGTGTGTGTGTGTGTGTATGGGTGTGTGTGTATGTGTATGGGTGTGTGTGTGTGTATGTGTATGGGTGTGTGTGTGTTTGTGTAAAATCTGTTATAGATATAGCAAAAGTGTATATATAGCAAAAGCCTTTGATCTTATCTTTATCTGCTTCTGTATTGTTTGAATTGTTACAGCCCTTATTTTTGTATATTTTTAATTAAGAAAGTGTTTTACAAAGCCATATAACAATCCCTGGCTTGGAAATGCACCCTAGTAAAGTCACTGTTACTATGTTGGAAAGCTAAGTCAGAGTTTCATTTGTCTCAATGGGAAGAGCCATCAGCTCTGGAAGCTTGGATGTAAAGGAAAGATAAGATAGGTCAATAATGGACGATAACTCAGTGAAAGTCTTTTGAGTAAAAAACCTCGAACATCCCAAAATAAGGAGTGGGAAGTCATGGGAAGACAAAGGCTGGTAGGCATTACAACCAGCAAAACAAGGGCCCAATGCTGTGAGTGAAGCTGGGGGTGACAAAACTTTATTAGAAGAATTGAGTTATTTGATAGAACAGTGACTTTTAGTGATAGATAAGCCCCTTTTATAAGCTCTGCAAGCAAGTCTCACTAAGGGAACAATGTTGAGATCATTTTAGAAATAAGGGGGAGTGATTCCCCTATGGCTTTTTATGTCTACACAGTTCTAGGGAATGTGAGAATAGGTTTCTGAAGATGAACTAACAACCTATCTTTCTGCTTGTGGGATGCTCTGGTAAAAGGATCGTGGGCAAAAGCATCTCTCAACCAGCTTCGTTGGTGTAGGTCAGAGAGGCCACAAGAGAAGCTATTTCTGCTGCTGGGAAAAAGACTCAGGAGTGTCTTCCTGGAATTCATTTCAGAGTCAAAAATAGCTTTGAGATGGGCTATATGGGAATTGGGGCCTATTCATTATAAGAGCATCTGTCAGGAGCTCTTAGAAATTAGTTGAAATTCAAATAAAGTCCAAATAAAGCTTGTATCACACTCATCAATTTCAAGTTTAAAAAACACTCATAAAACCAGTTACAGCTTAAGACACAAGATGGGAAGCCGTAGCTTTCTGCTTACTGTGCTAACTTTGAACATAAGCCACAATATTAAATTCCTTTAAAAGTGTTCCTTCCTACGTACCTGAACTTTTCAAATGAGATTAATTTTCATATTTTAAAGTTTTAGTGTGCATTTCATCAAACAGTTCTAGATCTTGATTGTGTTATTCCACTGCTTTTCTTAGTTAGAATGAAGCCATTGGATCATTAAGGTCATAAAGCCCGATTGGCTGCATGAATTTTTCCCTTTCTCTTTATTCCAATTTTAGTGACATCTTCAGCTTAGATGTTGTAAGAAAGCTTCCTCTTTTGCTTCCATGTATCTCCATAAGGATCTTAAGATGCCCCTGAAAAGGTGAACCAGGGGTTTGCCTCTTTGCACTAAGGAGAAAGGGGAAGGTAACAGATGATCCTGACTCCAGACCCCAGCTCCACACACAGTGTTATCAGGAGTGCCCCAGGGTCTCGGCATGATGAGTGTAAGCAGGAGCAAGGTTCTCACCTTTGCATACTGACGCCCTCATTTCTTTTGTTTTTCTTCTGGTTCTCCCTTATGTGTTGAGATATACAATAAAATCTAGAATATATTAAATACAATAAAAATCTGTAATGTTCTGCTGCAATTTTATTTCTGAAAAAAAAATATTAATAGTGAATTTGTTTTTTTTCCTATGTGCCTAATGTACACAGTGAGTGGAGTTATTATTAAGACTCCCTTCTGTCTCTAAATAGCAACATTTTCCCACCTGGGAAATGTGGTTCTTGTAAATGTTAATGACCACATGGTGGTATGTTTAGTTCTAACTTATTGAGCAGTTTGTTAAAACTTGTTTGCTGATATACACACTCTTGAGAATGCCCTTGTGTACCTTATTTACTTGCATTTCACACGTGAATGGCATGCTTTTATCCTCAGCCTCTTTATGTCTTGGTTTTAGTATTTTTGAAAATATGATTAATACTCATTACATATGCTAAGCTTCATTATGAATATTTCTCAGTTATGTTTCTCTTATTATAATTCAGTTTTCAATATTAAGAGTATCTTTGTTGCTGGTTTTGGACAATTTATTTTTTATTTTAATTTCCATTGTTGTCACAAACTTTTGAAAGATAATTGTCCATCTAAAGGCTTCATAATTTTTTTTACCTTGGATAGAATTAAAGGAAATAGGTCACTAGGGGCTTGCTTTGGCAAGAACTAACCTAAATCACTTGTTTTTGTTGTTTTGTTTGTTTTTGTTAGATGTTAGCCAGTTATTCTAGAAATTACTGGGGTATAATTTCTTTTTTAAAAACAGAGAAATAATTTTAATTACATAGAACGGTAATCGATACATCTATAATCTTTCCATCTAAAAATTATTAATCATTAGGGACAAATTGTTGAAACAAAGCACAATTTTCCTATACTGTGACATAGTTCCAGTTACAAAAAGAATTTAATGAAAAATTTAAACATAAAATTAGAGTTCTGAGACTTCTTTTCTTTAAAAAAAAAAAAGTATATAAAAAGCCCCTAAATCGCTACAATTGTTCTCTTTCTACAAAATAACACTGGTGTTTAAATGATGTTAAAAACTTTTTCAGTTTCATGAGGTCCCATTGATCTATTCTTTTTTTATTTATTTATTTACTTTTACACTCCAGATTTAATTCCCCTCCCCATCCACCCTCCACCTGTTCCACATCCCATACCTCCTCCCTCTCCACCCCCTGCCTCCACACCCTTCCCCCAGTCTCCACAAGGATGTCCCCATCCCCCCACCCCACCAGTCCTCTAAACTTCCTGGGGCCTCCAGTCTCTTGAGAGTTAGGTGCATCTTCTCTGACTGAACCCAGACCTGGGAGTCCTCTGCTGTACATGTGTTGGGGACCACATATCAGCTGGTGTGTGCTGCCTGGTTGGTGGTCCAATGTCTGAGAGATCTCAGGGTTCCAGGATAATTGAGACTGCTGGTCCTCCTACACGGTTTCCCTCCTCCTCAGCTTCCTCCCACTTTTCTCTAATTCAACAAAGGGGTCAGCAGCGTCTGTTCACTGGTTGGGTGCACATATCTGCATCTGACTCTTTCAGCTGCTTGTTGGGTCTTTTGGACGGCAGTCAAGATAGGTCCCTTTTTGTGAGTGCCCCATAGCCTCAGTAATGGTCTGGAAATCAATTTGGAGGTTCCTCAGAAAATTGGAAATAGACCTACTTACAGATCCAGAAATACCACTCTTGGGAATATACCCAAAAGATGCCCCACCATGCCATAAGGACACATGTTCCACTATATTCATAGCGGCCTTATGTGTAATAACTAGAACCTGGAAACAACCCAGATGTCCCACGACAGAAGAATGGATACAGAAAATGTGGTTCATTTACACAATGGAATACTACTATTAAAAATGAGGACATCCTGAGTTTTGCAGGCAAATGGATGGAACTAGAAAATATCATCCTGGGTGAGTTAACTCAGACCCAAAAGGACATGCACGGTATGCTCTCACTAATTAGTGAGCATTAGCTGGAAGCAGGAGATTGCAAGGACCCTGCAGAATGTACCAGAGACCTGGAAAGTGAGAGACTCTCAGGACAATTTGAGTCCTGAGAAATGCCCCACAGTGGGGAGAGGGAACTTGTTGAGCCCACCTCCAGCAGAAAGACAGGGCATCAAGTGAGGGATGGGGTTGCTATCGGACAGTCAAAACTCTGACCTATTCTTCCTATCAGGAAGAAATGTAGGGATGGAAAAGGAGAACAGCTTGAGGAAAACAAGGTCCAGCAACAGGGCCAAAGTGGGATCCAGCTCAAGTGGAGGTCCCATGACCTAACACCAATTCTTGATCTTAGAGCCTGAGCCATTGGAGTTCTGTTTAGGAAATTTCTCCCCATGCCAATGAATTCAGAGCACTTTCCTACTTTCTCTTCTATTAGATTCCGTGTATCTGATTTTATGTTGAGGTCCTTAATCCACTTGGACTTGAGCTTTGTGCAAGGTGAAAAATATGGATCTATTTTCATTTTTCTACATACCAACTGTCAGAAAAGCACCATTTATTGAAGATGCTTTCTTTTTTCTATTGTATATTTTTGTCTTCTCTGGCAAAGATCAAATACCCATAAGTGTGTGTTCTTTTCCTTTGTCTTCAATTCTATTCCATTGATCAGCCTGTCTATCTCTGCACCAATACCATGCAGTTTTTATTACTATTGCTCTGTACTGTAGTCTGAGATCAGGGATGGCGATTCCCCCAGAAGTTCTTTTTTTGTTAACTTTTTGGCTAACCCGAATTTTTAGTTTTTCCACATGAAATTGAGAATTGTTCTTTCCATGTCTTTGAAGAATTGTGTTGGAATTTTGATGGGGATTGCTTTGAAACTGTAGATTGCTTTTGGTAGGATGTTTTTACTATGCTAATTCTACCAATCCATGAGCATAGGAGATCTCTCCATTTTCTGAGGTCTTCTTCGATTTCTTTCTTGAGAGACTTGAAGTTCTAGTCATACAGATCTTTCATTTGTTTGGTTAGAATTATCCCAAGATATTCTATATTATTTGTGACTATTGTGGAGTGTGTTGTTTATCTAATTTCTTTCTCAGCCTATTTATCATTTATATAATTTTATATACAGCCACCTTGCTGAAATTGTTTATCAACTGTAGAAGTTCTCTGGTAGAATTTTTGGGGTTCCCTTATACAAACTATCATATCATCTGCAAATGGCGATACCTTTATTTCTTCTTTTCCAATTTGTATTCCCATTATCTCCTTAAAAAGCATTACAACAGCATTTTTAAATACTTTTCTCATCTCTAAAGATGCTCCTTAAAAAGGAGATAGCATGGGCAAAAAGGTTTTAAAATTTCCAGAAGATTCAAATATTTATTTAGTTTTTCCATCATCTCCTAGATGAAGGTAACCAATGTACTTCTGGACCTGGCTTCTCACAAAGAATTAGGGGATTATACCTGTGTTTGAGTTGGGTATCCAGCATTTGGAGAGAGAGAGTAGAGAATAGTTCCCTACACTCCTTCCTTCATGTCATTAGGCAGTTTCTAAGTAAGTATTTTCCTTAATGTCATGACTATAGATCATATGCTAAATGTATTTCTTTTTTAATAATACACACACACACACACACACACACACACACACACACACACACACACATATACACTGTAGCTGTCTTCAGACACACCAGAAGAGGGCATCAGATCTCATTACAGATGGTTGTGAGCCATCATGTGGTTTCTGGGAATTGAAGTCAGGTCCTCTGGAAGAGCAGTCAGTGCTCTTAACTGCTGAGCCACCTCTCCAGCCCACTAAATGTGATTCTGGGTGTTTCGTACTGTCTCCCACCCCTCCAGGCTGGGGATTGAACACAGTTTCATGCATGCCCATGTACTTTTGGTCATCCACAGTCGTGACTTATTTAATTATTATAATAATTAGTGTACTTTATGTCAGAATTCTCATAGGTCTAAACTAACATTAAATCATAATTTTTTGTTAATGCGAACCTTTATTATTTTACAAATAATAACAGTGAAAATTGATAAACTTTGCAAATTTATTTGTATATAGCAAATAAATTTTTTCTTTTTTTAAACTTTTTATTAGATATATTTCTTTACTTACATTTCAAACGTTATTCCCCTTCCCAGTTTTCTGTTCATAAGTCCCCATTCCTTCTCCTCCCCCTCCCCCATACAGGTATTCCCCCTATACCTGTATTATTGCCCCCTATATTCCCCTGCACTGGGGGTCCAACCTTGGCAGTACCAAGGGCTTTTCTTTCCCCTGATACCCCAACAAGGCTATTCTCTGCTACATATGCAGTTGGAACCCTGGGTCAGTCCATGTATAGTCTTTTGGTAATGGTTTAGTCTCTGGAAGCTCTGGTTGGTTGGCATTGTTGTTTTTATTGGGTTGCAAGCTCCTTCAATTATTTCAATACTTCCTCTAATTCACACCAAGGGGGTCCTATTCTCAGTTCGGTGTTTTGCTCCTAGCATTGACCGCTGTATTGGACATGCTCTGGATGTATCTCTCAGGAGAGATCTATATCCGGTCCCTTTCAGCATGCATTTTCTAGCTTCATCAATCTTATCTAGTTTTGGTGGCTGTATATATATATGGGCCACATGTGGGTCAGGCTCTGAATGGCCATTCCTTGAGTCACTGCTCTAAACTTTGCTTCCATATCCCCTCCTATGGATATTTTCCCCCCTTAAGAAGGAGTGAGAGCATCGCATTTTGGTCATTCTTCTTCTTGAGCTTCCTGTGGTGTGTGGATAGCATCTTGGGTAATTCAAACTTTTTGGCTACTATCCATTTATCAATGAGCTCATACCAAGTGTGTTTTTCTGTGATTGTGTAACCTCACTCAGCATGATATTTTCTAGTTCATACCATTTGCCTACGAAATTCATGAAGTCATTGTTTTTGATAGCTGAGTAGTACTCCATTGTGTAGATGTACCACATTTTCTGTATCCATTCCTCTGTTGAAGGGCATCTTGGTTCTTTCCAGCTTCTGGCTACTATAAATAAGGCTGCTATGAACATAGTGGAGCATGTGTCTTTGTTGTATGTTGGAGCATCTTTTGGGTATATGCCCAAGAGAGGTATAGCTGGGTCCTCAGGTAGTACAATGTCCAATTTTTTCTAGAGTGGGGTTTTACCAGTTTGCAATCCCACCAACAGTGGAGGGGTGTTCCTCTTTCTCCACATCCTTGCCAGCATTTGCTGTCTCCTGAGTTTTTTTATCTTAGCCATTCTGACTAGTGTGAGCTGGAATCTCAGAGTTGTTTTGATTTGCATTTCCCTGATAACTAAGGATGTTGAACATTTCTTTAGGTGCTTTTTGGCCATTCAGTAATCCTCGGCTGAGAATATTTTGTTTAGCTCTGTACCCCATTTTTAATAGGATTATTTGGCTCCCTGGAATCTAACTTCTTGAGTTCTTTGTATATTTTGGATACTAGCCCTCTATCAGATGTAGGATTGGTAAAGATCTTTTCCCAATCTGTTGGTTGCCATTTTGTCCTAATGACAGTGTCTTTTGCTTTACAAAAACTTTGCAGTTTTATGAGGTCCCATTTGTTGATTCTTGATCTTAGAGCATGAGCCATTGGTGTTTTGTTCAGGAAATTTTCCCCAGTGCCCATGTGTTCGAGACTCTTCCCCACTTTTTCTTCTATTAGTTTGAGTGTATCTGGTTTGATGTGGAAGTCCTTGATCCACTTGGATTTAAGCTTTGTACATGGTGATAAGAATGGATCAATTTGCATTCTTCTACATGCTGACTTCTAGTTGAACCAGTACCATTTGTTGAAAATGCTATCTTTTTTCCATTGGATGGTTTTAGCTCCTTTGTCAAAGATCAAGTGACTATAGGTGTGTGGGTTCATTTCTGGGCCTTCATTTCTGTTCCACTGATCTATCTGCCTATCTCTCTACCAATACCATACAGTTTTTATGACTATTGCTCTGTAATACTGCGTGAAGTCAGGGATGATGATTACCCCAGAAGTTCTTTTATTGTTGATTATAGTTTTTGCTATCCTGAGTTTTTTGTTGTTCCAAATGAATTTGCAAATTGTTCTTTCTATCTCTATAAAGAATTGAGTGGGAATATTTATGGGGATTGCATTGAATCTGTAGATTGCTTTTGGCAAAATGGCCATCTTTATTATATTAATCCTGCCAATCCACGAGCATGGAAGATCTTCCCATCTTCTGAGATTTTCCTCAATTTCTTTCCTCAGAGACTTGAAGTTCTTGTCATACAGATCTTTGACTTGCTTGGTTAAAGTCACACCAAGGTATTTTATATTATTTGGGACTATTGTGAAGGATGTCATTTCCTTAATTTCCTTCTCAGTCTGTTTATCCTTTGAGTAGAGGAAGGCTACTGATTTGTTGGACAATTTGCTGAAGTTGTTTATCAGGTTAAGTAGTTCTCTGGTGGAACCTTTGAGGTCACTTAAGTACACTATCATATCATCTGCAAATAGTGATATTTTGATTTCTTCCCTTCCAATTTGTATCTCTTTGATCTCCTTTTACTGTCTGAGTGTTCTGGCTAGGACTTTGAATGCTATATTGAATAAGTAAAGAGAGAGTGGGCAGCCTTGTCTAGTCCCTATGTAGAGGGATTTCTTCAAGTTTCTCTCCATTTAGTTTGATGTTAGCTACTGGTTTGTTGTATATTGCTTTTAGTATGTTTAGATATTGGCCTTAAATTCCTGTTCTTTACAGGATTTTTATCATGAAGGGATGTTGAATTTTGTCAAATGCTTTCTCAGCATCTAATGAAATGATCATGTGGTTCTTATCTTTGAGTTTGTTTATATACTGGATTACATTGATGGATTTTTGTATATTAAACCATCCCTGCATCCCTGGGATGAAGCTTACTTGATCATGATGGATGATCTTTTTGATGTGTTCTTGGATTCGGTTTGCAAGAATTTTATTGAGTATTTTTGCGTCGATATTCATAAGGGAAATTGGTCTGAAGTTCTCTTTCTTTGTTGGGTCTTTGTGTGGTTTCAGTATAAGAGTAATTGTGGCTTCATAGAAGGAATTTGGTAGTGTTCCATCTGTTTCTATTTTGTAGAATAGTTTGGACAGTATTGGAATGAGGTCTTCTATGAAGGTCTGATAGAATTCTGCACTGTACCCATCTAGACCTGTGCTCTTTTTGGTTGGGAGACTTTTAATAACCACTTCTATTTCTTTAGGAGTTATGGGGTTAATTAGATGGTTCATTTGTTCCTGATTTAACTTTGGTACCTGGTATCTGGCTAGAAAATTATCCATTTCCTCCAGATTTTCCAGTTTTGGTGAATGTAGGCTTTTGTAGTAAGATCTGATGGTTTGTTTAATTTCTTCAGATTCTGTTGTTATGTCTCCTTTTTCATTTCTGATTTTGCTAATTTGGATACACTCTCTGTGCCCTCTGGTTAGTCTGGCTAAGGGTTTATCTATCTTGTTGATTTTCTCAAAGAACTAGCTTTTGGTTTTGTTGATTCTTTGTATAGTTCTTTTTGTTTCTACTTGGTTGATTTCAGCCCTGAGTTTGACTATTTCCTGCCTTCTACTCCTCTTGGGTTTCTTTATTTTTTTGGTTCTAAAGCTTTAAGGTGTGCTGGCAAGCTGCTGACATATGCTCTCTCCTGTTTCTTTTGCAGAGCTATGAATTTTCCTCTCAGTACCACTTTTATTGTGTCCCATAAGTTTGGGAATGTTGTATCTTCATTTTCATTAAGTTCTAAGAAGTGTTTAATTTCTTTCTTTATTTCTTCCTTGACCAGGTTGTCATTGAGTAGAGCATTGTTCTACTTCCATGTATATGTGGGCTTTCTCTCATTATTGTTGTTATTGAAGACCAGTCTTCGTGCATGGTGATCTGATAGGATGCATTGGATTATTTCTATCTTCCTATATCTTTTGAGGACTGTTTTGTGATGGATTATATGGTGAATTTTGGAAAAGGTTCCATGAGGTGCTAAGAAGAAGGTATATCCTTTTGTTTTAGGATGGAATGTTCTATAAATATGTTAAGTCCATCTGATTCATAACTTCTGTTAATCTCTCTATGTCTCTGTATAATTTCTGTTTCCATGATCTGTCCAGTGATGAGAGTGGTGTGTTGAAATCTCCTACTATTATCATGTGAGGTACAATGTGTGCTTTGAGCTTTAGTAAGGTTTCTTTTATGAATGTAGGTGCCCTTGCATTTGGAGCATAGATATTTAGGATTGAAAGTTCGTCTTGTTGGATTTTTCCTTTGATGAATATGAAGTGCCTTCCTTATCTTTTTTGATGTCTTTTGGTTGAAAGTAAATTTTATTTGATATTAGAATGGCAACTCCAGCATGTTTCTTCAGGTAATTTGCTTGGAAAGTTGTTTTCCAGCCATTTACTCTGAGATAGTGTCTGTCTTTGTCTCTGAGGTGTGTTTCCTGCATGCAGCAAAATGCTGGGTCCTCTTAACATATCCATTCTGTTATTCTATGTCTTTTTATTGGGGAATTGTGTCCGTGGATGTTGAGAGATATTAAGGAATAGTGATTGTTGCTTCCTGTTATTTTCATTGTTAGAGGTGGAATTATGTTTGTTTGTCTCTCTTTTGGTTTTGTTGCAAGGAAATTATATTCTTGCTTTCTGTATGGTGTAGTTTCTCTCCTTGTGTTGGAGTTTTCCATCTATTATCCTTTGTAGGGCTAGATTTGTAGAAAGATATTGTATAAGTTTTGTTTTGTCCTGGAATATCTTGATTTCTCCATCTATGTTAATTGAAAGTTTTGCTAGATACAGTAACTTGGGCTGGCATTTGTGTTCTCTTAGGGTCTGTATGACATCTGTCCAGGATCTTCTGGCTTTCATAGTCTCTGGTGAGAAGTCTGGTGTAATTCTTATAGGTCTGCCTTTGTATGTCACTTGACCTTTTTCCCTTACTACTTTTCATATTCTTTCTTTCTTTTGTGCATTTGGTGTTTTAACTATTATGAGATGGTAGGAATTTCTCTTTTGGTCCAATCTGTTTGGAGTTCTGTAGGCTTCTTGTATGTTTATGGGCATCTCTTTCTTTTGGTTAGGGAAATTTTCTTCTATAATTTTGTCAAAGATATTTACTGGCCCTTTAAGTTGGGAGTCTTCACTTTCTTCTAGACCTATTATCCTTAGGTTTAATCTTCTCATTGTGTCCTGGATTTCCTGTATGTTTTGGGCTAGGAGCTTTTTGTGTTTTACATTATCTTTGACAGTTGTGTTGGTGTTTTCTATGGTATCTTCTGTCCCTGAGATTCTCTCTTCTATCTCTTGTATTCTGTTGGTAATGCTTGTATCTACTGCTCCTTGTCTTTTCCTTTGGTTTTCTATATCCAGGGTTGTCTCCCTTTGTGGTTTCTTTATTGTTTCTATTTCCATTTTCAATTCCTTCACCTGTTTGGTTGTATTTTCCTGTAATTCTTTCGGGTTTTTTTGTGTTTCCTCTCTAAGGGCTTCTATGTGTTTACTTGTGTTTTCTGCATTTCTCTAGGGGAGTTCTTTATGTCTTTCTTAAAGTCCTCCATCATTATCAAAAAAAATGTCATTTTAAATCTAAATCTTGCTTTTCTGGTGTGTTTGGATATGCAGTATTTACTGTGGTGGGAGAACTGGGCTCTGATGATGCCAAGTAGTCTTGGTTTCTGTTGCTTAAGTTCCTGTGCTTGCCTCTAGCCATTGGGTTGTCTCTGTTGTTTGCTTGTCTTGATGTTTCTGAGAGTGACTTGACTCTGCTGTAGGCCTCTGTGTCAGCACTCCTGTAGAACTGTTTTCTTGTTTTCTTTCAGCCTTTCCTGAGAACAGGTGCTCTGAATTCAGGTGTGTTGGCACTTCTGGCAACTGTCTTCCAGCTCTAGGCGTGGGCAGGAATCAAAGGTTCCTGCCCCTGATTGCTCGTGTAGGTCCTTGCCCCCAGTGGACACAGTTGGCACTATGCAATTCTCTCTTGGGTCTAGACTGTGGGCAGAGGGTTGTCTCCTCTGACTTCTCAGGAATATCCACACTTCTGCGGGTCCAGCTCTCTCTCCCACAGGATTTGGGTGCAGGGAGCTGTCTGGCTGGTTCAGTTCGGTCCTGGGCACAGACCAGAACCACTGGTACTGGCGGCTGTCTGTTCCTATATCTCTGTGTCCAGAGGCACTGTGCAGTTTCCCCTTGGACCAGGGATGTGGGCCAAGGTGTGCAGAGGTGGCAGTCTGTCCTGTGGTCTCAGGATGTCTGCACTCCTGGGTGGTCCGCCCTCTTCCCCATTGCAAATAAATTCTTAAAGAAATATTTTATAAATGTTATATGTAGGTTATCTCCCTATTTAGGTAAATGTTTTTAATATATATATTTATATAGTGAGTGTTTAATATCCATATATATATGAGTTTTTTGCCTGCATGTACATATGTATACCACACCCATGCCTGATGCCCACAGAAGTTAGAAGAGTATGTTGAGTCCCCCGAGACAGGAATTGTGAAGGGTGGTAAGCAACCATGTTGGTGCTGCGAACCAAACCTGAGTTCTTTGCAGGAGCAACTAGTGCTCTTCACTGCTGTGCCATCTGTCCAACCCCTATTTTGCTGATTTAAAAAGAATTTGTTCTTATCCTTCTTATTGTATTATTTAGCTGGTGGTTAATATGATAAAGACCTTAATTATATTAAATTCACAATAATACAATCACTTTCACATAAGCTAATAAATTTAATAGGTGCCATAGGATTTCTAGACACAGAATACTGCAAGTAATCATATTTTAATCTCATCTTTTTATGGCTGTGGTCCTTGTTTGTGTACTGGAAAGAATACTAGGCTGGAGAGTCAGGAAGTTTGCATGCAACTGTCAGTCCCTTACCTGAGGAGGTCATCTGTGAAACATCTCTTCTTAACCTGTGAGTGAGCTGCCATCCTGGGCACTCCATATAAGCCACTGTGGTCAAGACTTATAACAAGCCTATGAAGTACATAGACATGCCCTATTTTGTTATGCTTTTGTGAACTAGAGGTTTGTCAACCCTTCCTCTACTAAACCACGACCACCGTTTCCCCAGTGACATGTTTTGTGTGCAAAGGATTTTGTATCTGAGCATCAAATGTTGAATTTGTTTTTACATTTATACTTGTATATATGTGAACGTATATGCACATGCAACAGTGCATATGTGGAGATCAGAGGACAACTTATAAGATTGGATTCTCTCTTTGAACCATGTGTGTACCTGATTCTCAGTCATCGGGGTTGATGGCAAGTGCCCTCACCCACTGAAACATCTAAACAGCCCTAGTGAAACATTGTGTTAATCCAAAAAATGCTTCAGTCTTTTAAATTATTGTTACATCTGTTATGGTGATCAGTGATCAATGATTCTTAATGTTGTTGTATTGAAATGATTAAATATCAAGGTTGGGGAAACAGATATTAACGGGTATTGCCTGCCCACGGTAAGCCTGAAGGAGCAAAAAGAAATGGGATAGTACCGTGTCTATGTGTGGCTGTGGCTCTAGACTTCTGTGACCTGGTATACTTATTATTTCCTAGAAACTAGATTGACCTTGGATTTTGCTGGAGGCTGTTGGGGACTAGGAAATGATTGAGGAGCTAGGCCAGCTCACCTGCATCCTTATTCTGGGAGCATCTGTCACGTCCTTTCTTAGTCTCAGTAAATCTAAGAGAAAACAGTCCTGAGGGCAGTCTGCTTTCTCCCTGTCCTTGCCATCAAACAGTGCTAGCTCTTTGATGTCTCGGTGGTTAAGTAATGTGTCCAAAATTATCTAAACACTGAATAGTGAACAAAGGGTTTGCCCTAGATAGCAGGTGGAGTCTACACTCTGGTTATGTCATGCCTCTGACATGGTTTACCTGGGCCACTTCACCTTCCTAATCTGCATGTACAAAAGAGTTCAATAACATAATCTAATTTTTACAGACTGATTCTGATGCTAAATGTGCATTCTAAATATCTTAAAGATTGCAAATTGCTTACAACTGCCATACTTTCTTTATCTTGACTTGTTCCTATTGCCATCTCCTGGGACCCTAGAGTGTTCTTCTGTTACACACACACACACACACACACACACACACACACACACACACACAAAGGAAGGTACACAGTGCCTAGGAGATACACACTTTACCTCAGGCATCATTACTTGATATCACTAAATCTTTACGTATGAATACTCCTGAGCATATACCAACCCTCTGTTTCATCCCTAGCCAATGGAAGCAGAGAAGGAAGAGATACAGAAGTTATTTTAGGAACTAAAATCAAGAATTTACAGCACACACAAATATTTAGTTTTATCTCTTGAGCTTTATAAAGATCAAGATCATACTGAGACCATAAAATCTTTATTCTCTAAACTACAAGGAAAGTCCAAGGGATTTAAACATTTCTTGTTGAAAATGAACTAACCTTAGGATATCATTTTTTTTCCTACTGAATTCCTGCACCAATGGATGGGCAGTGGGTAGAGCAATAACGAGTCAGTCTGTTTCATATAAGCCACTTTAGATGTGGGAAGAGACAACATGACAAAGGCCAGGAGCAGTGTCTAACGTAGACATGAAGGAGGAGGATGGCATCACAAGTCCAGTTTGTGCTTCATTGGGATGGTGCTTTCAGGGTAACGTGACAAACTGAAATACTCAGAGCAACCTGACAATGTTAAAAATAAAAGAAAAAAGGTATTGGCGTTACTCGCTAAAATTTGTTTATCACATTCTAGTGAGTTAAACACTCTTATCTAAGCACAGGAAAAGAAAAATATGTTAATTAAATCTGAGTAATAAGTTATTTATAATGTGGACCCATTTTATATTTGTAATGTTATTTTATGGTACCAAAGAAAGTACAGGTCTCAGCTTTTTTTAAAAAAAAATAACACCATGGCAACCTGAACTGAAATGGTCTAGAATTCTCTAAACCATATTAAAGGCCCCTAATATTATTTTAAAGTTCTCTGTAAGATAGGAAATGAAGAAGAAAACAAAACCTCCTGACCTAAATAACTTGATTTTACTAAGCACTTTAATCAAATGTGCTTTGACTTTGACTTTGAAATGATCCAGCTCTCCTAGATAACTTTAATGTAGCCATTCGCCCTATGTTTAATAAGGTAAGGCTTTTTGTAACTGAAGGGCTTACTTAAGAGGTGGGAGCAAGAGAATCAGAAACTTAGGTTGGCCTTACCCTGTCTCAGAATCAAGAAACAAACGATTCAGACTACTGGGTTTCATAATACAAACATGGTTTCCCCAGAACAGTGGAGACTGACATAGATAAGCCTCAGCAGCTATTAACTTTGAAAAGGGACACTGCCACTCGACTTTTCGCTTCCAATATTAAGTCAAGAGAAACATTTTTTTCAAGTTTCCCTAAAAGTATAGAATATTTTTAGAGTGGCAAATTCTGTGTTTTATTTCCACTCACTTAGGGCTGTGCTAGCAGAGAACCTGATAGCTGTCAGAGTGCGGATGGGCTCAGTGTTAAACATTGTCCTTCCTAAGAAATACCAAACACAGCAATGATGAAGCAGATTTATAGAGTCCAACGCACTAAATGATTTCCGTGTACATGAATTTGAGTGCCAGCATATACTGCTTGGTAACGAACATCCAAGCCCTGCTTGGCTTGCCTAATAGAACATTTGATAAGAGCAAGTTAGTTCTGAGAGTATACTTTTTCATTAATTAGCACTTAGTCAGCAAAATGCAAAAGTATCCTTAGGTCTACATATTACAGTAGTTTAGAAAACAATTGCTATATTGCTTATTATACATCTTATATTTACATTTATACAGCATACATCCTTTCTGTAAAAAAAAAAAAGTTGAAACTTCAATGACTTACACGATTTTCCTTCCCATCCTTGCGTAGAGATGTTCCTTTAAAGAGGTCACAAACATAACTGCTCCAGCCATACTCCTTGTTTTCAAATGTCTAATTTATCCTCTACAGGAATCCTAAGTTTTCATCCCAATATACAAGTCTGCCTACAAAACTGCCTTCCCTAAGGATGAGCCCCTGGTTGACACTCCCAAGGGAATGCATGCTTTGTCATTGTGTCACCTTGCAGCACTATAATCATTTGTTTCTCCCACCAGACTAGAGTTCACTGGGGACAGCCAGTCTTCCTGATAGCCTTGTTTGCCTAGCACACAGTACAGAATAGATATTTAATAACTGTTATTAAATAGTTTACATTTGACACATTTTTTGTGGCTGTTTTAGGATGAATTCTAACCTCAATAAGGATGATATAAAAATTGTAATTCATGGTTTTTCCTTCATTTCCTTTTTTAATGGATATTTCTTTATTTACATTTCAAATATTATTCACTTTCATAGTTCCTGTCCATAAGCCCCCTATCCCCTTCCCCTCCCCTTCTTCTTCTGGGGAAGATGTTCACCTCCCCATACACCCCCCTTCACTACCCCCCAACATTCACTTACACTGGAGGTCCAACCTTGGGAGGACCAAGGGCTTCTACTTACATTGGTGCCCAAAAAGGCCATCCTCTGCTACATATGCCGTTGAAGCCATGAGTCAGTCCATGTGTAGCCTTTGGGTAGTGGTTTAGTCCCTGGAAACTCAGTCCACTGCAGATGCTGGCAAGGAAGTGACATTGTTGGTCTTATTTAGTTGAAAGCCCCTTCAGCTCTTTCAATCCTTTCTCTAATTCCTCCAATGGGGATCCTGTTCTCAGTTCAGTGGTTTGCTGCTAGCATTGGCCTCTGTATTTCACATGATCTGGTTGTGTCTCTCAGGAGAGATCTATATCCGGTTCCTGTCAGCATGCACTTCTTAGCTTCATCAATCTTACCTAGTTTTGGTGACTGTATATATATGGACTGGATCCCTTGTTGGACAGGTTCTGAATGGCCATTCCTTCAGGCTCTGTTCTAAACTTTGCCTCTATATTCCTTCTTTGGATATTTTTGTTCCCCCTTTTAAGTAGGAGTGAAATGATGATAAGTAGGAGTGATCCACACAATGGTCATCATTCTTTTTGAGCTTCAAGTGGTCTGTTGATTGCATCTTGGATAATTTGAGCTTTTGGGCTAATATCCATTTATCAGTGAGTGCATACCTTGTGGGTTTTTCTGTGATTGGGTAACCTCACTCAGGATGATATTTTCTAGGTCAATCCATTTGCCTGAGAATTTCATGAAGTCATTGTTTTTGACAGCTAAGTAGTACTCCATTGTGTAGATGTACCACATTTTCTGTATCCATTCCTTTGTTGAAGGGCATCTGGGTTCTTTCCAGCTTCTGGCTATTATAAATAAGGCTGCTATGAACATAGTGGAGCATGTGTCTTTATTGTATGTTGGAGCATCTTTTGGGTATATGCCCAAGAGAGGTATAGCTGTGTCCTCAGGTAGTGAAATGTCCAATTTTCTGAGGAACCTCCAGACTGATACCAAAGTGGTAGTTCCAGTTTGCAATCCCACCAACAGTGGAGGAGTGTTCTTTTTTTCCCCCCCGCTTCCTTGCCAGCATCTGCAGTGGCCTGAGTTTTTTATCTTAGCCATTCTGACTGGTGTGAGGTAGAATCTCAGGGTGGTTTGGATTTGCATTTCCATGATGATTAAGGAGGTTGAACATTTCTTTAGGTACTTCTCATCCATTTGATATTCCTCAGCTGAGAATTCTTGGTTTAGCTCTGGACCCCATTTTTATAGGGTTATTTGGCTATCTGGAGTCTAACTCCTTAAGTTCTTTGTATATTTTGGATATTAGCCCTATATCAGATGTAAGATTGGTAAAGATCTTTTCCCAATCTGTTGGTTGCCATTTTGTCCTTTGTCTTATAGAAGCTTTGCAGTTTTATAAGGTCCCATTTGTCAATTCTTGATCTTAGAGCATAAGCCATTGGTGTTCTCTTCAGGAAATTTTCCCCAGTGCCCATGTATTGGAGACTCTTCCCCACTTTTTCTTCTTTTAGTTTGAGTGTATCTGGTTTGATGTTGAGGTTCTTGATCCACTTGGACTTAGGCTTGGACAGGGTGATAAGAATGGATTAGATTTGCATTCTTCTGCATGCTGATCTCCAGTTGAAACAGCACCATTTGTTGAAAAGGCTATCTTTTTTCCATTGGATGGTTTTAGTTTCTTTGTCGAAGATCAAGTGACCATACGTGTATGTGTTCACTTCTAGGTCTAAAATACTATTCCAATGATCTACCTGCCTGTCTCTGTACCAATACCATATAGTTTATATCACTATTGTTCTGTAATACAGCTTGAGATCAGGGATAGTGATTCCCCTAGAAGTTCTTTTATTTTTGATACTATTTTTCATTATCCTGGCTTTTTTGTTATTCCAAATGAATTTGCAAATTAGTCTATCTCTGTGAAGAATTGAGTTGAAATTTTGATGGGGACTTCATTGAATCTGTAGATTGCTTTTGGCAAGATGGCCACTTTTACTATATTAATTTTGCCAATCAATGAGCATGGGAGGACTTTCCATCTTCTGAGAACTTCTTCAATTTCTTTCTTCAGAGACTTGAAGTTCTTGTCATACAGATCCTTCACTTGCTTAGTTAAAGTCACAGCAAAGTATTTTATATTATTTGGGACTATTGTAAAGGGTGTCATTTTCTTAATTTCTTTCTCATTCTGTTTATCATTTGACTAGAGGAAGGCAACTGATTTATTTGAGTTAATGTTATACCAGCCACTTGGTTGAAGTTGTTTATCAGGCTTAGTAGTGCTATGGTGGAACTTTTGGGGTCACTTAAGTATACTATCATATGCAAATAGTGATATTTTGACTTCTTCCTTTCAAATTTGTATCCCTTTGACCTTTTATTTTCTGATTGCTCTGGCTAGGACTTCGAGTACTATATTGAATAAGTAGGGAAAGAGTGGGCAGCCTTGTCTAGTCCCTGATTTTAGTGGAAATGCTTCAAGTTTCTCTTCAAGTTTGATATTAGCTCCTGGTTTACTGTATATTGCTTTTGTGTATGGGCCTTGAATTTCTGATCTTTCCAGGACTTTTATCATGAAGGGGTGTTGAATTTTGTCAAATGCCTTCTCAACATCTAATGAAATGATCATGAGGTTTTTAATCTTTGAATTTGTTTATATGTCAATTACACTGATGGGTTTCCACATGTTAAACCATTCCTGCATCCCTGGGATGAAACCTACTTGATCATGATGGATGATTGTTTTGATGTGTTCTTGGATTTGGCTTGCAAGAATTTTATAGAGGAATTTTGTGTCAATATTCATAAGGGAAATTGGTCTGAAGTTCTCTTTCTTTGTTGTATCTTTGTGTGGTTCAGGTATAAGAGTAATTGTGGCTTCATAGAAGGAATTTGGTAGTGCTCTGTCTGTTTCTATTTTGTGGAATAGTTTGGGCAGTATTGGTATGAGGTCTTCTATGAAGGGCTGATAAAATTTGTCACTAAACCCTTCTTGTCCTGGGCTCTTTTTGGTTGGGAGACTTTTAATAACTGCTTCTGTTTCTTTAGGAGTTATGGGGTTCTTTAGATAGTTTATCTGTCCCTGATTTAACTTTGGTACCTGGCATTTGTCTAGAAAATTATCCATTTCCTCCAGATTTTCCAGTTTTGTTGAATATAGGCTTTTGTACTAGGATCTGATGGTTTTTTTTAATTTCCTCAGATTCTGTTGTTATGACTCCCTTTTCATTTCTGACTTTGTTAATTTGGATACACTCTCTGTGCCCTATGGTTAGTCTAGCTATCTATTTTTTTATTTTCTATTTTTTATTTTCTCAAAGAACCAGCTCCAGGTTTTGTTGATTCTTTGTATAGTCCCTTTTCTTTCTACTTGGTTGATTTCAGCCCTGAGTTTGATTATTTCCTGCCTTTGATTCCTCTTGGGTGTATTTGCTTCTTTTTTTTCTAGAGCTTTTAAGTGTGCTGTCAAGCTGCTAATGTATGCTCTCTCCTTTTTCTTTTTGCAGGAACTCAGAGCTATGAGTTTTCCTTTTAGCACTGCTTTAATTGTGTCCCATAAGTTTTGGTATGTTGTACCTTCATTTTCATTAAATTCTAAGAAGTCTTCAGATTTTTTTCTTTATTTCTTCCTTGACAAAATTATCAGAGTAGGGTGTTGTTCAACTTCCATGAATATGTGGGCATTCAACCATTTTTGTTGTTATGGAAGTCCAGCCTTAGTCTGAGGTGATCTGATAGGATGCATGGGACTATTTCTATCTTCCTGTATCTGTTGTGGCCTGTTTTGTGACCGATTACATGGTCAAATTTGGAGAGGGTACCATGAAATGCTGAGAAGAAGGTATATCCTTTTGTTTTAGGTTGGAATGTTCTATAAATATCTGTTAAATCCATTTGGTTCATAACTTCTGTTAATCTCTCTATGTCTCTGTTTAATTTCTGTTTCCATGATCTGTCCATTGATGAGAGTGGGGTGTTGAAATCTCCTACTATTATCATGTGAGGTGCAATGTGTGATTTGAGCTTTAGTAAGGTTTCTTTTATGAATGTAGGTGTCCTTGCATTTAGAACATAGATATTTAGGATTGAGAGTTCATCTTGGTGGATTTTTCCTTTGATGAATGAGAAGTGTCCTTTTCTTGATGACTTTTGGTTGAAAGTCGATTTTCCAGCTTGTTTCTTGGAACCATTTGCTTGGAAAGTTGTTTTCCAACCATTTACTCTCAGGTAGTGTCTGTCTTTGTCTCTGAGGTGTGTTTCCTCTATGCAGCAAAATGCTGGGTCCTCTTTAAGTGTCCAGTCTGTTAGTCTGTGTCTTTAGATTGGGAAATTTAATTCATTGATGTTAAGAGATATTAAGATATAGTGATTGTTTCTTCCTGTTATTTTCATATTTAGACGTGAAATTATGTTTGTGTCTCTCTATTCTTTGGTTTTGTTGCAAGGAGATTACTTTCTTGCTTTTTCTAGGGTGTAGTTTCCCTCTTTGTGTTGGAGTTTTCCATCTATTAGGGCTGTATTTGTAGGAAGATATTGCATAAAATTGGTTCTGCCATGGAATATCTTGGTTTCTCCATCTATGTTAATTGAGAGTTTTGCTGGATATCGTTAGCCTGGGCTGGCATTTGTGTTCTCTTAGGGTCTGTATGACATCTGCCCAGGATCTTCTGGCTTTCACAGTCTCTGGTGAGAAGCCTGTTGTAATTCTGATAGGTCTGCCTTTATATGTTACTTGGCTTTTTTCCCTTACTGCTTTTAATATTCTTTCTTTGTTTTGTGCATTTGATGTTTTGACTATTATGTGACAGGAGGAATTTCTCTTCTGGTCCAATCTATTTGGAGTTCTGTAGGCTCCTTGTATGTTTATGGGCCTCTCTTTCTTTAAGTTAGGTAAGTTTTCTTCTATAATTTTGTTGAAGATATTTACTGGCCCTTTAAGTTGGGAGTCTTCACTCTCTTCTATACCTATTATCCTTAGGTTGTTTTTATCATTGTGTCCTGGATTTCCTGGATGTTTTGGGCTAGGAGCTTTTTGTGTTTTACATTATCTTTGATGGTTGTGTCAAATTTATCTATGGTATCTTCTGTCTCTGAGATTCTCTCTCTTCTATCTCTTGCATTCTGTTGGTGATGCTTGCATCTATGACTCCTGATCTCTTCTCTAGGTTTTCCATCTCCTGGGTTGTCTCCCTTTGTGATTCCTTTATTGTTTCTAGTTCCATTTTTAGATCCTGGATGGTTTTGTTCAATTCCTTCACCTCTTTGTTTGTGTTTTCCTGTAATTCTTTAAGGGACTTTTGTGTTTCCTCTGTAAGGGCTTCTGCTTGTTTACTTGTGTTGTCCTGTATTTCTTTAAGGGAGTTATTTATGTCCCTCCATCATCATCATAAAATGTGATTTTAAATCTAAATCTTGCTTTTCCATTGTTTTTGGATATCCAGTATTTGTTTTGGTGGGAGAGCTGGGCTCTGATGATGCCAAGCAGTCTTGATTTCTGTTGCTTAGGTTCCTGAGCTTGCCTCTTGCCATCAGGTTGTCTTTGGTGTTAGCTGGTCTTGCTGTCTCTTGACAGTGACTTGACCCTCCTGTAGGCCTGTGTGTCTGCTCTCCTGTAGACCTGTTTTCATTCAGCAGGATCTGGGAACAGAGAGCTCTACTCTCTGGTGTGTAGGTGCTCTGGCCAACTGGCTCATCTCAGTACAGGCAGAAACCAGAAGGGTCCTGCTCCTGACTGCTCCTAAGTCCCTTTGTCTAGAGGGCATGGATGGTATTAAGTGATTTCCTCTTGGGTCAGGAATATGGGCAGAAATTAGTTGTCTCCCCTGATTTCTCAGGAATGTCCGCACTTCTGAGGGTCTAGTTCTCTCCCTCATGGGATTTGTGTGCAGGGAGTGGTTTGACTGGTTTAATTCAGTTCTGGGCACAGGCAGGAACCAGCCAGTTCCTGCCACTGACTGCTTTTATATTTCTGTGTCCAGAGGCACTGTGCAGTTTCCACTTGGACCAGGGATGTGGGCAGAAGTGGGCAGAAGTGGCGGTCTGTCCTGAGGTCTCAAGATTGTCCACACTTCTGGGAGTTCAACTCTCTCCCAGAGATTAAGTGTGTTTTTAACGTTTCGTGTAGAAATTTTAATGAAACTAATTTTTGTTTCTTTTTATGTTTATTATTTCTTTACCAAAATCACATTGCTCTAACAATGACACAGTAGCAACAGAATAAATATTTTCATTATGTATGCATTTCTTACCTGTTTGATGAGGATTATACATTTTGTGAAAAGAATTTTTAGGGAAGGAAAATCACAATGATCTTGCATGAATGACTTCCTAGCACCTTCAGGTCATCTTTGAATTATGAATAACAAAACAGTGTTGGTGAATATCAAATGACCATGGAAAGGGCTTTTGTCTAATGCTATATATAATATAATGCTATGTATTATCATTATTATTATCATCATCATCATCATCATCATCATTATATTGTGTGTGCATGTGTGTGTTGTGTGTGTGGGTGTGTGTGTATTTGTGTTCATATGTGCATGAGTATGTGTGTGGCCATGAATTTGTATGTGTATGTGTCTGTCACCAACCATCAGCCCCATTGGAGTTTCTGTAACATTCTCTGTAATTCTTTGTTGTAGATGGTGGATATTTAGCCATCAGATACAGTAAGTGCCATACATTCATTGCTTTGGCAGCAGCAAATCAGCCATCTATGGCCTTTGAAAATAAGCTTAGGCTACTGACTTTCCAGGGTCAGTGTGAAAGTGTGAAAGTGTGAAAGGACCTTGCTCTGTAATTGCTTGTAATTGCTTATATGTTCTTGATAATGTGCCTCCTTGACATTAATATTCATATTCTAAGACAGACTCTGTCTTGTTTTTAGATTCTGATGTCATTACTTGATAACAACATTGAACGAATGAGTCAATGTCTTCCTCAGGTTTATAGATCTCACGCCTGATTGGGTATTCTAGGTCCTATACCATCCACATACAGAAAGAAACCCTGAGTATGGATTCAAGTCTGATTTTTTATCACATGAAACAAAAGCTTTTAAAAATACTCTTTGAAAGCTAAAAAGAACTTTTGCCCATGGTATTCTTCTATAAAATAAAACAAGTTAATGGGCATAGCTATTCTCTCAACGGTTGCTGGAGGCCTTGGGACCTCACTAATGACCCTCATCTAAGCCTGTGAAACAAGGTGATTCATTGCAGTTGGTTCATTTATGAGGAAAACAGCTCCTCCCATTTTCCTTCATTTCTTGTGAGTGAGTTTATGCAAACCAGAAATAAACACAATGAGTAGCTTTACTTGGTGTCCAGAGAGAGTTTCATAACATGGCGAGGGGATCAAGTTCATTCTGCAGCCCAGCTACAGGCATGCTGCCATCTTCTAACAGCATGTGACTGTTAATGTGTATTTTCCTTAGTACCTCAACAGATAAGACAAACACACACTCATGTATTTATTGTATCAATTTAGGGTTTTCAAGCCTTTTACACACAAGATCTTTTTTCAATATTTTACATGAAACTTCATGCTTTATGGTACAGTATTTTTCTTTGAAACAAGAGAATGGAGTGTGTGTGTGTGTGTGTGTGTGTGTGTGTGTGTGTAGAATACCAATCTACCACAGGCTTCACTGCCCTTAGATTAAAATTCAAGCACCTCAGGAGCATTTCAAGATCTGGAAACTCAGTTTGAAAACTGACCTATTAGCCTATCATTGAGCAAAGCTACAGAGACTAGAGTCTATGGAGAAATCATACATAGAAACAGCACCAGCAACACTGCTTCCCCTGTAATTCAAGTGAGTATTGCCTGCAGAAAGTAGGAATGTGAGTTCCTAGGATGATATGAAAACTGCTATCTAACTATTATCCTTGACTGAAAAAAGGAGGCAAAATTAAAGCTCTAGAAAGCCAACATCATCAATAATTCATAGCAGTTCTATTTCCTGGGACTCAAGTGTAATTATCTTTTCAGATATCACTGCAGGACTGGTATAAAACATAACCCAAAATGAGGAAGCAGACAGTAAGAAAGAATTACAGCAAATGAATTAGAAGCTAATGTGGTGCTTGCCAACCTCAAGCTTTTAAGCTAGGATTAATAATGGAAAGGCAGTGCATGACATTTTTGCCATTCTTTCTTCTCAAACAGGTTATTTATTTAGTTATATGTGAACAAATACTTCATTATAAAAATAAATGATTAAATAGTGTTTTGATAATGTGCCTAAAAACTTGTCTGTGGATTATCCAGGAGACCCCAGATCATGCATAACTAACCTGAGAGTAGAGTCTTCATCTTTACAAAGAGGGTACCACTACTGTCATCACAAAGATCCTGGAAAGGCTGAAGAGAGTGCTTGGTTGTGAATCACCTAATGCACCGTCTAGGTCACATAGTAGGCTCTTAATAAGTGTTACTGCAGTCAAGTATCCTCTGCCTTTTCTCATTTAGGAAGCTCTGGGATCCCCAGAGTTACATACTTCTAGGGAAATTCCACTCCCAAGGCCTCCTAATCTTGGCAGAAGTGCTTCTCAGCTGTAGTGTAGAGTATCCCATCAATCAACATCTTCAAATTAGTAAGTCTGGGAAAGTATTCTAGGCATGAGCTGTGACCAGTGTTCTGAGAAACTGCCACCAGTCAAATGGCCTAGGAATGGAGAAGATTGTCATGTGGAACCATGACTACAACCTCCAGCTCTTTTGGCAAGGTGATAGATATGCCTTCACTTTTGTTTTATTCAATAGTAAGAATGTTCTAGTATAGTAGCAATAGAAGTAGACTTTGTGATCTAATGCTTGGTTGTAGGGAATTCCTAGAACTTCCCTGAAACAAACCCTACAGGGAGCAAGGGGGCTGCCATTGAATTTCACAGATCACATGGGCATAACAGCAATCTTCTACCACAACTGTTAGCTTCAGAACCATGATGTCTTAGCATTACTGCCCCTAGTACATGTAACTCAGGTCAAAGTTCAAATTTCATGTAAATATCACAGACTGTAAGAGCATAAATTATATTTGAAATCTTAAATCCAAGGCAAGTCAGGGAAATATAGCTCCTAACTTTGTTGGGTCTAAATAAAAGAACAGCAGGAGTTTGAACTGGAAATTGACCAGGTTAACATACCATGCTACTGTTGTTCAATAAAATCATATGCTATGGGATTCAGAAATAGTAGATATCTTTGTTTGTTACTAGTGTACAATTTTAGTCTTTGGTTTTGCTGTAGCCACCTCCTCATATCTGAAGGAAAACCAACACTGTTGAGTCAACAGAATAGAAACAGAAACACACAGGTAAAGGAACTTCCAAATACTACTGGGACCAAGTACAATATAAACTGAACAATGATTTGGGAAGCTTACTTAGCAAGACAACATCACTGATGTGGTTGAAGTGGAGACCGGGTTAGAACTGTTTTAGGGGTAAGGATGGAGGAAGAAATGGAGACAGCAAGAACAGATAAAGCTCTTGAGCTGTCTGACTATAGAAGAGGAGAGACTAGAGAAGAGGAGATGGAACAGCTTCACAGAGCTTCAGGATTCTACTGATGGCCAGTTCAGCCAGCCTAGATTTTGAATTCAATACCTTTGGATATTTCTGAACATCCTGTCCCAGAAGTGTACTGAGGAAGAACTGTATTAAGGACACACTGTTCAGTATGTTCTCTGTCCCAGATATGTTAAGATCTATTCCTACAGGAAGCCAAATGAAAAATGAGTTGGCCAGACACTCTTGTATTTTCACCCTTTACCCTGGCTTTTCCATTTCCCTCAAAAATGCTCTTAAGCAAATTGAAGCTAATGCCATTAGCAGATGGAGGACTATTAGCCAGTTTAGAGCCAAATGCCAGCCCACCCATAGCAGTCCTATTGTAAGCATCTTTATGGCCTTCTTCCTGGCTCTATTTTATGCTCCTCTATTATTTTCATTCTTAAGTGTTAACTCTCTTGTTAGCAGTTTAATATGTTCTTACAAATCATTTTAAAATATGTAGGGGACAAAACATGGTATAATAAATATAAAAAACTGTGGTCCTTTTCCCTTTTCTAATACTAATTCTGTAACATTCTAAATGGGAACTACAAGACAAGGGTTATCTATAGATTTGTGGTCTACAACCAACTTTGCTGGAGACCCTTTTCTACTAAAGGAAGGAACACAATGTCTTTCCACCATAAAAACATCTTGTTCATGGCCATGAATTCTTGGACTGAGATATGGTTACCTCAGATCTAGCAAGGCTGGAGACAGACTGGACTGACTCTGAGGGCTGTGCCTGTCTGCAAGCAGATGCATTCCCCTGGCAACCAATCACTTTGAAAACAGCTTGTAGATAAATGAATCAAAATAGTTCAGGTGCCTTTGTGTACAAAGCCATCTCACTGGCCCTTTACTTAGAATCTCATGTCCTAACAAATAGTTTGTATAAAATCATTATGTGCATACTTACTTTTTTATTTTCATTCATTCAGCCCCAAAGGTGCAATATATCAGGCTAAATATGTCATATTCTGCCCAAAATGTGTCATATTCAGCTCTAAATGCATATGAATGAAATAGTGAAAACACAATTTAAGCCAACATTGAGGCAAATATCTAGTTAACATATGCTTCATTTCCAGGGAAACTTGGGTCTCTGGGGTAGAAATTATAAATAAAAATATTAAAAATTCATAGCAAGATAATTTTAATGCTCTTGTAGAAGGACATAGGATATAAATCAATAAACATATAAACAAAAAACCATAAAAAGGATGTTTGCTTGCTTCTGTTACAATTTACTTATTTTTTATAAAGAAAATAATTAGCATGTAGGGAATAATTACTACTTTTTATAACTCTTGTTCAAATACATTTAATTAAATTTCTGTAGTAGGAAAATACAGAACTTGAAGCATTTTCCACAATCACGTTGATTTATCCATCAAAGCTCCTGGCTTTCTCACCAGGCATTGTGACTCTCATTCGTAAGACCACATGAAGCTCAAGAAGAAGGATGACCAAAGTGCAGATACTTCAGTCCTTCTTAGAAGAGGGAACAAAAATACTCAGAGGAGGAGATATGGAGACTAAGTTTGGAGAAGAGACTGAAAGAATGGCCAATCAGAGCCTGCCCCCACCTGGGGATCCAGTCCATATACATACAGCCTCCAAACTCAGACAATATTGCTGATACCAAGAAGTAAATGCTGACAGGAGCCTGATATAGCTGTCTCCTGAGGGGCTCTGCCAGAGCATGACAAATGCAGAGATGAATGCTAGCAGCCAACCATTGAACTGAGAATGGGATCCCCAGTGGAGGAGTTATAAAAAGGATTGAAGGAGCTGAAGGGGCTTGCAGCCCTATAAGAACAATACCAACCAACCAGAGCTCCCAGGGACTAAACCACCACCCAAGGAGTACACATGGAACAGACCCATGGTTCTAGCTGCATATGTAGCAGAGGATGGCTTTGTTGGGCACCAATGAGAGGAGAAGCCCTTGGTCCTGCCAAGGCTGGACTCCCCAGTATAGGGGAATGTCAGGGCAGGGAGGTGGGAAGGGTGGGTGGTTGGGTGGGGGAACACCCTCATAGAAGAAGGGGGAGGGGGATGGTATATGGGGTTTATGGATGGGAAACTAGGAAAGGGATAACATTTGAAATGTGAATTTAAAAAATACAATAAAAAATAATATGATCCTATATTTTCATTTTAAGCTTTATTCCAAAGTTCCAGGGTCTAGAATTGGCCCCCACATCATAAAACTGTGCACAGGCAGTTCTCCAAACCCTCCTATGAATTTTGTCACATGCTGTCTTTGCTGCTCTAGTACTAAGATAAATTTTGTCTAGCCTCCACTATCAAGTCATCTGTGCCTGTCTTGGGTATTGTACATCTCATAACCTAGTCACCCACATAGTTATATTCACATAAAACCTATGAATAATGCATCTGTAAACATGCATCTATAAAACATGCATGTACTCTATGGTGCATGTACCACCACTGATGTACTTTATATAAGCTGCTTAATTTGATAAATTGAATTCATTTAGGTAAGAAGTCTTCTGAAATCTGAAGCATAAGATTTTTTTGGGAATTGAAATTGAACCTTTCCTTTTAAGCTGCAACAACAAGGTTAATTATAACTGGACTCTGTGGTACCAATGACCCTTCTTAGTGGGAGTTCCTTTTGCTCTGCTGAGAACTTTAACTTAATCCCATCTCCATCTTTACTCTCTGAGTTAGCATGAAAACTTCAGATAGATGCATGCCCACTAAGTCCACTTGATTGTTCAGATCTCTACCACCTCTACCTACTTCCATTCCTCTGCCTACTCACATACCCTCTACTCATGTGTTCTTTTGTATCCTAAAACCAGTCAGGATGTCTGTAGTTATATGTTGCTAGCTATCTTGTATAGCCCACCAACTTAGGTTTGAATTTTATTTTCATGTCTCTCTTCTTTTTTTGTCCTTGTCACTCCCTACTTATGTCAAGCTCTTATCTGTTTGGCAGAAATACAAATTAAACTTGCTTCTGAGACATGATGCAATCTTAGCAAGTGCTATGGAAGAGGTGAGATTTGGGTCTTTCCTACCAGTGTATGCTCTGGACAGCTTATTGCTGAATCTCAGTGGGTGTAGTGGAATCTTAGAAATGAAGGAGACCCAAATCCTGTGGGGGAGAGAGCTGAACCTTCAGAAGTGTGAACACTCCTGAGAAATCAGAGGAGACTACCCTCTGCCCACATTCCTGACCCAAGAGGGAATTGCCTAGTGCCACGTGTGCCCACTGAGCACAGGGACCTAGGAGAAGTCAAGGGCAGGAGCCTCTGCTAAGAGCTGAAAGGCAGCCACCAGGAGCAGAGTAGTCTGTTCCCGGAACCTGTTGAAAGAAAACAGGAAAGCAGGTCTACAGGAGTGCTGACACGCAGGCCTACAGGAGGGTCAAGCCACTGTCAGAGACAGCAAGACAGGCTAACACCAGAGACAACCTGATGGCAAGAGGCAAGCTCAGGAACCTAAGCAACAGAAACTATCATTCTTGGCATCATCAGAGCCCAGTTCTTCCACCAAAGCAAATACTGGATATCCAAACACACTGGAAAAGCAAGATTTAGATTTTTCTTTTTTAGATCCAATGGATAAGACATAATTGCCCACTTAAACACACAAAGCCCGGTACCATCCATCCCTTAGGAACATTGATAACAACCTGTAAATACACAGAGCGAGATCTTTACATCAGCCTCCATTGTCTCTTGGTAGCGGCTTCTCCTCCACTCTCCTCTCTCACCTCTCTCTTCGTTCCAGTCTCCTCCTCTTCCTTCAAACTTTTCTCCCGCCCATCCTTCCTTCTCATCCAATGACAGGCCTCCTTCTATCTTGTACCTGCCTCACCTGTGACATCATCCCACAATTCACCCTTTTTGTCTAATTAAAAAAAAAAACTTTTCTCTCAAATATAAGCTGAGCACAACTATTATCATTTTGTAATTAAAAGCATAAAATATATCTAACACTCAGTCTAACACTATATCAGTTAAACAGAATATTTAGTTACCCATTCCAGCTTAAGAAAGGCTTAAAATCTATGTTATATCTTGCTAGCTTGTATACTATCTGATAACTATCCAATAAAATATGTATTTTCAGAGTTAAACAGCCTGATAGGCTATGAGGCTATAATCAGTCTTCAACCTCGTCAGAAATCTGAGAATGACCAAATATCTATACACATAGGAAGCCTAACACAGCTTTCAGAACTGAGATGTAGAGACAAATCTCCACTAGAACAGTCCCCTGTTAGCAACATGTGAGTGCAAGTCTTCAGCCTTCTGGCCCAAAATCAACTGACAGACTCTTGAAATGCAGATTTTGAAGGGCAGATCACCATGTCTTGGCAGAGTTTATCAGTCAACCATTCTGCATAATTTGTCCTTTTCTGGACAGTATTAGTCTGCAGATGAAACAGGCAGTTTTGTCCAGTGGCTGCCTAGTCACAAAGTATTTCCTCACCTGGAGGTAGAGATGTTCAAATTCTTCATTAAATCCACCAAAGGGGAACGGTTAGGAGCAGATATTTCTCAACAAAAGATAAATAACTTTAAATCTCAAATTTTGTGGATTTCTGACGTTTTTGAAAACTATCTACCTATATAAGACAATCTGGACTGTTGTCTTTATACCTTAATAATATCTTGAAAGTACTCTCACATAGTCAGCAATATGTTTGCTATTTGGCCCTTAACTCACATGTGTAATCAACTCAGAAGTTTGTAATGACATCAATAGAAGGACTGGATTTAAACCTTGTACTTTTAAACTTTTAACAAATAAATTCTATATCAAAGCAAAAATGTGATTTTAGCTTAGTTAACAAATGAGATTATGACTGTATAACTCAATCTACCTAATTCCTCCCTGTTAAATTACAAGCATTTCTAAATTCCTCATAAAAACAACTTTAGAATAACCACTTCCAGCCCCCCAAAAGTCCAGGGCATTGGGGCGACGACTCCTCCATAACTTCTTCAAGCTGTACATGGGCGTTGAGATATCCTTGGGGGTAAGGGGTAGGAAGAATAAAGCAAATGCTGTAGCCTATGTGTCCTGACTGGACCCAGCTGAAAGTCCTTGAGACCAGGAATCCAAGTAGGCACATTCTGCAAAATACAACTCTCAAGACAAAAGTTTAGAATCGAGATATCTTGTCTGATTCTCCTGAGTCAATTTTTTCAGGTGGTCTAACTCTATCAAATCTGATCAGTATGACTCTGTGAGGTTTCCAGAACCTAATTACACTTTTTAAAAATACAAAGACAAAATCTTTCTCCCAAAATACTGTGTTCCTTGGTCTGTATCTTGCACTCTCTCCCAGAGTAATAACCATAAAACTCAAAGTTACACCCATTATGAAGATTAAACAATTTTTTAAAAAAGGAAGCAAGCTAAACAATGAGCCTGATAGGCTTTTGTACTCTATGATATCAGGAAATGAACCCAAAATTCCCGTGGAGCCCACATTAAGAGAAATCGTGCTTCCTGTTGTGGTAAATATCAAAAGTAACCACAAACCCTTGCTAGCCGGCATCAACGAGCCATATGGCCTTTAGCAGGGTAATTCATAAAACAAACCAAATATCTTCTATCAATCCCAATATCAATAAGCAACATATCAAACCAGGACTTTTGCCCAAAATATCTCAATCTGTTAAGCTCTCTACCCAGAGCCACAGATTTTTATTTAACCTTAATAACTTCTATAATATATGTCTGCATTCACTCTCCCCGGTGTTACAGACATTTATCACAACTTTCTACTTGGAGTTAGCAACCAATTTTTCTCTATCTAAGTTCCAAACCATAGATGAAAATCCCCACGTGATTCGGGTAATCTCTTTACTCTCCTTAAAACAAACTTAAACACCTTCTATCAATTCTAAAACCAATAAGCAACTTAAAACTCAGGACTTTAGCCCAAAATATATCCATCTGTTAAGCTCTCTACCCAGAGCCACAGATTTTTATTTAACCTTAATAACTTCTATAATATATGTCTGCATTCACTCTCCCTGGTGTTACAGTCATTTATCACAACTCTCTACTTGGAGGTAGTGACTAATTTTCCCCTATCTAAGTTCTGAACCGTGGATGAAAATCCCCACCTGATTCAGGTAATCTCTTTACTTCTTCTTTCTAAAAACAAACTTAATCACCTTTTAATAATGCCTGTAATTAAGAAGTAGCTTGTCTAACTAGGATTTCAACCCAAAATTCCTGTGGAGCCATTGTTAAAAAGAATGTGAGTACCCGGAAAGACTCTGAACAACTTTCTTTAAAAAGCAGCTTTTAATCTCTAACTCTCTGAGCTGCCATTACTTATCACACAGTAGGGGACCTACAGCCTGCCAGTCCAGGTTGCTTCGCCTTTTCTTTGAATTCCCGCCCTAGAGATATCACATGACTTAACATGGCACTGGCCTCCTCTTAGAAAATAAAAGCTTTCTCTCAACTCTTAGGATTACTAGTGGATTCTTGCCCATCACAATGGTTCGCCATCTGTTGTTGTAAATATATAAAAATAAAAAAATGTATTGTTGTCTTTTACCTCGCTAGGTCTGGCACCGCAGTGCCCCAAGATATCTGCTAGATATCTTGGCAGAAACACATCCCAACTCCTTGGCGGCCCATTGTCTCCTGCTGCTGCACACGTTCCTACACTCAAACTGTCACATAAAATAACACACAACACAATAATCTTAGATCCAATTGATAAGATATAATTGCCCACTTAAACATACAAAACCTGGTACCATCCATCCCTTAGGAATATTGATAACAACCTGTAATTCACAGAGCGAGATCTTTACGTCAGCCTCCATTGTCCTGCCACAGCTTCTTTCTCTCTCTCCTCTCTCCCTCTCCAAGATTTAGATTTAAAATCACATTTTATGATGATGATGGAGAGCTATAAGAAGGACATAAGTAACTCCCTTAAAGAAATACAGGACAGCACAGGTAAACAAGCAGAAGCCCTTACAAAGGAAACACAAAAATCCCTTAAAGAATTACAGGAAAACACAAACAAAGAGGTGAAGGAATTGAACAAAACCATCCAGGATCTAAAAATGGAACTAGAAACAATAAAGGAATCACAAAGGGAGACAACCCAGGAGATGGAAAACCTAGAGAAGAGATCAGGAGTCAGAGATGCAAGTATCACCAACAGAATACAGGAGATAGAAGAGAGAGAATCTCAGAGACAGAAGATACCATAGATAAATTTGACACAACCATCAAAGATAATGTAAAACACAAAAAGCTCCTAGCCCAAAACATCCAGGAAATCCAGGACACAATGATAAAAAACAACCTAAGGATAATAGGAAGAGAAGAAAGTGAAGATGCCCAACTTAAAAGGGCAAGTAAATATCTTCAACAAAATTATAGAAGAAAACTTACCTAACTTAAAGAAAAGAGGCCCATAAACATACAAGGGCCTACAGAACTCCAAATAGATTGGACCAGAAGAGAAATTCCTCCTGTCACATAATAGTCAAAACATCAAATGCACAAAACAAAGAAAGAATATTAAAAGCAGTAAGGGAAAAAAGCCAAGTAACATATAAAGGCAGACCTATCAGAATTACAACAGGCTTCTCACCAAAGACTGTGAAAGTCAGAAGATTCTGGGCAGATGTCATACAAACCCTAAGAGAACACAAATGCCAGCCCAGGCTAACGATATCCAGCAAAATTCTCAATTAACATAGATGGAGAAACCAAGATATTCCATGACAAAACCAATTTTATGCAATATCTTCCTACAAATACAGCCCTAATAGATGGAAAACTCCAACACAAGGAAGGAAACTACACCCTAGAAAAAGCAAGAAAGTAATCTCCTTGCAACAAAACCAAAGAATAGAGAGACACAAACATAATTTCATGTCTAAATATGAAAGTAACAGGAAGAAACAATCACTATACCTTAATATCTCTTAACATCAATGAATTAAATTTCCCAATCTAAAGATACACACTAACAAACTGGACACTTAAAGAGGACCCAGCCTTTTGTTGCATAGAGGAAACACACCTCAGAGACAAAGACAGGCACTACCTGAGAGTAAATGGCTGAAACTTTCTAAGCAAATAGTCCCAAGAAACAACCTGGAGTAGCCATTCTAATATCGAATAAAACCGAGTTTCAACCAAAAGTCATCAAAAAAGATAAGGAAGGACACTTCTTGTTCATCAAAGGAAAATCCACCAAGATGAACTCTCAATCCTAAATATCTATACTCCAAATGCAAGGGCACCTACACTCATAAAAGAAACCTTACTAAAGCTCAAATCACACATTGCACCTCACACAATAGCATTAGGAGATTTCAACACCTCACTCTCATCAATGGACAGATCATGGAAACAGAAATTAAACAGAGACATAGAGAAACTAACAAGTTATGAACAAAATGGAATTAACAGATATTTATAGAACATTCCATCCTAAAAAATAAAAGGATATACCTTCTTCTCAGTACCTCATGGTACCCTCTCCAAAATTGACTATATAATTGGTCACAAAAAAGGCCTCAACAGATACAGGATGATAGAAATAATCCCATGAAACCTATCAGATCACCACAGACTAAGGCTGGTCTTCTATAACAATAAAAATGACAGAATGCCCGTATACACATGGAAATTCAACAACACTCTACTCAATGATAACTTGGTCAAGGAAGAAATAAAGAAAGAAACTAAAGTCATTTTAGAATTTAATGAAAATGAAGGTACAACATACTCAAACTTATGGGACACAATGAAAGTAGTGCTAAAAGGAAAACTCATAGCTCTGAATTCCTGCAAAAAGAAAAATGAGAGAGCATACGTTAGCAGCTTGACAGCACACCTAATAGCTCTAGAACAAAAAGAAGCAAAACACCCAAGAGGAACAGAAGGCAGGAAATAATCAAACTCAGGGCTGAAATCAACCAAGTAGAAAGAAAAGGGACTATAAAAGAATCAATAAAGCAGGAGCTGGTTCTTTGAGAAAATAAAAAAAAAAAAAATAGATAAACCCTTAGCCAGACTAACCAGAGGTCACAGAGCATGTATCCAAATTAACAAAATCAGAAATGAAAAGGGAGACATAACAACAGAATCTGAGGAAATTCAAAAAAATCATCAGATCCTACTAGAAAAGCCTATAACAAAACTGGAAAATCTGGAAGAAATGGATAATTTTCTAGACAAATGCCAGGTACCAAAGTTAAATCAGGAACAGATAAACTGTCTAAATAGCCTCATAACTCCTAAGGAAATAGAAGCAGTTATTAAAAGTCTCCCAATCAAAAAGAGCCCAGGACAAGATGGGTTTAGTGCAGAATTTTATCAGCCCTTCGTAGAAGACCTCATACCAATACTGCCCAAACTATTCCACAAAATAGAAACAGACAGAGCACTACCAAATTCCTTCTATGAATCCACAATTACTCTTATACCTAAACCACACAAAGACCCAACAAAGAAAGAAAACTTCAGACCAATTTCCCTTATGAATATTGATGTAAAAATACTCAGTAAAATTTTCACAAACCGAATCCAAGAACACATCAAAACAATCATCCACCATGATGAAGAAGGCTTCATGGCATGCAGGGATGATTCAATATATGGAAATTCCATCAATGTATCCCACTATATAAACACACTCAACAACAACAACAACATTGGATGCTGAATCATTTGACAACATTCAGCACCCCTCCATGATAAAAGTCCTGGAAAGATTAGGAATTCAAGGCCCATACATAAATGTAGTAAAAGCAATATACAGTAAACCAGTAGCTAACATTAAACTAAATGGAGAGAAACTTAAAGCAATCCTACTAACATCAGGGACTAGACAAAGCTGCCACTCTTTCCCTACTTATTCACTATAGTACTGGAAGTCCTAGACAGAAAAATCAGACAACAAAAAGAGGTCAAAGGGATACAAATTGGAAAGGGGGAAGTCAAAATATCACTATTTGCAGATGATATGATAGTATGCTTAAGTAACCCCAAGAGTTCCACCAGAGAATGTCTAAGCCTGATAAACAACATCAGCAAAGTAGCTAGGTATAACATTAACTCAAACAAATCAGTAGCCTTTCTCTACTCAAAAGATAAACAGAATCAGAAAGAAATTAGGGAAATGAAACCCTTCATAATAGTCCCAAATAATATAAAATATTTTGCTGTGACTCTAACCACGCAAGTCAAAGACTTGTATGACAAGAACTTCAAGTCTCTGAAGAAAGAAATTGAAGATCTCAGAAAATAAAAAGACCTTCCATGCTCATGGATTGGCAGGATTAATATAGTAAAACTGGCCATCTTGCCAAAAGCAATCTACAGATTCAATGTAATCCACCTCAAAATTCCAACTCAATTCATCATTGAGTTAGAAAGAGCAATTTACATATTCATTTTGAAAAACAAAAAACCCCAGGATATTGAAAACTATATTCAACAATAAATGAGCCTCAAGCTGTATTACAGAGCATTAGTGATAAAAACTGTATGGTATTGGTACAGAGACAGGCGGATATATTATTGGAATAGAATTTTAGACCTAAAAATTAACCCTCACACCTATGGTCACTTGATCTTTGACAATGAAACTAAAACCATCCAATAGAAAAAAAAGGAGAGCATTTTCAACAAATGGTGCTGGTTCAACTGGAGGTCAGCATGTAGAAGAATGGAAATCGATTCATTCTTATCACCCTGTCCAGAGCTTAAGTCCAAGTAGATCAAGGACCTCCACATCAAACCAGACACACTCAAACTAATAGAAGAAAAACTGGGGAAGAGTCTCAATCACATGGGCACTGGGGAAAATTTCCTGAACAAAACACCAATGGCTTCTGCTCTAATATCAACAATTGAGAAATGGGACCTCATAAATTGCAAAGCTTCTATAAGGCAAAGGATACTGTCATTAGGACAAATAGCAACCAACATATTGGGAAAAAAAATCTTTACCAATCCTACATCTAATAGAGGGCTAATATCTAATATATACAAAGAACTCAAGAAGTTATACTTTAGAGAACCAAATAACCCTATTAGAAATGGGGTAGACCTATTAAAAAATGGAGTTCAGAGCTAAACAAAGAATTCACAGCTGAGGAATGCCGAATGGCTGAGAAACATCTAAAGAAATGTTCAACGTCTTTAGTAATAAGGAAATGCAAATCAAAACAACCCTGAGATTTCACCTCACACCAGTGAGAATGGCTAAGATCAAAAACTCAGGTGACAGCAGATGCTGGCGAGGATGTGGAGAAAGAGGAACACTCCTCCATTGTTGGTGGGATTGCAGACTGGTACAACCATTCTGGAAATCAGTCTGGAGGTTCCTCAGAAAATTGGACATTGAACTACCTGAGGACCCAGCTATACCTCTCTTGGGCATATACCCAAAAGATGCCCCAACATATAACAAAGACACATGCTCCACTATGTTCATAGCAGCCTTATTTATAATAGCCAGAAGCTGGAAAGAACCAGATGCTCTTCAACAGAGGAATGGATACAGAAAATGTGGTACATATACACAGTGGAATATTACTCAGCTATCAAAAACAATGACTTTATGAAATTCATAGGCAAATGGAGGGAACTGGAAAATATCATCCTGAGTGAGGTAACCCAATCACAGAAAAACACACATGGTATGCACTCATTGATAAGTGGCTATTAGCCCAAATGCTTGAATTGCCCTAGATGCACAGAACACATGAAACTCAAGAGGTATGACCAAAATGTGAATGCTTCACTCCTTCTTTAAAAGGGGAACAAGAATATCCTTGGCAGGGAATAGGGAAGCAAAGTTTAAAACAAAGGCAGAAGGAACACCCATTCAGAGCCTGCCCCACATGTGGCCCATACTTATACAGCCACCCAATTAGATAAGATGGATGAAGCAAAAAGTGCAGGCTGACAGGAACCGGATGTACATCTCTCCTGAGAGACACAGCCAGAATACAGCTAATACATAGGCGAATGCCAGCAGCAAACCACTGAACTGAGAATGGGACCCCGTTGAAGGAATCAGAGAAAGGACTGGAAAGAGCTTGAAGGGGCTCGAGACCCCATATGAACAACAATGCCAAGCAACCAGAGTTTCAGGGACTAAACCACTACCCAAAGACTATACATGGCCTGACCCTGGCTCCAACCTCATAGGTAGCAATGAATATCCTAGTAAGATCACCAGTGGAAGGGGAAGCCCTTGGTCCTACCAAGACTGAACCCCCAGTGAACGTGATTGTTGGGGGGAGGGCGGTAATGGGGGGAGGATGCGGAAGAGAACACGAATATAGTAAGAGAGGGGGAGGGGTTAGGGGGAATGTTGGCCTGGAAACTGGGAAAGGGAGTAACAATCAAAATGTAAATAAGAAATACTCAAGTTAATAAAGATAAAAAAAAGAAAGAGGAAGAAGAAAAGAAAAAGAAATGGGGTAGAGAGCTAAACAAAGAATTCTCAGCCGAGGAATACCAAATGGCTGAGAAACACCTAAAGAAGTGCTCAACATCCTGTCATCAGGGAAATGCAAATCAAAACAACCCTGAGATTCCACCTCACATCAGTCAGAGTTGCTAAAATAAAAAACTCAGGCAACAGCAGATGCTGGCGAAGATGTGGAAAAAGAGGAACACTCCTCCATTGTTGGTGGAATTGCAAACTGGTACAACCACTTCAGAAATCAGTCTGGCAGTTCCTCAGAAAATGGACATTGCACTATCTGAGGACCCAGCTATTTCTCTCCTCGGCATATACCCAAAAGATGTTCATACAACATACAACACCATACAACAAAGACACATGCTCCATTATGTTCATAGCAGCCTTACTTATAACATCCAGAAGCTGGAAAGAACCCAGATGCCCTGCAACAAAGGAATGGATACAGAAAATGTGGTACATCTACACAATGGAGTACTACTCTGCTGTCAAAAACAAGGACTTCATGAAATTCCTACACAAATGTATTGAGCTAGAAAATATCATTCTAAATGAGGTAACACAGTCACAGAAAAACACACAAGGTATGCACTCACTGATAAGTAAATATTAGCCCAAAAGCTCAAATTACCCAAGGTACAATCCACAGACCACAGAAGCTCAAGAAGAATGATGACCAAACTGTGGATACTTCCACTCCTACTTAAAAGGGTGGGGACAAACATATCCATAGGAGTGGATATGGAGGCAAATTTTGGAGCAGAGACTGAAGGAACAGCCATTCATACCCTGTCCCACATGTGGCCCATATATATATACAGCCAAGAAAATTAGGTAAGATTGATGAATCTAAGATGTGCATAGCTGGCTATAGATGTGTCCTGAGAGACACAGCCAGATCATGTCAAATACAGAGACAAATGCCAGCAGCAAATCACTGAACCGAGAATGGGACCCCCGTTGGAGGAATTAGAGAAAGGATTGAAAGAGCTGAAAAGGCTTTCAACCCCATAAGAACAACAATGCCAACCAACCAGAGCTTCCAGGGACTAAACTACTACCCAAAGACTTTACATGGACTGACCCATGACTCCAGCTGCATATGTAGCAGAGGATGGCCTTGTTGGGCACCAATGGAAGGAGAATCCACTAGTCCTGCCAAGAATAATGAACTACAAAGCAGGTTGGACTTTTTGACAGAAACCCAGCCCAAAACTCAAGTGGAAACAAGAGAAATTGGAGTGGGCTGTGATCCTCTACCCAACCCAACAGGCAGAACTTGTGAATTCCTGATGCCTTCCAGGAGTTACACCCAGTACATGACAGTCCTGGAGTTGCCTTAAAGAAAATGCTGACTTAGGCCCTCAGAGACATACGCCTCTTGCAGATGCCAAAAGGCCCTTGAAGCCTGTGACTTAATAATCTAGAGGGTAGTGATTGCTTTCTCGAAGACATGGTGTAGCCAGAATGGGAATTTCAGGCAAGCAGAGGCAGCAAGTACAAGCAAGGGCTGGTACATGAGGTTGTATTTCAGACACCAAACTGACCCTGCTACTCACAGCCTTTGTTTGTTTTCCATGGATGCTCAAGTCCAGCTTTCACCGTCTATTTTCTGTTTTACTCAATTTTTGTTTGGAGGGAAAGGGGCATTAGTTAAAAATGTCATTTTTGTTACAGCGTAAAGGTTTTGTTTACCCATAAAGTATTAGCAGCAGTATTTCCCCCACATGGAGAAGCCTGTGTACAAGAAGCATGGGCACCTGGAAACACTTGAACCTGGAGGGAAAGATTCCCAGCACGCAGGGCTCCCTCCTCCAGGGAGAAGAATGCGTGTTGGGCTGTCGGAGCTGCCATGTTCAGAGATTTGTGTGTGTGCCAGGGTAGCTGCTTTCTGGTTCACTAATCCCTCATTTTAATGTGTGCCTTATGCCTTGATTGGACCAGCTGAGAACACTATGTTTATTCAAGCTGTGATTGTTTTCTTTCTCACTTAAAAAATTTGTATGTTGTGGCATTTAATCATTTCATGTTTAGCAATAATTGATATTTTTGTTAAATGGGTGAGAAGTCCATTCACACACATTCTACTTTGATATTAAAACCCACATAACATATATTTTTTTAAAAAAAAATACATCTCAGTGAAAGAAGATACATGGCTATCAAGTAACATCATTCTGTGAATAGTTTTCAAACTTACATTCTTTTTTCACTTTTATTACTTGGCTCTTGGACTTTCTAAAGAGCCTATCAAAGGGTAATGTTTCCTTCTCTCTCTCTCTTTTTTTTTTTTTTTGTTAATTTTCTTTTCTGCTTCAACATTCGCCCCTTCCCTCTATATCCAGTTACCCAGAAAGACCAAGACTAGGCACTTAAACAAGAGACCTCAAAAAGCCAAGGCAAGTCAACCCAAGATTAGCAGGCTTCCTCCAACATCCCCCAGAGTCTGGATGCTAGTGTCTCCACTCAGAGCCTTGTAGTAAAAGCTGGTGTAGAATAAGATAGTTACAGAAGCTGACCTCGGGAACCTATCCCCAGATGATGTACATCTGCCATCTGCTATGCAATCTGTAAACCTAAGGTCCAGGGGCATCTCAGAAAACAGAATGGAAAGGCTCTAAGGCCAGAGGACCAGGATACGTGTCCACAGTACTCAAATGCACAAATTAAACCATAGGTATTGCTAATAAGTTAGGAATTAACAACTTCTATGAGTAAGGAGAAAAATGTTTTCAAATCAATTAGATTAGTTCATGCAATGCAATAAATTTGCTAATGTATATAGTAAGAACAGTATTTGATAGAAAAGACAGATCATCTCATTTTATTTAATATTTTACAGGAATTGTCTTTTTCATAGTTTTCTATATATATAGTACGTGTATATATACACATACATACATACACACACTAATACACACACATGGGTCTACCATATCCTTGACAATGAAAAGAATGATGAATTTCTTTTACTACTGACCACTTTATAAAATATTTTGAAAATTAAGAGTTTGTTGTTTGGTTAGTTGGTTGATTGAGTTTTTTGTTGTTGTTATTGGGGGTCATGGAGAATAACCCTACTATGAACTAAGTTGCTTAATTATTTCCTTTCTTTTTCCATGTGTAGCTATGCACTACACTATATAGTGTTCTTAGAACAGCATATACAATGTAAGCAAATTTATTTGTTTAATTAAAATTGGTATATTGAGTAATGTATTTCACTGTGACATTTTCATTAGCATGTAAGCTAATTTATAAAACATATTTTATGCAATGTGAACTTCCTTTTGACATGTTTTAGTAACTCTGTGTTTTATTTGATGTACTATATACACTCATTTCTATTTGTTTCTGTTTATAGGAAGTCCTGGCTGAGCAAGGTTGGGAGTCCTAGTTCTCGCATCGACCGGGCCGACTTTTCTAACGAAAAAACAATCTCTAAACTGGAATACTCTAATTTTAGTATTCGATATTAATAAAAGAAAACGATCAGTTGCAATGCTTATATTATAGAAGATAAAACATATTCTTAGGTTTATAATAGTAGGAAAGTAGGATTAAAAATGGAAAGGTTTTGTTCTGGAATTATACATTACTGAAATGTCTGAAACTGAAAAACTTTACTCACCTATGTTTTAGCAAGCAGAAACTAAATATTATAAAATAAAATGTCATTATAAATTATCTAATATGAACATTCAAGTTAAATATTGTCTTATGGAGTCATTTATTTCAGAAAATATTACAGTATATGTTACTTTATATTACATTATATATGTTATTTGGCTAGACATAAAATAAAATTAACCATGTAAAATTACCTATGGATACTGTTGCCTAATTGACTTTTAAAGTCCTCTGAATAATAACTTACTATTAAGGTTGAGTGATTAGCCTTAAAAATTGTTAAAATAAATTCACGTGATGATCACCATAACCAGAAAGTACTAGCAATAGACAGTTAGTGTGTAAACTTCTCCTTAAACTCAAGCCTGGTTCAGTACAAAGTTGGACTTACTATCCTTGACTTCATTGTTCTGTAGTCTGAAGAGTGTTGTTGTAAAAATATAAAAAATAAAAGAGTATTGGTGTCTTTTACCTGCTAGGTCTGCTCCACAGTGTCCCAAGGTATCTGCTAGATATCTTGGCGGAAACACATCCCAGCCGCACACTTTCCTACACTCAAACCCTCACATAAAAGAACACACAACACAATAATCTTTGACCCAGTTGGTAATATATAATCGCCCACTCAAACATACAAAGACCGGTACCATCCACCCCTTAGGAGCATTGATAACAACCTGTAAATACACAGAGCAGAATTTTTTTTTTTAATCTTTATTAACTTGAGTATTTCTTATTTACATTTCGATTGTTATTCCCCTTCCCAGTTTCTGGGCCAACATCCCCCCTGACCCCTACCCTTCCCCTTCTATGTGGGCTTCCCCTCCCCATCCTCCCCCCATTACCACCCTCCCCCCAACAATCACATTCACTAGGTGTTCAGTCTTGGCAGGACCAAGGGCTTCCCCTTCCACTGGTGCGCTTACTAGGCTATTCATTGCTACCTATGAGGTTGGAGCCCAGGGTCAGTCCATGTATAGTCTTTGGGTAGTGCCTTAGTTTGGGTAGTGCCAAGCTCTGGTTGCTTGGCATTGTTGTTCATATGACATGAAAAAAAAAAGATTCTGCTCTGTGTATTTACAAGTTGTTATCAATGTTCCTAAGGGGTGGATGGTACCGGGCTTTGTATGTTTAAGTGGCTCGAGACCCCCTTCAAGCTCTTCCAGTCCTTTACCTGATTCCTTCAACGGGGGTCCCGTTCTCAGTTCAGTGGTTTGCTGCTGGCATTGGCCTATGTATTTGCTGTATTCTGGCTGTGCCCACAGAGCAGAATCTTAATGTCACCTGCCATGGCTTCTCACCTGCTCCTCTTCCTGTCTCTCCTTTTTCCTCTAGTCTCCTCCTCTTCCTTCAAACTTCTCTCCCGCCCATCCTTCCTTCTCCTCCAATGATAGGCCTCCTTCTATTCTGTACCTGCCGGTCACCTGTATTTTACAAATTCAATGGGGAGGTGGTTCTGGTGAGGTCACCTGAGTTCTGAGTATGTGACTAGGCAGCTGTCCTTGGGGCAGTGGAATTAGCATCAAAATACAGATAACTTCAGGGCAAACCACAACACTTCCCCCTTTTTGTCCAGTTAAGAAGCCTTTTCACTTATATATAAATTGAGTACAATTATTACCATTCTACAATTTATAAAGCATATGATATTCTCAGCACCCAGTCCATCACTATATCAGTTAAACAGAACATTTAGTTATCCATTCCAGCTTAAGAAAGGCTTACAATCTGTATTATATCTTGGCTAGCTTGTATACTATCTGATAACTATCCAATAAAATATGTATATTTAGAGTTAAACAGCCTGATAGGCTATGAGACTATAATGTATTCAACCTCGTCAGAAATCTGGGAATGACCAAATATCTATACACATAGGAAGACTAACACACCTTTCAGAATGAGAGGTTGTAGAGACAAAACTCCACTAGCACAGTCCCCTATTAGCAACATGTGAGCACAAGTCTTCAGCCTTCTGGCCCAAGATCAACTGACAGACTCTTGAAATTCAGATTTTGAAGGGCTGATCACCCAGTGTTGGCAGAGTTTAATCAGTCAACTATTCTGCATAATTTGTCCTTTTCTGGACAGTATTAGTCTGCAGATGAAACAGGCAGTTTTATCTAATGTCTGCCTAGCCACAAAGTGTTGCCTCACCTGGAGGTAGAGATGTTCAAATTCTTCGTTAAATCCACCAAAGGGGAACTGTTAGGAGCAGATATGTCTCAACAAAAGATAAATAACTTTAAATCTCAAATTTTGTGGATTTCTGACGTTTTTGAAAACCATCTATCTATATAAGACAATCTGGACTGTTGTCTTTATACCTTAATAATATCTTGAAAGTTCTCTCACAAAGTCAGTAATATGTTTGCTATTTGGCCCTTAATTCAACTGTGTAATCAACTCAGAAGTTTGTAATGACATCAATAGGACTGGATCTAAACCTTGTACTTTTAAACTTTTAACAAATTCTATATCAAAGCAAAAATGTGATTTTAGCTTAGTTAACAAATGAGATTACGACTGTATAACTCAATCTACCTAATTCCTCCCTGTTAAATTGCAACCATTTCTAAATTCCTCATAAAAACAACTTTAGAATAACTACTTTCAGCCCCCCAAAGTCCAGGGAATTGGGGCGACGACTCCTCCATAATTTCTTCAAGCTGTACATGGGCGTTGAGATATCCTTCTGGTTAGGGGGTAGGAAGAATTAAGCAAATGCTGTAGCCAATGTGTCCTGATTGGACCCAGCTGAAAGTCCTTGAGACCAGGAATCCAAGTAGGCACATTCTGCAAAATACAACTCTCAAGACAAAAGGTTAGAATCGAGATATCTTTTTATTTGATTCTCCAGAATAAATTTTTCAGGTGGTCTACCCCTATCAAATCTGATCAGTATGACTCTGTGAGGTTTCCAGAGCCTAATCACACTTTTTAAAAACACAAAGACAAAATCTTTCTCCCAAAATACTGTGTTCCTTAGTCTGAAACCAGAAAAGCTTGTATCTTGCACTCTCTCCCAGAGTAATAATATAACCATAAAACTCAAAGTCACACCCATCATGAAGACTAAACAATTTTTTAAAAAGGAAGTAAGCTAAACAATGAGCCTGATAGGCTTTTGTACTCTATGATATCAGGAAATGAACCCAAAATTTCCATGGAGCCCACATTAAGAGAATTCGAGCTTCCTGTTTTGGTAAATATCAAAAGTAACCACAAACCCTTGCTAGCCATATGGCCTTTAGCAGGGTAATTCATAAAACAAGCCAAATACCTTCTATCAATCCCAATATCAATAAGCAACATATCAAACCAGGACTTTTGCCCAAAATATCTCAATCTTAAGCTCTCTACCTGGAGCCACAGATTTTTATTTAACCTTAATAACTTCTATAATATATGTCTGCAATAGACATTCACTCACAACTCTCTACTTGGAGGTAGTGACTAATTTTTCCCTATCTAAGTTCTGAACGGAGGATGAAAATCCCCACCTGATTCAGATAATCTCTTTACTCTCTTCTTTCTAAAAACAAACTTAATCACCTTTTAATAATACCTGTAATAAAGAAGTAACTTTGTCTAACTAGGATTTCAACCCAAAATTCCTATGTTAAAAAGAATATGAGTATCCCGAAAGACTTTCTAAACAACTTTCTTTAAAAAGCAGCTTTAATCTCAGAGCTGCCACTACTTATCACACAGCAGGGGACAGGACAGCCTGCCAGCCCAGGAGGCCTCCCTGTTTCTTTGTTTGAATTCCTGCGCTTAAGATATCACATGACTTAACCATCTGTTGTTGTAAAAATATAAAAAATAAAAAAAAAAAATAAGGTTATCTTTTACCTCGCTAGGTCCGGCACCACGTTGCCCCAAGATATCTGCTAGATATCTTGGCAGAAACACATCCCAACTCCTCTTCGGCCCAGTGTCTCCTGCTGTCGCACACTTTGCTACACTCAAATCTCACATAAAAGAACACACAACACAACAATCTTTGACCCAATTGATAAGATATAATTGCTCACCTAAGCATACAAAGCCCAGTACCATCCATCGCTTAAGAACATTTGTAACAACCTGTAAAGGTACAGCATGGAATCTTAACATCATCTGCCATATTGTCCTGCCACGGCTTCTCTCTCCCTCTCTCCCTCTCTCTCTCTCTGGGAACCAATCCTATCACTGAAAGCCTTGCCTGGTTACAGAAGATGGAAGTGGTAGTGTAGAATTTGGGAAAGCGGTCGACCGATGACTAGTCCAACTTAAGGCCCCCACTAGTACAAGAGGGAACTGACACAAGTGACAGGGGAAAAAGCAGTGAAATAATCCCTAATAATATTCTGCTATACCCATAGATCTGTGCCTAGCTCAATTGTCATCAGAAGGGCTTCATCTAAAACTGATGAGAGCAGATACAGAGACCTGCAGCCAAACACTAGGCAAAGCCAGGGGAATCCCAAAGAAGAGCAGGAGGAAGGAATGTAGGAGCCAGCGAGGAAGAGGATGTCAGGAGAACACAGTCTTCAACTAAGCAGGGCTCACAGGAGCTCACAGAGACTGAAGACGCAATCATGGAGCCTGTATGGGTCTAAGCTGGGTCCTTCGCATGGGTTATGGTTGTATAGCTTGGTGTTTTCATGGGACTCTTAACAGTGAAAGTGGGAAGTGTCTCTGACTCCCTTTTTGTTCTTGGGACCCTTTTTCCCCTACTGGTTGCCTGCCTCGTCCAGTCTTGATATGAGGGTTTGTGCCTAGTCTTATGGTAACTTGTTATGCCATACTTAGTTGATGTCCCTAAGAGACATGCTCTTTTCTGAAGAGAAATGGAGAAGGACTAGATCTGGGGAAAGAGTAGGAAAATGGGGGACTGCAAGGAGTGGAGGGAGGGAAAATTGATTGGGATAAAATGTATTATAGAAGAATAAATTTAAAAAATAAAGTAAAATTTCATTTCATTTAAAAAAGAAAAAAGAAAGACAAACAGAAGGAAAACTGCCATCCTATCTGTGAAGCAGATTCCACTGCTATATATGTATGGCCCAAGGCATGACCTGTACCTACAAGTCTGTATCCAGGCCTCTCCTCTACCTGCTGCATGGTATGAATTGAGAGAAGTAAGTAGACAGAGGGTGTTTGTTAGCTTGAAAAGTTCATTTGTGGGTTATAATAACATATCACATATACATAAGACAGTGCAATGTTGGAAAATGACATTCCATATAACCTAAAAGAAAAGAAATGCATCACTATTATTTGAAACTAACATCATAAGTTAAGGGAGCATCGTATTATGACTATGGAGAAGATACATGCTGGATCTTCATTGGGTAAAAGAGAAGCAGAAATGCTGAGACCTAAGGGAGCAAAGGATTATCTCTTGGAAATGGCCAAGAAGCTGCCCTTCTCCTAACTCACAAAGACCTGTACCTTTCTCCCTGAAGCACCTCTAGGGATGGTGAACCCTCAGAGGGGATAAATGGCATGCTAGAATTAGGGACTCCCAACCCTAATGATATTCCTATCCCCAAAGTACTACCAAACATCTACAAACATGCACTCAAGACAAGAAGGTGCTTTCTCACCTTAAGGCATCATGTGTGTTCCTTCTGTGAAAAAATGCAAAACACCATGAAAAAACAAACAAACAAATTCCTAGCTCTCAGACAGCTTGAGGATCTATTTAGTTTAGAAAGTGGAAGATAGATATGTCTTCATATTCATGTTTGAAATAAAGATCTGTACTTCTTTAGGAATACTGGAATACATAGGAAGGTTTTAACATGGATACGTGATCAAATGTGACACTGATACATGACTTTTAATTTATATCCTTTAGTAGTTCTCTTATCTCTTTAAAAAATTGCACTTTGCTGAAACAATCTTACATCTGCATAAAGTAAACCATACTAATGAGTGCATTCTTCTTTTTTTTTTTTTTCTTCCGGAGCTGAGGACCGAACCCAGGGCCTTGCACTTGCTAGGCAAGCGCTCTACCACTGAGCTAAATTCCCAACCCTAATGAGTGCATTCTTGGTTGGATATCCCAGATGCATCTTTTATATTCAAAGTGCATGTTTATTTCTAATTTCCCTGATAGATTCTGAAAGTAACAACAAATACAGTCTTTCTCCCTTTTTTCCTTTGCTCATTCCCCTCATCATTCTTCACAAATGTTAGATGTTGTCTGGAGGAAGATTAGAAGATTCAGTAGATCCATTGTTTTAGAGATGGAATTTCTATTTTAGACTGTTCTAAAATGTAAGAATTACCATTATTTTACTCTGCAAGCACAAAGGCACAATTTCTACTAAATTTTTTACAGATCGATCTGGATGAAGAACATGCATACAAAGCTCTATTAAGAAATCTGCACAAAGAGTATATTGTATGCTATTTCTTTGGGAATGTAGTGTAGATATCAACGCTACAGAGGGGAAATACATGGAGCAGAAATATCTACAGGAGAGATGATTTTTCAAGGAAGTAATAGAAGAATCAGCTATTTCTTTTTTATTGGATTTTTTTATTTATATTTCAAATTTATATTTCCCCTTTCCCAGTTTCCCATTCATAAATCCCCTATCCCATCCCATCCCCCTTCTTCTATGAGGGCATTGCCCCCCAACCACCCACCCCTTCACACATTCCTGCCCTGACATTCCCCTACCCTGGGGGGGTCCAGCCTTGGCAGGACCAAGGGCTTCCCCTACCATTGGTGCCCAACAAGGCCATCCTTTGCTACATATGCAGTTGGAGCCATGGGTCTGTCCATGTTTACTCTTCAGATGGTAGTTTAGTGCCTGGGAGCTCTGGTTGGTTGGTTGGTATTGTTCATATGGGATTGCAAACCCCTTCAGCTCCTTCAATTCTTTCACTAACTTCTCCAATGGGGGCCACATTCTTAGTTTAATGGTTGCCTGTGAGCATCCACCTTTGTATTTGTCATGTTCTGGCAGGAGAAAGTTATATCAGGCTCCTGTCAGTATGCACTTCTTGGCATCAGCAATATTGTCTGGATTTGATGGTACATGTGCTGGATCCCCAGGTGGGGCAGGCTCTGAATGGCCATTCCTTCAGTCTCTGCTCCAAACTTTGTCTCCATATCTCCTCCTATGAATATTTTTGTTCCCCCTTTTTAGAAGGACTGAAGCATCCGCACTTTGGTTGTCCTTAATGTATACCATGGGAGAAATGAAAATCCAGAAAACAAGAATACCTGATGCTAACAAAGGCCTTTTTGGCTGACCATAGAAACTGCCCAGTTTCCTTGGATTCCCAAAGCCTGAGAACCTCTGGGTCCCTATTTCAAATCTGGAAAGAGGGTTACTGGACCTGAACCTGCCCAAGACTGTGTAAGCCACCTCAACCACATCCAAGATGCCATCAGGAGGTACTTTGGGGTATTGACTGCCCTTATGTCCTGCTCCCTTGGTCTGACCACCAACATCTCCATCAGTTATCCTCAGGTAGTCGTCACAGTATCAGAACAATCTATCTTTCTCTGGATACTGAGGCCACTTTTTGAGTCCTGACAGTTTTGGGGGATACACCCTTCCTTGCCCACACCTAATGTCAGGGTAGGGGACACTTTACCAGCCTTACCAGTCCCCACGACTCAGCTGTATCTTTAGGGGTATTCCCTTTACCCACTCCTTCCCAGTGGTACCAACCTGTCTGGTCCCCTTGCTGAGAAGGGACCTCACAGCCAAAGTGGGAACCTCTATTTTTTTCATTTCAAGGTGAGGCTTGACCCCAGACTCACCTGCCATTCCCATCCTCCTTCTCCTCAAAAATCACACAATCTTATTCATCTCTTCCTTACCAACTGTCCAGGTGGATCTATGGGTATGGAACACCCAAAAAACTTCTATAGTTAGACACCACACCCTTCCCACATCATTCAACAATAAAATCTTACCAATGTATCACCCAGGCTTAATACCCACTTTCTCTTCAAAGCCTCTGATCTTTGACCAACTCTAAAAAAGGTCATCTGAATCCACTTCTTCTCATTTCAACACTCCCATTCCTGAGGTTAAAATTTCCAATTGGTTCAGGTTCTCAGCCTCCCCAATTCAGTAGTGGTTCCCCTTCATCCTATAGTACCCAACCCCTGTCCTCTCCACCATACCTCAGAGACCCCCCATTTCTCTGTTCTAGATCTCAAGGATGCTTTTTTCCCATTCCACTTGGTCATCAGTCAAAAAATACCTTGGCATTTTCTTGGACTGACCTTTTAATTTCTTGTTGTTGAAGTCCAATTTTAATCCATGGTTGTCTGATAAGATACAAGACCATATGTCAGTTTTCTTGTATCTCTTGAGGCTTTGTGACCGACTATATGGTCAATTTTGGAGAAGGATTCATAAGGTGCTGAGAAGAAGGTATATTCTTTTGTGTTTGGGTGAAATAGACTATAGATATCAGTTAGGTCCACTTGATTCATAATGTCTGTTAGTTTATTTGTTTCTCTGTTTAGTTTTTGTCTGATGGCATGTTAGTGGGTGAGAGTGGGGAGTTGAAGTCTCCCACTATTAATATGTGGGGTTCAATGTGGGATTTAAGCTTTAGCAATGTTTCTTTTACAAATATGGGTGCCCTTGTGTTTGGGGCACAGATGTTTAGAATTGAGATATCATCTTAGAGATTATTCCTTTGATGAGTAGGAAGTGTCTTTCCCTGTCTCATTACTTTTGGTTGAAAGTCTGTTTTATTAAATATTAGAATGGCTATTCCAGTTTGCTTCTTGGGTCCCTTTGCATAGAAAACTTTTTCCAGCTCTTTACTGTGAAGTAATGTCTATCTGAAGTATGTTTCTTTAATGCATCAGAATGATATGTCCTGTTTTCACATCCATTCTGCATCTTTCTATTGGGTAGTTGAGTCCATTGATTTTGAGAAATATTAATAACCAGTGGTTCTTTATACCTGTTATTTTGATGGTGATGGTGGTGGTGGTGGTGTGTGTCTACTTCCCTTATTTTTGCTGGTATGGAATTACTTATTTCCTGTGTTTTCTTTAATGTAGTTATCCTTCTTGTGTTGGAATTTCTCTTCTAGTATTATCTGTAGGGTTTGTGGATATTGTTTAAATTTGGTTTTGTCTTGAAATATCTTGTTTTCTCCATCTATAGTGATTGAGAGTTTTGCTGGGTATAGCAGTCTAGGTTGACATCTGTGGATTTTTAGGGACTGCAAGATATCCCAGGCCCTTTTAGGGGTTTCTGTGTTCCTCTTTTAAATGCCTCTAACTTGTATGAGTGTATTTTCCTATATTTCTTTAAGACATTTATTCATTTCCTCTTTAAAGGCCTTTATCATCTTTTATAAGATTGAATTTAAGATCGTGTGTGTGTGTGTGTGTGTGTGTGTGTGTGTGTGTGTGTGTGTCATAGTGCACATGTAGAGGTCAAAGCACAACTTTGTGGTTCTTTTCTATCATATGAATCCTGGGCCTGAAACTGGGGTCACCAGGCTTAGTAATAAGCACCCTTATGTGCTGAGCCATCTCATTTTCCATTAGTTTCTTTATAACAATATTTTAATGGAATAAATCTAGATAGGATTATAAATAAGACATGACCTCTCATCTCAGGGGCATAATGGGTTATTCTAAAGGAAAAAAAGAAAGTAGGTCAAAGTGTTGAATCTTTCATTCATTGTCTGTATTAATTTTAGCAGAAGAGATTTTGTTTTGTGGTTTTATACCATTTAACAAATATATCACTAAACAGAAAACACAATCAGATGAATTTAAGTTGAGGCAGAGAAGTCATACAATAAATGCTCTGGGGGTTGGGGATTTAGCTGAGTGGTAGAGCGCTTGCCTAGCAAGTGCAAGGCCCTGGGTTCGGTCCTCAGCTCCGAAAAAAATAAAATAAAATAAAATAAATGCTCTGATTTGTCTATGACCTCTGTCTTACTAGCCTTCACCCATACTAATTTGTTTGAATTTAGCAACAGTAAGGAGTCTCTTCAGGGGCCGCATTAGGGCTTAGTGTTCAGCATGCACAACACATCTGAGGTATCAGCATAGTCTATTCAGGCTGTAGCTTACTCTGACTAAAGAAGGAATGCCAACACTCCATCATTCTATTGTTTTGTCAGTAGCTTAAAAGCAGGGTGCTGGGAATTTCTGCTATTCTCTGATGTCAGCAAAGCAAACCTTGGCAACATTATCTGTTCTGAGCTGTCAATCCATAGCACATCATAGGATTTAATCCAATATGGGTGTTCATGAGTATCACTGCCATCCACACATTCAGAGTCTATAAATGTAAGTTAAGTCCTGCCTTAATACCCTTTAGAACTAACAACATCACTACTTTTTGCAGCCATGTGCAAAGATAAAACTTCAGTATAAGAAATGCTATTCATATTCACATTCTGAAACATCTCTTGAAAATATGTCAAAATTGATCGTTTTGTTGCTAATTGTGTCTTTTAAAACCACAAAGGTCATTGTTTTAAAGTAGAGGACATAAATACTGGCTATCCCTGAGTAGCCCACAGTTTAGAAAATAAAATATTGACAGGCACATCTCAAGTAAAACTGTAAGGCAATGATAAATAGATGCAGCTATAGACTGCCATCAGCATGGCATGAATCTCAAATGAAGGTATTGCTGGATAAATCCGGAAGGCTTTAATGGCCTGGAGTTTTCTTCCCTCTAATTATGTTCCTGGAGGAGAAAAGGTCCCCTAACCAAACAGTACTCCTTATTAAAGGACTGCATGTACTGCTGCTCGTGCAGGCTTTGTCTCCTTTGTAGCCTCGAGAATCACTGGAACAAGCTAACCCCTATTAGAAACCTGAAGCCATTCCATCCTCTTAACACCTTTGCACAGCCTCTGGTTGTTCATCCAGCTCTTATGTACGACCCCCAAATAGTGACCTCTTCTATACCACTACTAGAGTATGTGACTATAAACTGAGCCAGTCTCATCTGCCCAGTGCCTACAAGGCATGTGTTTGACTGTCCCATAACTCCACAGTAGGAATCTTTCATTCACCAACAGGGCAACAGAGACTGTTGGAATCAGGACTTATCTCTTCACATTGTAACAAGTTTAGGGTAAAGATTCATAGCTTAAACATCTCTCATAAAGTAGGTTGGCCTGAATGGAGAACAGTATTAGGGATTTGGTTTTGCATGTAAATTCTGTCTTACTTCTAGAATTCTTTGTCAAATGATTGTATGAACTAGAAATTACAGTCAAATAGCAAACAAAGCTCTGATTTCCTTAGCTGGGCAAGAACTCAACTCAAGATGAAGAGATGAAAGGCTCTGAGTTAGGGGAGGAGTGAAATGAACGGTCAAACTTTTCTTCTGTGGCCTGCTCTCCCTGACACTAGTAGACAGAACTAAGATGGTGGGGCAGGGTAAGACATTCCTGCTGATAATCCTTTTAGAAAGTACAGGGTGAGGGTGTGTGCTGCCTCTGGGCTGGTAGTACTCTCTATTAACACAGTCCCTATCAGAGTCCAATGCTGCCAAATTTACTATCAAGTTTGTTTCCAATAGATAAAGTAGCCAGGGGCTGGGGGTGTAGCTCGCAGCTTTGTTCAGTCTCTAGCACAGCATCAAACTCTAGGTGATGGTATAGACCTATAATCTTAGAGCATGGAAGGTCGAGGCAGGAGTATGAAGGCCACATACAATAAACAATAAAAGTATAGACCTCAAACAATAAAAGTATAGGTGGTGAGGGAGTGCTAGGAAAAGGAGCCCTAATTTCCTCCCAACACAACTAAGGCTAAAGCAGGTTTCTTTCCCCCAACCAATATTGAAAGCATTCGAATCAGGTTTAATCAGATCAGCAGAGTAAAGCTGGAATGAGTACTGTTTGTGTGAAAAGAACACATCATCTAGATCGAAGATGATCTGGAGATGTGTGACCCTTTCTGGGAAGTTCAGAAGAGGCTGAACAGTGGCCAAGAGAATAGATAAAGCCTGTGGGAGGAAGCAAAAACAATTTTTTGCCTATCACCAAAAGCCTTAGGATATCTAGAAACTATAACTCCTTGAGAAAAATTCCAGAAATAGAGAGATAACCATGGGCCAGTAGAAAAAGAGAGTATTGTGTAAAACTTCATTTACTCAGGAAATAACCACTGAGACCAGTACTATTCCTGGAGCTGGGCCCAGTAAGGACAAAAGAGACCCGCTAGGCTGAAGACAGCAGCTGGTTATGAACAATGAATGACATGTACTGTTTACCAGGTAGCACACCAGGGCCTCCATGCCCGAGCTTCCAGAAAACTCTATGAAGAAAGGTCTGTAGTCAGGATCAATTGGCAGATAAGAAAATACCTAAAAGTTGTTGTTTAAAGGAACCAGTGTGTACCCACTATGATGAATGAGAAGAAAGGAGAAATATTAAAAATATAGAACAAGGTTTCTGTCTGTATCGCATTTAAACAAAACAAGCATAAATTTATTCAGAGAAAGTAAACATAAAAAGTTTGGAGAGCAGTAATCATGGATTGTAACACAAATCTCAAATTACCACATATGAACAAAAGTGATAGAAAAGTTTGTGGCAGCTGCGAATTATGCCTAAAATGAAATTATATACCCTCCATGTATTTTAAATAACCTCAAGCATTCATTAGAAAAGTAATATACTTAGAATTATTATATATCCCTACTCTGTTCTCATCCAAACTAATGAAACCCATATTGAAATTAAAACAAAAGTCTAAAATGAGCTATTTGGGCCTACCTTTTATATGGAGAGATAAATATGAGTCTGAAGTAGATTATATTGGGAGGGGACTATCTTCAGCCTAAGATTCTTGTAGAAGTGATAATTTAAAATGAGCATTAGTGACAAGTTCAGCAAATAAATAGAACCTAAAATATAAATAATAAGGAAATGCTAGTTTTGCAGGGCAAATGCCGGTCAAAGTACACATCAGTGGACACAAACATGGGGAGCCCTCACTGTGAGGTTAGAATACTAGACCAGCCTACATTCGACTGAATAAATGATATATGTTCTTCAAGCCAGTGTCTGTTCTGCAGCATTATCTTCCCAGCCAAACTGTGGGTGCAGCAGAGGCTGCTCACAAAAGATCATCCCAGCATTTCTTGCAGAAGGTCAACATTCTGTCATAGAAGGAGTGGGGAGTCGCAGATCTTGGCAGGAACATTCATATGCAGTTCTGCCCTAATTGCTCATTGTCTGGAAAAGGAGCCAGAGAACATAGGCTGGGAAGGAATAGGGAGGAGGGTTTCCTCTCTAAGGCAATGTGGGACTCATCATCCCTGCTAGGTACAGACCTTGGGGCTGCTCCAGCCTGTAACCCTCAGCCACTGCTCTGTAAATCTAATGGACTCGTTGTTCCCATCAGGGGGAAGTCTGGTGGAATCAAACCTTGGTTTGTCTGTCCTTGGAACCTTGAAGAGAGGGGTGTTACTTACATGCCCCTAGGAAAGCAGTTTTGTAGCAATTTCGCAAAGCTATTTCCCATGGAACTATTTCCTAAACTTTACCCAACAGTCAGGTTAAATGATGACACCCCAGTGGACAGTAAAGTGAGAGCCTCAGAAGGGTCAGGTTTTCCAGTGGCCTCAAGAAGAACAAACAGGGCTGAATCTTACGGCCAATTATTAAATCCTTATCTGCTGGAAGAGAAAGCAACAGAAAGAAAGAAAGAAAGAAAGAAAGAAAGAAAGAAAGAAAGAAAGAAAGAAAGAAAGAAAGAAAGAAAGAAAGAGGGAGGGAGGGAGGGAGGGAGGAAGGAAGGAGGAAGGAAGGAAGGAAGGAAGAAAGGAAGGAAAGAAACTTAAATCGGGATGCAGTTCATCTCAGGCTTATTATAAGAGAATTAAAATTGTGGCTGAGTTTCCAAATTCTGGAGAGACATATAAACTGCAGTAATTAACATCAGCCTGACACACAATATATAAAGGGGGAGAATGGGATAGAATAATGGTTTTTAAAACTGGTAGAAGCTTAGTTTGCAGTAGGAGAGTAGGTTGATATTTTTATAGGTGAGGGCTGGCACAGGATGGGTCAAGGCCCATAGTTGGACAGTAAAAAGTAAGATGGGAACAAAGTTTTTGTAAGGTGGGGAAGAAGAGAAAAGGGAAAAGAACCAAGATGGAGACAGAGAAGGACGACCCAGATCCGTGTGGCCTTAAATGGCCATGGGTTGTTATGAATATTTCTTAAGGGATGGATTTCTATAGGCCAATTTATCTTATCTAGGTGGGCGGTTTATATCTTTATCAATTGGTTGTGAGTTTATTGTGTGGACGTATTGTGGATTGATAATTTAACATATAAATCTGTTGCAGTATAATTAAAAAGGAGCATGACCAGTTCCCACACGTCACTGCTCCACACTGGGCCCCTGGTACTCTCGGACCTGGGCGAATGCTCCACTCCCATTTCTAGTCACCCTGGCCAGCCCTGGTCAGCTGGGAACTCTGGTCCCAACTACCCAGTAATATCAAGACTCAACAAACTGTAACCCAACAACCAGATTTATATGTTAAATACTCAGTGTAGAATACATCCACACAATAAACTTACAACCAATCGATAAGGATATAAACTGCCCATCTAGATAAGATAAATTTGTCTACAGAAATCCATCCCAGCAACCTTGGCAATTCAGGACCACTGGGATCTGGGTCATCCTCCTCCTTCTCTCCCCCCAACCCCACAAAATCTTTGTCCCTACCTTATTCTTTTACTGTCCAATCTTGATCGAATTTGTGCCAGCCCTCACCTGCATAATGACATTAACCTGCATAAATCTGATTGCTAACTTACGGCTTATTGAGTCTTGATTTTAACAGGTTGCTGGGAGTTCGTACCATAACCATTAGGAGGCAGATGCTAGAAATGTAAACAGAGCAGAACCAGAGAGCTGAGGGAGGTTGGCCACCGCAGGGACCAGGGGGTGGATGCTGGGAGTGTGGGTAGAGTCCATGGCAGGGAGTTGCAATAGGCCAGCTGATTTTACCATTTTACTGGGTTGCTGGAACCAGAGAGTTCCTGGCTGGCCAGCCAGGAGAGGGAGGCTAGCAATGGGGGCAGAGAAACCTCCGGGGCTAGAAGTAATGTAATGTGGTGCCACATTGGAACCAGCTGCCGCTGAGATGAAGGTACCCGCAGATGCCATGTGGCCCTACAGTGCCGGCACTAGTTCAGGATAAAAGACTCCTACATTTAATAATTACCACAACATAGGAGTTTCAGATAAACTATAGTATCAGTCAAGCAGCTCCCTTTCTTCTCAAAGCTCTCAGCTGTAATTCTTTAGGCATGCTTATCCTTCCAGCCAATTTTTTCTCAATAAAATCTTGTTATCTTTTAACTTTACTTGTGCTACAGAAGAAAAGTATCTATCCACCCATATCAAAATAGTCACTACTGTTCACAAGCGCAGTGGCAAAGTCTCAAACTGTGGCATGACATAAAGTTACCAGCTGAAGTCCTGGCCTTTGCAATTGCATACTTGTTCTTGTATTGTTCCTGCTTCTACTCAGCTCACCACAGCACCTGTCCATTCATCAGAGCTCACTGTGAACTCAGACATCCCACAAGTGGATGCAGCACGCTTAATTAACCCTTTGCAGCCATTACCAAACAGCTATCAATCTCCACTGTCACAGCCATTGGGCCTCAGGTCTCTACTCACCATCCATTTATCACACAATTTGATTTTAATTTTCTAACTTTGTGATTAAACTGATTTAAAACTGAACCTTACGACACAGTACTCCTAATCTTTCCAATCTAGGCTACATGAGAAAAGCCTGGCTCGGGAAAACATGTCCCATTGCTATTCCTAGGGTTTAGAGCAAGAGGTGGCGCATGTACATGAGAGGCCACGAGGTGTGAAAGGGAGAAAGTTGGCACAAAGCAAATGACGGCAGCTTTGCTTTCTAGATGGTCACCTTTCAGCCTAGTGATGGCAGTAAAGGTGGCAGGAAGAAATTTTATTGAGTGCTTACTTTGTTTGAGTTTGGGGTGTGGGTTTTTAAAAATACTTTATAACATTTTGTGTGGTTTTGCACATACCCAAGCTTGTGCCATGTTGTGTATGTGAAAGGCAGGGGACAATTTGTTGTCTGTATAGCACAGGCTACCCTGAAGCTCTGTAATCCACATGAGTTCAGATTCACAGTCCTCCAGCAAATGTTCTGAAAACTGCATGGCCGCTGGCCTTGAAGATGCCACCAGACAGCTTAGGCTAGACTTGAATCTTCTGCCTTCACCTCTTGATATTGGGATTAAAGGAATGCACCACTAAGTCCAGATCATTTTTTTTAATTAACGACCAAAATATTTGAAATTGAAGGCTGGAAGAATTTAAACAGCTTCTTCAAATTCACAAAACAAGGATTTCAAGACAGGTCTAATCTCAAAGTTCAATAAATAATAGTTCTCCTGCCCTGGAAATTACAGAGATGGCAAGACGCACCATCAAAGAATGGGCTCTAAGTCAATTTAATGGGTAGGTGTTAAAGACTTAAGTGTTCAGCTTAAAAGAGCATTTAATTACCGTGTTTAAAATGTGGAGATTCTCTAAGGAATACAAAACATTTTTTTCTGTGCGGCTACAAAAAAACCCTGAAAATTTAGAAGCAGTATAGATCTAACAGACTGTATAGTTTCCTATGAAGTAAATAAAATGAAAAATAACTATTTGCAAAAGAAAGGATTTTCTATGTCAATCTCATTCAAGGTTTTGTTTTGTTATTACAGAGTATATTAGTCAGGGTTCTCTAGAGTCACGGAACTTATGGAATGTCTCTTTATATTGAAGAAATTTATTTTGACGACTTAACAATCTGTAGTCCAATTAACCCAACAATGGGCAGCTGTGGATGGGAAGTCCAAGAATCTAGTACTTTCTCGGTCCTAGGACACTAGTTGATTCAGCTGATCTTCTGTAGAAGTAGGGTCCAACAGATGTGTTGGCAAGTAAATGCAAGCAGGTGAAGAGTGAATCTTCCTTCTTCCAATATCCTTAGGTCTCCAGCAGAGTGTGTGGTCCAGATTAAAAGTGTGTACCACCATAGCTGGATCTGAGACTTGCTGACCTTGAACTCAGAGATCTCTTACTTCAGTCTCCTGGGATTAAAGGCGTGTATTACCTTGTCTGGGCCTAAGCTTTGCATGACCACTATGCCTCAAGATCTCCATTCCAATTCTTGATTGTAGATCATTCTAGATATAGTCAAGTTGACAACCAGGAATAGCCATTACACAGAGACTTCATTTCTAGATCCTCAGGTCTCAGATAAATAAATAAATGTTTATTTATTCAGTCCAGAAAGAATAGGTCAGAATATAGAAGTTGCTCAGTAATTAGACAATAAGGTATTGTATCCACTGTGTGGAAGATGATCATACTTCAGGGATTCTTCAAGAATAACAGTTTAAAAAAAAAAAGCCTTAAAAAGAAACTAAGAGATATAAAATACCTTCAAAACTTCAGTGAACCCCAGCCTTTTGAGGATGGTAGGTAACATTCACAGTAGGATTCATTTACAAAATCCCCATTTAATACCTCCTCAAGAGGTCAGATATAGTCATTCTTTCAGGCAATCTGTACTACAGCACTCGATTTACCCATGACACCCAATGGCCTTTCATAGTCCTGCCCATCAGAGTCCAGCTTTTCCTTTGTCTTTGGGTTATTTATAAGATCTGTATAGGTAATTGTAGTTGGTATTATTTTTAAATGTACTTTGAGTCATGGAATCATAGAAGTAGCTAAATCCATCCAAGTTTATAAATGCAAGCTTCTTTCCTCAATATGATGAACTTCTAAACTACTCATTACTTCCTCAATGACCCGTGGATGGTAGTTTCATTTCCGGGAAGTTCACAAAAGGTTTTATTCTTTATTTACCTACATGACTATCACCATTCAAACAATGTTATGTATACGAAGAGGACTGTGTACCAGAAGTGATCTAATTTACCTAGGAAGTTCACCTTTTAAGAAATATAACGTCTTGGCCAGGCAATGGTGATACGCACCTTAAATCCCAGCACTTGGGAGGAAGAGACAGGCAAATCTGAGTTCAGAGCCAGCCTGGTCTACAGAGTGAATTCCAGGACAGCTAGTGCCAGACAGAGAAACCCTGTCTCAAAAACCCAGAGGGACAGGAAAGGAGGAAGCGAGGGAGGGAGAGAAGGAAGGAGGGAGGGCTGAAAAGAGGAAAGGAGGGAAAGGCATGGGAAGGAAAGGGAAGGAAAGGCATGGGAAGGAAAGGGAAGGGAAGGGATGGGAAGGGATGGGAAGGGAAGGGAAAGGATGGGAAGGGAAGGGAAGGTAACATCTCATGTCTCATATAGCTTTGAATTTGTTCTAGAGGAAGACTGGGGGATACTTTCCTCCCCATGGCTCACTTGAGTTAATCTAGTCTCAAAGATAAGCCAACACATCATTTATTTCCACTGCCTTAAAATTATTATGTTATAGTGCAAGTTTACTTTAGTAAACACCAGGTAGTGCATGTACTTAAAAAAAATCTATCTCACTAATCCATAAATATAGGAAGAATATTGGCAGCCAGCTTTTAATGAGTAAAATGGCCAAGTTCTATACTACATGTATATAAGACAAATAAGCTAACTGTTTTTTAAAAGTAGAATCCAGACTAGCAATTATTTGGGTCATGTGTTTGAGACCCTCCCCTCTATCATAAGCAAACTGCTGGAGAAAAGGAAGTGTGTCTCCCCCAGCTGCAGTTTTAATAAAAGGATGTGATATCACATCATTCAATATTTTTAGCCCTTTGTTGTCATTTAAAAAAATATCAACAATTTTGTTTCTCTAAAATTGTAGATGAGTGGTTGCTACCCTCCTGTGGTCCCACTCATATGCTATTAGCTCGATGTTTTTTAACTTGACACTGCTGGTAAATAGATGGCTTCGGATGATTCGTTGTTGAAAAGTATCCTGAATGAGACATCTGTCATTTAGGCTAATGGTCACTGACTTCCAGCAGACTGATTTGCATCTAAAAAAGATTGTAAGGATGGGAATCTGGCTACTCCTGTATTTATAACTGAGAATCTATAGCACAGAGAACTTGATGATTCTCTCCAAGTCATTATAAGGAAAAACTACCACTAGCAGTTCAGTGCTTTTCCTGTCAATAATTATCAAATCCATAATATGCAATGTCCTATAGAGAACACACCAAGGGTAATTACTGTTACATAGATATCACTGTGGCTTTGATATAAAATTTTTCCTGTTTGAAAGGTTTATATCCCTAAGACTGTGACTACCTTGTGGTAGGCGTGGTTTATTTATTTATTTTTCATATAGGGAGACGGTTCAGTGGGAAAGGATACTTTCTGTGTAAACGAAAGGAGTTCAAATGCTAGCCCTACATAAAAAAATAAGGCATGGCTGTATATGCCTGTAACCATAGTACTGAGGAGTGGACACTCACAGATCCTGGGAGCCTTCTGGCCAGCCAACACCCAAATCAGTGAGTTTCTTTCTGCTCAGTGAAAGACCCTGTGTCAAGGCAAGAAAGCAGGAAGGCATGGTAGAGAAAGATACATAGTGTGCTTCTCTGGTCCCTGCATGAATGTAAGACGACGCCTTCAATTTGCCCTGGTTTATATTGTATAGTGAACACACTCCCTTGGGCCTCCCCACCCTCTCCATTTTCTCACATCCTCACACTGTTGTTCTCTAGACTGTTTTATTTCTACTTTTGTATATATATATATATATATCTTGATCTTGCATCTATTTTTCTTTCAAACAACATAACCTCATTCTTCTTTATGACTGAAAAGTTCCATTGGCTTGTGACATGCAGGTCACATGGCTCAATAAAGCAGTACTAACAAATGACGAAGTATCTAGTAAGCTCTTAATATGCTGTATCTATTAAGCCATCTATACTTGACAGTAACCCTGGCTCTCTTAGGGTCTTATTGCTGCAACAAAACACCATAACCATAAAGCAAGTTGGTGGAGTAAAGGATTTATTCAGTTTACACTTCCACATCACTGTTCATCACCAATGGAAGTCAGGACAGGAACTCAAGCAGGACAGGAACCTGGAAGCAGGAGCTGATGCGGAGGTCATGGAGTGTGCTGCTTACTGGCTTATTTCACAAGACTGCTTTCTTATAGAACCCAAGACCACCAGCCCAGAAATGGCACCACCCACAATGGGCTGGGTCCTCTCCCCGCTTGATCACTAATTGAGAAATGCCTTACAGCTAGATCTCGTGGAAGCATTTCCTCAACTGAGGCTCCTTCCTGTCTAATGGCTCAAGCTTGTGGCAAGTTGACACATAAAACCGGCCAATTCACTGGTTGTTTTCGGATTTTGTGAATGAAGAACTTCGGGCTCTGAGATACTAAATGTCTCCCTTATGTACAAGCTAGCGAGAGATCAATCACAAGGCAAACAACGGTTGCTCCCAGAACCTATGTGAATGATCATTTTGGTGGTTGGGATAAAACTAGGTTCCTCTCTATGGATAGTGAGTCCAATGAATGCCTGGCTCAGTAGACATGCATGCCGCCCCCCTCCCTTCCTAGCTTTCCGATTTTCCAAGCCATTTCCCTCACATTTGGTTACCCATCACTCCCTATCCAGAGGCAGCACAGTCCACACTCAAGTAGGTAGGTTGCCCGATGTCAGATTTATCCACAATCTCTTCTCCCTGGCAGGACTTTAGGACAGAAGTACAAAGGTCAGCCTCCACCACCCCACATCTGTCCCAAGTGAATGTATATTTACAAACTGACCTTGGCTTCCCATGCTTATGCCTTATGAGCAGAGCCCAGTTCAACAGAAACATCTCGAATCCCATTTCCTTTCCTATACAGGAAAGCAGTTTTGTTATACGTGCCAAGAGCGTTTGGCTCTGGTAGTGGAAACTGGGAAGCCATGTAAAATGGAGTAAAAATTTCCATGCTTAAGGTGAAAGATGATTGTCCAGGTCTTTTCCCTGGAGCTTGAGCTTTTGGGGGAAAGAGCAGTGATTTAAGCTGGGAGTCTACCTAAGCCTGCAGTCCACTGAACCCACCCTGAACCCTTGCTCAGTCAGGGCAGATGCACAAACCACAAAGAGCCTTATTTGCAGAGGAGTGTCCCTTTGTTCTATTTTAAAGCTTGCTACCTATCTGGCGACAGAGTCTGTCAAAAAGTGAGAATCAGGACTTGCACAGCGCTTAAGAGCTCACCGAAAACAGGTTTCCCCAGGCAGCGAGGGAGGCCTGGAAGCCTTCCTTGCTCACTCCTCAAACCCAGCCGGGCTGACTCCCCGTTAGGGTTAGGGCTCTACAAGTTCAAACTCATTGTCCAACCTAAGGCTATAGTTAAAAACAAGGGACTCACGGGTTCTTTCCCTCCGGATTGAGGCCAGCGAAGCCCCGCTGCGAAAGCCCAACAGAGCACCCTCACTGCGCATGCGCACAGTTCCCAGTCGCTTGCAGTTTTTTCCTGTCGTTTCAGTTGCTTAGCAACACTGGAGTCACAGTGGCAGCGCTCTGGAGCCTCTTTCCTAGCAAGGGTAGGTCAGTGTTCTCTCTTGACACTCCTGGCTGCCACGTGCCAGGCTGGAGAGGGCCATGGAGGGAGAGGAAAAGCAGCAGTAAGTACCAGGGTTCAGCTTTCTGTTTCCCCTTCTGAAAATCATTTCCCTTCCTTGCAAAAGGTTAAGGGAGTGGCTCAGCACTAAGATCCAGGCCATATACTTCATCCAGTAGGTTTTCTCCCCTGCTTTCCAGGGTTTGAGTGTTTAGAGTACCTTTGGTTTTTTTTTTTCTTTTTTTTTTTTTCTTTTCGGAGCTGGGGACCGAACCCAGGGCCTTGCGCTTCCTAGGCAAGCGCCCTACCACTGAGCTAAATCCCCAACCCCCCTAGAGTACCTTTTTTTAAATGCAGCGTTTACTGAACATATACTGTGTGCCAGGGACTTTGTGCCTATCGACCGACTTATGATTCTTGAAGCCATCTTGAAATAATCACTCCTCATACCCCACATTTAACGCATCAGCAAATTCTGTCGACTCTAGTGTTGAAATTATCCAAACTCCACTGTTCATCTCTTCCTCTATTGTCCTCACCCGGTCTCAAGTACCGGCTTTTCGCGGATACAGTCATCACTTTGCTTCCCTAGTCTCTCTGCAGCCTTCTCAACACGCCTCTTTTCAAAAGGAAAAAAAAATTTTCCCACAGGGTACGTACAGTAAAGCCACGGCTCCTCCTATAAGAGTGCCTCCTATGCAAGCTACTTCCTCCTCCCTCCGTACCTGCTGCATCCCTCTGGCATCATTCTGGCACCTGCATTCAGCCACATGCAGTCATCTGTAGGGATCCTCAGAGTGACCCCCAGACATGTATCAGCATCACCTAAGAAGATGTAGAAACGAAAACCCTCAGGATCTCGCCACACGAAACACTGAATCAGAAACTCTGGAATCCCAACAATCTAGGGTTTGACAAGGCCCAGGTGGTTATAACGACCTTAGGTGACCTGTGAATGGAGATAGGACAGCCAGGAGGAGTGATGTGGTGCCAGGGACACTTGCTTCCATATTGGTCGTCGTCTTGTCAGAACAGTCGCTCTTATAGTAGGCCAGCTAGAGAACTGGTTGAAACAAGTTCCTAGGAACAAGCCTCAGAGCTTACTATTTGATAGGTTAAATTATACCTTCAGATTTGTTTGACCGATAATATTGGAGACCATGCTTCATGTCTAAGGACGGACACATTTCCGATAAGAGTTTTGACAGTGACAGTTGGCTCTGCTGCAATGTTCCTTCCTCAAATATCCTTAATTTGTCCCCATCCCTCCCTTTCTCTCTTCAGTCACCACCTTTACAATACCCTCCCCCAAAGGCAGCCTCTCCTCCCACATAACTGAATGCCTCTTCCTCCTTGGACATTGTCCTTACCATGTGGCACCATCTAACAGACTGTATGCCCCTTGTTTTTCTGCCTTCCCTAGAAGGTAAGCCCTGTGAAGACGAATTTTCATCTGTTTTCCTGATGTATACTCAGAGCCTCATGCAACACCTGATATGTAGAGACCCACTGAATAAATTAGCCAGCATTGCTCTTTCTCTCACATCAGTCATAATAACTATCGCTCTTTCATATAGACCAAGGAACGGAACCTCAGATATTAAGTGGCAGCGTTGGGGTTCCAATCCGAGACTGACTGTTTTTCATTTTGTTGCTATTGTTTGCATTGCTGGTACAGAGCCTAGGGTCTCAGGCACATTAGTGTTTTATCTGTACAAGGTGTTTCATTGTACAAAGATGTTTCTAGAGAATCAGGTATTTCACATTTATTTGTTCTCTATAGTAATCCACACTGTGAAATGCAGAACCAAGTAAATGCATAAATGTGTAAGCCAGCATCCACAGTCCTTTCCTTCAAGGATCTAATACAGATAGATTGTGTTGATGTCCAACCATGAGAAACAGATGGAGAAAGCAGAGACTAAGGAGTTCACAGCTGTAAATTGACCAGAAAGTTAGTTTTAAGTAAATACACAGATTTGGGAATGCAATAGAAACATCTTAGAAGATGTTTAGGCCTCTCCAGTAATCAGTTTTTCTAAATCCTTTGCAAAGTGGCAGGTTTTATTGTTACAAATCAAGGAAATGAGATCACAAAGAATGTAAATGGTGTTTTTAATGTGGAGTGGAGTGAGGGTTAAGGGTGTACAGCTAAAGCAAAGGCAGAGTGGAAAATAAGTCTAGTATATTCACCTGAAAGCATTTACCTAAGCTGATTAGAACACATTCACCTGAGTGTCAGGCAGGCAGTGATCAATGAACTAATAGTCCCCACTGCATGGAACTTACTGATCCATAAGGGTATTTCTGGTGCTTACAAAAGACAAAGAACCAGGTGCATGCAATTTGAGTTATAGTAAGAACCACAAAAGAATGTGCAAGTCTAAAGCATCATGGGGAGGGGAATCTAGGAAGTGTTTGGGGAAGTGAGGCTACCGAGCTTGGAAAGACCAGTGGTGCTGGAGAAGGATGAGCCTGAGCAGGTGCCCTGAGAAGAGAACTGAAAACAGGGAAGAGGCTTGAATGAGACTGAAGAGATTAGCTGGTTCAGTGCACACTCAATGTAATCAGGAGACTGGGTTTTACCATAAGTGTAATGGAAAGCTATTTGAGGTTTTTAACTGAGAAATTACAATAGAAGGGATGGGCTGGCTTCAATGTGAAGTAAGGTAGAGGGTATATCTTAAGAGCTGTGGATAAGGCAAAGCAGAACTACCCATTTGTCAGTATAAATCCAGAATCTTTGTTATTATTGTTCTAACCATGTCTTTATTTTTTTTTGAGGATACCATACAATGCATTTAGATCATCTTCCTGCCAGACCCACCCTTTCCTTCCTATCTACTAGCTTCGTGTGCTCTCACTTATTTCCTTCCTTCTCTTTTTTAACCCATTGAGTCCAATCTGTGTCACCCAAATACACATGGGTGAGGGGCCTGCCCTGGAGCATTAAACAAAGCCAAACAAAGCAAACAAACAACAAAAACAAAACCTGACTCTTTGAGCCTAGCGACTACCATTTACCAATAACCTCTTAGGTAGGAGTGGGACTTTGTATCCATTATAGCCCCTTCCATCCTGGGATTTATCTGGCTTGAGTGTGCACGGGTCTTGTGAATGCTGTCAGACTCACTGAATTCATATGTGTAACTCTTCAGGTGTGTTTGAGCAACAGTTTCCTTGTAGTCACCCAACACTGCTGGTTGTTGAGAGTCTTTCAAATCCCTGAGCCTTGAGTAGATGTCCCATTTAGGGTTGAGTATTCTGAAGTCTCTTCATCACTGCACATTGACCAATTGAGCCTCTATTAATTGCCTGCTATTGCAAGAGGTAGCTTCTCTGATGAGAGATGCACAGATCTGTGGGTATAACAATTAGTCATCAGGACTCATTTTAATATTATGTCCACTTAATGGACATAATATAATTTTTATTAAATTCGTATATGTATATATTTTTGGGTGATTCCACAATGGTAGTGTGCTGGTTGGTTTTGCCAACTTAACATAAGTAGCCCAGGCTGAGGGGAAAGAAGAGAGTTGGGGTGGGGGGAGGTTGGCTTTACTATGGTAGGCTACAGGCTTGGTAGTGGTGGCTGGGAACGCAGGGAAGCCCCTTCGGGAGATTAGATAGCAGCTCTATAGGCAAAAACCTTCTCTGTGACTCCCCACACAAGCGTTTATTGTCATGGCGGAAAGTGATGAGTAAAACCATACCCCACCTCTCAGGGTGTGCCTGAGATTAAATACCTTTTGCAGGGAGGACTGTCTCATAAGAAAAGGTTATTGGCTAAGCCTCCAGGCCTTTGGATACCTCATTATAATGGAGATCTGTCTTGAGCCTAGGTGACCTGTGGTTAAGTCCTCTACCTTTGGAGGGGGATTGGGGCATTGCCCTTACATGACTGATGGCCACAAATCTATGGAGGGCTGTGAGCTAATGACCAGCCTGGTTTCCTAGGAGTCAGGTGAAATGCCTACCATCCCTTTTAGGCTGACTGAGGTTTCAAACCTCCTCAACGGAGAGCCAGGGTGCCTTTCATGGTCCCACAAGCCTTCATTGAGGAAATGTCTCCCTGAGTTCCAGCTCTAGAGCATTTTCTCAGTAGTCACCAGTGGAGGAGGGCCCAGCCCATTGTCAGTGATGCCATCTCTGGACTTGTGGCCCTGGATTCTATAAGAAAGCAGGCCAAGCAAGCCATATGAAGCAAGCCAGTAAGCAGCACTGCTCCATGGCCTCTGTGTCAGCTCCTGCCTCCAAGTTCAGTCCTGTGTGAGTTCTTCCAGTGATGAAAGTTCATTGTCCCCCTTTCTCTACATCTACAAACAGCTCTTTTGTCCTATGCTGTTTGACCTTAGCCACTCTGACTGCAATGAGAGAATATCTCAATGTACTCTTAACTCACTAAGGATGTTGGACTGTTTTTGGGAATGTTTCTCACCACTTGTATTTAAATCTTTTGAGAACTGTTTAATTGGACTGTTTATTTTCTTCATGTTTAGCTTTTAATTCTTTGTATCTTCTAGATAAAAATCCTCTGTCACATGTGTAGCTAGTAAAGATTTTTTCCCCTTCTGTAAGCTGCCTCTTCATGTAATTAATGTGGTGTTTCATGTTCTATTTATCAATTGTTGATTTTAATGTCTGTTGCTATCTCAGTCCTGTTCAGAAAGTTGTTTCTGTACCAGTAAGTTCAAACCTATTCCCCAGTTTCTCCTCTGTCAAACTCAGGCACCAGTGTCTGCCTCAGCACAGGTTTGGTTTGGATTCGTTTTGTTCTATTTTGTTTTGTTTTGTTTTGTTTTGTTTTGTTTTGTTTTGTTTTGATGGTGCTATCTTTTCTTTAGGGTATAGTTTTGACCTCTTTGTAAGAAGACACAGCTTACAGAATGGGAAAAAAAATCTTTACCAGCTACACATCACATGCCTATAGGTGTGTGGACTTTCATTGGGGTCCTCAATTCTCTTCCATCAAATATGTTTGTTTTTTAACAATGCTATACAGTTTTTATTATTATAGCTTTGAGTATAGTTTAAAATTGGGGGTGCTCCAGTCGTTTTTATTATTATTATTATTCAGAATTGTTTTCACCATTCTGGTTTGTATGTGTGTTTCTATATAAGTTTTAAGATTATTTTTCAATTTCAATAAAGAATCGGGTTGGAATTTTGATGGAGATTGCATTTAATCTGTAAATTGTTTTTGTTAAGGTGGCCTTAACAAAATTCTGCCAATCTCCAGCCATGGCAGATCTTTCTGTCTTCTTGTATTTTCAGTCTTTCACTTCTTTAGTTGAGTTTATTCATATATATTATTCTACATACACACAGTGGGTGAAACTATTGCTTTCCCGATTTCCTTCTTGGTAGGTTTTCTGATTTGTGTGTGTGTGTGTGTGTGTGTGTGTGTGTGTGTGTGTGTGTGTGTGTGTGTGTTAAGTTTAAATGTGTTCATTGGTGGAGTCTTTAGGGTCTTTCACATATAGAATCATATCTGCAAATAAGGAAACACTGACTTCTTTCTTTCATATCATCTTCTTCACTTGCATTATTGCTATAGCTTAGACTTACATTCATCATAGATGGAGAAAGTAGTTATCCTTGTTTTTGATACTGGAAAGGCTTGTTATATATGACCTTTAATACGTTGAGATATGTCCCTCTATCCCTAGATTCTCCAAAAGTTTTGTCATGAGTTTTGAATTTTTTCAAAGTCCTTTCATGAATCCAATGAGATAATTGTGTATTTTTTGTACTCGAGTCTTTTTATGTGGTGTGGTATATTTATTCATTTATGTCTCTACTATCCTTTCTACTGTATAGTTCTGGTTGGCCTGGAACTCTTCATGATGACTAGACTGGGCTCAAACTCACGGATGTAGCCACCTTCGTCTTCCCTAAAGTCGTGCCCCCCCTTGGCTGGCTCAGATTACATCCAGTGATTTCTGTGCGTGGAATCATTCCTGCCTCTCTCTGGAATGAAGCTAACTTGATCATGGTAGATGATCTTTTTATGTGCTTTTGGATTTTGTTTTGCAAGTGTTTTATTGAGATTTTTATTTTTGTGCCTATATTCATCAGATTGGCCTATACTTATTTTTGTTATTTTATTTTTTCATTTCTTCTTTTTTCTTTCTTTTTCTTTGTTAAATCTTTGACTGTTTTTTGTCTCTTTATGCAAGAGCAATGCTGGATTTTAAAAAAATAATTTACAATTGTTCCTTTTCTATTTTACAGAGTAATTTTGGGGGAGATGTTGGTGTCAATTCTTTTTTGATGCTCTAGTGGATTTTTGAACTATATCAAGATGTTTGTTACTGGGTTTTTTTTTTTCAATTGGGAGATCTTGAGTTACTATATCTATCTCAGTGGTTGTTACGTTTCTACTTAAATTATTTATTTTATTTTATTTAACTTTGGTAGCTCGTATATGTCTAGAATGTTTCTTTTATATTTTCTAGTTTAGTTTAGGAGTATATATTTTTATTTTATTTTTTTATTAATTATTTTATTTATTTACATCCCAAATGTTGGTCCCCCCTCCTGGTACCCCACCTCAGAGTTATTTGCCCCCCTCCCTCCCCTTTGCCTCTGAGAGGGCCTCTTCCCTGCATCCTCCTTCTGTTGGGCATCAAGCCTCTCCAGTGTATTCACTCTCCAGGTTACTTGACACTGTTGGTCTTCCTATGGGGTTGCCATCCTCTTGAGTTCCTTCAGTCTTTCCCCTCTTTCATAGGGGTCCTCTACCACAGCACAATGCTTGACTGTAAGTATCTGCATCTGTCTTAATCAGCTACTGGTAGAGCCTCTCAGAGGACAGCCATGCTGGGCCCCATCTGCAAGTACAACATGGCATCAGTAATAATAACAGGGTTTGGTGTCTAGTCATGGGATGGATCCCAAGTTGGGCAGGTCACTGGTTAGCCTTTCCTTCAGTTTCTGCTCCATTTTTTGTTGCTGCATTTCTTTTGGACAGGAACAATTTTTTGATCAAAAATTTGAAGGTGGTTGGTATCCCCATCCCTTCACTAGGGGCCCTATCTATCTACTGTAGGTGGTCTCTTTAGGTTCCATCTCCCCACTATAAGGAATTTTTGTTATGGTCACCCACACTGAGTCCTGGGAGCTTCCCACCTCCCAGATATCTGGGATTTTCTAGAAGTCCCCCCTCATTTCCCACCTCCAACAGCTGCATGTTTCCATTCATTCTCCTGGCCCTCTGGGCTTCTCTCCGGTCTCCCCCCATACCTGATCCTTCCCCCATCTCTTTTCTTAAATTTAGTAAATTTTTTATGATTTTGTTGAAATGTTTTATGTTCCTGTTCTGGGTTTCTTCTCATTCTTTGTATCCAGCAGTTCTCAACCCTGGGGCATGACTCCTTTGGGAGTTGAACAACCCTTTCACAGAGGTCTTCCAAGACCATCAGAAAATACAGATATTTACATTATGATTCGTAACAGTAGCAAAATTAAAGTTATAAAGTAGCAATGGAAATAGTTTTATGGTTAGGGGTCACCACAACATGAGGAACTGTACTAAATGGTCACAGCATTAGGCTGAGAACCACTGTTCTATACCTATTATTCATAAATTTGTCTTTATATAGTGACCCAAAGTCCCTGCCTTGTCTACAAGACCAGATACTCTCTTTTCCACATGGTCCATGTGGTGATACTTTCCTCGGAGCCTTTTGCTTGGATTCCTGAGTTTTTAAGCTTTATTTCAGTTGATCCTTCTTCAAAGATTCTATCTTCTATTCATTTTTCTTTTCATATCTTCAGTTGTTTTCATGATTTCTTCTGCTATTTGTTTCTTAGGTCTCCAGGCATGTCTTCTTTTCAAGTTCTTTGAACATATTTATAATTGCCATTTTGAAATCACTTTCTTGTGTATCAGCTAAGTTAATTTTCTCTGGGGTTATTTTAATGGTTCTAATTTCTAAAAAAAGACATATCATCCTGGTTATTCATGTTATTTGTGTGTTTGCTGTAGCATTTAAGTATATGTAATTTGGTGGTTTCTTGTGGATATGTGGTCATTCTTGAGTGGGTATTTGGATCTTTGTTTGTTGTTACCTCAGCTTGTCAGGTTGTTGACCCACTCAATGTTTCTTAGTTTTCCTTGGGGCCTTGGGAGTCACTTCGTATTGATGTACAAACTAAATTTCAAACATAGCCTCACTTCAGTTAGGTGTAGGCACACCTTCTCTGCCTAGGAGCAAATCTTCTGTAGGTTTAAAAGATTCTTGCTGCTGATCTTCAGATGTCTATAGAGGGCTCACTAGGTTCTTCTAGTGGCTTCTGAATGGCAAAAGATGGGTCACAATGAAAGTAGAGGTGCTCCTTGGGGACAGGGCACAGGATGACACACCATCCTCAGATAAAGGACAGTGTGACTTCCTTTTCCTCTTATTCATTCCCCACTCCTAGCAGCTCCCAAGATTTAAGCTTGTCTCCCCCTCCCCCTTATTTTTATTTCAGACTCTAATGGTCCTTGAGGTTATGAAAAGTTTTTTCCTGTGGTTTATGAAATATTTTAAGCATGTCTTTAATTTTCTTTTGTAATTTCTTTTTTTGGTGCCTGAATTTCTTTTTTTCTGGCCTGAATCTTGCTCTATCAACCAGGCTAGCCTTGAACTCACAGGGATCCACCTGCCCCTGCCTGCACTAGACTAACAGGTATATGCCACTTCATCTTCCAATTTTATTTTTATAGCATAACTATTAGAAGCAAAGAATATTGAGATTGAAATGATTGTTTAACCTATGCAGTGGTCTTTTCTCAAAATTATAAAGATAGTGAACATTTGATTATGTTTTCCAAGTCAACTTTTAAAATTAAGTCATTAGACTTGTTCAGAAGCTTGAGTTATCTAGGCATACAGTGCGAAAAGTGGATCTTAGCAAAAAAAAAAATCTCTCCCTGACCCTGGAGCTAGGCTGGCTGTCGGCAATCCCCAGTGAGCCTCCTGTCTTTACCTCCCACAGCTCTAAGGCTGCAGACAATTGCAGCCATACCCAGCTTTTTACACGGGTGCTGAAATTTGAACTCAGGTACATTTCTTACCTGTTCTTGTGTATTGATCCATCACCTCAGCCCAGTAATAAAATTTTTTAAAAAGATATATTCAGATTAGCATTATCAATGTGCATAAATACGTCATAATTTATAAGCACAATCAAGTCACTACTCTTTACTTCAAAAAATGATAGTCTGCTCAGTATACTAGTATGTCGTGATAATAATCACTATTAACACAGATTTCTTTAATTCCTGCAGGATTTAGAGTGAGAAGATATCCCAATTTCAAATTTTAATAGCATAAGTCTACCAAATGCTTGAAATATATTTAGATCTTATCTCATTTAATTATAATTACTGAGATGCTTATTGGGATAAATGATTTACCACTTATGTTTTTCAGACAGCATAAAATAGAAGATGCTGATATAGCATGTGTAACTGAAAAAAAAGAAGAAATCAAAACTGAAAAAAGTCCTGAGGAAAGCACACAACAGCCAAAACCGTGTGTGGACAGAAGACGTGTAAATTATGCTAAATTCATATACACAAATGCAAGAACATACAATGATCCAGTTCCCTACATTGATAATAAAGGGCCAGAAAAGCAGGTTGGACAGATGTTTGCTATATATAAATATAGAATTAGACTCGGAAGCTGTTTTGTAGGACAATTTGATCACAGTCTATTTAAAGGCCATGACACATCTCAGAGTCATGCTGTTGTAACCAGTAGTTAAAGCAGTAACCTGAGGCTTAGCAGAGAACAACAGCCTCTAAGCCCTATGAGGGTGGGTAGGGAGATAGTAGGAAGAATCCAGCTAATGTTTCTAGAGCATCAGTCTGTAGTGGGTAAGTGCTGCTCGAGAATTGCTAAACAGCATCCTCTGTAGGGTTGTGTTTGTGTCATGTGCTAACATAGCACTTCCCATGATATTCAGAAATTCTGACTCCCTACAAAAGACTAGGGAGTCACTTATTTAATGCACATAAACTGCTAAGTTAAATTTATGTAAATAAATTTATTTATAAGTTAAATTTTATGTAAATTATATTCTTTAATCTTTACAATCTATATAAAGTGTTATTTAAAATATTGTATAGCTAATACTCCTAGGAGGTTACATAGTAAACAGATAGTATAGTCTTTCTGGCCAAGCTTAGCCAAACTCCTCTCACTCTATCTAGCATACTAAATATAGTACATTATTTATTGAGTCAGATTTGTTGAAGGATAGTTGTATTCATCTCCTATTGCTGCTGTTATCAATTACAAGCTTCAGTAACTTCAGAAACACAGGACTACTCTCTGGCTGTGCTGAAGCTTGGAAATTCCAAGTCAGTCTCACTGGTTTCCTACCAGAGTCCTAAGGGAGAACCTGTTTCTTGCCTTTCCCAGCATGAAGAAGCTACCCCTAGACCTTGGCTCAAGGCATCTTCCTCTTCAGAGTCGGCAGCAGCAGCATACCTTTGCCTCTTTCCTCTGGACAGTTATCCTGCCCTTCTCATAGAAGGACCCTTGAGATTACTGTAGGCCTATCCCTTACTCCAGGAAAATCACCCCATCTCAAAATTCCTGCCTACAAGGCCCCTTTGCAGTGTGACAACTGTTCACAAGCTCAGAGATTAAGACATAAGTGCATTTGGCTGGTCAGAGGAACATGTTTCTGACTATGCTGTCTACATTATAAATTTCACTAATTTCAGTGTGTATTCCTATCCATTCGCTAAAAGTATAGTCATGTCACCCACACAAAGCCAGCTGCGGAATGCTGCCTTCATCCTGAAAACTTCCCCTGAGCTTTGTACACAGCTTTTTTCTCCCGCTACAGAATGACAGTAAAAAAAATCGACTGTTTTCTATAGCTTTATCCGTTTCTAGGGAGCAATAGAAATTAATTTAGACAGTTTGTGGCTTTAAAAAAAAAATCCTCTCAGAAAAAAAAATGCATTCACAGTTTGGTCTCTGCAGCATTCTTGATTTTCCACCACTTCTCTGCTGCTGTATATTTTCCATATGACTCTGGGCAAATAAGCTTTGGTTTCCTTGTTTATAGAGTGAGGATAGTTTATTGTGAGGATTCATTGTGTGGCAAAATGTTTCCTTTGGAGATGCAGCACACACATCTACTCATCCCAGATAGGGATCTCATAACAAACCACAGTATGGATACCATGAAAGACCAACCTAGTGCATCGATGAGTTCTATTGGGCTTACTTACAGGAAAGACTTAGAGACAGCTTCATCACCAAGGTCCATCCTGAAAATGCTAGGAAACCTGGAGCACACTGCACAGCCTGCAGGCATCTCAACTGGTTGGAGAGTGTCTTTCCCAAGTGACTAGGTTGGTCTAAACCTCTTCAGGCAACAAGGCTGATTTCTGCTTCTTTCAGGCAGCTGGTCTGATCTCAGAAGTTGGAGTTTTATTTGTTGTCCTGTGGTCTGTATTTTATGTTGTTTGTTTTGTTTTGTTTTGTTTTGCAGCTCAGCTTCCTTCTTTTTGAAAAGGACTCTCCCCAGTCTTCATTCCTTACATTGGCAGGGAAGAGCCTAGTGAATCTCATAAATTTCAGGGACTTCCTGAAGCGATTTTGAGTTATATACCTTCCTGCCTGAGGAGTTTCTTGTAGGATGGAATGTTTTAATCTTTGAGAAAACTGTTATGCAACAGGCTTAAAATAGATACTTTTGGTCAAGTCCTTTTCTAGATGTTAGAGATTCAGCAGTGAGCCAGAGCAGGGAAGGGTTCTGACCTTAAGCTGCTCATATTCTAATGGAGGATTGAGCAACAGAAGTAAACTAATTAGGATGCTAAATGGCATGGGCTTGCATGGAGAGCAGGGAGGATTGCTGGCGCTAGAGTTGCAACCTTATTTTTCTTTTAATTTTGTGTGTGTGTGTGTGTGTGTGTGTGTGTGTGTGTTACAAGAACAAATTCTCTTCCATGTGTCAGTGCTGTGGGACGCAAACTCGGGTCATCGGACTTACTGGCAAGTAGATGTACCTTCTGAGCCATCTTGCAGACCCAGAGTTGTAGTTTTAAATGGGTGATAGGAGAAAGCTACATGAATAAGGTTCTAAGTAAGCAAGTGACTACCATGTAGAACATTCTTGGTAGACAAAGGAGGCATATTATAAGCAATTGTTATTAGTGGCACAGTCTGCTGATCTGCAGAGCTGGGGCTGAGGAGCCCACTGTATCCTGCTTACAGCTGGATTCTGAAGTAGGAGACCTAACACAGTGTTGAGTCTAGAAATTGAACAACATAATCTGCCACTGCAGAGAAGATTGAAGTTTTTCACATGTGTTTTCCAGCACAATGTTTGTGGAAGGAGAGGTGTGTCATGTGAATGGTCTCAGACACCTCACCCTGTTCCATTTCCTTCCCATTGCTGATTAGGTGGAGTTCTGCTTTCACGTCATATTTAAATGGAGATTGTCTGGGGGACCCTTCATACTAACACTATCTACCATTCCTCTGTTAACAGTGACCAAGTGCTAGTTCAGATCTGTATCTAGATCATCTCTCTCCGCAGTGGAGACACCAAGAGAATGAAAACAATTCAGAAAATACAAAGGTAGAAGCTTGAAAACTTAATCCCAAATAATTTACTCTAGTTTAAAATATTGTGAAAAACAACAAAAATTAGCAATTGCCATCTGCAAGGCTGGCTGACAATTGTACCACACTCACTAGACCACTAAGAGCCAGGCAAAGTAAGTCTGAAACCGAGTAGAGCAGGGATGAGCGAGAGGGATTGGCGCATACAGTGAAGGGAATATTCATCCAAAAACAAAAGGAAACCAACGATGAACTTGCAAATGCTTTCATTCCCAGGAACCTGAAAGACGCACGTTTTTATTTCACATGTGAAACTTTCTCCTTTTATTCAAGATGAAATTTCTTTTTAAAAGTTAGCTTAATTAAAATATAGTAATGTTGGCTTTAAAATAAAATTAAGCTGCCTAAATATTTTAACTTCTGTCTACTAGTAAGATTGTACACTGAGACCTCAAGATATGCGGTCAGAGATTTCTTTGGTTGGTTGGTTGGTCTGGTAGGACCCCTACGTAAGGTAGTATCTCCCTATATAGGTAGCCCAAGCCTTGAACCTGAAATCTTTCTTCCTCAGACTCCTGAGAGCTGGAATCACAAGTGTGTGTTACCATACCTGGCATTTAGTTTTATTGGTTTACAAGATTTTTTTTAATGAAATGATCATATATACATTTCTACCTAATGACATAAAATTGTAGGCACTAGAAAAAGTAAACCTAGTTTTCTGCTGCTGCTGTTTGTTTAGTTTTTTTTTAAAAAAGTATGTCTAATAGGAAGAAATGATAGAAAAACTATCAGCCCTGGAGCTCAAAGACCAAGCTCTAAGCACAAAGTAGATTCATTTGCCCCAGCAGAATAGAGATCAGGGAATAAGAGTCAAAGACAGGAGATAGAGGATGAGGGAGAAGAGGAAGGGAACAAGGAAGAGGGAGGAAGGGTACTTGTCCCAAGGGACAAAGGACTGCCTCTGGATAAAGAGGAGACAGATGTGGCCCATAGGCAAATAGCGGTTTATAAAGGTACAAGGGTAACTGTCATAGGAGACTTTAACAGTTGCTTTTAAAAAGTAAATTCCACATCCCCTGTATCATTGAGATACCAGCTTGAGAACATTGCAACTCACATGACCTTGGTTGCCTAGTTGTGATAAAACTTCCATTTTTTTTAAACCATGGAGCTCTACAAATAAAATTCCATGGTCTGTGTAAAGTTTCAGCAGAAACAGGTGTCCTTGGGAATCCCCATAACATGGTGGTGGTGGTGGGTGGTGGTGGTGGTGGTGGTAGTGGTGGTGTAGGTGGTGGTGGTGGTGGTAGTGGTGGTGGTAGGTGGTGGTGGTGGTGGTGGTGGTGGTGGTGGTGGTGGTGGTGGTGGTAGTGGTGGTGGTGGTGGTGGTGGTGGTGGTGGTGGTGGTGGTGGTGGTGGGGGTGGTGGTGGTGGTGGTGGTGGTGGTGGTGGTGGTGGTTGTGGTGGTGGTGGTGGTGTTGGGGGTGGTGGTGGTGGTGGTGGTGGTGGTGGTGGTGGTGGTGGTGGTGGTGGTGGTGATGGTGGTGGTGGTGGTGGTGGTGGTGGTGGTGGTGGTGGAGAGATGGTGGTGGAAGAGGAGATGGTGGTGTAGTTGTTGGGTGGTTGGTGGTGGTGGTGGTGGTGGTGGTGGTGGTGGTGGTGGTGGTGGTGGTGGTGGTGGTGGTGGTTGGTGGTGGTGGTGGTGGTGGTGGTGGTGGTGGTGGTGGTGGTGGTGGTGGTGGTGGTGGTGGTGGTGGTGGTGGTAGTGGTGGTGGTGGTGGTGATGGCTGTGGTGGAGGTGTTGGTGGTGGTGGAAGTGGTGGTAGTGGAGGTAGTGGTGATGGTTTTAGACAGGAAATTGCTGTGTATCTCTGGCGGGCTAGCTAGCCTTGAACTCACAGAGACCTGTCTGGTTCTGACTCTTGAGAGCTGAGATTAAAGGCCTGAACTGCAAGAACCTACCACAATGTGATTTATATCCTAATTAATAGATTAATAGGAGTATACCATAGTCCTTTCCTTAGATTGACTTCTAAATGTGACCAGTGGACCCATACAAAAACAGTCAAGGAGCTCTTCAGGGTCTGAGAGTTAGGGAGATTTTTGACTTCAAGAATATCTAGACATTTCCCTTAAATGGAGCCCCAGAGAATAGTGTCCTGGGGCATAATAGGAGATAGGCCTCAGAATACGAGGGAGAACTTTTAGAGCTCAAAGCTTCAAATAGTTTAAATTTTCTTTACGTAGTGTCCCCTTTACAATCTGCAAAATGGAGCCCACCCTCCAAAGCTCAGACAAAGCCATCACACTCTGCAACTTTTTCCACTGTTTCATTGATGTCATAGTGTCTCATAAGAAAACACCCAGATCAGAAGGCCTGAACCCCTGCATAGGTGCATACATGTTCTCAGGAGCACACTTTGCACATATGAAGAAGAGTGTCCAAAAGAGAAAATAACAAGGAAGAAGATGCATCCAATGTTCATGAAGCACTCCAACTACAGAGGCCTAATTCAATCATACTTATGAAATTAAAGAATTTTTCTTAAAAGTAAACTCAAGATCTCTGCTTGCATTATACTCTAGGGGAAAACATGAAGGCCCCAGACACTCTCTAATGGCTCCCTTGTCCAAAGTCACTTTTCTAGTTACTTGAGTTATTAGCAAAATAAGTTTCTGCTCACCAAAGAGTAGATGGTATAAGTATATGCCTTTTAACCTTTATATAGGAAAATTTCCTCAAAGCAGTTACAGTTATGGTTTCAAAGTTTGTTTCCTCTAAAATGTATATTGAAATTTAAAAGTCATTGTCTGAGTTGAGAGATGAGACCTAGGCCTTGAAGGCATTGCCTCATCATAGGATCAATTCTGGCCTAAAAGGGCAAGACTGGCATTATCAGGAGTCTATTTCACCTCCCCCACCACCACCACCTTGAGGAGTGGGGGCTCTTGTTGAATTAGAGTTGCCAAGCCTGCCAGAGCCTGGCTGTCTGCTTATTACATTTCCTAGGCTCCGGAATTGAAAGCCAATCAACTTACATACATTATGAATTACCCAATGCACGAAGGTCCACATACACAGAATAGATTAAGACACTTAGCATTTTAAGATAATGTGATTAAACCTGTGTTTATCTGCCCTTAGCCAATAACAACAGAACACAGAATTTGGGGCATGTATAGGTAGGTAGGTGCTGGTGACTGCCAGCCAACACTGTACCTGAAGGTATTCCTTAATCTCTGTACTATTCTCATCTGTAAAGGGATGTGCCCACCTCAGAATTGTTCTAAAAGGAAGTAAAAGAAAGTATATACATTGTAGTTTGCCATAATAAGCATTGTCATAACTATGGGATGGAAGAGAGTTGTGAAAACGCAGGCAGTCCAAGAACAGTAGCAAATGACTATTTTTAGCCAGATAGTGAGAAGACGCCATCTGTTTAGTAATCTGTTTTAGATTTTTCTTAAAACCTACAGCAAGTAGTCCACTTAAAAATCCATGTTATATCTCATTCTGGAAATATAAGACATTAGTCAATTTAGTCTTGTCCTGAATTTTCTAGTTGCTCAATTTCTGTGAAATGTGTCTATAATTTCCCATTGTTTTATTATTCTTGGCTGCATGTTGTTGGCCTAAAACCGATGCTGCTTCCCTTGTGTACTGTTCAGTTCTTGATCCTCTGGTTTATGTGCATCCCATCTTGTCCAGTCTAAGAATATCTCTTACAACCCACCAGGATTAGTAGCTGTGCCTTCAGCCCAGAACAGTGTTTGCCGTCCATATTTTTATCCTTTCTTGATTTCTTGCTTCCCATCCCCACAAAATATTCTTGATGTCTTTGGCACTTTCATGAATTTACTCTATTTCTAAGCTATTCAACAGTCTGTATTGATGAAGTTGACCCCATTAGACACATTCATATGGCACACAGTTCTTTGTCACATGCTTGTCTTTTGGTAAACTAAGCTCCTTTAAGAGCCCTGTGCAGCTCTGTGGAGTGACCCCAGCAATGCCTCTCCCTTTGTGTATCAGTGGAGTCTCAATTGTCAGAATTTATTATTGTAATGTACATGTCCATTCCTCTTAAATCATATTACAGACATCCTTTCTATAGACTCAGAACTGACTTCTTTTTTAAAAAAACATTTACTTTATTATTTGTATGTGTGAGCAGGTTAAAGAGCTACAATACAGTATGGCGGTCAGAGGACTATTTCAGGAGAGAGTTCTACCCGCCCACTGTGGGTTCTGTACAGTAACTCAGATTTCTTGGCTTGCTTGCTTCATAGGTACTTTTCTGTTGCTGTGACAAAACACCACAACTAAAAACAACATATGAAAGAGTTTATTTGGGCTTAAGTTTCCAAAGATATGAGTCTACTGTAGGCAGAGAAGTGGGGGCATCAAGTGGCAGCCATGGTGGCAAGAATAAGGAGTTGAGAAGCTTCAATGGCACCTCAACACAGAGGGTGCAAACACAACAACTCCTGCAAGGCCATGCCTCCTCAATCTTCCCAAACAGCACCACCAACTGGGACCAAGTGTTCAAACTCCTGAGCCTGGGGGACTTTTCTCCTAAACTGCCCCACACAGGGAGCAGTATTCCCTGCTATACTCATCTCTCCAGTCCAACATTTACTTCCTTATACCCAAGATAATATTGATAATATTGATCCCTAATCAGATCCCAAACTTCCAGGTGTGGAGTAACATTTGATCACTTTTACTACTTTGATCAGAGTTGAGTAACAATTCTGAGAACCCATCAAGTGTCTCTCTCTTCTACAGTGATTAGTACTGACATTTCGGTAAGATTGGAGATGGTTCCCCTTAGGGCAGTTTTTATGTCAAAAAGTATAGGTTTATAAATTACAAATCAGTATGAGTTGTGCTCAGAATCATGAATGAAACAGAGGTAAAAGCAGTAAACTAGAACATCTGAGTACCCTGCAATAGTCACAACAAAGAGTTCATGCCAGGTGTGCCTCACTTTTATATATGCATACACTATACTGTATAAGATGTAAGGTGTATTCCACGATGTGGGGTGAGTGATGGACTAAGAACTTTGCAAAATATCATTGTAGATAATGCATCATTTGTTTTGCTATAATAAAAAGAATAAAAAATAATTTTAGATTAAAATAATTTTAGATTAAATCATGTTTAGCGTGTGTGGTCTACAAATAAAATAATAAAAATATATAGAAATACAGCTACTATATTAATTTTATGGCTCTGTTACTAGAAGGTAGTGTAAAAGTTGAGCAGATATATTTTAGCTAAAATATATTATTATTTTTAGATATCATTTATAAGCTAATGTCCTTGTGTAAACATTTACTACTATATTTAAGAATCCCAGGGGACAGTCTCAGTCACGTGCGTGTTACCATGAGAACCCGAGCTTGGATCCCCAAGATGGAAATGCCTATAATACCAGTGCTGGGGGACCAGGGTGGACAGGGATGAGAGGAGGAAGCAGAGATAGGCAGATCCCTGGAGCTCACTAGACAGCCAGGAGGACAGGATTGGTTAGCTTCAGGTTCAGTGGTAGACCCTGTTGCAATAAACAAAATGGAAGGGTAACTGAGGAAGATACCCTATGTCAGGTCCTCCACATGAGTATTACATGCACATATACATGATATGAACAAACCATACACTAAGTAAATAATATATTAATTCTAGACTAATATCCTGTTCCATTAAATCCCTAAATATTCATAGACTTTAAGCATCAGATGAAAAGTTTTATCATTATTTGACAGAGCATTTCTATTTTTTTCTTCTGTGAAGAGAAAATGGTGGTTCCATGATGAAGCACCAACATATGTCTCTCAACCATCTTATGACACCAACAGCATCCAGCGGAGTGACTTCCAGAAGCCGGCATGCCCACTGGTTTTGCCAGTCAAACACAGCAAGATGCAAAAGCCTTCTTATGGGATAGGTAAGGTCACTCATGGGAAACTTTTACTCTTTCCTGCCATTGACTTAAGATGTATTCAGTGTGTGTGCACCTCCTGAGAAAATGACGTTTCTACGGAAGTTGAAAATACATACAAAACAGACAGCCTTCTGAAACCCTGAAACCATGGAGAGGAAGTATCTCCAGTCCAGTATCTCCAGATACTGTACAGATCAGTGATTACACCAGCTTCAAGGTCAGAAACTTAGGAGCCGTCTGCTCGGCTTTCCCAGACTAAAAACTGTTGTTATTAAAATAGCATCTGGCCCTACCTCAGAGTATATTTCAAAGTATACTCTGAGGGACACTGATGGCTGTGTCTGTGGAATGTCCCTTAAAAGCCTGTTGTTGAACACTAGAGTCCATTGCACACTCCCCTACTCTTAGGATAGCCCAACCCCTCTTTTTGTTCTTTTTCTGCCCACTGTCTAGATTCAAACATTTGCCAGCATGCTTTCCCTGCCAAGATGGGCTCCATTCCTCTGGGACTGTAAACAAAAAAGGATTCTTTTTTCTCTTATATTGGAGTTTTTTTGTCATACAATAGAAAAGGAAACTAAGATGCTAATCGTTAATGATCATTTTAGACAGTGCTTTTTTTTTAATTGGATATTTTGATTTACATTTCCCTTTCCCAGTTTCCCATCCATAAACTCACTATCATATCCACCCTCCTGCTTCTTCTATGAGGGTGTTCCCCTTCCCCAATCCCCCCCTTTCCCACCTGACATTCCCATTCACTGGGGATAGGGGTTCAGCCTTAGCAGGACCAAGTGCTTCTCCTCCTATTGGTGCCCAACAAGGCCATCTTCTGCTACATATGCAGCTGAAGCCATGGGTCTGTACATGTGTACACTTGGGTAGTGGTTTACTCCCTGGGAGCTCTGATTGGTTAGTACTGTTGTTCTTTGGGGTTGCAAACCTCTTCAGCTCTTTCAATCCTTTCCCTAATTCCTCCAACAGAGACTGCATTCTCAGGTCAATGGGTGGCTGCTAGCATTCACCTCTGTATTTGTCATGCTCTGGCAGAGCCTCTCAGGAGACAACTATATCAGGCTCCTGTGAGCATGCACTTCTTGGCTTCATCAATATTGTCTAGGTTCTGTGGTCTCCTGGATTCCCAGGCTATGATGCAGCATATGGGATAGGGCAGACTCTGAATGGCTATTCCTACAGCCTCTGCTCCAAACTGTGTCTCCATATCCCCTCCTATGAATATTTTTGTTCCCCCTTTTAAGGAGGACTGAAGCATCCCTACTTTGGTCATTTTTTTTCTTGAGCTTCATTTGGTCTATGGATTGTATCTTGGGTAATTCAAGCTTTTTGGCTAATATCCACTTATCAGTGAGTATATACCATGGGTGTTCTTTTGTGATTGGGTTACCTCGCTCAGGATGACATTTTCTAGTTCCATCTATTTGCCTATGAATTTCATGAAGTCATTGTTTTTGATAGCTGAGTAGTACTCCATTGTATAAATGTAGCACATTTTCTGTATCCATTCCTCTGTTGAAGGGCATCTGGGTTCTTTCCAGCTTCTGGCTATTATAAATAAGGCTTCTATGAACATAGTAGAGCATGTGTCCTTGTTATATTTTAGACCATCTTTTGGATACATGCCCAAGAAGAAGGGTATAGCTGGGTCCTCAGGTAGTACTATGTCCAATTTTCAGAGGAACGGCCAGATTAATTTCCATAGTGGTTCTACCAGCAGTGACTTGACCCTCCTCTAAGCCTGTGTCAGCACTCCTGTAGACCTGTTTTCTTACAGCCAGATCTGGGTACAGAGAACTGTGGGACCAGTTCAGCACCAGGCACAGGCAGAAACCAGAAGAGTCCTTTCCTATACTGGTCCTGAGTTTGTGTGTCCTGAAGCCTCCACGAGGGTCACTTAGAGCAGAAGAATTGGTCTTACCTCTGCTCTCAGGTGTGTCAGCACCTCCGGTAACTGGCTTTTAGCTCTGGGTGCAGGCAGAAACTGGAAGGATCCTACCCCTGATTGTCCCTAGCTTCCTGTGTCTAGAGGGCACTAGGCGGGTTCCTCTTGCACCAAGATGTGAGCAGAAGTGGAGGTCTCCCCTGATTTCTCAGGAATGTCCACACCTCTGAGAGCCCAGCTCTCTCTCCCGTGGGATTTTGGTACAGAGAGCTGTGGGAGGTAGTACTCTTCAAAAGAAAAAATAGTCAAGTAAGTTTAATGCAACATGAATTTAAAAGTTAAATACAACAGTTGATCTGTAGAATACCCTAATTCTAAGAATAAGCATGATTTCCAAAACATATCTTCTCTATTTTTATCATCTCACTCTTATTTTCATATTGTTTCTCATAATTGCTGTCTTAAAATACATAACTTGAGAAATACATTACACAAATTGTTAAATACTTTCAGATCTATAATGATTTTACCTTGTAATGGCATTCTAGTAAACTGAGTTATATTTTCTTATAACCACAGTGCAAATAAGAGTCAACAATAGATTCCATTTAGAAATCATTAATGCTTTGACCTCTGTGATTTGGCCAGTCTAGTTGACAATACATAAGTCATCTAGACTGAAGATCACAGCATTAGAAAAAAAGAAAATGATCGTAGGCAGAATGATTCCTACCTCGAGGGTAAGTTCATAAAAAGGCTAACAAGCCTTCTTTGACCACGGCCTCTCCTTTAGAAAGAAATTTTGTCCTTATGATTGATGATGTAGACAGCTACATTTTCTGCCTCCTAAGACTCTACAATTTAGTCTATGGAATAGTAGCAGAGAAATAAGCTGTAACAAGATGAAAACAATGGAAGCAATTTTTTTTTTCTGGAGCATGTAGGAGAAACCCTGATGATAGGCAACGAGAAGAAAAAATGTCTAGAAAGAAACATAACAAAGACAAGCTGACCTTTGTAATAGACCCTCAGGCGTGTCAGCAGACACAGGAAAGGACAAGAATGAAGAGAACAGGACAACACTGCTCCACGTCCGGCTTTCATTGACAGCAGTTTCTACCCTGTCTTAATATTACATGATGGCAATGGCACATTCCTTTAATCCCAACACTCAGAAGCTAGAGGAAGGTGGATCTCTAATTAGATGCCAGTTTGGTCAACACAGGAAGTTCCTGGTCAACTAGAACCATGTAGTGAGACTCCATCTCAAAATTAATAAAGGAAGGGAGGAAGGGAATGAGGGAGCAAGAGGGAGGGAGGAAAGGAAAGAGGGAGGAAGAAATGGACAAACGGACTACGAAGAGCTGGAGAGATGGTGTGGGGGCTAAGGAGCACTTGCTCCTCTTGTAGAAGACCCTAGTTTCACTCCCAGAACCCACCTGGCATTTCACAACCACTTATAAAATCCACCTTCAGAAGATATGACACTATCTCTGGCCTGTCAGCTCATATAAACTCATATAAGCACACACATAACTAATAGATGATTCTTTTTTTTAAATGAAGAATGTTACAGCCTAGATTTGTAGCCAAATGATAACTACCACACTGATTATTTTGGAAAATCATTCTGGTCTTTATACTATTTTTAATCATGAATGGACAGCCAAAAAGTAGAATTATACCAGGTAATGTCCTTGAAGAAGGGCCAGGAAGCATTATGACCTTAAAATAAAACAAAAACCTTGAAAGTTTGAAAGAAAACCAGGTACAGAAGCCTTTGGGAGGTTTAATCTCTCTAGAACTCTTTTCTGAGAGGTATAAAATGAAGATGAGATAGTGACTAAAACATAGCATTTATTTCAAACATACTGTTTGCCAGGCAATTCATAAAACTTTCCAAATATAAACTCATTTTATTCTTAAATTAACTATATAGCAGTGGTTCTCAACCTGTGGCTCATGACCCCTTAGGGGGTTGAGTGACCCTTTCACAGTATTCACATATCAAATATCCTCAATATTTATGGTTGGGGTCACCACAACATGAGGACCTATGTTAAAGGGTCGCAGCATTTCGAAGGCTAAGAACCACTGCTATATAGTATAGTGATGCAGTAATACAATTGACATTCCCAGTTTTCAGGTAAAAAATTTACCTTGCCATTTTAGGGTGTTTCACTGGGCCTAAGAATGTAATTAACATGAAGATCAACAAGAGGAAAACATACATATTTTTTAAAGCACTTTTTGTGGGACTTTAGAGTTTCATAAGATGATAATCCAGGGATGTATAACATCCCCAGTGTTCTGAGTTGGAAAGAGCTGTAAACCATGAAGACAAGAAAAGGCAAAGGATCTTAGCCCAACTCAGTTGACTGGGTGGAGAAGCTAATAACAGGTAGGAAAGGGGTAGGGTAATGAGACTGCTCTGTACTGATACCCTTTGGGCCCCATTTCCAAGAGTGAAAATGAGAATTAGACTTTGCACCTGGTTGAGGGGTGACCTCTTTTACATTGTAACTTCATCTCATGCTACGTCCAATCATTTTCTATCTTTTAATGCCGTGACCTTCAGTCTGGCTGATATCTGTCTTCAACTAGACTGACCAAATCACAGAGGTTGGAGCACCAGTGACTTCTAAAAGAAATCTTTTGTTGACTCTTACTAGAACTGTGGTTTTGATAAAAAAAAAAAATGTGACTCAGTTTACTAGAATGGCATTGTCAGATAAAATCATTTTAGATCTGAAATTTTTAATAATTCATGTTAGGAAGCTCAGAATGCTTTTCTTGCATCCTTCATTCAATATGGAGAGGCTCATTATGTCACTTTGTTCTGATTAATCTCTTTCATTTCTCTCCCTCCCCCTGTACTCCCTTTAGCTAATTTTCCTTCTCCCAAATAGTCCCACCCTTCTGCTTTGAACCAATCCATTCTCTTCTCCACTCGCTCCCTCAGGATCTCTTCTTTCATGATCCCTTTTCTCACTTTATGATCTACATATACACACGTTTCCTGACTCATGCAAATAAAAATTTAAATTTGTGTTACTCATGTAAAGAAAGCACATAGTATTTGTCTTTCTGAGTTTGGGTTGTTTCACTTAATGATTTTTATACCATTCGTTTTCCTGCAAATGTCATGGTTTCGTTTGTATGGTCTATAATATTCCTTTGTGTATATGAACCACACAATCATGCATTCATCTGTAGATAGCTAAACAGATTGGATGATTCCCTGGTTATTGTGAACATGCAGCAATAAATATGAGCATGCAAGTGTCTCTGTGCTATGCTGATTTGGAGAACTTAGGGTAAATGTCCAAGTGTGGTACAACTGAGTCATATGACAGTTCTGTTTTTAATTTTCCTGGCCCCTCCATAATGATTTGCATACTATCTACTGTTTTTCAGGTTCTATTAAATAATAATATACTAGGACGGTGTTTTTCAGGATGGCACCTTCACCTAGCACAGGATTTAAATAACTTGTTAAAGGACACAGAGCAGATGACTGACATTTGAACCCAGAGAGCTGGCTCTAGTGTCCATGCTCATAAGTAACCCTCTGTTCAGCCTCTAAAATGGTAAAAAAAAAAAAAACTCCCTAAAAGGCTTTGAAAGGAGCCACTGAGTGTATCCAGATATGAAGGAGAAGACACATACCTGCATTTCATTGACAGTAAAAGAGAAGATCCTCAAATGAATGAACACTTTCTCTAGGAGCAGTGGACATTGAACTTACTAAGAAGGAAATGAAGTTATTTGGCTCATAAGTGAACAAAAACCTTATAATTAGATAATATTGTAGGATTTCACTAGAACTAAATAAAACATTTAAAGTTCTCCCACACTCTTTATATACAGTAATAATAAATGGATTATTTGAATTATTGACCATTGCATTTCACTGTTAGACTCTGGGTTAGAATTTGGTTTTTAAAACCTGTCATAAAAATCTCTGTCTCTGTCTTCTCTCTCCCTCCCTGCTCCCATGTCTTTTTCTCTCTCTCTCCTCCTCTCTCTTCTATCAGTATTTCCCATTACTAACTTCGTTATTATAACCTAGGATCTCGTATAACAACCAAACTCAATAAAGAACTTGAATAACCAAATAAATATAAATTTGCCATCTCAAATGTTAAACTACAAACTATACCTCTGTGGATGAGCACTAAGAACTACTCAATAAGTGCAATTCAAACTCATAATGTAATTTAAACTAACAAAGAAAAAGCCCTAACATTGGTCTGAAATAATTCCTATAGTTTTGATATTTAATTAATTTTTTAAAAATATTTTACTGTAAGATTTTAGGCTGTGTAAAATTCAGCTATGTGCCAGCCTTTTATAGCATACAAACTATGCCAGCATGTATCAAGGCCAATTAAAAGTCACCTCCCATCATTGTTCCATGAGCCCACTCAATTACATCTCATCTTTGGCATTTCAACAATTTTATCTTCTGCTAACAATGAAAGTGCCCTTTATGTCTCATACCACCACACAGTTTCCTGGCTGCCACACTTAGGTTCCAATTTATATCATAAGAATTTGTAATTTGGAAAGGTTTATTTAATTGATGAAGGATGGCGTTTTAAGTGTAAAGGAAACCTTGGCTGCTAATTTACTGTGTTCTGTATTTTAGTGTTTCTTTAGAGTTCCAGATTCAGATCCAGTGGTAACAATTACTTTTCTAAGATGGATTTTTCATTTGTTGTTTCTTTTGTACCAAGGGGTATCCTTTTTTGTAGCATTTATTTATCTATTCATTCATTCATTTATGTATTTATTTATTCATATTTGACACGGAGTATTTTAGTTACTTCTCTATTTCTGTGAAGAAAAATCATGATCAAGGCAACTTATCTCTGTGGGGAGCACAGCAACAGGCAAGCAGGCCTAGGGCTGGGGCAGTAGCTGAGTGTTTATGTGTTAAAACATCTACCACAAAGCTGCAAGAGGCTAACAGGAAATGCCTTGGGCTTTTGAAAACACAAAGCTAGTCCCCAGTGACATACCTCTTCCAACAAGGTCATACCCACTAATTCTTCCCAAACAGTTCCATCAACTGGTCACCAAGTATTCAAATATATGAGCCTATTGGGGGTAATTTCATTCAAACTACTACATGTAGCTGGAGAGATGGCTCTACAGTTAAAATACTTACCGCCCTTACAGAGGACCTGAGCTGAGCTTCTGCCATCCAAATCCTGCACTCACAGCCACCTGCAACTTCAGCACCCATGGAATCTGAAACCCTTCTAGCCTCCATAGGCACCTGCACACATATCCCCTCCACCCTCTACACACACACGCACGCACACACACACACACTCTCAACATATACACACACACACTGACACACATATACAAACATCCATACACTCCGACACACACAAACGTACAAATACACATATATACATACGCTCACAAATTAAAATTAAAACATTCAAAATATATTATGAGAGCTACAGTTTTTATATAAGACTCAAGTCAATTCTACTGAGAAAAGTAAAATTTCTAAGAGGGAAACATTTGTTGATGTTTTCTATGTATCCATAAAGAGTTAAAAATGTTCTCAAAACTGCTAACTTCACACCAATGTAAGGAACAAATTACATACTTGAGTATGTAATTCATATTTTGTTGGTGAAAATATCAATGGCTAGATACCAACTTGTTTAGAAAATTCTTATTCTAATTAAGTTTCTAGGAGTGGATTTCAAACACTTTAACAGGTTTGTAGTTCTCATTTAATAAGGCTTCACTCAAGCAATTAGCTGAATCCAATTTAACTTATTATTTTTAATTACATGTAGGTGTGATTTCCTGCTTGTGGGTATGTAAGTACAAGTACCCACAGAGGCCCCTGTCCTCACATATGCCAGAGTTGAAGTTATAGAGGATTATGAACCTCTTGACTTGGGTACTGGGAGCCAAAAACAGAATCACTGGGAGAGCACTGAGTGACCTTAACCACTGAGCCATCTCTCCAGCCCTCTTGCACTCTTATTTTAAAAGTGTGTTCTATTTATGTTATGAATGTTTGCTTATGTGAGTTTAGGTGCACCATCATGAGTTCATATATCCCCTGGGCTGGAGTTACAGATACTTGTAACTTACCTTGTGGATGCTGGGAACTAAACTCAGGTCCTCTGCAAGAGTAGTAAGTGCTCTTAACATCTATGTCATCTCCCCAGCCCTCAATTTGCACTCTTATACCACTCAACTGCCAAG